>NC_071572.1:78662615-79262615 GCF_024509145.1 Vidua macroura | reverse complement strand
AAAACTCCAATGTCTGATCAAGGGAGATCATGGCCAGAAATGGAGAGGCTAAGAAATGGCTATGAAACGCAGGATCTTGAAAAGGACCTAATGAATCTGGCCATAGGGTACATCCATAAGCAGAACGGGATAGGTCTTCCCCATCCTCTTCTAACATTAGCTATGTTATACTCCTGAGAAATTAGCAATTACAGTTTTCCACTGTAAGCAGAGAAATTAAATGACTTCCCAAGGCAAGTGTCTGACAATAGAGCAGGGACTCAGGAACTGCAGGCTCTGTGTCCTGTGATCAGTTGAACTAATTATTCGCATTCTCAGGCAATTATTGCAGAGGGGAAAAAGAATAAAATCTCTAATCATTCAGCTAAATTTTTGTTCCAAATTCTTTATCTGTTTAAAAAATTATTAAATGCAATAGGAGAAGGCACAGATGGAAATTCAGGAGGAAAAGAGATCAATATTTGGCATCATCAATTCTAAAGATTTTGTATCAAGCAAAATGAATTTGAAATAGAACTGACAGCAACTTTTTTTCTTGTCTGGTCAGCACCCAAGTCTCAATTTTTTGTACACGTCAGTAATAATGTAATGAGCATCCCATACTACATAAAGACAGCCAGAACATCTTTCAGTAGAGGTGAATGCCAATCTTTTACTCCAGAGAAGCATGTTCTTACATTTAAAACTACTACTTCTCTAGTTAATTTGAAAACTGAGGTGTCTTTGTGGCTCCTCAATTACTGTGGGACTCAGGCATCTTGTCAAGAGCTTAATGGCTGAATAGAATAGTTGGGCAAAGAGCTAGGATCTAGCCTTAATATGTTCAGAAGATTCAAATAGCTTGTAAAGGATAAGGGGGAAAAAATTAATCTTCTAAACATGCTATATAGATCACTGTCATCAACCTTCCAGAATCCTTTAAGAGATAGTTATGAAGCAAATATAATCCTAAAAAAATTAATTGTTAATTGTGATGGCAATAATATTTTCTTAACCCTCAAAAATATTGCTGCTTAAAAAAATATGCTAAAATTTTCTTGTTTTTACTAATTTAGGAAAGCATGAGGTTTGGAATTTTTTTCTGAGAAAAAGACTACTCTAGTTCCTTTGAGGAGTCTGAAAGGGAAAGCATTATATAAAGTGTATTTATGGCATACTAGAAACTCCAGTTTTAACCAAAACTCAAAATATCAGAAGCACAAGTGGAAGAACTTATTTTGTTTACCAATGGAATGGAATGTACCCAAAGGAAAGCTGGAGCTAGATGTATGTGCCCCCTCCTCTTGCACTCCCTGCAGCACTGCCATGCTATCCCACACCACCCTCACAGTGTTCCTATGACATGAAGAATACCGTGTCTGGACACTCTAGAGAGCCTGGGGAATAAACACACTACACTAATCCTTCTCCAAATAGTCATTGATTAAACATCTACACAAAAAGACTGCCTGATTAAAAAGTTATCAGCAGTTTTAAGTTTTAAGAAATAGTCCTACAATACACAGCTGTGCACAGCTGCTTTTGGAAGGACAAATTGAAGGAGAATTGTTTTGTCTGTACACATCAATGGTGTATATATATATCAAATAGCAGAAAAAACAAGTGTTATGATATATCTGCAGAAAAAGTGTGTATGTGTGATCAGTGAGCCTGCAGGAATGAAGACTGCACAAGGGAACCATCAACCAACAGAACAACCAAGGTGGCATCAGGAATATTTTCTTCAAGATACTGAATTGTAGAGATCAGTTAAGTGAAGTTAGGACTGTGTTTCTGTACCTATGTTTGTAATATTCCCAGGGAGACAAAAAACAAGTGTCTTCCAGCAATCTATAATTGCCCATATAAGAGCCATTTTCCAGGTCTGAGCCCTCTAAGAAGCTGACCAAAAATCCCATAGAACACAAATCCTACAGAATCTCTATAAGAACAAGAAAAAAAATATTAATTCAGAGGACATGAAAAAAAGCTGAAAATTCTTAGTGCGATGTGCTTGCTTCTGGTTAGCTATAATATTACAGAATATATTAACATAATAGAATAGAAAATACATTTACTTTATTAGTATATAATATATTTTGTCCTAAAAAGTGCAACAGATGCCAGTCTTACCATAGTATAGATAGTCTATACCAAAGTACAAATATTTCATCATCATGTTCAGGTCTGTAAAATGAAAACCCCATCTCTGGTTTGCCTGTCTTAGTGCCACTGTGTGCACACAGAGGCATAGAAACCCCCAGAAACTGCAACCAGAGACTCCAATTAGCTTCATTAGCAATTGGAGGAAAGGGGCAGAGAGGTCCTTTTGTGTATTCAGCACAACGAGCCTAAGCTAGACACAATTTGGTGCAAGCATTTTCAGTGCTGCTTGCTAAATTCCTCCTACACAAAAGATTAATTCTTGAAATTGGAGAACGGCTGGACTCTTGCTTTAGGGAGTGACCTGAGTGACAAGCAAAGTGGCTGCTGAAGGTGACATTGCCTTGAAGGTGAATGAGACTTGCTCTCTAATAGCAGAGAAAAACCATGATATACTGCTTGTTTTGCTTTCCCAGCATCAGGGAGTATTTGATCTTATCAGCTTCCCAGAGACAACACCAGGCATCTTATTGGCCTCAGCTCTCAAAAAAGATGAAAACACATCCCACTTCTGCACCATGTCCCAGATCACCACCTAAGCTCAGCATCTTTGCGTGGCTCAGTCTCTTTGCAACAGGAAATATGGTAAGAAGCATTATCAACAGGAAAGAGGATCACAGGCTTTAAAGCATGATTAAACAGGATAACAATTCCTCAAAGATACTAGATTGCATGAATATTCATCAGTGATTACACCCAGTGTAAACTCAGATTCACATAAATTATAATGAAAAGGCAGCTAGCCAGTGGCTGTCTACTTTTTCTTGAGACAGAAAATCAACCATCTTTACATAACAGAAATTCAAAGATGAGAAAGAGCAAAGAAAATTTAGGAAAAAAATGCAGGAAATACCTGCAAGATAAAGGTGGAATGCACATGGCAATCGTGGCAGATCTGCTGGGCATGACCAAGTTTCCAAAATTGAACCAACCATGACAACGATGACCAACACAAGGTCATTATTCCTAAAAATTACTTCTTCAACAATAGTTTTCACTGAGATGGTTTATAGAATTCACTTTCCTATGTGCTTTCTTTACTACTACGCCCCCAAAAATACTATGTCTCCTTTCAGCTACCTCTCCATACTTCCCTGATTTTTCACAGTTCATTAAACACTGTTGCAACACAAAATCTTATTTGCAGTTCTTTAATTGTCATGAGACTCCATTTTAATCTATTATCCTTCTGAATATAACTTTTATTTTATTTTCAGATATTCTAGGGCTCTAAAGTGGAGGGAAAGAAAAGCAAGTGATTAATGACTCCCACAAGCTCGTGTTACTTAGGCATAATTTAGACTAAGCATTGGAGTCGTGAACCCCAGGCTTCTATTCTTGGTTCAAGTAGTTGCTTGTTCTGACTTCAGGGAAGCTAAAGCTACTGTTCTCTGTCTTTGAAACAGATATTTCCTTTATCCCTTTATTTACCCCTGGAGGTTTGAAAGGACTTACCATTCAGCATCAAACTTTGTTACAATTATTCATGCTCTACTTTGACTCCCAAAGCAGTCAACAAACTAGCAGTGAGGAGATGTGGTTTAGCTCCAGAACTGGGAGGGGGACTGGACATGAGCTCAGGGCTAAAGGAGATGTATGGGTGTGACTGTGGATCCATGCTTGTTTAACACACACAGATGTGTGCTGGTGTAAGTAGATGCTTAGCACAGATTTCAAGGCAGGACAAGAAAGAGGAGGTAGAGTGACTAAGTTCATCCTAAGCATTTATTGAATAGACTTGAATTGTATAGGCTGGAAAGAACATTCATCATTTTGGTTACTTTTTACATTTCACTGTTCAGTGCTTGAATTTTATTCTTCATATGAATTTTCACTATAATACTCTTTTGGTGTCATAGAAACAGTTTTACATTTGCTGATATATTTCAAGAAATGGTATCAAAGTGCACAGCAAATTCAAGGGAAAAGGGCACAACAGCTCTGACTTGTAAATTTTTATGTTCTACTGGTCTGGAGAAATGAATTGTCTATAATCATATTTGAAGTGCAATCCACTGGGCAATTGTTATTGCAGACATTGTGGATTTTACATGGACAAAATACTGTGTCAATACAGTTCCACTCAGAAACAAATAGAGCTCACATAGAAATTAAAATCTATATAGGAATGTATATTGTAATGGCAACATTACTCATTTACATTGCTCCACTGAGATTCATTGCAAATTCCTACAATCAACTTACTGTAGCTGACGCCAAGAGGTCCTGAGTATGTTGAGACTATTACATGTGCAGTTTTCTGTTTAGAAGTAAAACTAGCTACCATCTGTAGTAAATGTACAGCTACAATACATACATTGATTGATTTGAGTTATGTCTTCTAATTCAAATGTACTGCCTGATTTTTTAAGCTTGCCATAGCTGCTGGAAGAGGGACCATTTCTATGGACAGAGATGGTATCACAACATAATTACATTAAAACATCCTTTTATTACCTCACAGCATTTGTTCATTTTATGTCACTGCTGCTCAGTTATCATGCAGAGATTTTGCACTGTGATGGATAAACTGCAAGGTAATGCCAGGATATCGTTATTGCAGCCTCATCATTTCACTAAATTAATTTCATTCTGTAGTGCCTCTATTTTTTCTTATCAGATAGCAAAAATGATTTCTTTGTCCCTCTCTTGGTGTGGGAGGGAGTGTCTCCAGATGATCTGCTCCATTCCCTGATCATTCTCCCTAACAATTGCAATTTATCAGAGAGGCATAAATTTGCAAGCACCACGGGGGACATGATGTTATGCCTGTTCCCTCTCTCTTTCAGAATTCAGATACAAAGGGAGATGTAAGCAGATCTGGGTAGGCTGAGAAAGATATAAATGAAAGGGTGAATCCCTCTCTATATGAGATGAGAGTCACAGGCCACACTGGGATCTTACTGAATTTTGTAGTACTTCTATGCAGAAATACAAATGCCTTCACAACCTAGGGCATGTTCATTCAAGCGTGCTGAAGTCAATCTAGACAAATTCAAAGCACATTTACTAGGAGGAAGAGGACAAGAAGCAAGCAGCCTGCCCTACACACTGTTAGGTCTCAAGTGGCCTTGTGGCTGAGCAGCCACTCCCCATCTTCCCCTGCTATATCAGTGCTAAACTCACTTATGAAGAACTATTATGTTCAAAGGAATGCCGGTAATTCACCATAGTGGGTCAAGCTTTGTGTACATTTAAACTCAAGGACTTTACCGAGAGAAAAGGTGAATCCAGTTCACCTCTTCTAATTGTCTCCTCACATCCCTATTTTCTGTATCATTATGTGAGCAGTGCACTGCTGTATGTGAATATCAGCAACAAATTGCACTGATTTGCAATGTCAGTAAGTTCACAGAAAATGAATATGGACCTTTAATCTTCACTATATCCTACATCTTAAATGTAAAATTAGGATTTCTAAGAAGATGTATTCATTGCTGTAAAATGAATTAAATATTTGACACTTATCTCTAATATTTGTATTTTTATAAACTGATATAAACATATATACATTTAGTGTTTGACATATAAATGAATATTTGTCTCATGATGAATGTTATTTAGACCAAAAAGGAACTACTGGAAATGGTCTCAGAACAAGATGTTGCAATCTGAAATCTCGATAGCTACCACTGCTACAAAAAGGTAGTGAAAGGCAAAAAGAATAAGAAAGAAGTACGTGTAAGATGACTTGTAGCTAAGTATGCTTTAAAAGACAGAAGTCTGGCCTAAAGCAAAAATTCAGCTGCAGCTTAAAACAACCAGATTTTCAGTCTACTGGCTTAAAGGCTACCCTTGCAACCAGTCTCAGAGAGAATTAGGCTCAAACCACCAATCTAAAGGAATTAACTAAGGAAAGTGGCAAAACTGTTACTATCAGACTTCTCTGACACCAAAAGAACAAAGACTCAACTGAATAGACACACTGGGACTTGGACTTCCACAGCTACCACTCTTCTAGAGTCAAAGATTCCCAAATCCTGCCAAGATGGAACGCTTGCAGCTTGCATCCTAGTGAAGAAAACATCAGATATAAACTATATTTTTTTCAGGGTGGTACAGTCTCAAAAGTCAGTTATGAACACAATACAGAAACAACCAAGCAGTCCCAAAGCTATGACCACAGAAGTAGAACACAAGATGAAAACACTGTTGTGTCTCTTCTCCCCAGTGAAACATTGCAGATATGGATGGTTTGGAACAAAGTGATAGCCTATAGACAGCAGCAAATGAGGATGAATGAAGAAGCAGCTAATTGGAGTACAAATACTTACATTAAGAAGACATCACAAAGAGACTGAACAAGAGGAACATCAGTATCCTGATCAAGAGATATACTGGGAGACAATAAGCAGGAATATATCAATAGAGGGCAGAATTAGAGGATCACTGCAAGAGAGAATGCAAAGAGGGTTTTTTTTTCACTCTCAGTATTTACAAAAACTCACCCCAAAAATATCAGCTCACCAAATTGTGATATCAGCAATGTAGTAGACTGCAAAATATTGATAAGACATGAAGGCACCAAAATTCCAGATCATGTAAATAAATTCTTTCAGAACCTGAATATCAGTCAACATTCAGGAATCTGAGCTGCAAATGAAATTATGGAGCTGTTTAGGCTGAAAATGAAATTGAGAAGCATTGCTCTTCTCTTGCAATAGGTTTTCTTTCAGCAGTTCTGCTAAAACATGATGCTGAGGGTGTAGATACAAGTGATGGAAGTACAGCTGGAACTGGCAGTAAGGGATACCCAGCTGTTACTTGAGTAGGTAGCAATGTGGGAAGGAGCTACATTACACCAATCTGAAGTCCTAATGGTTAAAATCATGTACTACAAGAATAACTGACTTCTCTGTTATAAGTTTCAGAGCTGTAGTGTATGACACTGATTGATATGTCATTAAAACAGCTATTGAACACTCCTTCAGAAAGCTCTGCTATGTAGGACTGATATAATCTGATACAAATAAAGCAAGTTTAATAAAAACAGTCAACAGCAAAACCTGGGGTGTCCCTGAACTTCAGGCTCAACTGCAGTTAACAAAGACAGTTGCCTTAAACAAAGGTGACAACCTTAAACAGAAATTTTTAACAACAGCTCTCAAGGAAAATATATATAAGAAAGCACATATATAATATATATATATATATATATATATATATATATATATATATAAGAAATAAATATAATTCTTATTATATATATATAAAATAAGATAATAATAATGTATAATTCTTTCTTATATATAATATATATAGGAAAGCAAAACAGAACCTATGGAGGTGACATCCATATTGGTTGTTGTGAAGACATGATCTATGTCCTGCTAGAGAAACAAATGAAAGACTGACATCAGCACTCTGGTCTGGAAAAGTGTGCAAATTCTTTAATGCTAAAACAAGCCCAGTCTGTCATCTTATTTTTTTCAAAGAACCAAGCTAAAACCAAGGGAAACAGAAGATGATGAAAGCTTTTGATAAGGTTTTCATAGTGCCTTTTGATTCCACTTAATCACTGGAAATTCTATCACATTTTCTAAAGTGCAGGTATAAAATAAAATTTAGCTCCAAATTACTATGTAACCAGCATCACTTTCATTGAAGATGAGTCATAGCATGCCTTGAACAGACCATTATTCTTAGATTAAAAACAGAATCAGCAGTCTTACTTCTTTGTTGCCTTACATCAGGTGTAATTATTTATATCAGAATAGAGGGAAGGACAAGTGGCTTTACATTCACCATTAAGGTTTAACATCCACTCAGTGCTGGGGAAACACCTATGAAAGGTAAAGTGCAGCAGAAAATTAGCTCCTACAGCTTCATATTTGCCAAAGTCATTTGACTCTAGTCAGAAAAAGCATATATTTCACCCACTAGCACACTGCACTAATACCTAATTGTTGAGGAGGCAACCAGATCTTCATGTATATCTTTTTCACTGTCTGTCTGTTTCCCATGGGAAAAGAGAGAATGACACACACTTATAAATTTAAGCCCAAATTAAAATGTTAATGTCTTTCTGTTTGCTTACAGCTGAGAGTGAGTCTGAGGGCACAGGTGCAATACTGACAGATGTTTTCTCCAATTCCATCCTTGCACTTCTCAACACATAATACATGTACACACATCCAGACCTTCCTTGGGAAGACATGACATCATAACAGGGCCGTTTAGCCACAGCCTCAGACCTACATGAGCTGAAAGACCAAAATGCAGTTTCCAAATGCCCCTGGTGGGACTGTTTCATTGGCTTGGGGATAAGCAATTTATCTCTCCAGGCAAGGCTGTCACAGTGTCTCATGAGCAGGGTTCTGTTTAATGCTCTCACTCACCAGCAGCCTCTTGGTGGCCTGACATTAAATTAAGAAACAGCAGGAATAGGACTGAAAAGTTGTCCAGTCTACAATCAATGCCCAGCATTTAAGATTGAAAGGAGTCAACTCCTGCAAGTGCTTGTGCAGCCAGGATTAGCAAAGCCCTGAGGAGGAGAAAAAGAGGAATATGAAACCTGTGCAGGCAGAAAAACTGCATGCAAATCCTCATCCTGGTCATTAGATGGGATAGGAAACTAAGGAACACATGCAAATGACTTGCAAGGTAGCTGGGCCTTTTTCACCACCATGTTAAAGGTAAAAGATAACAAACTGGCAAAATTCCATTTAAAAAAATTCATCTCTGTGTCTGAGTTTCATTTCCAGCATCTCCTCATTAAGCAATGAGACAGATGGACAGAAAATCCTCTGAGTAAGTTGTCTCTGCTGGCACTCACACAAGTTGGGCATGCAGCTTAAACAGTGATGCCCTTCCCCAGCTTCTCCTCCAATAACGCTGTAGTTTCTGTGCTGCTCATCCATCTCCCAACATAATAAACAGTACTCTTAAGCAATATTATGATACAGAAATTGCATTCCATCATCTCTAATGTCATCTCTAGACTGTCAAGAAACCCATCTCTAGAAGTAAATTCATATTACTTCAACCTGTGTCCATGTTTACAAAAACCATTAATTTCAGCCTTTTTTTTTTTTGTAAAAAGCAGTACAATCGCAGCAAAAGGTTAGAGCCCAGGAGAAAAAGAGACACCACAAAAGACCAGCAAAGCAGAAGAGAGAAACAATAAATATTTGTAAATAGAGAATTGTCCTATGAAATCATGACTTTGTCAACGGGCTGATTTCTCTTCTAACTCAATGTGCAAGGCCTGTGGACTCTCCTTATTAATATATTATCGTACTGGACAATTCACAGTTGTAGTTTGCCATACAAACTTTTCTATTGCAATTCCATAAACTTCAAAACCTTCTTCACAGTTTACTTAACCAAAAGGACAGCTTAACTTTTTCTAAATAAAAATAAATTCAATAATCAAATCCATTAAAGGAATGCAGTTTTGCTGTTTGATAGCTGTGGATACACAAGCTTGACCAACTGATAATCCTAGTGTGAAAAGCAACCTAAATCCCCTTGTTTTCTCCAAGGCTTAGACATGCCCTGTAAGTCAGCTGAAGGCTTTCCAGATGCACACTGCCCAGTAACACATTCACAGTTCATACAACAACAAGCCCCAAATCCTTCCCCAGAGGTAAGCAGACACTTGGTTCAAGATGTTTTGTTCTGTCTGTCAAGCAGAGAAAACCTCTTTAGCTGAAAGATAATGGTTCCTGCGCTGACACAGAAGGATACACAGCAGCTTATTTTTGAAAAAAGTACACTAGAAGAGAAAAAAATTGAGATAATTGTGTGTTGCACACCACTCCCACCTTCTACATTTTTAAAAGGAAAATAATTCTCTAGAGATTGTTTCAGCTTTCCATAAAGACATGAAGTACAGATATTCATGGGAAAAGGCACATATTCCTGACACCTTGCTCGTGGCTTCACATTTGGAGAGGGATGCACACTAGTTACTCTATCTAAGGTTCAGAGAAATTCTCTCACCTCCCCTCCCTTACCTTTTTATTGAAGGTAATGTCTGCCTTCCAGAAAAATCACCAATATTTTCCACAATTTTTAATCTTGTGTGGGCTCATATATTCTTTTACCCCAGTGCTGCCAGATGAAGACTTTCTTGCCATTCTCAGTAACATCAGGGCTTGCATTTTCCCCTGAACATGACTACTTCATTATCTGCTGAGAGACTGTGTCCCAAGGCTGTAGAAAACTTGTTTGCAAAGCAGAGAAACCAATGACTTCTCTGAAGTTAAATCCCACATGCAGAGTCACTGTGGATGCCCTTGCTGTGAGCTCCGTGCAACATGTGTGCCCAAGATTAGACAAGATGAGCAAAGACAGGACAAACATAGTTCAATTGTCTAATCTGTGACCTTTGACTGTGACAGCAGTGGTAATAACAAAATGCTCACAACCACACTTCTGAAGATTAAAACAAACAAAAAAAAAAAAAATGGTTTGGATTAACCCCTTGTTACTGGGGAAGGAAGGAGGCCTTCCCTGCATGACTGATGAGCACTATTCCTCTTTTTGTGACTACTGCTTGCAGGGATAGGTACAAATGGAAACAATACACCAGCAGAAAAGCTGTCCCCAGGTTTTGGCTGCAGTTGTTTGAATTACTCGAGACAAATCACTAGGAAGGTTTAATCCTGTGGCACCAACTTCAGTGTAAGTGGAATAAAGCAGAACTTTGGCATGTATGCAGTTTAAAGAGTGGGAGCATGCTGTGGATCCCCACTTGATGACTTCAAGGAGAAAGAAATACCCTTTGGATTTGTCTGCTTTCTGAAATCCATGCTGCGAACCCAGCACCAGAATTCAACTTTCATAATGCAAAAGAAACTTGCAAAGCAAAAGACTCCTTAAAAAAAAAAAAAAAACGTATAGAAGACCAGCATATCTGAGTGATGTCATTAATAAGGCTGATATCATTTCACTGGTTTTGTTTCATTTCATTCAACAGATCTTGTGTCTGTGGAAGAGAACCAAGCAGCTATTTTTACCATGGAGATGATCTCTGATAATGATGCTTGTTTCATTTATTTGTGTGAGAGTGGGATTTAGACCTGATGACAAAAGTCCAGTCTCTACTTTTCCTTATGTGCTGGTTTTAGGCCAATGTAGAATTAATTATTTTTATAGTGGCTAGAACAGAGCCGAGTTTTGGATTTGTGCTGAACAGAGGGCTAATAATACAGAGATGTTTTTGTTATTGCTGAGCAGGGCTTGCACAGACTCAAGGCCTTTTCTGCTTTTTGTGCTGCTACACTGGGGAGGAAATTGGGTGTGCAGGGGAGGCTGGGAGGAGACATAGCCGGGACAGGTGACCCCAAGTGACCAAAGGGACCATAAGACATCATGTTCAGTACATAAAGTAGGAAGAAGGAGGAAGGGGGGACATTTGGAGTAGATGTTTTGTCTTCCCAAGTCAATGTTATGCATGACAGGGCCCTGCTCTCCTGGAGGTGGCAGAACACCTGCCTGCCCATTGGAAGGTGAATTAATTCTTTTTTGGCTTTGCTTCTGTGTGCAGCTTTTGCTTTCCCTAATAAACTTGTTTATCTCAATCCATAAGTTTTCCAGCCTTTACCCTTCCAATTCTCTCTCTGATCCTGCTGGTGGGGGAGTGAGCAAGCACCTGTCTGGTGCTTGGTTCCCGGCTGGGGAGAAACCACACCACTCTAAAACAAGTCTTTTGACCCACAAATGCTATGTGAAAATCACATAGAAAAAAAACCCGTATTTAATTTATGGAATACCTTTCTCTGGAAAAAAAAAATCAACAACACAAAGAAACCAACAAACTAAAACCAGATCAAACAAACTCACTAGGTTAAATTTACAAGTAGGATGCTCTCTCCCCCAGCTCCACTACACAGGCAGCAGCTGTGGCCCAAAAACTCAGACCCAAAAAAACCAAACCAAAACTAATTTTCCTTAAACACTTGGATGAAACCTGCAGCCTTATAAGAACTGTTTCAAGAACAGTGCAACTGTATGTGCAGCAGGGCACTCAGCCCACTGGATTGTCCCTCCATGATATACACCCTCAGAGGGTTACACCTTCACTTTTCCTCTAGTAGCTTGTTGCTAATTTCTTTTTTTCCTCAGTACACCAAGAGACTCATCCACAAAGCCATGACAGGTCCTGAATGTAAGTAATATTTCCAGTCACTACAATAGAAACCAGCCACCATGTCCAAATATCTTCCACTTTTTTTCTACTGAAGAGATGTATTGGCTTTGTGTGACAAAAGTTTTGTAGGGAAGGCTGTGGGGGTAGCTTCTATGAGAAGCTGTCAGAAGCTTCTCCCATGTCCAAGAGAGCCAGTGCTAGCCAGCTCCAAGATGGACCCATTAGCAATGCAGGCAGAGCCTCTGGGATAATATATTTAAGAAGGGGAAGAAACAGCAACTGCAGCCAGAAATAACAGTGAAAACATGTAAGACAGACACTCTGCAGACCCCCAGGTCAGTGCAGAAGGAGGGGCAGGAGGTGCTCTAGGTGCCAGAGCTGAGATTCCCTGCAGCTCCTGGTGCAACCCACAGTGAGGCAGCTGTGCCCTGGCAGCCCATGGAAGACCACAGGGATGCAGAGATCCACCTGCAGTGCATGGAGGATCTCATGCCAGAGCAGTGGATGCCCAAAGGAGGCTGCGACTCTGGAGGAGCCCACACTGGAGAAGATTCCTGGCAGGACCTGTGGCCCTGTGGAGAGAGAAGCCCAAGCTGGAGCAGTCTGTTCCTGAAGGACTGCACCCTGTGGAAGAGACCCACACTAGAGCAGTACACGAACAAGTGCAACCAATGGGAAGTAACCACATTGGAGACGTTTGTTGAGGACTGTCTCCTGTGGGAGGGACCCTGCATGCAGGAAAGAGTGTGAAGAATCTTTCCCCTGAGGAGGAAGGAGCAGCAGGGACAATGTGTGATGAACTGACCACAGCTCCCACTCCCTGTCCCCCTGCCCTGCTGGGTGAGAGGAGGTAGAGAAATCAGGAGTGAAGCTGAGCCCAGGAAGAGGGTGGGGGAGGAGGTGTTTTAAGTTTTATTATCCATTATCCTACTCTGCTATCTTTGGCAATAAATTATACTAATTTTCCCTAGTCAAGTCTATTTTGCCCATGACAATAATTGGTGAGAGATCTCTCTCTGCTCTTATCTTGACCAAAGAACCGTGCATCATATGCAACCCCCCTGTCCAGCTGACAAGAGGAGGGATAGAGTGGCTTGGTAGGCACCTGGTGTCCATCCATGGTCCACTCACAAGAACTTCTTCAGTAAGTATTCCTCTGCTAATTATAAATCATATGTTCTGAGGTTTGCATTTTAGTGTATTTCTGGAGAACTGGTTCTGAAACCAAATTGTTGCTGAAGTACATTATTTGCATCCACATGTATCCTAACACAGGAAGAATCCTAAAATCTTAATAATTACAAGCTATTAGGAGCTACATTGGTTCCTAAAGATACCTAAAATGCTGATTTTCATTAAAACTAGAATGACCTTAGCTGAAAGATCAAGGTTATTAGAGCTTATGTTTGGGTTTTCTTTCCAGAAAGTATTTAAAAGTACTAAAGCATAATATTGAAGCAATATTAGTAACACAGTGATTAGAATATTAGTAATAATAGCAACACTTTCAGTAGAACAGGAACTAAAGATATTTATAGTGCTAAAATCTCACATGCTGAGACAGCACAAATGAGGGGAAAAGACTAACCCTTAGCTGTGAATTTAATTGCCAGTTATTCTGTTTCACGGTCTCATTTTGGAGGACAAAGTGCCTGAAAAAGCATTAGCTATCCTTACAGAACTTATCTTTGTACAAAGATAGCATCTTCTGTTCCCTTTTGCAGGACTTAATATGTTTAATCACTTGCAAAACAAAACAACACAGGGATAAATATCTCTTTCTTACAAAAGACACAGAGAATCATTTGCCCAAACTTGAGCCTGGGTATTTTTCATCAGCAGATCCTAATAAGCAAAGTACATTTCAGATTTTATCCATAGTATCAGCAAAATATTACAGGCAGAAGAAAAAAAACATATATATTGTAACTTTTCTTCCCCACAGATACTGTTTTACAAAATTCTTTTCAGATACCATTTAGGAGTTTCCTTTTTGCCACATGGTGCATAGTGTAAACTGATGCTCCATCTTTTCACAAGAACATAAACAAACAAATACAAAAGGCGTAAACAGCAGCTGCAGGCACCCATACACCATTTCACTGAAGTGTGATGCCTGAATTCCATTTAAAGGCCTTAACTGTGGGAGTTCACAAACTCCTCTTACTGATAGGCAGAGAGGGAGAATCTTTTTGTGCCAGGTCTTGGCTCAATCTCCCTTTAAAGAAGTACACTTTAAAAAGAAACCCAGTATTATCTATTCTGTGGTCTGGAAAGGGCCTTGAAGATTTTCTATTTCCAATCCCTCTTCCATCAGCTGGGATGGCACTCACTAGATCAAGTTGTTCAGAGCCCCATCCAACCTAGTCTTGAACACTTACAGGGATGGGACAGCCACAACTTCTCTGAGCAACCTGTTGCAGTGCCCCTGTGCCCTTAAACTGAAGAATTTCTTCCATTGTCTAATCTAAACCCACCCTCCTTCAGTTTCAAGCCTTTCCCCTTTGTCCTTTTACTACATATCCCTGTCAGAAGTCCCTTTCCAGCTCTCTCATAGCCACTTAAGGTACTCTAAGGTCCTCCCCAAGTCTTCTCCAAGCTGAAGAACCCAGGTTTCTCAGCCTGTCTTCATAGGAAAGCTGCTCCACTCCTCTGACCACCTTTGTAGACTCCTCTGAATACACTCCAACACATTCACATCCTTCTTATATTCAGGGCTCCAGAGCTGGAGGCAGCACTACAGGTGGTGTCTCAAAGAAACAGAGACCTGCTGGCCACACTGCTTTGGATGCAGCCCAGGACATGGTTGTGTGAAATACAAGGACTGCATGAAATATAAGGATAGGAATAGGGTGAAAAGAATATTTTTTCTTCAATACGTTTACTCCCACTGTCAGACTGAGCTGCTGAGCGAAAAAAAATGCTGCCATTTCTAGCACTGCTGAAGGTTTTAAAGTTTAAAACAATTCTGGAAGAAATGTAGTGAAAAAGATCATCAGAGAGTTAAGATAATAAGCTACAGATTGAATTGGCTTTAATACAGAAATACAGACAACTCTATATATTATTGTTGGTAGTCGTCATTAAGACAGGTACTTCAATGCATGTGTAAACCTCTTACTTAAAACACCAGTACTGCACGTAAAAGATTCCCTTCTGTGTATTCTCTGGATGATACTGTTCAGACAAAAACCATTCTTTTTCCTTCCTTACAGTCTCTCATAAGGAAAATCAGAGCTTGAAAGGGATCTGAAAGAAAACCAAACCTAATATATGTTGCAAGGTCTGGGTCATAGCAGCAATTAGTTGGATGGAGCTGCCTTTCAGCCTACCCTACAGCTAGAATTTAAACCATAGACTATTTAAAATGTTGCTTACCTTATAAATGTAGTGTAATTACTCATTCTAAGGAAGATTCAATCTGGCATAAATACTAGGTACACAAGCAAAATCATGTATGAATTGTACTACTAATATTATTCATCATTCCTAATCCTGTTACGTGCTACTGATGGTTATCACCATCAATTTACTTATCTAGCTAAAACATCTTGTATGAATTATGATGCAAACCTTTAAAAGTAAGTTTCAAAATGTAATACAAGCTAAAACAGGGAGAAAATCATTGAAATATTTTTATTTTTAAGAAAGAAGAAACTGTGGTCTTGAAAAGGTCAAAAGTAGTATTATGAGAAGTGACTGCAAAAAGGCTGTCATGTGCTATCGCCATATTATTTATTCGGTGACTCCAGAGCAGATGTGCTTAATTTGCAGGGGAGAAAATCACTTTCTGCCCCTAGCTCAGGCCTCTGAGATTCAACCTCATCAATAAATGTTCTGCTGGCTGCCTCAGGTCTTCAGTGCAACACCAGAGCAAATCCCACAACCTTCCATTTATGCCTCAGTGATACCCAGGTCCCACCCTTATTTTCAGTGGGAATTTAACGCAGGAAACAATTCTGTTGATGATGTGCAAAACAGGGCAGAGATGTCTCTGCGCTCTCGTTTAGCGGTGTTGGTTCAGCGGGTTAACGGGAGCAAGGAGCAGTGGGAAATGGATTTGCACCACTGAAGTGAGCAGCTGTGATTCAGAATGTATCAAAGCAACAGCTTGCTTGGGTTAGAAGTTATCATTCCCACTGAGTCAACTTTGTTTATAAACCCTCACTGCTCCTGTTTTCTGGATTAGAAATGCGGAATTACACACACTCTCCATAACAATTAGGCATGTTTGCATGGATAACCATCATGAATAAACCATGAAATCACACACATTTGGAAGAGAAAGAACTTGAACAAATCCCCTCTGCTGAGAAGAGCAGTTCTGAATACAGCATGCAGCTACATTCATTTGTCCTGTTTGTATTATGGTTACATGTGAAATTAATTATGTGAAGCACTATATGTCTGTAGCTGATGATATAATAATTACAATGCAAATAAAAAAAAAGAAAGCATGTTACAATAATATTCATGGCTTAGATCAGTAATTTGTTCTATGAAACAGAATTAATGAAAAGTACTGCAAAGTACATATTATAAAAACTTGTGCCACTTTTATACCAGGTAGAGACTAGAAACTGAAACCCAAGAACAGCAAGGCAATAGAGTAGATAACATTTACATTTCTGTCTTGGTCCTAGACTACTCAAAGTGCTGGAACAAGCCTGGTGTAATTAATAGCCACACACTTGATGGATACAGTGGCCATCCAGTGCTCTTCTACAAAGGCTTTTTGCAAGAGAAACTTCTTAAAGCTGGGGGAAAAAATAGCCTTGAGGGCTCTGTAGCATCTGTGGAATTTTTATGTGGTATGAAAGAGAGGGTAAAGATTTCCCCAAGTAACCACTGAAAGATGATCTAATCCTACAGTAAATTATTGTTAATGTTCTTAGAGCATTTCTTTCCTTACCTACAGGAACAGTGCATCTTTAATTCTCTGTGAAGACCTTATTTTAATTTCATGAACACTTCTTTATAAAATTATAATGACCTAGGATTCAGACTTGAGGAACAATTGGCATTCTTCCCGTTGAATAAAAACTAAGCTCTTATTGTTAGGGGTACCAAACCTTATTTCTACTGGTGTTAACCTTCCAAATGGGTTAACAGAGATCTTTATCTCTCTCCACAGAAATACTATCAACGTTTTCTAGAGCTGATCTGTTACAGTTCATTCATGATAACAGTTTGAGGCCTTGCACTCCATCCAGGTTGTTTCTTCTTCCAGACGAACAATCAACATTTTCCACTGCTGTCATTTCTTGCAGCAAGTACATTATCCATTTTCATAGCCCATATCAACCATCTGTGTGGATTCTGCCTCCAAATAAAAGTCTCCAACTGAAACGGCTCACAGCGGTTGTCAGTATTCACCACTTGGGTTTCATTTTGACACTACATATTTTTTCTGTTTAGCTACCACTTGAACGGTGTTTTTGCTGATAAAAGGTGATAGAAAGTGTCCTGGGAGTAGGTCACTACAAGAAAAAAAGTAATAATTGCTGCTGGGCTATGTAAGGACACAGACCTGGCTGACAGAACAAGGTCCAGGAAAGGTAATGTAAGACCTACAAAAACATGTAAGTCCCCTGTGAAGGATTTCTGTTTTCTCTAATTCTCAAAACTGTCTGACTGGTCCTAATATTCTTCTCTGTTGATAGAAATGTTACATGAATTACAGCTACCACCCTCTATGTTAGTTTAACATCAAAGGCAATTCATTTGAAGATTACAAGGATCATAATAGTCCTCTTTCTCCTTCTTTGGAGAGACATTTTCTGAATGTAGAAGATTAAGTCAAAGTCAATGAAAGAGCAGCAAGTGAGCTGAAATATCAGCAGAGGTGTTATGGCTCCCAGTTCAACATTTTGGCCTCTTCTGAGGTATGCATGGAAGTGTGTGCATGACCAATATCACACTCACAGAGTTTTAAAAGTTTCTACTGACATGCAACATTTTGGCACATCTTTGATGATTTGGGGGAGTGAGAGAAGATAATTTTTACATTACAAGTATTATTTTTTTTACATGGAATGTCAAACTCTTTAATCCCTAAACCTCTTGATATTTTTGCAGAGCATTTTTTTGCATGTTCATGGTTTAAATGCATTCAATTTACTATTTCCACCATGAAAGTTTTAAAGCCACTATAAGTACATGTTTTGTAGAGGACTTTTTTACCTTAAGTCATTACATGGAACTGTGTGATGAAAGAAAGTAGGTTTGTCTGGTTTGGTTTTTTTTTTTTTTTTTCTTTTCCACATTCCCAAGTTTTTGATGTTGCCTTTTAATGTCTTCCACATAATTTATTTATCTTACTATATTCTAAAATGCTGTGTGACCACTGTAATCAGTGGTCAACCCAGTACTGAACATAGTAACCAAACCTCTGTCCCCTAGCCTTGGAGAATGCAGGAAAAAACTTTACTCAAGGAACTGAAACTGAGCTGTTAGTTATGAACTTAGTTTATTATTGTCGTCACAGAGAGTGTGAGAGAGGCATGGTTCCCTGAAACCTCAGCAAGAAAAGGTTCCACATGGAGAGAAGGAGACTAATGCAGGTCTCCCTGTCTTGCTTACATTTAAGTTTCCAGAATAAGTCACAATAGAAGACCAAGCCTGAAAATGTGTACTGAAGCCATGTGCAATGTATTGTCTTCAGACCATATTTGCTGCTATCTCACAATTTAACACCACTGGAAAACATGTAAGGGAACAAGTACTGCAAAATAGCCTGAGCCAAATCTGACTGTCAGCAGCAAGGAAACATAAAATGATTTCTCAACATCACTCAGATTGTAACCGTTTCAATAATCATCACAAGAACTGTTATTTCCTAAGGCAAATTCTGCTTTTGCAGGTGGAAACATGCCTTTCTTTGGATGTCTTTATTTTAATGCACTTGCAGTTAGTTCTTCAGAGGCATCCAATGAATATTCGATGCACCTTTGGCCTGCCTGTACTCTGAAGTAATTTACACCACCACTTACATAAAATTCACTTTTTTTTTTTTTTTTTTGTACTGCTATTGTTAGTATATTTTTCTTGGAATTATAGAATCAAGGTTGGAAGAGATGTCAAGTATCATCGAGTCCAAGCATTATCCCAGCATAGCCAGGTCTACCAATAAATCATATCTCTAAGCATCATGCCCACATGTTTCTTGAACATTTTCAGGGACAGTGACTCCACCACTTCCTTGGACAGGCTGTTGCAATGCCTGACCATGCTTTCAGTGAAGAAATTTTTCTTAATATCCAATCTAATGGTTGGGAATGTGTTTTCAACAAGTGCTGGTTATGGATCTTAGAAGTTCTCTGCCAGATATTTAAACAGGAGAAACAACAGAAAGATAAACTTCAGCCAAATATATCAGGGATTAAAAATTCCCTTAGAGAAATGAAGATGAGAGAGACTGTTCCTTGAGTCCAAACCTTCCATTCATAAGGCCTTTATTGAGGGATAAAATTTCAGCACTATGTTTGTAAGGTTTTCTTTTTCTTCCTAATTATTATTAATACATTAGATACAAAACTAGCATGAATCATCTTACTCATTGATTTATGTCTGGCAGAGAAAATTAAAAAGGAGTGTGAAATTGTAACAATAGAATAACTTATCTAATTTCTACTTTTGAAAATTTATATTTGTCACTTTTAATTTTTTTTTTCTCCTTTTATAGTCCTTTCAAACTCTCAGCATCCATGGTGTTTTGAAATCAGATTCCAGTGATACTTCCAGTCACATATGCTTTTATCAGACTTAGGAGAGTGCCTTTCACCTTCCCTAAATGCCCCTTCGGTGGAATGTGCAGGAAAATCTTGAAACAGGCAGAAAATGTATTTTCTTCACAATGTTTAACACTGCAGCCTCTTAAATCATGCATTTCCTAGAGGAAACAGCCTCAATCTTCAAAATCTCTCATCCTGAAAGCCTTTTTGCCTCTACTCACTAGCGACCTTCACATAAACAAAAAGCTGATAATTTTTAGAGAGTTGCAATAGGTTTGTTGTTGCTCGAGGCTGATAACATTTTAGACCTAACAAGTAATTACAGAAGGGAGGAAAATACTTATTTTTGTTTGTTTTTAATCTAAACAGGAATTGGTATAATCTGGTAAAGAAAGGAGGAGAACAAAGTAATTTTTTTTCCTCTGTGGAAGAACGAATTAAACAGGGCAAAATAAAATCTTCCCTGATGAACAAGAAGAGTTGAACAGCAAAGTAGATTAGCTATTTGTGGAGAGAAATTGCTGTACATAGGGAAGATTCAATGAAAAACACAGGACAGTGGCTTCCAGATGATGAGATATTTCAGTAAAAGACACTTAGGCTGGGACTGAGTTGTAAAAGGCAAAGGGAAGGAGTGACACAACTCTCTGGAATGAAGAGCAAGGAGAATAGTGGTCCCTAAGCCAGACTGGAAGGGAAGGATGGAGACAGATACAGTGAAGACACTACTATAGTGGTGGGAAATCACACTGCAATTTGTGCAGGACCAAAATCAGGGACTATAATTTTCTGGGCCTTTCTGCTATCCTTTGCTTCTAAACAAAATGTGTTTATGTATCATTGACATAGCATTGTTCTGATATTGCATTGCCTTTAACAACTATGCAAAAGCAAATTCTCAGAGGGTATAGTAGTGAACTTCTGAGAGGCACAGAAAGGAAAAGAAGGAAGCAAAAACTGGAAAAAGATCTGGAAGATCTGAAATAGTAAGGTTAGCAATTTTTTTGAGTTGTATCTCAAGGTATCCACTAAAAGATGTGCACTGCAAGAGAAACAGACAGCATTTCAATGAGAAAATATCACTGCAGAGATACAAGAACCATGTTGAAAAGTAATGATACATAGACAAGTTTGATGCAAAGCCAGAAACTAGCATCAAATGTCAGCAGTGGAGAGATTCTAAGTGTGTGAAGAGACAGAACCATGGCAGATGCAATTTAGGGATAATAAAACTGAAATGAGTAAGACCAGAATAAACTAGGAAAACCCAGAAGTAATTCACTGCTGTTGACAGTTAGTACGGAGAGAGAAGAGATACTTTTTCTGGGCATTTGGGCGTAATGGCAAGGGTTGAGAGGGTAGTCTGTTCAGTCAATTGCAAGTTCAATGACAAAGGGCTTTGTCCACTGAGGGTTAATCAGTCTGTGTAGTCATTTAGTTGGGAAAAACATTACTTTCTCTTTTCTTCTCCTCCCACTCATTCTTTATTGGTTGCACATTGCCTTAATCTGTGTTATACTCGGGGCTTTCCTTTTGAAGTCCTTCATGTGCAATCTTCCTGGGAGCAAGCTGCTCCCATTGACACATCTCACCTACTCAGTTGCTGTGGCAGTACCTCTAGCCCTTGTTTTCCACCAGTTGAATTGCTCTTCCTTTCACTCACCCTTAGTCCCCCTCCTTAGTCCCTAAATTTTGGTTAGTACCTAAATCCTGTCCTAGGCATTCAACTGAATTTAGCAGGTGATAACAGTAAAATTCATCTTTTAGACAGCCATTGATTGTTTCCTCACAAGATGTATGTGTCAAGTTTTTCAGGTGTGATTGACAAGTGCTCCTGCCAGGTCTGTTGGCAAAACAGCAAGAAAAAACAATGGAGGAGACTGAGAAGGCCCTGAAGACACTATGAAATTACTTTGGAAAAGGTATTCAGGAACACCTTACACATTGGAGAAGACACACAGAAGTGAAGATCGCCTAGGGACTGCCCCACAACTTCTCTTCCTGACTGATCTTTGGAGAAAGTTTTCCTTTTCTCCTTTTCTCCTTTTTTTTTTTTTTCCTTTTCCATTAGAGCTGATGTACTCCAACAACTATGGATAAAAAAATAAAAACAAAGCCTTTTTTTGAATCTTTTTTCATCATCCTGTATGAAACTATATCTTGATGGGAGACCATCCATACATTCATGATTTATTAGCCTGTCAAGAAATCTTTAAAACATTTTTCTGTATTAAATATATAACTTCCCCTAAAAATAGAAGGCAGCAAATATTCTCCCTTATCTTAATTCTGTTAAAATCAATTACATAGCAACAAGCTACAGGTTACAATTAAATCCAAGCTTGTCTTTAGGTTGAGGAGCATTACATTTTTAGTGTGAAAAAGAATGAAATAAATATTCACTTGCTACCCAATGTACCCATGAAATGATCCTGTACTTTTGGGTCCTTTGTGAGGTTTATGATTCAGTCGACTGTTCAGCTGGACAACTGTGTGTGTCTAGTCTCAGGTGAGCTGAACTGTATTCTCATAGAATCATAGAATAGCTTGGACTGGAAGACTCCCTTAAAGAGCATCTGGTTCCAAACCCCCTGCCATGGGCACAGACACCTTCCACTAGACCAGGCTGCTCAAAGCTCTGTCCAAACTTTCTTGAACGCTTCCCAGAATGGGGCATCCACAGCTTCTCTGAACAGCCTCTGCAAGTGCCTCACTATCCTCTGAGTAAGGAATTTCTTCCTAACATCTGATCAAAATCTCTCCTGTTTTAATTTAAAACCATTCCTCCTTGTTCTCATTGATCTAGATTTACTGTCTGATAGGGACCAAGCTCAAATGAAGGCCCTGTAACTCAATCTAAAAAACTTAATATGAGTTCTTTCTCTCTCTCTTTCGCTCTCTCTCTTTTTTATGTCCTTGCAGCACCTGCCTACACTGTGAAAGCTGCACAGAGCTCAGAAAAGAACCAGACCAAGTATGCAGCCCTTAATTTGTTGTATCATATTTTTAAAGCAATTAAAATAAAATACAATTGAACACCATTTAAGTAATGGGCCGATCTACCAGCTGGACAAGAGAGAAACATGCCGCAAACAGCTCCATACAATTGCTCACTGGTTATTTTTTGTATATTAATTAAGTTATTTAGAAGCAAGAACCAAGACAAAAACAATGGAAAACAAATTGGATGATCTCGCAGTCCTACAAGCTCTTGCTCTTGCCTCATCTTCAGGCCATCTTGGCTGACCCTTCACAACAGCTTGTTCCTCCTCCCCACATTTTTATGTATTCCTTCTGTTACATGCAAAAGAAAAGGAGAGAAAAAGATGCCTGACCAGCATTAAAAATCCCATCTTTCCTGCTTGAAAGGACAGGATTAATTTTACCAGATGGAAATGTCTGTAAGACAGAGACCTACATCTCAGCTAGTCACCTAAGCTTTTTCTGGCAAATGGAGAGAAACTGGCACTTTCAGGACGCAATTAATCTCATCCCCATGTAGATATTTAAACTAGGTCATATGAATCATGCCATAGAAGAGACAATTCCTTTCTACTGACACTAAAGGGAGCCTGAAATCACTAGATATAGATGTCTACATCGGTTATGTCTGAAGTTAAGTGAGCTGGATGCCACCTGAGCTCTTCAGATAGATTTCTTGCTTTAGAGGCAAAATGCCTTTTATTCATCTTTTGATTGCACACGTGGCTAGAAACAAGCTTGTGGCCTTTGTGTCACTGTTTTTAATAGCCCAAACACTACAAGAGATATATGAATGTATAACGTGATTCACTACAAAAGCAGGTTTTCATAAGAAATTAATAACACCTCCAGAGCACATAGCATGAAAGAGCTAATCAGCACTCCCAACACCTTCTCAGCAAGAATTCAGGTTTTTGACTTCACGATCATCTAGTAAAAATGAAATCATCTTTCAAAGTCTCAGCATTTCCATTTTCTAGAATTACAAAGTATGATTTACTTTCTAATAAAATCCTGTTTCATATAATGTCCAGCCAGTCAGTTGTTGGCTGATATCATAATAATATAAGGATACAAGGGAGACCAAAGGACATTGAGTACCCAGAGGCACATTTGCTGCTTTTCAGTCACTGGAGATGGCACAATACAAGATACCATCTCTTCCATACCAGTTATGTTTTGCTCACAATGTATTCACTTTCCATATAAAATGAGAGGTCCCTGTTTTGTGAGAAGTCTGACCCTTCAAGACTTCCTGACTTTCTTAGTGCTTAACTAGAGATAGATTTCTAAATAGGAATTTACACAAGGACTAGGTTTAAAGAGATTCATTCCTAGGAATTTCTATTGTGCTAGTCATGGCTAATTAGCCAAGCACTTAGCATGGAGCTGCTGTAAAACAGATACTAATTTCTGAAGAACAGAAATACACATAATGCTAAATCAATGGAAAACAGATACTGTCAAGGTAAATATCATCATATCTTTTTTCAGATGGGATTATAAATTTGACTGGCACTGGTAAAAACATTGATATAATATGCTTAGACTTCTGTAAATCATTTAACCCAGCACTTCATGGTATTTTATTGATTAAAAAAAAATGCTACACATTCAATGGATTTAAAAGTATCTAATCGACAGGATTTATTAGCACGCAACAAGTGGGAGAGTTGATCACCTGTTTGGTGGGATCCTCAGGGACTGATCCTGGCACTATGTTTCTCAAATGCTGACCAGTCTGGGAGAAAATTCAGTCACTTCCGACTGTCCAGTTTTAGTAATGACAGAAAGGAGGTATTGTGTTAAATGGTACTGAAGACAGGTCACTGATACAGGTTAATGTAATTTTTAACAAAGACAGCAATAAAGTCCTAACTCTGGGAATAAAGCAACTCTTCCTTAGGGGCACTTTCCAGAGAGGTCTGATGTGAAGCAGATGGCAATCCTGATGGCTGTGGGGCAAGACATGAACTCCCAGTGCAGCCGTGTGGCCAAAGGAGCCAGCATAACCCTGGACATGCACACGGTCACTCCTGTGGGAGCCAGGACATTTATTACTTCTGCACAGGGCTGCAACTGCTCCAAGGCTCCACGCAGCTGTGGCAGGCATAGCTCAGTGTTCCTGCTGTGAAACCAGGGAGAGCTCAAAGACTGGTCATGAGACAGATGAGAGCTCTGACAATCATGCCTTGCAGTAAGAGATGCCAGGAGCTCAGTGTATTTACTTAATCAGAGAGATGATTAGATGATGTATTTACTGTAGCCCAGAGCTAGTGACAGGGGCACAACCCTTTGCAGTGAGCTCCTCAGTCCAGCAGATTAAGAGGCAAAAAACTGAAAGGCACTCAAAGCTGGAAGCTGAAACTAGATTAATTCAGTATAGAAATATGGCACATGCCTCCAAAAGATTAATTAAGCCCTGGAATAACACATTTGTAAATGTGTGAGAGGTTCTGATCATCACAAATTATTCAAGAGAAACAGAATGTTTTTCTCCAAAAGGTAGGGCAGGTGTCAAGAGACAGATCCTTCCTCCAACAGCTCATATTAGCTATACAGTCTGCTCTGACAAACTAGAGTAATTGTGATTGTTCTGCCCAATTTGAAAACTCGGCCACTTGATTTTGTTTGCAAATGAAAACTGAAGTTCTGAAAACAAATCTGAGCAGGTAGAAAATCCTGTCCAAAATAACTGCAAATATGTGTGATGTATCCATAATATTTCTCTTCATCTGTCCTGCAACTCAGATAAAAATACTTTTCTGAATTTTACTTTTCCAGTTAATCTTCCTTTTCAAAAGTTTTGATGAACCTCTGTGCTATCAAAGGCAGGAAAGCCTTTCTAACTACTTCTCTGCTGAGATTCCTGTTTGAAATTTGAGAAATTTGCTTCTTTGATGAGCATGAGACTAAAAGAAAAATTTTGCTTTATGGGATTCAGATTTTGGTTTATTTGTCTTTCCAGAAAAAGTCTGGAAGCTATTCAGTTATTAGGAGAATTTATACTATTTCAAACACTTAGATCTGTCTGGAGTAGCAAAGGGAAAAATCAGACACTTCTCCCTCCTCATCTGAGAAAACAGTGATGGCCATGCCTTTAATAATAGGATTTTTTCATTCTGTAACTTCTGTATTAGCCATTAATCACATTATTTTGACATATCAACACATTTATTTTGTGTGAGTCTGTAAGAGAAAAAAAAGAATCGGTTCTCCTTTTGAAATCTTCTTTTGCATATTTACCTGTAAAAGACACTTTCAGTGTTTCCAACTGTCTGTAAGGATATGACAGAAGGAAAGGAATAGAGGCTTCCTCTTCTGAGAACAGATACAAGCATTTCATGCATTCATCCCACATCAAAAACATGGGACCAAAACATCTCAGCATGCCCAAAATGCACATATACAGCCAGTAGCAGTAGGATTAAGAGAGGACACACCTGTGAAGGCCACCCTGGAGAACAGAGCCTGCCCACTCAACCACACACTATCTTTATTCCAACTTAGCGCCAACAAATGGGACAGGGAAAACAGATGAAGTTGGAAGTGAATGTAGGAAGAAGAAAACCAGGAGAGATCTCTGGGCAGCCTTTAATTGTGAAAAGCCTTTGTCAACTCCATCCATCACTTCTGCACTTCTCCCCATCCACATAATAGGAGCCACAGAGTTTCCCAAAAAAATAAAACAGCCCTTGTTTTTGCCTGGAATCACTGCATTTTGTAGGCAGCACTGCATTCAGGATTGCTGTTCTAATTTCTGTGCAATCTCATAAAAATCACACAAACATTGGCATCTTAAGCACAAAGGGCAAGCCTATCAGCAGTGATTTTATAGTAGAGGATTTAACTTTTAATCATTTTTATATAAATATAAAATTGTCACATATAGACATCATATTATATTCTAGTTCCTTGTACATATTTAAAACCCAATAAATTTAAATGTTTTTGTAGTCCTAGATATTTTCTAATTCTCCTCTAACAAAAAGGCCAGTTATATATCTCTGATAGGAACATCTCATTAGATAATCTCTAATGAGTCCACATTAATATGGGAGACACAAAATAGAACTGAAACATTTTTCTCGGTATTATTATCTATCCAGAAATTTCTGAATGAAGAAATCAGTGCCTAGCTTCTTCTACACCTTCCAACCACTATTTTTGAGACTAACTCTTCTAACTTTAGATGAGTGCCCCTTATCCCCATAGCAAAATATTCATATTTGCTTAGAGTTCATAAAGAATTCTTAGTAGTGGATTTAATTCCTTACACTGTGCTTGTCATTTTAGCATCTCTGCACCTATTCACACATTTTTAATGGCCTTTAAGGGAATATTATTTTAGTCTATGGGTTAAATATAGTCCCAGTCTTATCGTATCTAGAAAACCAGAGCTGCTGCTGTGTTATTAATCTAGTCTAATTACCTCTTTCATTCATAACCTGTTATGGTCAGGTACTGTAAATCAGCACTTGAAGTTGAGAGGAGTGGTTAAGTATATACTTAGGTATTACAAATGCTTACAATTCTTCCCAGATTTGATTTTAAAAGTGGAAAAATCAATGTTCAAGATTTAAACAATATACTTGTTACTCAAGACAGAACTATTGTTTGAACACTATGAGACCAGATTCAGATTTCCTAATGAATTCCTATTAATGTCACTGGTGTGACTGCAAAAACTGGGCCATAAATGAGAACTTTACCTTTCTATGAATCATAAGCACAGGTAGTACTGCAAACTACCAAAAGAAAGAAATGCTGTGTTGTTAATGTCATTTTTATAGACCTTTGTAGAAGCTGGTCCAAGAAATCACTAAATCTTTTTTTTTTTTTTTTTGCAATGAGTTATAATTTCCCTAAAATTCCATCCTTATCTAGCAAAAGGATGACAACAATACAAACAGCTCAGCTGGCTGTAGCTCTTGAGGCTAGATCCCACAGGTGCTGCACAAATCCCTTAGAAAGTTCAAGGTCTTGCTTGTTTTACAGTCTAGGCAAATATTTTATAAGCAGATGAAAAGATATATTACAGAAATGCAACTAGATATTCACAACCTATATAGTATTACCCTTTTCCTTATCATCAAACATCTCAGGGTGGAAATTCCATACCAGCTTTGTTTGCTTTCTAGTACTAACCCACACTTTGCCTCAGTGTCCTAAGGTGGCAGAGGAACTGTACTTTGACCTGCCACTTACAGTTATGTTTCTGCCGTTCTGAGTAAAGTCAGACTGTCAGACATAATGAGAACTACAAAAAGGAGCAAACTCAAATAAAAGTTGCTCATGAGTTGATTCTTAATTACATTAGGAAAAGTGAGAAACCAATCTTTCCTGCTTACTCCTTTTAAAATGCTACATCAAAGCCATTCCTGTGGCTTTTGAACTGTTCCTCACTTCATTGAGAAGTGCTAGATGATGGTGCATGATTGAACATTGAAAGGAGGAAAATATGCATAAGAAACCAAGGATCATGTTTGGAAGTCTGTGAGAGCTTGAAGTTCTTTTTCACTTCATCCACCCTTTGCAAAGAATACCATAAGAGCACAGCAGGACATATTTTGGCTATACAGGCCCAAGTCTGAAAGATCCATAAGCTCTTTTCCTTTGGAAGACCAAAACAACTCTTGGTACAGGTGGCAAAATATGGGATATATACAACTTAATTATGTTATTATATCATTAATAGAGATGGGCAGAGAGGAGGAATTTCAGCTGTGTGTAAAAATGTAGATAGAAGTCAGAAGTTCAGTTGTCATTTGTGACGTTGTATAGCTTTAGGCAGTAAAACATTTTGCTACTTGTTATTATGATTCATCTGCCTTTTCTGTTAATCCTTAACTTAGGTTGCAATTGGAAGCTTCTAGGTTAAAATAATAATTTCTATTTTTGCACTGCATGTGGAAAAAGAGGATGAACACAGAAAGGTAAAGTGATTAAAGGATTCCAGCTCCCAACACCCTCCATGGTCCCATGTTCCATTCCTACCCCAACAGGTCCTCTCCATCATCTGAAATCCTCAAAAAGTGACAGTGCACAGGTCAACATTTCAGTTATAAATCACATCACGGTAACTGTTTGACACAGGCAAAATCTTTTAGCTACACAGTTTTAGATAACATAGATAGCCCACAGTTAGCATCCATAGCCAAAAAAAGGCTCTTAGTTAACCCATTGTTCAGGCAGGAGCTCAGTTCTGTCAGATGCCAAGTGTGCTCATTAACAACCTTAAACTCCTGCTGAAGTAACTCTGAACCTCCTGGGAAGCCTTTGGCACTTCAAAGAGTCTGGATATGAATTCACAACATTCTTTACATGAGGCTCTGACGACCCCAGAGTCAGTGCTGACTGCTGCTGAGGAGAAGCTTCAAGGTGAGAGAGCCCAACACTCACATCTAGTTGTGTGCTAAAGTACAAATGGAAGACTTCAGCTCTGCTACCCAAATTCCCAGAAGCACCAGCTGTGCCTCTAGTAAGACCCTCAAACTGTCAGCCAGAAATAGCAGGCCAGATTCACAGAAAAATTTGTCAGAACTACAGAGAGTTCATCAAGGCCAGGGAAAGGCAAAACTACAAACTTTTAAGAAAACCTAGACATAATCCACAGAAGGTTTTAAAGCTTAGGTAAGACTATGAAGCCTAAATATTTGCAGTGTTAGCCATAGTTTTACAAGAAATATTGCTAATACTGAGGGAATTTAAAATTCTTGCCTGAAACAAGAACAGAAAGGTTTTAATGGCAACTTCTAAAAATCTCTTGCATATGAATAAAGTATTTTCAATACACAGTGGACACAATTAAAACAACAAACACTTGACACCAGGCAGCCCCCTGCCATAGTTACCCCAAGATTTACTCATGCTGAAAATACAACAATACAACAATATATTTAACTACTGCTTATAGCAGGAGTTCACTTTTTCAGGCACACTGCACATTTCCACAAGAACAGTTCTAATTTGGGAGTCACCACTTCTGGATTTTAATTCCCTGACTTCTCTGCTCATTTTTGGTTTCTTCTGAGGTACAAAAATTGTGCATACATGAAAGAGCAAGGAAGAGATTGGTCCAAAATGTAGAATTCTAATAACACTATTTTACCTAGTGCTCAGGCAGGAAGAAATAAGCATCTACATAGGCAGGTACATGTTCAAAGTCAGTACTGTTCTTTAGTCAGCTGTAAAAATGAGCTTTGATTAAGAATGCATGGAGTAGACTTCTCTTTCTTTTGATAGGGCTGCACATGCAAACCATGTTCACATGGGCAGTCTCATACATACCTTGAACTTGAAAAATCTGCTTTCTCTAAAGCCATAATGTACAGCTGCCATCAGAAACAGACCTAATTGCTTTCCTTTTTCATTTTCCAGGCCAAGCAAATCTATTTCCTGTTACAGCCTGTACTTATAGGTTTATTCTATCTTATGACTTCAAGACTAAAATATTTGAGCACCACTAGGATTTTTCCACCCATAAAGGGGGAAAATGCAAAACACAAAACAGATGTTTTATGATGTTTTTAATTTATTTTGGCCACCCATAGAGCTGTGGGTTATGTTAGTGCCAACCAAGTTAAAAGCAACAGAGTTCTTCATAAACACTGTATAGCATATTGTACAATGACCAGGCATAGGGAGCTCCTTTCAATGAACTCCTATTTATTAAGCAAACTTGCTTAATAAAATGTCAGAAAAAGAAAACAGGAATAACTGAAGGCACTAGTGGTGCTGCCGTACTTGAGCAGTTCCTGGGGGGATTGGCAAAGTTTGGGCTGCTTTATTACAGTATTGTAGCCTAATGTAGAGCTTGGAGAGTAGATGATCAAAGTATACATTGAAAGTGGATGAGTTTACTGAAAGTAAAACATCTGGAGGTAACATCCCCAGAAAAATATCATGTAAATAGCAGATACTGTATAATAAACAATTGTTTCAGAAATACTCAAGAGCTGAAAAAGTTCCAACTATCTTGTCCAAACAATTGCCAGACTTGTACTGGTAGAAACCTCTCACTTTTTTCTTCTGTCTATGAATGGAAACAAAGACATTTCAAAAGTTAAACCCATGAGACTTCTAACAGTTCCTGAGGTACTTATTGACAAGGTATCTCATGGAAGTTACAGTAAGAATAAAAATTGAAATTTCTCCTGTACCTTTTGTTATTTAAACTGAGAAATCATATTTCAACAACAACCACACCACTTTTACAGAAGATCTTCAGTACAGTACTGCAGGCTGAGGGACAAAATGAGCAAGAATGGTTGGTCTCAAAACATTTCTATGTTGACAATTTACTACATAGATCATAGGGAATATAAAACAGATAAAATTTACTAACCTGCCAAAAACATTATAGGACAGCATAAGGAGAGGATAATGTATGTATTTAGCAAGACAGAATGGCATTAAAGGTTTTAATTTGTATTTTTTGGCTTGTTATCCACAGATTTAAAGAATTTCTCCTTAGAAGTGTATCATAATTGCAAAAGTTAATTAGAAAGTAATAAAATGTGAAAGCTTAGCAATTTATTACAGCAAACAACAGTACAGACTTTGAGCAAAAACAAAGGAGCAGGCTCTTAGAATGTGAACTTTTAATGCAAAATACTTTTTAATCAAATGACAACAAATATTTTGACCTAACAAATAAATACGAAGTTCATTATTATAAAACCAAGTGCAAATACAGAAAATTCACTTTAATTCAGAGGCATGCTTAAAGCAGTTTGAAAGCAAAAAATCCTTTGCAATTACTTCTGCAGGTAAAACTGTTCTAACCATTATTATCTGTCATTTGCCAGTGCTTCCTTCCCAAACACATAAACTTATTCAAACTTGAAAAAGCCAGAATGCCAGAAGTGCCTCCCCAATATGTTGGCTAAGGACTGTAATTCATTTAAATTATGCAACTGGATTCCCACAGCTGGCCCACAGCTTGGCTGAGAGCTCGATTCAATGCCAGTGAACCTGTCTGCTAATATTGTCCTACTTGCAGAGAAGGTAATATATCCAGCAACTTATATTGAAGTTCTGACTCTAATTAACAGAGCAAGCAAATGTTGACATTAGTGACAAATCCTGCTTAATAGTTACTGCGAGACCGGTGCAGCCAACTGGCATTTTCCCGTAGCATTTTGCAGTAATAATCCTTTCTTTATTTCTTAGGACATTGCTTATAATTTGTTTTTATGCATTTTGATTCAAGTTAGAAACAAATCGGCACAAAAACCAACCCGGATAGCAGCAGTAAGACTCCCAGCTTTCAGACAAGTAATCAACAAGAAAGCATGCAAGCAGCATCCCTGGGAGGATGCATGGGGTCCTGACTATAGGAATTCTTATCCTGGATAAAGCTATGTAGCCTTGCACAAACAGCCTTTGGCATCTTGTCTCTGGCCTACCTGGACAGTAGCAAAACATGTTTATCAGACCATAAAAGCCCAGAACCTGAACTGCAAGCAGTTAAAAACTGAAGGTCGCTAAACTGCAAAATTCAAACATGCTTCTATGCTTTAGCCACACAGACAACGATAAAACAAAGCCTCCACAACCACCTGTAATAATATGCCTGTTCAGCCAGCAATTCCAAAGTACTCAGCAACACAAGGTAGACATTTTCTGCAGCTGGTTTTGCATGTACATTCCTGCCAAATTGTTGTCTCGTCCCCTCTTACCTTCACATTAGTCCGGAGTGCACAGTAACATGCAAAAAACATTGCAGTAAACAAGGAGCATATGGACCAGTATTCAGCGTCTCTGTTCTGCACAAACGGTACACACACGATCCCGAGCATGTGCTACTAAGGAGCATCCGTTCCCTCTGTCAGTTTGAAAATGCATTGATCTCTCTTTTTCTGACTACAAAAAGACATGTCTTGAAGGCACTGAGTGAAAGCTACATATCTCTTCAGCAACTATATATAGAAATATGCCCAGTAATTTCAATTAGAAGAGAATTCAGCATCTGAAACTTGGACCTCAGTTGCTTTTCCTTCCAGTATTTTAAATTCAGGGGGGAAAAAGGAGGGGGAACTCAGCCAGGGGGGAAAGGTGAGGAATTAAAACGTACGCAGTGAGTTACTTATATTTCCCCCTGGCTTTGATGTTTTCCTATTCAATATTTTACAAATGTTATACACAGAAAAATGAAGAAAGGTTTCTCTTCCAAGTCTCAAATTTACTGTAGATTCTGCACTGCTTCTGTCTGCTCTTGTTAAAGATGCAGCATCCCTTTTAACAAAGACAACGTCATCAATCATGACAGATTCAACATGTTCTACTTACAAATACAGTCTCTGATTAAGGACAATGGCTGGCTGGCTTATTAACATTTCCTCAAATGCAAGTTCAGTTCCCCGTGCTAATCTATTTTTAAATAAAAAGTCCCACCTACTCCTTCCCTCTCATTTAATAAAAATGCAGCGGACTAGCTCTAAATATCCTGAACTGCATTGTGCTCCCAGATCAGGCACTGGACATTTCTTTCAAACTGTTCTCTTGCTTGCTTCAGATTAGAAACACAAAGAAAAATTAAAATGAAAGCAGAAAAATCCTGGAAGAAATCTGTGCTCTCACATTTGTAACTACATATTCTGAATTCAAAATGCTCCAATATCTTCCAGAACGAGGGAACTCAGAACCTAGCCAGAAGGCAAAGCTTTAATTCACAAGCACAAAAATAAAATCAAACCACTTCTCTCACTCCTGTCAACCGCTGGGATGCTGCGAATTAACTGATTGTTTACTGGGCTGCAGGGACACAAAGTCAAAGACTCAACTCTGTTTACAGCACCGGAAACCACTGATATCAGTACGGAATTATGAAGTAATCTCCGGGAATAAAACCAGAAAAGAGGCTTTTTTTTTTTCCCCACTGCAGCATATACTGTGGGAGGCAAAGAGTGAAAGAGGCTTTACTACCTCCTTCTCCATCAGCACAGAGCAATTTGCGTAGGATAAGCATAACTTAATAGAAATATCTGCAGTGACTTTTTAGATTTCTTTAAATGTTTTATGTAAACTCCTTTGGAAATCCTCAGAAACACTGAAGTCCTAACCAAATCAGTGGTTATCTTTCTGTGTGCAATGGGGTGAACAAGCTTAAACAGAAGGGTGTGCATTTAAAGAAGAATAAGGGGGAGGGGAAAAGACAGCAAGGTTTTTTCCAACATCTTCCTAAAGACAACCTCTCAGAATCTGTCGTCAACTCCAAGAGAACAGCTATTTTTAGCTTGTCATTGTTTGTGCCTTTTTTTAGGAACGAAAAAGGCAGTTGTGTTTAAAGCTAGATATTGCTCTGTAACATAGCCCAAGACAGCTACTTAATTTGATCCCCTGCTCCATCTGTCATACAAATTAAGTAATTAGTAATCACAGCCTTCTTTGGCACAAACAATGACTTCCACAACAAAAGAGATGAACCCTGGTTTTAAATATAATTCTGAGATTTTTGTTAGTAATGAAATTGGGGTCTAGATATCATAGTTCAAAAAGCTGGAGTATCCTAAACTTATGGTGGTTCAGACTTTGGCTACAGCAATATCCATCAAATAAGCTGAAACATAGTAATGTGGTGCTCAGCAAAAGCATGGCAGAATTAATTGACACATTTTTTATCATTCTTCAGGTGAATAGAAAGTTAAAGGAATCATGGTTTATTTTGCAGTACAGTACACTAAAAATTAAAATTTAGTATCTTAGTCACTGAAAAAAAAATATCATAGATCTTGGGGAATTCTGATCCACAGAGAAATGCAATTCAAAAAGCAGAGATGAAATGATGCACAGTCCTGAGAAGTGAGGCAAGGTTCAGGCAAGCATGTAGCTGCATATGAAAATCAAATTCAAGCTTTCTTTCTGCCAAAGGAATTGCACAAGTTTTCAGTCAGCAAAGTCTTTGAAACAACTTTCTTTTTCTCAATCCCAAAAAAGTTAATGGTTTTGGGTTTAGGCAAACAAACCCAACATGGGGAAAATCTCACTAAAAGAAAGTAAGGCTGCATAACAATACAATTTCTGAGTGATTACCTGGACATAATACTTCAGACTCATTTAAGAAAACAAGAAGTAATGCAGTCCCAAAGCCTTCACTCAGAAAAAACTCCCATGACTCCTGAGAATCTAAGAGTAAAAATTACCTAGAAAATTACAGATTGACCCTCATAATACTGCAAGGGGAAAGAGAGACCCTCATGCATATGGTAGGTTGCCTCCTGTAATAACTGTGGGGCATGTGAGAATTTGCCAGATATTTGAGACCTCTGCAGCAGCCAACAAAGTTCTACTTTTCTAGCCGACCAACCCAAAACATTTATCAGGGGCTACTTCAGGTAATCTACACAAGCAGATCCCTGCAGGGCTTTTTCACCTCTGCCAAGACATTTCTTATCACAGCAGCCTAATTGTTAAAGAAAACATTGTCATCAAGGACATACAGTATTTTATGATGACTTAACAGGTACACAAAAGCATCACATGTCAGTGATATTTACAGTTAAAGATATAGAGTCACTAAAAATGAGTAGGGAAGAAGCTCTGGCTGAGTCATCCAGACATGCACCAGGATATTTGAAGCACTCAGGGCCTCTTTAAACAAGTGACAATAGAGAAAAACCCTAGAGATAAAAGAAGTTATTCCATTTAAAAAAAAAAAAAAAAAAAAAAGGTTAAGAAAAAAAAAACAGTAGACAATACCACAGACCAGTACCAGACAGTACTACAAAGGACCCATACCACAGGCCCTCTTTAAAAAGACACACAACTGGTGACCTGAATATTCTCAGATAACAGAAACTGGAGCCACTATCTTGAGCTGTGAAATTCCATTGTTACTCTCTGCTCCTGTGTCTTCTGAAGGGCAGAAGGGAGCACTTGGAAGGAAACCCTGGTTGTCTGCAGAGGTTCAAAGAGAGCAGAGGTAACATGCTGCCTCGGAAGACTTTGATCTCAGGAGGGCCTGAGGCCAGTCTGCTTCAGAGCAGTGAGGAGGGCACAGCCCTTTGCAGCATCCATCACTGCCCAGAAGAAGAGCTCAGGAGCTAGTAGCAGTAATAGCAGTGGTACCAGTAGTGGGAATGCCCTGTGGCTGTTGTGTCCTGAAGTTGTGCTCAAGGACCCCAACAGTGCCATGGCACTATACTAGCACAGAGCTGACAGAACCACAGAATCACAGAATGGTTTGAGTTGGAAGGGATCTTAAAGATCATCTAGATCCAACCCCCAGTCAGGGCAGGTATGCCACCCACTAGACCAGGTTGCCCAGAACCCCATCTCACCTAGTCATAAACATTGCCAGGATGGAGCATCCACCACTTCTCTGGGGTAACACTGGAACCATACTGTGGAATAACATTTTTCATCCTCAGAAACCTAAGCATTTTCAATTTTGGGTCGTTTGTTTTTTCCAGGTATGATGGAAGGGGTGGTATTTTAAAAGAGAGTACCAATAAAAAAAGTAGACTAAAAATGCAGTAAAGAAACCAACACTCTCCAGGATTTGCTTTATGACAATGCAATGTGCCCCACTTCACTTAAACAGCACATTTGTGGGTAAATATAAGTTGGTCTTAAAAAATGCAATGAGATAGAATTTGTGATCACTCTGTGATGATCACAAAGAAAGCAAAGATTAGCTTTGAAAAAAAGAGAAAATTAGAGAGGTAAAGGTCTGAAGAAGAGGGTGCATTGCTTTCTGAGTGGATGGAGGGAGAAATGACACTCCTATTCTCCAAAAGATGGAAGAGTGGATGTCTGCAGGAAATTGGGCATAATGGTGGAGATTTGCAAGGCCATTTGTAGGCCATGCAATGTTTATTAGTATCAACACTGACAATCTGCGTCACTGACTTTGAGTAGCCAGGGGTGTAATTCTCCCTCTTTTTGCAGGAGATACTGGCTTGCAAAGTCGTAGCACTCTGGCTACAGTCATGTTCCATCACTTCCCGTCCTTGCACACTCCAGTGATACAATCTATATAGCACCCTAGTTCTGCATTGCCTAAATAACTCTGATTTCAGCACAGGAGCTCTCAATTGAAATTATTTTACTCTTTCCCCCATTTCTAAGACTCTAAACTGTCATATAAAAATGTTATTTTCCACATCTGCAAGAAGTTCCTTACACTGATATCCATGTTGTGGGGTGGGATATTGAAGGAATTGTTGATATGGACTGCAGGTCATGGATGCCATAGGGCCTACAGTTTCCAGATGGAAATTACTGACTAGAAACAGTGGATTGAATCTGTGGGGCAATCTGGAAACAACTGCAGAAAGAAGAATGTGGAACAAAGCCCCAGTTGCAAAGGAATCTTTCTTAGGCTGCCCACTGCAGCAAAGCGTTGTAGAACATGACAGACAGAGGAACTACAACAGCAGCTTGAACTCAGACTATCTTAAAGTTTTCACAAAGAAAAAGAAAAAGGATGAACAGATTATTTACAAACTCTCATCTCCAGTACTGTAAACAGCTCTCTGATATCCTGGCATTCTGATGCATAAGTTGCTGTGTCAAAATTCTTCCTCACTTCCAGACCAGTAAACACCAAAGACCTTGCCCTGGGCTGATTTAACTTAAGGCACACTTTTCCCTGAAAACTTTCTGTTCTCTTTTTCCTGCGCAATCTTCTTAATGCATTTGCCTGATTTTTGAATATTTAATACTTTTCCTCTGAAAGTCCCAGCTCTTTGCTTTCTGTCTTATGTGGTTGCATTGAGGAAGGTTTTGATCACATATATAACAAAAACATGTAATTTACTTATAAAATAATTCCTTTGCAATATTAAAATTTATACATATTTCATAAACCAGGCTTTGTAGTTAGTATATTGTAGCTTCAGTCATAAACCCACTTATAATAAGCCAATTCAAAGAATAAATAAATACATTTCAAAAGTAAAAAATTAGTGAAGAATGGCCTCATCCTGTAAATCTTTTCTGTGACTGTGAACTTTTGAGGAAAGGTTTCCTCATTGTTCCTGGTAACCCTAAAACAAAATAAGAAGAAACAAGGAACAGAAGTTCAGAAAGAAAGAATTGGATTAAGCTTCATCTTGAGTTGCTCAAAGCCTCATTTTTTCAACCCTGTAACTGTAATCCATGGATCAAGTTTATTTTACACCTCATGTTACACAACTGATTGAGGTGACACAACTCCTTTAAAACCTCAGTTGAGATGCCCAGGCTGCAAGACTTTTTCAATTCTGAAGATCCCTAGCTGAGTTTCCTGGATTTCACTCAAATTGACTACTAACATGTCTCCACAATATGTGTTTCATTTTCTGACTACGAGAGAAAACCTGCCTTTCTCCCATAACTCCTCCAAAAAGGCATTTCCATTCACAATCATATTAAAGGTCATGTCGTTCTAGAACCCTAGGAGATTATCTAGGCTGTTTTCCTCGCTGCAGGAAGATTAACCACACATAGTGTTCTCGGCAAATGGTTGTCCAGCTTCAAAGTCTCTCATAAACAGAATGCAACCTTTGCTTCAGTTGGTCCTTTATTCTTAATCTGCAAATCACAGAATCACAGAATTGCTAAGGTTGGAAAAGACCTCTAAAATAATCAAATCCAACCATCAACATACCACCACCACCATGTCCACCACTAAACCATGTTCTTAGAGTGCCACATCCACCATATTTTGAACACTTTGAGGGATGGTGATTCCACCACTTTCCTGGGCAGCCTGTTCCAATGCTTGAAAACCCTTTCAGTGAAGAAATTCTCTCTATTATCCAAGTTAAACTTCATATGGTACCACTTGAGGCCTTTTCCTTTGGTTCTGTCACTTGTTACTAGGAAGAAGTAACTGACCCCACCACACTACAACCTCCTTTCAGCTAGTTGTAGAGAGAGATAAAGTCCCTTCTCAGCCTCCTTTTCTCCAGACTAAACACCACCAACTCAACAAAAGACAAAAAGCTTAAAGTGTTAGAAGCCTTTAAATTATTAGAAGCCTATGCTTGTTTTCTGCACAAAAAAAAAAAAAAAAAAATTTAACAAAATTGTTTGAAAAACTTGAGGAAAAATGAAACTTGGGGAAAATGATACCTATCTTGTCATGATTGCCATCATTCCCCAGTTATGAATTAACATTTTACTTTTATAATTTTTGAACTATAATTTATGAACTAAGCTTCTTCATTTAAGCATAAAATCCACATTTCCATGGTAACAGCATGAATGAAGAAGGAATGAACTTCCAAAGTTCAATTGCATTTATTACAGTACTTAAAAATAAACCTCCAGCAATTTCACTGAGGAAATTGCTGTAGTCTTTTTTTAAGAAAAAAATAATTAAAATTAAATCTCTTACTGTAAACTTGTATAACAACAACTGGATTTTGAATTGTACTTCATAAAGACCCGTGTGTGTCAAAGCACTTAGTATTTTATTCTTTGTACTGTGATTTTAGTTGAGGAAACTCTTTAAAGGGAACCTATCGTTAGACTAAGAAATAAGATAAAAATGTTGTAGTACTGGAAAAAAAGCCAATTTTTCATGAAAATACATGTGTAGGGGTCTTTTTTTCATTTTTTAGGGTTTCTTTCAATGCAGACAGTACTTTCATTAAACAAGCAAAGTGTTTGAATTTACAATAGAGAGTACATGGATGGATATTCATTGGCCATGATCTAACTATTCCTCTTCATTCCACTGATAACAGCTATTAGCTTAATATATTAACAAACTTTGACTAGAAATCTTTTCAGTGATATGAACACCTTGCTTTAAAAATATGTTTCAATTTAGCTGGTTCTTGAAAAGTAATTTCAAGCCTGCATAGCATTTGAAAGCAAAGGATAATTAATAAGGGAAACTACTCACAAGGCAATTAGTGTAATTTTCTATGTTTTACTGATTTCAAGTGATGAATCAAGATGTTTCTAGAAGCCTTATGAGTTAAAAGCAAACTATTATGCTCAGTAAAGAATAGATAGTTTAGAACAGGTCTAATTACTCTAATAATGTGCTAAATCTAGCAATCTATTTTTTCTTTAAAAAAAGAAAATATTCAAAATAAGTATATTATAAACATTAAGGAGCAGAAAACCTTTTTGTGCAATCTATCTCCGTGAAAACCAGTAAACTGGTGATGAATGTTACAACTGTATGTTCTCTGGAACATATATCTCCAACATATAAAGACACCTGGCCAACCTAGATAATTTTTCTTATGGTACTATCCAAACTGTAAATACATTAAAAACATACTAGCAGCAAAAATAAACTCACCAAAAACCCTTCCCATGACCGACTGGGACTTTTACTGTAGAGTCTTACCAATTATTTCATTCCTTACTTCAGCTACTCTTTTACCCATCAAGTCAAAATATTTTGAGCTGTATTATTTTCAGCTGTATGTACAGATGGTCATGGGAGTCAGTGAGATGAATCCCATTGTCCTGAGAAAACTGGTAAGTGTAGTTGATAGGCCATTCCGCATCATATTTGAAAAGTCACAGCAGTCAAAGTACCCAGTGACTGGAAAAAGGAAAATATCACATCAATTTTTCAAAAAGAATAAAAAGGAGGACCACAGGAGCTACCAGCCAGTCATCCTCACCTCTGTGTTTGGTAATATAATGGAAGAGATCCTCCTGGGAGCTATGTCAAGGCATATGAATGGCTGGAAGGTGATTCTAGACAGCCAACACAGCTTCAGAATGCATAAATCACCCCTAAATTATCTGTTGGCCTTCTACAATGAAGTGATGGAGTGACTGTGCTGCTGGATAAGGGAAGAGAAACTGATATCATTTATCTTGACTTCAACAAGGTCTTTGACAGGGTCCCACACACATCTTTGTGTCTAAATTAGAGAGATATGATTTAATGGATGGGGTATTTGATGGATAAGGAATCATTGACCCAGTTGCAGTCAATGGCTCAATGTTCAAATCGAGATCATTACCAAGTGACATTCTGCATGAGCCCATGCTGGGACCAGCACAGTTCAGTATCTTTATTAATGACCTAACCAGTGTGACAATTAAAATCTGCACATGACACCAACCTGAGTGGTACAATGCATATGCTACAGGGAAGGGATGACATAAAATGGGACAGGGACAGGCTTGAGGAATTGTCCAATGGAAATCTCATGAAGCCCAACAAGGCCAAGTGCAAGATGTCACACCTAGGTCCAGGCAATCACCAATATCAGGGATTAATAGGGTGAGAGAATCACTGCAGAGAAGGACTTGGGAACGCTGGTGGATAAATAAATTACCATGAGCCACAATGTATACTTACAGCCCAGAAAGCCAACCCTACCCTGGGCTGTGTCAGAAGAAGCACGACCAGCAAGCAGATTGAGGGATGTGATTTTGTTCCCATCTACACTCCTCTCCTGAGACACCACCCAGAGTGCTGCGTTCAGCTCTGAAACGCAACATTAGAAGGATGAGGACCTGATGAAGTGGGTCCAGAGGAGGCCATAAAGATGTTTGGAGGGCTTGAACACCTCTCTTATGAAGAAAGACTAAGAAAGTTGGGGTTGTTCAGCTGGGAGAAGGAAAAGTTCTAGGAAGACCTTACTGAAGCCTTTCAGTCCGTAAATGGGGCCTATAAGAAAGCTGCAGAGGGAATTGAGAATTTCACATGGTGCTCCTGAAAACTGCTGTTGAGAAGACAAATCTCAGCAATTAGATCCCATTTCTTTTGGGGCTGTAATTACTGGCATGATAAAGAAGTTTTGTGAAAAGTATTTTTGATGGTGTAGGGATGCTCCACACGTACAGACTGAACATGTATTGTCATGTTTTGATGTTCTAGGTTCAAGGGAATCCTTCAAATGCTGTGGTCAAAGCATGGTTATTTCTTTCTGGAAATTATTCTTTTTTAGTTACTACAGTTGTGGAGAATTTGGCACACAAAGACAAAATTTTTAAATGTCCTTAAGAGACACAAAATATTTTCAACAAATTTACATCTGAATAGAAACTTTTTACATTGCTAGTTTCTAAGTACTTCTATTATTTCACAGCAGTTAAAGAACTCTTTTTTTCCAATATTATTTAAGAAGTTCTATTATTTCCAAGTAGTTAGAAGTTTCCTTTTAAAATACCATGCTTTGTACATTTCTTCCAAGCATGTCCTCTTCTCACTTCAATACTTCCTTGAGTCACATGCAGTGGAGATCAGATAAACTCAGAGAATGTCTTCAGTGAAATATCTTGTAAAATGTAAATTAGTGCTATAATCTGATGATATTTCACAAGGAAGCTGACTTTAGCACTGCTTCCTCTGTGACTATTTATTAAAGCTAAAAATCTCCGCCAATCTTTGTGGCTATGGGGCTGTCTATAAACATTTTGTTAATACTTCTATATGCAAAGTTAGTCTCAATGTAGTACACAGGGTCAGTATCTCTTTTGCATGGAGAACAAGAATGAATGAGATGTGCATGATGACAGCAGAATACCAAGTGACTAGAGCCACGTTTATCCAAGAGGAACATTTTCTGTTCTCTTAATACTTTATTTAAACAGTTTTAGAAATTGCAGCCCTCTTGACTCAAAGAAGCATGTCCCTTTTCACACATTGACTAAAAATATATCAAATCTCTTAGAAAAACAAAGCCAGAGTCTACTGTCAATCATAATACAAGTAATCTTTTTCATTTCAACAGGGTCATAAATATCTAGAGTCCTATAAAATTCCCATTGAGAATCTGGCCCAAAGAATAAATAAAATTGGACTAAAGTATGATATATGCTGAATGAAAATCTGCATCTACTAAAGCCAACACTAAAACCAACCTTCTAATTAACTTCAAAGAATTTCATTGATGTTCTTTAAGGTATAAAATACATTTCATGCACATGCCACAACACTGAGTTTGTATGTAAACCTCAGTTATAAAGAGTTGATGCTCTCTGTTCTTCTTTTGGCAGATTATCAGTTCTACTATAGCTGTTCTACAAAAGCACAGTAATAAAATCTGAAAGTTTCTTTTCCTGTCCCCTTTTCATCACCACACTTAAATTGGAGTTCACATATTGAAATATGCCTTAGGAAGTGTTTGTGAATACTTGTTCATTCACAATGACTGGAACATTGAATACAGTGTAAGAGCATCATGCAATTGTGAAAGAGCATTCTGAACACAAGAATACTGTCATCTGAACAACTTCATATACATTTGCAGTTATTGGGTAACTTTAATCCAAATGTCCTGATTTGGGAAACTCCTACATGAAGTTTACTCCTATAAACACTGCAAAAATGATGGAAAGTATATAAAGAGTGAGGGATTGCTGAGAAAGTCAGGGAGTCCTGATACAGAGGATAGAAATATTGCGTACGTCTTCAGTGGAAGGGCAGGTGGGCAAGAGACCTTTTAGCTTGTGTTTGTCAATCAGAACCAAAGCAAGGCTACTGAGAGTTGTTACTGACTCAGTAAGACGAGTTAAACTGGACTTTAAGAAGATATTCCCAAGAAAGGAGGATAGAAGAATCTATTGTGAGAGGTGACTCAGGTCAACAAAACAGAAGAATGCAATTGGGTTAGTCTTTTATGGGCTGGAGAGATGCAATACAGCTATTGTTTTTTTAAAACATCTGAGTCTGAAGAGAAATAAGTAAGTGTAGTCAATAAAATAAACATGCACCATAGGGAGGGCTTTTTTCCATCCTCCACCAAATCGGCACAGGAATGTAGCTCCTCTCCCCACCTTTGATGACGCCTGGTCCTTCACAAAACCTGTGATGCAATAAGGTAATGAGAATTATGTAATAATGGTTGACATAGAGTGTGTGTATGTGCATTCATAAGTTTACCTTTGTAACAAGAATATATCTCTTTAAATACTCAATAGAAATCTACTAATTAATGGCTGCAGCTGCTGTATATGATGCTCTGGAAAAACAAACCAAACCACAAGGTATGTTAAATGATCAGACAATTGCTGTCTGCTGATTTCAGTTAATTCCTGGCCAAGAAGTCAGGCTAGATGATAGCCGAGTTCTTCTGGACCACATGCAGATGTATCTTCTAATTCACATGCACAAAAAAAGCACAAGACTGGAACAATCTGGAAACACTCTCAAGTCCACAGTTGTTATTGCCTGTAACAGAAAACTGTTTTATACTTCTGCTTTGCATTGTTCTCTGCTTCTTCCCCTATGTTTTCTATAAATAGTGGCATTTCATGTCAATTTATGATATGGGGTTTTGAGAGATGTAGAAATTCCCAAGCTACAAGTGAAGCTGTTAAAACCCATAATGAAGCTGTGCAATGCTCAAAAATGTTGGCCACCTGGAAGAATAAAAACTTTTAAACATATCTGAGTACTTTTGATGCATTGGCTTTCTCTGTCATTTGACAGCCCTTTGCACTGAAATAGCTTGTTGAATATTTTAGAATCAACATCATGGTATCTCAGTGAAAGGATTATAATTATTTTTTCACAACTGCATAATTTCAGTGCATTGTGAAATACAGCTTCAGTGGGTTTCTTCACGCAGCAGTGTCCCAGTGTCATATTGAACAGTTGTGTCTATGGCAACATGCTCCTATTATCAAAGATCTCCTATATCTACCATCATCTCTGATTTTTTTTTAGGTAATTAACACGGAACTCAATGCTAATTGGTAATATAAGAATGAAAATAGAATTTCATGCATAAAGCAGCTTCTGCCTATATATTGCTCTACACATCTTGAACAGATAAAACCTTTTTTGCTTAAATAGAACTGGGAAACATTGGAGACCAAAAGAGATCATCATTTCCTTTCCATTTCCTGGCTTCTGCTGCTACAAGAAAGATCTGTTTATTCACTATTACATATTGCACAGCAAATTGTGGAAATTAGAATGTTATTCTTCTACAGTAGAAGGCAATCTGGTAGCATTCAGAGCCCAAACTGAAAGCCAGGACTCTCAGGATCTCTTTCAGTTTACCAGGTGTGGTAAATAGCCCTGCCCCTCAATTTTCATCTGCAAACTGGTATTTATAGTATCATTCCCAGTAATAACTCTCAAAATGTCAGCGTTTTTATTACAACTCCCAGTCTTTGCTGCTCTGAAACTGCATATTACCTTTCAGTAAGGACACACTTTGGTCTGCAAAACTTTGAATGACAAGTAAGAGAGCTTAATATTTTCAAGTAATTTCTAGAGACTGATTTGGAATATTTTATTTCCTTAATCTGAGCAAACACACCTCCATGCTCACTGAATCTTTGAGTTCTACCACCCACAGTGTGCAGCTTTGTGGTCTAGCACCCAGAGCATTTCCCAAAGTATTTTGCCCTATATGAATGCATATATTTGTACCTTCTTCTATCACAAGCAGCACACTTGATTTTAAGAATGGAACTTGATATTTTTCACAACCCTCTCAGAACATATTGAAGACATCTCTGGGTTGGTGCCCCATATTTCTAGGGAAAAAAAATTCAAGCTTCCCTTCCAGCACTGCTGTATTCTTAGCAAAATATCAAAATCAATGAGATGCCATTTATGAATATTTTTTTGGACTTCCCACTAGATTACATCACCAACATACTGATGTCTCTGTCCAAATAACCTGCAAATTACTGTGCTAATGTTTTCCTGGTATGTGGTTTTACATTCCACTAATAGTCATTAAAGGTAGCTATGCAGCACCCAGAACAGCCTCCAGAGTTTTCAGCTCGCCTATAAGAAGAATCTTTCACTGCCATACTTTTTCTTGTTTTACTATATTGTCTTACATATAGCATTTTACTACATTATTTTCAGCTACTCTACAATCCCCACAGAAAACCAGTGAAAGGCATGAGAGAGGAAGGGAGCTTATTCCCTCCAGCCAAATTTTCTGAAAAAACCTCTGACAGTTTTATGCCTGGTACATAATTCAAAGATATGTAGGTAACATGTCAGAAGGTCCAGCTGCAGAAATAGGACACAGAAAGAAACTGGTAAAGGAATTCACTTTAATTCTATGAAAAAGAGGAGCTGCGTATGAAAAAACTTAGTAGAGCAGTAATTGCTTACTGCTCTTTGCAAGCCAGAAGGTGCCTGGTTTGGGCAACAGCTCTTGGCTCTTAAGACTTGGTTAAACTCCCTGCTTTGCCATAGGTACACACCAGGGTGATAAAGAGCAAGATGTTTAACCTACAACATCTCAGTGTCATATATATGAAGATCAGCTCATGGGCATGATTCAGTTTTTTAATACTACAGGATTATCAGATGCTATGAAAACAACAATAAAAGCAACCACAATTAAATCAAGTCCACCTAATCCCCCCATGCTGCTACACCAGCTAATTTGGGATATCACCTGACACCTAAAATCTAAAGCCTCAGAATCACCCAGTCTAACAGTTTTGCAGGTTCTCCTGAAGTGTGAAAGCCTTTGGATGTCTAAATTAAATTATTTCTCCTAATTTAGTCTAGATGTTATCTTCATCTTTAACACATACTCAAAGCATGAATTCTTATAAATTGGTAATTATGTCCAACCTAAATCCATCTTGAAGGTCATCTATAGGGATACAGCCACTTTGACCCTAACTAAATCCTTCTTTGCCCTCTATCTAATTATCTCTAAGAAGCATAAAATCTAGATGAAGTGAACACTACTGTTAGCATCACAGTACTGGTGCAGCACCAGAAATGATGCCATTTTTCACCTGAGATCCTTGTGTTCGGATCATTCGCTTGAGACCACCTGGATAACTCACCATCATTTTCAGAGAAGGGTTATATGGCATGATGCAGAGTGGACAGACTTTTTATAATTGTTGCCTATTACTCACAAGGGAAAATAAATTTAGTTATGGTAGGCAGAACTTATTATTGTCTCTCCTCACGAGCAGATGTCAAAAATTTAACCAAGAGAGAGCGCAAGTTTAGCACTGGAATTAGGTTGAATGCAACTGAGGGAACCATGATACAAGTCACACACAGCTGTATTATTAAGTCCAAAAACTGCAATTCAAAAATGTTTTCAGTTAATTAAACAAAATTTCAATAAATTAAAACCCTTTTATGGTAACTAAACGAATTAACTTCACATATCAAATAATCTGGTTGGTGTATGAATCTGAAGAAAAAAGGCTGTTTATGTGTGCAGGGAAGGTTAATCCAAACTGCATCCCATCTCTACACACGTTCCCTGAAAATGTGATCAATCCCCTTCCTTTCTTCACAGACAGCTGCAAAAATGGATGCAGGAATGAAGGAACTCCTTTCCATCGGTAATGCAAGAGCTCAGTCACCTCTTAATATTCAGTCCAGAGCCCAAAATAGCCTAACCTTGAGAAGAAAGAGCCATGATTTATAGATAAAGCAAGTGGAAAGACCAGAGAAGAAATGAATCTGTGTGTGGGAAAGCCTGAGAGTCAACCCTGTGATGAACTGTCAGAGGGCAGAGCTCAGCAGCTGCCTGACAAAAGAGTGGACAGCCATGAGGAATGTCATGGGCACTCCTGCACCAGGTTTGACTAGAAGGATGTTAAACACTAAATTAAACCCCAAGCATTAACCAGAGACCATAACCATTAACCATATGTAAGCAGAGCTATTTGGGAGAACTTTAAGCCTATCATTCTCTCTGCAAAAGCCACAACAACAAACGCTCTCCATGAACCAGAGAAGGCTGAAACAGTCATGGCATCAGGTCAGGAACCCAATAGCTGCTAGGGGAAAAAAGTAACCTTCAGAAAGATAATTCAAACTTGTCTTCTCCAACATCTGTAGGCATCTCTTATCTCCTAGAAGTCAGAAATGCTCAAATGCCTTCATCAAAACAACATCCCAGACATCCCACTAGATGTCTGGGATCTGTTCATTATGTAGGTGCTACCATCCACTTGGGACCTATACTAATTCAGGACACATACATATCTTCCCAATGTTAGTTGACTTTGTCCATCTTATTATTGCATGGCAAAAGCAGGAAAAGCATCATTATTCATCTTGGTGCTGAATAATCTTTCATGTAATCTGCTTTTCTGGAACTGGGAGTTTTTTAAGACAATGTGCTCATTGTCTGGAATTAATGTATGCACAGCAGTTTTTCAATGCCATTTAACAGTATTACTCAGGCTCATGCCAGCTAAATACATTTCAGTAGATTTCAGACCAGATTTCTGCAATGCAATCTGTTTGGTATTGCTTGTGACAAACATTTGGAAACTTCAGTAGATGTGCAATATGATCACCCAGAGTATCTTAGAGTGCTTAATACACTCTAATAATAAATTAGAATAAATTGAATAAATGCAAGGCATAAAAGAATTTTACTGGGTTGCACACTACCCTTGAACTTTAAATTTTCAATTCTGATTTCAAAGTACTCAGTAGGATTGCCTGGAAGCTAGTTACTAGTGACATTACATGTGCGAAGAACTCAAGTTATTTGTAAGTACATGGCTTCAATGAGCCCCTCAGAGAACTTCTCTGTTTTCAAGCAACTTGAAAAACCTCCAGTTTTCTGAGATTCTGCCTAGGGTAATGTGGGAGGAAAGGGAAAATTGTCTTTGCACCATCTTTGCAATTCGCTGAATTTATCTACGCCTTGAGGCAGAATTGGCCTGGATATTACAAGAACATATTGGCTACCATGATAAGTTAGCCAATGGTCTCAATATGTTAGTATTTACAAGGCTGAGCTCAAACAAAAGAGGTCAGTGTACAGTTTCATTCCAGGCACTGTAACCCCTCTGTCAAACAGCCTTGGGGTGCTGTTCACTTAAACTACTCTGCTAGTTCTCTGTGAGGCAAGGGAACATGTAGCTAAAATGGCTCCACCATGCAATGCAAAAGAAACTTCATCCTGGATGGCTTTTGCAATAAACTTTCTCCTGACAGTTCCCAGAAGCCAGGCTGGATCGTTCACAATAAAAAGAAGCCAATATACCTAGCAACAGCTTCCAGGTATAGCTGGAATAAATGTTGTATAAATTAATTAATACATAAGAAATCTAAATAAATAAAATATAAAAAGGAAACCATTATGCTAGAAAGAGGCAGCAAATGGTAATAGGGAGATTAAAAGTGATCACTTCAATTTCAAAAGCTAATATGATAGTAATTCTAATGATTGTAGCTTTGATTTAAATACCAGATCAGTGTATGGAATCAACTGACCTCTCTCAAGTGTTAAGCTAGATATGTTCTAATTATGTTTTAGGGTCATGAGCAATAAAAAGAACACATTTGACCCAGGTGACCAATACAACACACTTTTTGGAAGCAATATCCACCAGTCTGCTGTAAGACTACTGTGGTTCTAAAATTGCCTGGGAAAGGAAATCCACATGGTGAATTAATCCACAATAAAACTGCAAGGCAAATCTTGCCTCAGACAGTGAAGAAATAAAGAAATCAGTTTATGTGGTTCAATGTCATAATCACTGCAGTGATACAAATATCACAGTGGTTTGGTTTTCCCCCAACCCTTAACATACTTTCCTCTATTCATTTTTCTGTCTTCTTTTGGCCAGGTATTTATTCCCTGAGGCAAGGGAAATTAACACTTGCTTACACACTTCAGTGTGATGGGACTGTCATTCTCTTTCCCCAAGCCCAGAGAGAGCACAGCGAGATACCCACCATGCAGCACATCACATTAAGCCCCTTCACCACTTGATAGTGTGGAGATGAGCAAATGTGGTCCACTGCATTCAGCTCCCAGAAAAGTAGCACTTCTGCACCCATTTTGTTGCATAGGACCTAGCTGCCTGATTTCCTATTCCTTCATGTGGCAGAGGCATACAGGTCTGGGGAACAGGTTCCCAGCCACCTCACTACACCCAGGTTCTGTGCAGGACCCAGAGCAGACAAGCAACAGCAACCCTATTTTTTCATTTGAAGTATCCAGCCTTACTCCCAGTCCCACACATCCCTTCACATTTGCTGTGACCCAGCAGCCTGATTTCACAGAAATATTAGAAAGTGAATTATGCTTCTGCCAAAATGATCCTCAGACTTCACACTGCAGCATATAACGATATTGTAGTCTGCAGAGTAGTGCACTGGTATCTTTTCCAGCTCTAAACAAGCCAGCTGAGATACTGGAATTAGCTAGAACAGCATGGTGTTGCCCACAGATTAACTTTTTAGTTCCCAAGAGGATAAGTCAGCCTACAGCAAACATATCCTTGACTGCAATCTATATGCAGAACTGTGCCTCCCTGCTGTCCAGCACACTGTCAGAAAAGATTCTCTCAGAAACTGAAATGGAAGAGTTCTGATCTCTGCAGCTCATTTCAGCCCTAACATGTCCCATACCAGAGGCAGAAAGTGCCAATAAGTAAATTCAGTATTGGTTGATCTTCCTCCTCCCCTGAGATGACATTCTCCCTGGAGGTCTCCAACCAGCCAAGGCAACATGCAGTACAGAAGGGCATTAGACTGGACAAACTGTTTCTGCTGTGTAATCAAATGTTTAAATAGGCTATAGTGCACATGTGCACAATCCCCTAAGTATTGGTGTCAGCTTGGTGTCACCTTCAAATTTGTTTGGGCTGCACTCAATTCTTCCACATATGTCATTAATAAAGGAAACATTAAATAAGATTAATAACATTAAATAACATGTTCACAGTATGAACCCCTGAGGGACATTATCACTGATGTCCATCAGGACTCTGACTCACTGACCACTACCCTCTGATGCGACCACCCAACCACTTTCTTATCAATCTAACAGTCCACTCATCAAACCCATCTTTCTCCTGTTCAACAGAAGGATGTTGTGGGGAGCCATGTCAAAGTCCAGATAAATTACTACCCTTTCTTTGTAGGTATTTACAGGTATATTACCTGTAAAACGATTAGGCACCATTTAATCCTCAAAATAATACCATCGTTACAACTAGGTTTTTCCCATTGTTTTTGTAGTGAGACAGAAGCAAAGCACAGAATAGGTCACATATGACAAATACTGTAACATCATTATTAATCTCAGCTCCTTGGTCTGACATGGTAGATGGAACAAGAGATCAGCGATAAGAACACTAGATTTGAATCTCTGATGAATCTCAAGTCCTCCTAAAACTTTCCCATAGCTTACAATTGCACACACAACCTCTTTCAAGCAGCTCTATGTCTTCATGAGTTCCTTACCAAAAGAGTAGCAGTGAATTCAAATCTGTCATGCATAGGTCGCAAATAACTTCCTTGATTAATTATCTCTTTTACTGAAACTGGGCAAGTGTTGCTTATATGCTTCTACAAATTATTTGTTCTACACCAGTTATAGAATGATTATTTTCTGCTGATATTTGTTTAACCGGTGAAGAGTCAGCAGCAGTTTAATGTGAATCTTTACAATTTCACCTTTCAGCTACAGTGGTTCATTCTGACTGAGTGCCACTTTCTGTTTATAGGTAGAGTAGGCCTAACTCCTAAGATCAGCTCTCTAATGAGGAACCTAACAACCTTTGAAAGCCTGCTGGATTTCTTAGGGATTCCTGCTAGTAAATATGTTTGCTAGAGTAACTGGAAAACAAACATAAAAGTGAAAAGCAAATAGGCAGAATCCATGGGGTTATTTGCCCAGTGAATATTCACAGGCAATGCAGACCTTCCACAATACTTTAGCTCTTAGGAAGATACAATAAAATACTGAATAAAAATGTGTCATTATAATCTACGCATTTGAACTTCTTTTCCTGCCTGTTAAAATATATTCATTCATAAAAACCTTTTATCTCTTAAGAAAGGTGGGTGAGACAGCACAGGAGAGAAGGTAGGAGTAAGTCTGTAAAGAGGAAAAATACCAAACATATTCAATGAGAACAGGAGCAGAGAAGATGGGACAGGAAGCAATTAGAGATGAATAAGGCAAATAAATGGGGATTAAACTACCTGTGGTAATGAACTACATCAATTGAGTTTACATAAGAAGCAGAATGGGAGGGTGGGAATTGCAATAGTGCCTCTTGCTCTCATCCTGAGTTCAAAGGGGCCTCCTTTTGCCCTGCTGTCCTGATGTTCACCATTCTATAAATTACACTCATTGTCACTTACAATATTTGTAATATGTTTTTAAAAATTCTAGACCAGTTCCAGTTTTTGTTCCAGTTTCTGGAACAAAAGAGCAGCAAGAACAAAACCAAACTTCATATAGCAAAACTAAAATTTTTATCCTGAAAATACATCACTAAGTTATCCTAAACATAAGCAACACATACCCATGGGTGGGAACACAATTCTCCGACCTAAAATATTCATAAATTAATCTCTGCTAATACACAAAGGAGAAAAATCAGATCCTTTGACATTTGAGTGTTATGTATATATATTAGGAAAAAAACCAACAGCTTTTAAAAACAAGAAAAGAGTCCTGAGTCCTCCAGGAGGGAATAGAAGACATCTTTGATCATGTCCCTCATGACTATCACTTGGGACATCAAATAGTGATGTCTTACTGGTTGACAGAATGTTAAAATCCATGCTCCATTGTATCCCAGGCTGCAGTGAGGCTCTCTCAACTACTGCATGTCATAGAATCATAGAATCACAAAATGTTTTGGGTTGGAAGGGACCTTAAAGATCACCTAGCTCCAAACCCCCCTTCAGGGACAGGGATACTCCAGGGACCAGGGATACTCAGGTTTCCCTGAGATCTTTCTAATCTGGCTGTAACCACTTGGGGGGATTGACAATATTTCTCAGCAACCTGTTTCAGTGCCTCATCACCCTCAAAGAATTTTTCCCCAACATCTAGTCTAAATTTACCTGCTTTCAATTTGAAGCCGTTGCCCCTTGTCTGGTCAATATATGCTCTTATAAAAAATTCCTCTGCCAGCTTTCTTGTAGGCTTCCTTCAGGTCCTAGAAGGCTGCAAAGCCTTTTTTTTCCCAGGCTGAACAAACCCAACTCTCTCAGCCCTTCCTCACGTTTTTCCTTTCCTGGTCTGATTTGTTCATCCCCTGGATTGTTACCAGGGGTTGCTCCAACCCATATGCAGGACCTTGCATCTCATGAATTTCCCATGGATGCATTTCACAAGCTTGTCCAGGTCCCTCTGGATGGCATCTCATCCATCAGGTGTGTCAACAGCACCACTCAGCTTGGTGTCATCTTCAAATTTGCTTGGGCTGCACTCAATTTTTCCACATATGTCATTAATAAAGGAAACATTAAATAAGATTAATAACATTAAATAACATGTTCACAGTATGAACCCCTGAGGGACATTATCACTGATGTCCATCAGGACTCTGACCCACTGACCACTACCCTCTGAGGTGACCACCCAACCGCTTTCTTATCAATCTAACAGTCCACTCATCAAACCCATCTTTCTCCAGTTCAACAGAAGGATGTTATGGGGAACCATGTCAAAGTCCAGATAAATGACTACCCTTTCTTTGTTCACTGATGCAGTCACTCCAGTGTAGTTTGCATTGGAAGGGATTTTTAAAGGCCACCTTGCCCCTACAATAAACAGGGACATCTGCAACTCAGTGGCTCAGAGCTCCATTCAACCTGAACTTGTATCAGTATGTAAGTACATATGTCAAATATTTACAGGTCAAAGCAGACACTGCTCAATGGCATCTACTTTCTTCTAAAGATGTGGACACTCCACCTCTCCACCTCTCCACCATGTATGTATGTTTTTCATACAAGCAATTGTCTCACCACTGCACCTTGGTGATAAGTGGTTTTTTTCTAGCACTAAACCCACTGATGGGTCATTTAGCCTTTGAAAGGTCAACAAAACTGGTAACATGTAAACACAACAAAAAATTAATCACGCCTCCACTTCCACCCAATCAGCCTACATATTTGCATTAACTAGGTTTACTAGTGGGCAGTGGTTTATAGGGAGAGTTACATTTCTTCTTGGAAAGGATTTCATGCTTTCAAAGAGAAAGAGAAATTCCTATGTTATGTTGCTGCCAAGTCCCCAGGCTGCCCATTAACAACTGATGTCCTGAAAATATCCAAGAGCCATAAAGTGTGCACAACAGTCATAAATTGCAATTCCAGAAATGGATGTGAACCCATGGAAGACATGCATATGTACCAATCTTATATGTATATATGCAAGAAAAATAAAGTAAATACTCCAGATGGAGCTGGTCAATGTGTCACATACCACTTGGCATCTGTAAAGTCCTAGAAATTTTCAAAATTGATGCCAAGGAAGTAGATCACAGGAGAAACTACAATGCATCAACTCAATGAATGAGAAAAAAAGACGCAATCACATCTTTGGAGACATCTTCTGACCACTTTGAGGAGTGGATTTTCTATTCCACCCCCTTCCTCCTACAAGTTCCTGAACTGAGTATGGCTAGAGAGGTGCTGCTGTTCCACCTAAATGTCTATAATTTTCTTTCCATATTGCCATATTGGAAATCTTATGTAGTTCCCCTAAGTTAAACCAGAACCATGATGGTGTTCATACCTAGTATCTTCTGACCACTTATGCCACATTAATAATATATTCATTTACTCATTGCCAGTTGTCAAAGTTGAATCTTTTAAAGAACTTGCAGACCAAAACTGCATAAAACTTTGCAAAGCCAATTAACAAATATATTAAACTAAGAAAAAAAGCTCATTTATGCACACTAATGATGTCACCAATATCAACTTCAATTACTGAAAAAATATTATTATCAATTAATAATGCATGCCATTTAACAGAGCTCTTTTAATCTTTAAAGAGATTTATAAACGTTAACTAATTAAATTGCCTAATATTTTTCATTGTAATTCTACACATATATCACATATATACATACACATATACATATATATATATATATGTAAAATCGGGGTCCAGGAAGGAAAAGGCCATTAGGTGCCTAGAGACTTCAGTACTAACAACGCAAGAGCAGAAAAATGGTTTAATTTATGCACAAGCTGCTTCTTCTTCCTAATTAATATTTTTCATCTTCAAAGAAGCTCCCACCCAACCCAAATGATGAGCAGAGGACACTCCCATTACAACAAACTCTTTCCAAGGCTGTTCCAGCACATAAGACTAAATTTAACTTGCTAGTACTATTTTTGTGCCACTTAAGGCACATCCATCTTCTTTGCCCTGTGACCTCTCCAGGGTATTAAGGTTTGGGGTTGTTTTGAGTTTGTCTGGGTTTTTTGGCAGGGGAGGGTTGGTGGGGATTGTTTGCTTGTTTGTCTAATTTCCTAATCATCTAAGTCATCTTAGCAGCTGGACAAATATCCTGTATGGCTGTAACTAAGCAAAATAACTTCACTCTTCTAGAGATCATCACTGAAATATTTTAACTCAACATGTAATCACTTTTACCTCTTTTTCATATACGGTCCAGCCTTGAAATACAACTCTTATGGGGCTACCAGGAGACTCCTGTAAACTGAATACATGAATCCTTAAGGGAATACAGCATTTATCAGCTAAATTCACACTTTTCTCAGTCTTGAAGAAAGAGTTTATAATTCATATATCAGTTAAATACTTTATGTAATTCAGCAGTTTTACATATATTTAAGCTAGAAAGTTTTTGAAATGCTTATGCAATCTTTTAAAGGATTTTTCTTTTTCACTGCCAGATAAAGGATTATCAGATAAATTATATATAACAATGATGGCACTGTAGGACAGGTTTTATCAAAGATCATTACAGTCACTAAAAATACCACAGAAATTCACATGCTCCATCCTTGTGCAAAGCTGTTAATCCAAATTATAGATGTAAAGATGCATCAGTTTAATAAATATGAAAACTCAAATGTTTTTACACCCTCAGGAATGATTTCTCTTGATTACAACCTCCAGATAGAAATTATTATCTTACTGACACTACCTGAAATGCAAATTCTACGAATTCTGCAAAAAAACCAAAAAAGTGACATACTTACGACTATGGTGAAATACACCTTCATATTGAAATACAGAAGTTTGATATATGGGAAATACATGTGCTGGCATATTTTTCAGAATATTTTATTCTTATTTTTAATGTATTTTCAATAATTTTATTAGAATGAGTGATACACCTGTAGTTTGTGATAACATAGGCATCATATCACAATTTCATGGAATTGGTGCCTTCATAGATGACAGGCCTAAATTTCAGAAATCATAATGCTTTGGATGGTTTATTAGTTTCTGCATATTTTTCATATAAACAGATTTATGAGCACATTATATTTTAATAGTGCCATTAAGAAAATATGATTTTTCTACTTCTAGACACATTTGGAGTAACCCAACGTGCTTTACATATTTATGAGGGATTTTTAGTTACAGTGTGCTCATTAAAAGTTAGCACCCAAACCTAGACATTAATAAATGTTTTAATTAAGAAGGGAATATCAACTGGAATGAAAAATATATTCCCTATTCTTCTCCAAGAACTCCAGAAACATATAATATGATTATTATAATCAATAGTGCTGGTTATTCTTATGCCTGCAGCAACTACAGCTCCCAACAACAGAACACAACTCTTTGCATCAGGTGCTGTATAAGCAGATACCAATATGCAATAAAGGTACAGTACTTCTCATGGGATGTTGTAAGTAATTAATAGGAGACAAATTCAACCAAGGCATGTAGCACATTTTCACCTACAACTCCTACAGAAGCAGACTGAGCAGGAGGTTTCAGCTGTGTATCTCACTGGAAAAATAGAATAGTAGAATGGATTAGTTGGGAAGGGACCTTAAAGATCATGTAGTTCAAATCCCCCACCATGGACAGGGACTCCTTCCACTAGATCAGGATGCTCAAAGCCCCATCCAGTCTGGCCTTGAACACTTCCAGGGATGGGGCATCCACAGTTTTTCCTCACCACTCTCACAGTAAAGAATTTCTTCCTTATATCCAATCTAAATTTATTGTCTTTCAGTTTAAATCCATTATCCCTTGTCCTATCACTATACACTCCTTTGAAAAGTTCCTCTCTACCGCTGTTGTAGCACCTTTAGGTAATGGAAGGTGCTCTAAGATCACCCTGGAGTCTCTTCTTCTCCAGGTTGAACACACACAACTTTCTCAGCCTGTCTTCATAGAAGAGGTAATCCAGTCCTCAGATCATCTTCATGGCCTCCTCAAGACTTGCTCGACAGGTTCACATCTTTCTTATGTCAGGGCTCCAGGGTGGAACACTCCAGGTGGGGTCTCATGAGATCATAGTAGAGGGGGAGAATCACCTCCCTCAACCTGCTGGTCACACTTCTTCTGATGTAGCCCGGGGTACAGCTGGCCTTATGGGCTGTGAGCACACATTGATGAGGCATGTTGGGCTTTATTTTGTGCTTTAGAGACCTTTACCACCAGTCCTGGTGCTCTGTAATCCTTCTTAATACTCTTAGATGGCTCCTGACCTTTTCAGTGGTGGTCCAGGAGTAGCTCCTCCACCTGAGCAGGTCTGCTGCCTGTTTGTGCCACAGGAAAAAGGTCCAGGCACTTCCTGCAGTTGAAGTCGCTGCTGCATCCTGTCTCTTCAGCAGCTCCATCTGGGTGGAGGCATCGGCCACCGCGGGGGTGGATGGTGCAGACCCCTCAGACAGAGCTGCAGCCTTCGCTCTCAGAGGAAGGTCCATCCTTCCTCATGGAGAGGCAGGTGGGATAAGTGGCCTTCACCTGTGCAAATATTCACAGAATGGTGCCCAGTTGCTGCCTTATGTGCACTTCAAGTGTCCCCATTTGGCCAGTAGGACGTCTCATTCTGCACATCCTCCTATGCAAACCTCTGTGCTGTGACTGCTGGCCCAGCCTGGTTGCAGCACTCCTGTTGTTGTATGCTACAACATGCTGATGATTTATCCTACAGGATCATTATCATCCTGCAAGATGCAGTATCCTAGTGCAGCATCGTCATTCAGAACTGCATTGGGGTGCACATACAACCAAATCTTGATGCAACAGCACCTGAGTCTCCTGCCCTAGGGAAATGAACTAAATGGTTCATAGTAATGACTAAAAGTTGGCTATTGCAGTTCATATTAAAATGACATAATTTTGAGCGACATTTTTTATTGAAGACATAACTAAAATGAATCGCAAATGGTTGAGTGTCACTGTCAAAGACTGGGTTACACAAAAACTGCCATAAAGGAAAAGAAAACTGCTAACACACAAAGGCAGAATGCCACTTTCAGATAATGAGAGATTTCAGCATCCTCCTGCTTTTTCTGTCCATATCCTGGCACTGGTTTCAGAGCTTTTCTTCTTCTATATCCTCTATATGCTCACATCAGTCTGTGAATACCATGGTAACATTTCCTCTGAATGCCACTGCATGACTGCCACCCCCAGAAAAATTCTCATTCACCATCCTTGACTGTTCAGCCTCCAGATTTCAACATATACTGATTCTGACAGCCTACTTCCAACACGGGAAGAAAAGCAATCTCACACCCAAATATCTGTCCCACCCACCAGCAGTTCCCCTAATTTCTGTATTTAAGGATTCAGTTCTCCATTACCATCTTCCAAACTTAAACATTACTGATATTATTTTTTAGTGTGTTTGTTGTGCATAATATTGTATAGCATTTAGTATAAGACAGCTTCAGTAGGTGCCAGAGGATTTTAGATAGGAAAGCCTGCACATAAAAAAAATCATTATTGTTGGTCACAATCCACTGACTTAAACAGGAATTCATCTGCCCCAAAAGATTTGCAAAAGCAAGCATTTAATGGCCATCACATTACTTTCAGTGACTGACAACTCCCTGAAAAGCATACATTCCATGTAAGACCTTTCTCCTTTTCCTCTGCCAACACAATAACCAGCTCAGTCAGCTGGGCTATGTCCCTTTACCAAATAGGGAGAATGACTATTCCCAGCAACCAGAAGAAAGAAGACACTGTGTAGGAGAGAAGTCGCTTACTGATGTGAAATGAAACTGTTCCATAGATTTCAGTGACACTTTTGCCTTTTACAGAAGCAGAAAATTTGGCCAAGAAAGCCTTCAGCCATCTGAAAAGCACTGCACAAGTCACAGTTTTCCTCTGGGAGGAAGATGCCATCTTTCATGTCAGCCACTGCTTATTGAGTCAAACCAGCTTTCTGCCACACTTAACATTCAAAACATTAAAGGCAAACTATCTTCTGCATCCACATCAGTGGCTGGTTGACAAAGTCTCTAATATTGATTTTCTTGCCAGAAATTGAAAACCTGTCACTCTGAACACTGACTCTCCCCTTGACTCCCAACACAGTTCCAAGTAAGGTACGGTGATATCCACACAACCACAAAAGGTCACTCACTTTGTGTTTCCATAGAATCACAGAATGTTCTGAGTTGGAAGAGACCCACAAGGATCATCGAGTGTAACTCTTCAGTGAATGGCCCATACAGGGAATTGAACACACAGCCTCGATGTTATAAGCACCATGTTCTAATCAACGGGGCTCATCTCTGAAAGAGCTGACTGAAAGAGTTCTTAAGGGAAATTACAATCCCTTCTGCTGAGAGGAAAAGGATTTTCTTCTTAAACCTTTATTGATTCCTGCTTGAAAAACACTTACATTCCATGTTTAGGAAATTACTCTGAGATGGCTACTATTGTAATGCACAAAAGTTTCTTTCAATAACTTAGGATATCCATTTAAAAATTAAATGTGATGCTAATTTTAATTATTAAAGAAAAATAACAATTAAAATCAAAGTTAAATAGACATAGGCTATTACAATCTATTAGGGGTTATGCTACTCTGGTAAAAAATTCAACATCTGCATACTTGTAGTGGTTTTTGATGGCATAAAGATAAATTTCTTTGTAGTAGTTTGTGTGGGGTTGTGTTTTGGATTTGTGCTGGAAACAGTGTGGATAACACAGGGATGGGTTTCTTACTGCTGAGCAGTGCTCACACAGAGCTGAGAGCTTTTCTGCTTCTCACCCTAACCTACCAGCAAAGGACCTGGGTGTCCACAAGGAGTTGGGAGGGGACAGAGCTGGGACAGTTGACCCCAACTGACCATAGGGATTTCAGACCCTATGGCAATGCTCAGCAATGGAAGCTTCAGGAAGAAGGAAGTGGGAGATATTCAAAGTGATGGTGTTTGTCTTCCCCAGTCACCATCACACACGATAAGGCCCTGCTCTCCTGGAGGTGGCTCAACACCTGCTTGCCCACGGTAAGTGGTGAATAAATTCCTTGTTCTATTTTGCTTGAAAAGCATCTTTTGCTTTCCCTATTAAATTGTCTTTACTGCTACCCCTGAGTTTGCTCACTTTAACCCTTCTGATTCTTTCCCTCATCCAACTTGAAGAGGAAGACCAAACCACTCTGGGGCTCAGCTGCCCACTAGGATTAAACCATGGCATATTAAAAATGATCCAGAGAAGTACAACTTTGTCTGGACCCGAGAATAAATCCATATGCAAATTTGGATGTCTCTTTGAGACTCTCCTTCCCATTTAACCTTGTTCCCATCATTTATTCTCCATCAGTCTGGTGGAAACAGCAACACAGAAAGGAAATACATACACAAAACAACAAAGATTGGACTCCAGAGAATTAGTGGCCAATATTCCTCTGTTAGGTTTGAAAGATTTAGCCATTGACTTGTACTAAAAAAAAAAAGTGATTTCGAACCACTTACATCCCTACTGGTGGATCACAGACAGCACCACAGATTATGAGACCTGTGGTTTCTGCAGCATGGGTAGAGGGTAACATATCCTGTTTGGGGGATAGATATGGTTGTTTAAAACTTGTGCAAGAGGGAAGAACACTTGTGCAGGGAATGTCTATATGGGAATAACTCACAATTTCCAGATCTAAACTATTTTATTCAGGCTATGCTTGTATCAGGAATTAAAATGAGGCTCATGTCCATACAAGTACATGCATACTGATCAAATATTAAATGACCCACTTGGTTCTGGCAAACCAGAATTCTCCCAGACACAGACTGGGCATGATCTGGATGTTAGTATGAATCACAGACCACTTCCAACTTGGGCTGTCTGGACACAACTGCAGTTGTCTTTTTGTCCAAGGCTGGTGAGAAATCTTCACTGCATGGATGCAACCCATGCTGTGGCAGGCTGGGTCAGGGCCAGAAAATTATTTGTTCATTAGCATACTAACCTCTGAGCATCTGCTATAATCATGTGTATAGCGAAAAAGGAAATATTCCCTGATGTATATTCTAGCACACATGAAAACATTCACTCAGAATTTTCTCTTGGTGTCCAGTTGTATGTTAAAGCACACAAAGATCCCAGCTGGAATCACAGAGCCTCACACCAGTGATGAAACAGAGTCCTCTCTGTCCTTGAAAGAGTAAGGAAATTCCAGGGTTTATTTATGAAGAACACTAAGTTTTAAATCACATCACTGTGACAACAAAGTCTTGAAACTCATCTTATTCTCCATCCTGTTAGAGACCCTTGAGAGCCACTTATCCTCACCTCTCTAGAAAAATCCCTGCAAACCATTCCTACCTATGTGGCTGGCATTAAAGAGGATCTGGGGCATAATCAGTGACCCATGAGGATCCAGCAAAGTGCCATTCTGACAGGAACAGAAAGGAAGAAAAGATTGATAGATGCATCAAGGTATCACACTGTATATTATGAGCTTGTGCTGCAGACAGAGAGAAATGTAAAGAAAGAGAGAAAGCAGTATGGCAACAGCAAGCAAAAATTTAGAGAAGATTCTGGGTCTCACAAGAATGCAGGCCAAACAAACCAACTCCAGACACTTGGATGAACTACAGCATTTTCTTTCTCTTCTGTAACAAGTCAGAGACACAGGACACAGTTTAGACCAAAGTCTGAATTTTACTTAAAAACAGGTGGAAAGTTCAAGATTAAGATTCTGACCCTGATCCAGAGCGACATTAATCATTAAAAACCAAAAATCCCCAGGAGTAAGTGTATGAAAAACACTCACAAGTATAAGATTTTGACACTAAACAGATACAAAGTTCTAAGATTCTTCTCCACATCAATCTACCACTGAGACCAGATCTGAAGTGCCTCAGTGCCAAGTCTTTGCAGCAATGCCAAATTGTACAGAGAAATTCAGCAGAGGCAAGTAGTCTGTTTCAGTTGCTGCAAGTTCCAAAGTTTAAGGACTCAGATGATAAATTATGAAAATCAAGTTTGTTTGCTCAGTATCATTTTGGCACTTCTATCTAAATGGACAATACCAGTCTCTCTGGTATGGTTCTGCTCTGTCTTTTCACAGAATCAGTTTCTAAAAAACTCAGGTATTTTTAAATGGAAAAATGACATCACAATATAATATACTGAACTTCCTCCCCTCCCCAGTTCAGCACCATAGCTAGAGCTGTTAAAGCCCTACCAGTATCCCCTGACACTTGGATGATGTGTATCAGCTGTGAGAGTGATGAAGGCAAATACTGTTCTACAAGTGTTCATGGCTACTTGCTCTATCAAACAATAATCAGGACTCTGCAGAGGAGTTTATTCTGAATGGGTCTCATCTGAATGCCCAGAGACTTGTGACAGAGGTAGAATATTAGCTAGTAGTAATCTGAGAGATTTCTGATGCATGGAGTCATGAAAAGCCTTTGGAGATGTGATCTTCAGACAACAAAAGCGGCAGACAACTTCTTACATAGTCTCCTGAAGAGACCAGAAAAAAAGCAGCTCCCAATAGAATCTGGGAAGGAGCTGCTTTACCTGGAGAACAATGTCAGGTAATTCATCCCATTCTGACTTTTATCAGAGGAAAAAGACCAACAACTACTAGTTCATTACAGTTGAAGTGGTGAAAAAAGAGTTCATCTTACCTGATTTGGCCAACACTCCCTACTGTTTGTCTTTGGTTCCTGAACTCACTGCTTAATATACAGAGCTTCCACAGGCTTTTCTTTCCTGCTTCTCTGCCTTTGACCCTGCTTCTCATCAGCAAGTTCTTGACACACACATTGAAGCATGGCTTAATGATGAAACAGAGCTATTAATTAACAAAAAGGTCTTTTCTTTGAAGCCTTGTCAGCCCCTGAAGGACATGCTTTTACTTAGTGTTAAATGGACCTGTGGAAGCATTTTATGGACCACAGACAAAATAGAAAGTCCTTTAGGAAGCTGAAACCTTGCAGCCCCAGATAAATAAATAATGCGGACTCAATGAAGATTCAAAGACTGAAGAAAATATTCTGATTTACTGTGAGGGTTTGGATACTGACTAGGCATTTGCATGAAATGCATCCTTTGAAACTAAAGTTGGAGCTATTCTGGGAAGTACCCCCTCATGAATAAAAAACAACAGAGGAAGAGTATAAAATCATCAGCTATATGCTCCCACAAATCCCATCACCACAGTAGTTCTTTTTCTCTAGGTTCCTTGATTCAAAGAATCACACTGACAGGTAAAAGGTCAAATTGTGGGGACAATAAAAGTCTCAAAAGGTGTATCTTCAAAAGACTACTGTGACCAGTGTGCTCAGCAAAGATTCTGGTAGCAAAAGCAATTGGCAAAACCTTTTCTACAAATTCACCATTGGAAGTATAGACAAGGTCACACGGGTGCAGTTGTGCTGGCAGTTCTACCTGGAAGGGTGGAGACAAGATGAACCAACTTGGTGGCTTTAATACTGTCTGAAAGAGGGAGACAGTTTTATTCTCTGTTGGGCTTGCATATGCTCTGAGCCGGCCCCTGTCCTGAGCTCCAAATACCCCAGCACACCTTCCAAAAGGTGACCTGTGCAGCAGCACCACATAACAGGGCCACCACAAGGATACTAGTCCTCCTGCAATAAAATCAGCACTAGCAGGCAAATGAAGAGTCCATCGGTTGTTCCTAAAGTACTACTTTCCATACTCTTCCTGAATCAAACTTAAATCAGTCTTCTCTGACTGGCCTTCTACTGAAAGTCACAATAACACTCTTACTTTAACCTGTGTTCTGAAGTACCCAAAACACTACCTTCAAATGCTGCCATGAAAGCCAGGGAAAGGTTGTTGTTGGATTCTGATTTCAAAAGGACTTGTTCCACTAAGTTATTATGCTTTCTAACATTAACACAGCTTTAGGTGAGTAAGAAAAAAACAATTATCACACAATATTCTCAACTTAGACTAAAAAGGAGGAATGTTTTCCTTTCTCTCCAATTATAGCAGCCCTTTAGTCTTTCCCAATTGTCCTTTACAGCCATAATTATCTTCTTTCCTTCTATTTTTTTCTGTATCGTCAAGTTTGTCTCCCTTATTAGAAGACATTCTGCCCAGATTAGAAGCTTTTTCTCCTTGATGGCTAATATTGTTTATTTATCAAGATAGACATTTTCAGTCTCTTTCATGTATTCTTCAGCCCTTTGACCTTAACAGTCCTTCATGTTCCACATTCACCTCCTCCCATGACAGCTGAACTGTTTGACTCTGGTTTAAGCAATGAGTTCTTCTTACTTTATTTTTCTGATTTATTATTCTTTTGTTCCATGTCATTTTGTCTAACCTGTATTCAGAAGATAGCTAGTTACACAGCAGGGGTGGTTTTAAAGAGATAAGCGATTTCTCTGTAAGTAATAAAGAAATTCAACTTTCTGTCTCCGTTGTCAAGTAATACAAAAGTAAATTTTCTAATTACCTTATAGGTTAGGTCAGTCATTATCCTAAGGCATTACTGCCTTCTCAGACTATTAGGTGAGGACCATAAGATTTAAAGACATTGGCAGGGTCAAGGCTAGGCTTAACATTATTGTTTACTGTATGTGCATGTTCTCCCTGGAGCATCTGGAAGAATCACCTTTTCCAGTAGTAGTAAAGTAAAGATACAAGTAAATAATTAGAGCTTTTGAATGCAATGTACTAGATTTCCAGTCCATAGCACATAGTGGCTAATTATACCTGTGGCTGGAGCTGCAAGCTGAAAACACTTTTCCTGCTCTGAGTACAGATGGGATCCCTATAAACGGAATGAAAAGGTTTGCTTTCAGCTCAGACCTATGATGATGACCTCCACATTTATGAACGACACTGGAGGGAGCTACTAACAATCCAAAACAGAGAGTTCAAAGTACAGAACATTTTGCAGAAATATTGCTTTGGGCATTTATCTAACTTCAGCACTTGGTATGATACCAGGAGCACAGAAAAAGAGAACCAATGTGAGACAATGCAAGGAACATATCCAAAAGCCAGCATGGGAGGTGTTATGACAGTTCTATGCACCAGAAATACTTTCTAGTTAATCTTTTGTAGTTTTCCAGGGGATGGATGATGAAAAAAAAAAAAAAAAAAAAAAAAAAAGGCTGATGAAAGTGTGTTATTCTTGTAAAGCACAGACCAAATTTATAGACTTCCAAAAAACTTCTTCAAATCTTTCCTGACAATTCATTAAAGCAAGATAAAAATGACAGCTTGATTGTAAGAAATTCATCAGAAAATCCTAGATACAGAAAATTCTACTTCATACTTAAAAAAAAAGAAAAAGAAAAAAGTTTCCCAGTAATAATGGTGAAAATTTTCAGTGCTTACATGTATTTCCTCTCCCTAAAAAAAAGTTCTGGGCTGTAGAAGCTATGAAAAAGAAAAGGATTAATCAGTGGAATAAGCTTTCTGAATATTCAATTTAAAAGGTCAGCCCTTAGCAGGAAATACACTGCAAAATTACCTGCCTGTTCATAATAAAGATCTAACTATGCAGTTATAATCTCTCTGATATCTAAGCAGCTATTGAACCATGTAAATACAAAAAGATGGAAAATAAAAATGTATTTTCTATTGTTCCTTGCTCTTTTATGTTTGTCTAAGCTTCTTCTGTAAGGAGGGAATAAAACCCTTCAATCCTCTCTTCTTTTCTAAGCAAAAAATCAACAAATCTAAGTGAAGCAACAATATGTACCTTAATTCTCCTCTTTTCTTTATGGAAGAGGAAAAGAAGAGAAGAGGTAAGGAGTGAAGGGCTACCTCATTGTAATGATGCCTCCTTAGCTCTTTGTAAGTCAAATCAAATCCAAATACAAACACCACTTTAAAATCAGTCTTGGTGAGGAGAAATAGTTAAAGCTCTTACAGAAGAGTTTTTAAGTAGGAGTAACCTTGATTTTCTTCCTTTCCAAGAGCATAGCCCTTCCAAGTGGGGCAAGTTTCCTTATATCTTTACGTCCTGTATAATGTTAAGAGACTGAATAACTATATTTAATGAATTTTGTAAATGTAGGGAAAATGTAGGTGAGAACTGCAAGAAAGGATGAACTCAGAGAATCAGAGGAAGCAGTCAACACATTAAAAATATTTTTCATTCATTTTTTTCTAAATAAATTTCAGAGGCTTAATAACAGTCTACAGAAAGATAATGAAGTAGCATTGGGAATATTTTGCGCAAGTGACCTCTTCCCCTCTCTTTTGATCCAACAGTAGCAAACCTATTCTATTTCAAATCCATCAAAACAGAACAAGTCCTTCCCAGAGTATGAAGTAAACAGAAGTTCACCATTCCAGGAAAACTCAGATGACCCCTGCTTGTGCCTCTGGGTGATTAGGCACAGGCTATTAGTTTAGTTATAGCTCAGACAAGCCCTGCAGTACATCACTTGGAAAAGTGCTCCAGGTGACTAGCAACCCATCTGTCATTCATTTGCTCCTTTCTCTGCTCCTGTTAATTTACTATTCCTGCTGTTCTCTTCCCACCTACATTGTCCCTTCTATAATTCATTTACACAACCTATTCAAAAATACTGTCCTCAGAGTTTAACATAATTTCTTTATTCCACAGCTAATAATTGTTTTACATAACAACTTAAAGTTATTTGAACCTCTGCACTGCCTGCTCTGTCCAGAGATTAACCTTCCAATAAGTTACAAAAAGTAACAAAACAAAGTACTCCTTGTTAAAAATTACCAAACACTCTTCATTTATGATGTAAATAACAAAGTAACTTATACTGTTAGAAAGAAAACAAGATGAACCTGTCAAAGTAACTGAGGCTAGTATTGCCTTTATATCATTCATAATAGATGCATTTTTTCCTTCAGACACCTTAGCCTAGGTGATACACAGCACTTTCTTTCTGGCAAAGAAAGCAGGAGCTGTAACTACCATAAAACTAGCTCCACAGTTAGAGAAATGCCATAAGTATCATGGGAACAGATGAAAAGAGGCTATGGAAAAGATAACAAGAAAAGAAGTTGGTAACTGAACACTTACAGTGATGCTGCTTGCTGAGTTGACATATGTTGTCGACTCTATGTGGAATACACTGTACAATTAAAGCCATTCTTGGGGGTTTTTTACCGGTTTCATTTTTTATTAGTTTTTTTTGTAATCAGTGAAAATTGAAAAGACTTGTAACCTCATAAATCACTGACTGTGATTTTCTCTTACTGCAATACAGCTGTGCCAATCTGGTAGAGACAGTGCATTATGCCATCTACTCATCAGCTTTTCTCTTGTGCTGGAACTGAACTAATAGCATTCTGAGAATCATAAGGAAAAGCTATGCTGGTACGTTAGAAGTCATATTTTTGTGTTATTATAATTCTAAAGCTGAATACTAGGAAAATAGGCTCATAGTTCTTATGGGAAAACAAACAGCCCTATCTTTCCACATCTTTGGAATAAAATAGTATATAATTTCAGTTCAGATTATTTAACCAAAGCTCCATTTGAATCTCCATATTTGCTAAAATTACTCCTGAATAATATCTCTCTATCTTCCTTAGCCTCTGTAAACATCATTAAGTGAATTTCTTCTTCTATGTCCCCCTAAACTTATTTCCTCTCAGTAGATAGGTGTAATAATGGTAATCAGGATTCCAGATTACAAATATTTTTTTTCAGAATAGTGCAATACATAATCCTAAAAATAATTTTAATGTAAAAATTCTGGGACATATTATTCCATCATTTTAAAGAAAGCTTGTAACTGATCTTTTCAATTTTACCTGACTTTCTAGACTTACTGCAATTCACTGTTTTACCTATTGTTAGTTAAATTTCTATATGAACTCCTGACTGCTGCAGCACCCTCTTCTCTGACCCAATGTTTTATCCTCTGGGTCTGAGAAATGCATCTGCTAGTATCAGTTTTTTTCTTATTGCTTTAATTATGCCACTCATTTCCTTGAGTTTCTCCCTTAACTCATTACATTAGCCTCCTTCAAAGCCCTGTAGAGTTCTGTTCTTATTTATTCCCCCCAGCTTTTTTTTTATTTGCTTTTCTTTCCATGCCATTCTGACCAGCCAGTTTGCCAGCAGAAAATATAGGCCTTTTTGGTTTCCCAACTCACTATTTTAACTACAAATTCAGTCACAAGGTTTGTGCCACCTCTTTGATTAAGATCTCCTTGAAGGCTCATTTCTGCTGCGCTGCCTGTGGGTAATCTCTACCTAACAGTGACATAAAAGCTTAACTGTAACCTTATTCCTAAAAGCAGTTGTCCACACTGTTTGTATGTTCTTCATAACTAATGTATTTTAATGTACCAATTGTGAACTCCCCAGGAAATCACCTGCCAGGAGTCCTATCAAGGAGGAGCTCACATCACAGGAGGCATTTTATCCATCATCATATGTCCTAAAGATACCCATTTCTACTCTGGTTTAACAGAATTTTGAGGATCTGAAGTGGAAAATGACTACCAAATTACTCACCCTGTCTCACAGAAGTGACTTGGTCAATCTCCTCAGGGTGCAACAAAATGGGATGTCCAGTCTCTTGTTAAAACTATTCAGGGAAGTGCCTTGTCTATTGCCAGCTCCTTTATATTTCTTTTAGCTTGGGGATTGCCTTTCCCCAGGCTTCCTTTATTTATTGCAATTTTATGCATACTTACAGAGCACATTTTTATAGTAAAAAACAGAACTGCAATCTATTAATTCATAATTGATAGGTTTTGTACTTCTGCAGCCTGAGTACATTTTATGAAGAACCAGTGATACATAGTTTCTTTTGGAATATAGTCCACGATCTGTATTTTTTCTCATTAGTCATTTCTGAAATCCCACAAAGTCAAAATCAGAAGAGAGCTGGGCTGCCTTTACTGAAAGGTCCATCCAGCTCCAATCCTGCAAACTCATGGGCACTAGGCCTACAGCAGATATCCAAGCCAGAAAATACAAGCAGCAGGTGAGTGGGGGTACTAAAACAATACTAAAATTTTCAGTTTAACTATAGAACTCTATCCATTTCAGTCCAAAGCAGATTATTCTTATGTAACTTCTTAATACACCTTATTTATCTAACATGATTATATGGCTTTCCAGTGCTTTTAATGACAAAGTTTGTGTTATGCCTCTTAGGGCTGTCTTCCACAGTAGAATTTTTCCTTTAATTTTTACATCTCCTTTAGGGACAGACATAATTTTTGTTTGTCTGTCTCCTTTATTGCATCCTTGGATTTTATCTAAATTTATCTCTGTTTCCTACTTGTGGTCAACATGCTATCTTTTTAGGGTACACCTGCCCCCAAATAGCCATCCTTCCTGCAAATGTATGATGACGAGGTCCCAAGCATGGGCCATTTCCTTTTATTAATTCCTGCAGAATCTTCCTGTGTTTATTTCTCTCCATCAGCACAAAGGCCGCTCAGATGCAGCAGTCCAAGCACCAGGTGACCTATAAAAGTCTCACGGAAGAACATTTCTGCTTGACTGGGTTGCTGCAGGGAGCCGGGGAAGCTGCAGCTAAGAAGCTCACCTGGGGAAGCCATAGATGCCCTATATGCCAGGAGGAGCCCATAGGGTAATTATACACTAAACTGAGAATTTCCACCTCTTCCCTTGTTCCTGCAGGATTCCATTCTACATTGTGCTTTATTTCCAGACATTTTGAGGGGATGGAAGGAAGAATATTTTGCTATCACTCTTACAGAGTGGTAATGCAGTGCTCATTTTGTCCTTTGGTTTTAGAGTTTGGAAAAGAGATGAAGGATTTCTGCATCTTCCTACTGCCTCCCTCCACTTTCAGATTCTGCTTACTTGAGATTCCCAGCCAAGGAAAGCATTATGTTAAGTGCTGCACTATTAGCAAAAGTCACAGACACTTTAAAAAAAAAAAAAATCCCAAGTGATACTGCAAAAAACCACAATTCCAGGAGATTGTGGGGAGGGCAGGTCTGTAATGGACAGTACAAAGATGCTGAGTTAGCAAACATTGAGGTAAATCAGAATGAGAAGCAATATAATTATGTCAGTGCAGAGATCTCCAGAACAGAGCTGTGCTGGCTGGGGCAGTGCTGCCTCCTCTAATGAACTCCTCTGCCAGGCTATACCTCACCCAGCTGCTTTGATTCAGGAGTCAAATCTCCCTTGTCTGCATGGCCAGTTTGAACTAGAAAGCTCAAAAATCTCTGTACCTAATTCCACTCTGCACTGCTCATTCCCACAGTACATTCTGAAGACTTAAACTGATGTGTGTGTGTGTGTGCAGTGCATGTAAACCGGGTGTGTGGCACTTCTTATAGCTGATGTCAAAAGACATAATTATACCAATAAATTACATAGACTAATCAAGACTCCTGATCAGACAAACCACCACCACCACCACACTGGTAAAAGGCACTACAAATCAGTTGAAGAAAAGCAGTATTTTAAACCAAATGAATCTGTGAGACTGAAAGCTGACCCAGTTCTGGGAGATGGTGAGGGAAGGACTCCAGGGAGTCAACTGAGCTTCATCTGCAGTTCTGTACTTGCCTCCTTAAATGTGAGGTGCTCCATCTCCACAGAGCTTCTGAAACTGATCCTCAGAGCCAGACTTGACTTTGTACCTAATGAAGAATCAAGTTTACAAATACCATGGCGGATTGATATGAATTTCTAAGCTGGTTACATTCCAACTGAGATACTTTTTGTCTGCCTTATACAGCTGGAGAAAACAGGCACAACACAGAATCACAGAATGACTGGAGTTGGATGGAACCTTAAAGACCATCTAGTTTCACACTCCTGTCTTAGGTAGGGACATCTTCCACTAGACTAGGATGGTCAAGGTCCCATCCAACCTGGCCTTGAAAACTTTCAGAAATGGGCCACCTACAACGTCTCTGGGAAACCTGTGCCACTGTCTCACCACCTCAATAGTAAAGAATTTCTTCCTGATATCCAATCTAAACCTGTTCTCTGTCAGTTCAGAACCATTACCCATTGTCCCATCACTACATGGCCTTGTCAAAAGCTCATCTCCTGCCTTCTTGTAGCCTCTTTAGGTGCTCGAAGGTGCTCCCTGGAGCCTTTTCTTCTCCAGGCTGAATAAAACTCAACTTTCTCAGCCTGTCTTCACGGAACATGTTACCAGGCACCCTGAATACAGACACAGATAACATTCGACTAAGTAAATATCCCAGACTATGAAAAGTGTTTTCCCTGATAAAATGAACAGTTTTAACTTTCATTTGAGTATTTTTTGATACAACTTCTCTCCCACAGTACTGTACTTTCTTGTGAGATCATTCAGAAAACTGGACATTATCCAGGAGGCTTGTTATTTCAAGAAATTATACATTTTGCAGATTATAATGCTGTTCTAGGAATGCCAATTATTTTTAAAATCACAGAAGGAGAAGGGAAAGATTTGATCTGCTCTAACTGTAGCACACTATTACCCATTGATGCTGGGTGATTATTGAAAATCACTTCTCAACAGTGAAGACCAAACTGTGAATGGTAACCAGATTGTGGGATATTTCAAAAATGTATGTGAAGCTCAGAGAAAGGATAAAACAGAAACTCATGTTAAAAAGCAGCATAGAGGTTTTTTTCAATAATGCATGAGAGTGGGACAGCTTGGCATATTCAGAGAAGACTTTTGCTTTAAAAAAACTAAATATTCTCTCTGATCCCAAGAGGACCTGCTACAGTATCATTTATTTTCTAGCTAATGGGCCAGGTTCACTCAGAAAAGGGTTTGCATTCAGCAACACCAAATTAAGCTTCCTGGTGCACCCACCTACCCTGCTGTGCTTTCACAAGCACTTGTGTACCTGAGTGGCCAGGGGGGCTGGGCACAGATCTGTCTGGAAAGGAAAAAGTAGAACCCAAAAAGCAAATTTCCCTCCCAGTTCACAAGGCTGATTCCCTGTGCAGCTGCACAACAGCAGGGCCAAGTCAAGGGCTGGTGTAAGAGGGATGAAGGGGGAGTCAGTCCTCTGCTGCAACAGCCATCAAGCAGCAGTTCTTTTCTACCACGGCTCAAGTTGATTTAGGGGATTGGGAATGACACCTTCTAGGATTAGTTTATCTGAGTTCATGGGCCAGTTCTACTGGTGCTTCTGAGTTACTTGACTGTTTTCAGTCATTTCTGGCAGCAAATCAAGCAGAGGGTGCTGCCTCTCTCTGATTACAGACAACCTACTTCTCAGACACAGCTGACACTCTCAGCTGCTGCTGTGTGTTTCCCCCACCATACTTTCCCTGCATCTTCACAGGCAGCCTGGGCTGACTGTAATAGAGTATATTTTTGGCTGAAAATGTGATTCTCTGTAATCTCTCTTTCTGCGTGGAGGCAATGTGATGCTCTCCCTAACCTAGAATTTCATCTATGGTCTGGGTGACAGTAGGTGAGAGGGACAGAGGGGGGCACACACTGGCCTTTAATACAGCCCATAATGACTATTATCAGTAGTGCTGACCCAGAGTGTGATGGGAATTCCCTCTGAAGCTGTGAACAGATCAAGGATAGCTGCTTTATTACAGCTGGGAAAAATATACCTCACTGCATGGTGTCAACAGCAAGGTTCAACCTATAAGCACCAAGTAGTCAAACTGAGGGAGCTCAGGAGCAGCTGATGGTCACCAGTTCCCACCATGCTGGCTGTGCTGAGGACAGCTGTGCAGGTAGAGCAGACTCCAGCAGCATAGGAAGTGAGGCTGCACCTGTTGCTGGCACTGGCATGCCCCTAAAAATAACTTCACACCTAACCCAGCTCATTTGAGGAATGACAGGACATGTAGGTTCCATAATCTTCCCTCATTCCTACCCTCCTTCTTCCTCCCAGAGCATTCAGCGTGTCCTGTAACTCTTGTCCCTGTTAAAATTTGGCAGTCGTTGTCAGTGTAGGATTAATCTCATTTGAAGAAAGATCAAAACTAATTTAAAAGTAGAAGTGTGTTGTTCCTCTTGGATAATAGCTAGATTTTCTAATGCTGGCCTTTTTCTAATTTCTGGCCTTTTTCCCCCAGTGATTTTAACATTAAAAAAACTGTAATTTCTAGGGATTGTGAAAATGTAGTTACTCATAAAAGTTATTGTAACACTGCATAAAGTTTAGAAGGTAAACTATTTCTTGGTGTTAGTAATAAAGTTACAAGTAAAGAGCTAGCATAAAATGTTCTGAATAATGTGCTGAACCTACTTGAAGAGCTGGAATACAAGTTAAGAGGTTGAATCTGGTTTTGTGAGGTTTTATTCAAAGGACTTTGTTTAAAAGAATGCAGGAGAGGCGATCAGTTATCTGTGGCTGGCAGGGCAGTACTGTAGCTTACTGTAGTTCTAAGAAATATAAGTTTAATCTTGGTACAGAACATGAAATTTTAAGCATGGCAGAGAGATGTGGAATGCCATAGGTAATTTAGTCAAAATTAGGTTTATTGGCAAAATCTAAAAGTTAATGTTATACTCACTCTCCAGGAATGCCAGTATCACAGACTTGGAGAATATGAATAACTATAATTTTTTGTCAAAGAGTTTTAGAAACCAAAGCAAGAAACCCACTCATGTTATTGTATGTCACTAACAGAACTTTCTAAATCATTAAGAAAAGGAAGGCAACACTATAAAGTGATGATGACTGTTTTGAAGACTGGAAGACTGGAAGTCAAATAAAGATCATCTAATTGTTCTGCTGGCATGACAGCAAATCAGCAGAAACGCAAAGATAACTTGCCTGAAAAGCCTGAGACTTCAAAGAATGTAAATTAATTTATTAAACACAAAATACAATAAATTGCTATAGTATAATCTAAAACAATGTATATGAAAAAATGTATAGATGTGTAATAAAATATTTCTGAAACTGGTGACTACAAGTGCAATGAGAAAAATTCCTAATCCTTCTTGTCAGTAACCAAAGTTGCAGAGAATCACAAATCACTCTTAAGGGTGGATCTGACTGACTTTTCAGAGAGATAGTTCCACAGGGGCCTTGTTACATCTGCAGATAGAGAGCTCAGAGTGAACAAAAGCATCTGGGCAAAATGTTCCTCTTATTACTTTAACACTATTATAATAAAGTCTTAATCTCTTTGCAGTAAATGCATGATTCTAGGAGTTAACTTCATAGGAAGCACTTGGGTTAAACAGTGCTAAGCCCAAGTATACCTTAAGAGACTTCAGTAAGAAGAGAAAATCTACAGTACAGCCCAAATGTTAGTCAGAAAGTTGGTGCAGGAGAAAGGGCTGGAGCACATCAGACTCTTTGTTCTACACTACTGGAGTTTTTACTTAATACTTCAATAACTGAATTTCAGAAGTTCCAAGCAAAGAGAGACTTCAAAGTGAAGACAGCCCCAAAATGTGATCAATATCAAGTGCCCAAGAGGTTGGTTTGCTCCCTGTTACATATTTGGATCTCGGTCTGTGACTGAGGTCCAAGGCTGCTGCACTGGCTCCCTTTCAGATGAGCCCGCTTGATACCTTCAAAATTATATTTCTGAGAACTGTTTACTGCACTGAAAAATCACATGAACTTAAGGTCAGAAAATGCCAGCAGCAGGTGTAGAAAGAGCATAAAGCTTTGCACAAAGGCTTAGCTCTCCCAAAAATATGTGACAGAAGCAAGAAAAAGAGGTTGGCACAGAGAGAAAGAATAAACATTTAGCCCTGCATTTAACTTGTTTTTTCTCATACAAAATAAGTTTCCAGGCTTATAAATTAAGATTGAGAAATGTAAAAAAAATGGCACATAAATAGAAGTTGCTAGATTCTCTAGGTTTGATACTGCAAACTGTTTTACACCTTCAGACCTTATTGAAGTGTTGAGAAACAGTGTTTTTCACAATGAAGGGAGCAAATATCTGGCAAGATCTGACTGTTGGCACTGCCTCCAGGGTGCATATATTTTCAGAGCAAGAAGTAATCTCTCTTATTTCTCCTTTTATTCACAGCTTCCATTTTGCTTAAGGACTAGGCAGGTTCAAAAAAAACCACCTTACTCATTTCAGAGTAGTATATAAAAATGAGGCAAATGAATAATGGAACTGCTCACCCATCTCTGCAAGGCTGTGATGGATAGCACATTAGGAGATGGGAGGTGTCGAAGAAACAGAGACCAAGAAAAATGATAAAAAGATCGATCACCTTTGAAATACATCTGCTGGTTTTGCCTGCAGATAAAGTAGAAAAATAAAGACTCTTTTGCCCTTGTCTGTAAAAACAATGAGACACCAGGAATATTGAAACATTCCAGGTGTTCTCCCAGCTGCCACACTGGGACAGACAGAAATGAGCTGCTGCTATAACGTTCACATGAATGGAATGAGTGAGCACATAGAGCTCTGCCACTCCTGGTCTGGATGTCTTGCTCTGCAGAGGAGCATTTCTCATGAACGTCAATGGAGATTACTCAGCCTCTTGTATTTCTCCTCTACAAACAGATTTTTTTTCCAAATTCTCCCCCAATTAAGACCAGCTTTTCAAGAGTCCGCAGCACCCAGAAACTCTTGCTCTATGATATATGACTGGGTAGAAAGCCACAGAAGAGAAACTGATGCTGCTTTTACAGGATCCAGTTGCAGGTCCTGATTTAATTTGAACACCAGGCCCAACATATATGTATTATAAAATAAATTACATGTCCCATGAAGAGGACAGTATAAAGTAGGTATATCAAATCAATCTTATTAAAATCCCATTAGTTCTTGGGATAGTTCATTACATAGGTATGTTTTTATCTACCATGATACTTCTTCAAAGCATACTTCACAGTGGGACTTCTAGCACTTCTTCAAAGCATACTTCACAGTGGGACTTCTAGCACTGATTTCAGGTTGTGCATGATACAGCCCAATGTCTCTTAAGACACAAAGAATAAAACCTTAAAGTTTGTTTCTCTGTTTAAGTTAACAGTCTGTGTCAATGAAGGGGGCAGCATTTTAATTGTAGATAGAAGAATGCAGCTAGAAACATTTTCTTTCTCTTACTTCAGCTAAAGATTTTTCAAGATATAATAATCCGTCTCCTCACTCCAGTGAAATGCTATTTTGATAGAATTAATTTTAAATGAGCTCCCAGCCTTTCATAGTTCAGTGCACTAATTACATCCACCCAACACAAACACAAGATGACGCCTCTCATACATGGGGGTCGAAGGGATGCTGGAGCCAGGAAAATGCAGGAAGCAGAGCTGAGACGCAGTGTGGGATTTGTCCATCTTATTTTACACAAAGAGGCACAAAAGCACATTCTGGCTAAATGCTGAAATTCTACATATGGATGTAAACCTGCAGGAATGAGATATGTATAACTAAGGATCTTTTGTTCCTTTCATCTTAGAGCAGAGAAGAATTGAAGAACTGCCTCATATTGTTAGCCAAGAATGTTCTTAAGAGCTAGCAGTGGGCCAACACTGCTAAAATCATCTGACATATATGCAGGTGTTCTTCTTTTCTGATTAACAATAAAGAGAATCAAGACAATATTTAAGGTTTGGGCTTCTTTAAAAAAAACTTAGTTCATTACAAAAAAAAGTTAATGTAAAAACCATTTAATGAAAAAACTATTCTTAAATACATCTTTTTTCATTAGTTATGAGAAATTATCAAATATTTCTTCATAATTTAACTTTCTACAATTCAATATAAGATTTTTTTAAGAGTAGTATTTAAATTGATTTCAATTCTCTGTGCAAGCCACAGGCTGAACAGAGATGAACAGATGACAGAATGAGGACAAAATAATTTTAAAATATTTTTTAAAAAATATTTGGAGAAAAGTTAGTAGTGGATCCTATATAAAGCCATATTTTTATTCAATTTTACTTCCCCCCTAGCCTCAGGGAAGGCAACAGCTGAGAAGGAGGGCTGCATCTCAGAAGGCTCTCAAATTATAGTGCTAAGATTTAAATGCTGCAGTCCTCTGTACAATAACTATGTTGGAAATGTTAGTTGGTAAATCTTCTACAAGCCCTTATTAACTCCTTATGTGAATTTCAACACTTTGCCTGATAAGCCTCTATAAATCAGCTCCCAGATTCCCATCTCTAGTCAAGTAACAAGGCAATTTAATAGATTACTATGCTTAGTATACATACCAACTACTCAGAAGGAGGATTAAATCAGCTAACTTCATCTCCAGACTTAAATTAATGTGCTACTTACTTGCAACGTATTTCTCTGCTGCTTTAAAAGGTTTTACCACTCTTGGGAAAGCTTGGTTTGGTAGAGAACTCATTTAGATTTTGACATCTAAAAGTTAGAACTCTAATTTAAATTCAAGGTCCAGGTTTTCTCTATATTAATAGAAAGACCAGTTACCTTTGGTTGTAATTGGTTCTGGTGGTATAGGTTTAACCATTCTTTGGAAGCAGTTTTACCTTTGCACTAGCTTTTGAGGGAATCATAATTGTGGAATAAGTGCTTCTAAGATTGAAGACAAAAGTCAGGTCAGCTGAATCTGGGTCATTGGCTCCATAATCGAGTACAAACTCCCTGTAATTACTTACCACCTTTCAGAAAAAGAACTATTAGGACCAAGATTTACAGTCAGCTGGGTGGAAGAGAAGATCAAGTGCCTTTAGGTGGGAAAGAAGGCAGGGCATGCTCTCTAGTTGTATGAATTTTGTAAAACTGAAACTTCTATTCAAAGAAAGAGAAACAGAAAGAGGGAAGATCCCCAAAAGAACTAGTGACTAGGATACTCAGTTTGAGTGCTGCAGACCAGTGTTTACAGTTTGCTCTGTATGATTTGGACAAACTAAAAAGAAATTTCTGCCTTAATGGCATAGGTTTTTCTCTTCATCTTGGACTTGCATCATTTTTTTCTTTTCTAATTATTTCAAAGAAAACTTTTCCAAATTGCTATAGTCCTGAGAAGTTCTTATGAGAATACTTCTATACCTGCTCTATGTGAGCTAATCCAAGCCAGAGCCTCACAGTGATCTCCTGCTGAGCTGTTCCACACCAAAAATCCTAGCTGGCCAACCAAATAATGGGATGTACACTTCAGCTCTTTAAGGAGGGAAGACAGGGATATTCCTCTGCAGAGCAGCACACAATTGTATGGATTCCCTGCAGGCTTTTCCACTCCCTTCTTGTTCTGAGCTAAATGCTATTAACACTGTCTCATGCTAAATAAATAAAAGCTTTTCCACTTTACAAAGGATGTCCTGGCCTGAAGCATCTTTCACAATTTCAATATTGGACTCTAAGCAAATAACTCTACATCAAGACATGCTCTCAAAAATGAACCAAAGGAATATTTCCCATGCACGAGTACAGAGTCTAAACCTGCTGCAGCCTCACATCTGAAAATTGCTCAGCAATGCACGTGCACATCTGACTGGTGGGAATATTATCATACAAACAATCCCAAATCCACAGGCAATGGAAATTCCTTTAATATCCATGAATGATATGCACATTGATTTTTAAACAGTCACTTTTAGTTGTATGTTTGAGTAGTTACCTGTATGAGAGTATGTGGAAGGAAAATAATTTGTGGCTGCTAGAAAAGTAGCCTCCCAAATAAATGGGTAAAATGCTGCCTTTATTTTCCTTCTCTGACCACAGAGACATTTAAGCAAAGCTTTCCATCTTCATCCCTTTCAGGATGAAATCCTTACTTTTGATGCTTCAACAAAATAAAAATGTTTTATCAAATGTATTGACCTCTTTCATGTTTTCAACAAAGAAAAAGAACAATCAGCATGATTTTTAGAAGTGTAAAGGCGTAATTTCAATTTCTTTTGACCTTTGGAAAAATATCAAAGCCTTCCTTATTATATTAATGAATATAATTAGATTGCAAATGACAAAACAAAGTACCTGGATCAAAGTTTCTTGTTATTTCCAGAATTGCATGCTTTGCAAAAATATTTTAGTGGGAAAATGCAAAATTTCACATCTTCATTTGGTTGACACACAAGTGTCAACCCCTGGAGCAGGAGTTCTGGATGCCACTAAGCTGAACTGAGCAGTGCCACCCTCCTGCTAGGGCAGAGTCAGCACTTTATGGGCTCCAGGATAGAACTCAGTGCACATAAATCTTTTTGACCTGCAGTTTAGCCAAGGGGCTCTGCCCAGTCATTCCTACTACCTCTGACAGCTATGGAATGTACTTTTAAATTGCTGTTAAAAATTACACAGCATACACCGTAATAGGGAATAATGAGGGAGTAAAAAAATCTTTCCAAGAATGGGTGTTGCTGGGTCTGCTTTTCCTTGCCATCATGGAAGAGAACTGACAATTACAGCATCCATTTCAATGAACAGATACCTGGAACTTTGGAATTCCTCCTCACATTGCAATATGAAAGTTTTCAGAGGTCTCAATAAAGAATCCCACTAGAAACTGCATATATTGAATAGAAGACATATACAAAAATAAATAGGTTGTCAGAATACCTTCAAAGCAAAAAAAAAAAAATCAGTACTCTGAAAATCCAGAAATAACTGAAATTCTTACTCCATAAATCTTGAATTAGGTTTGATCATGTTGAATTGCATTGCCTTCTGGCACTAAGCCCTGCTAATTACTTCAATCCTCACTCAGGGAGTGGTGAGATTTAATATTACCATCAAAGTACATCCAGTCAGTCCTGCATCAGCCATACAGAAGCCACAACTCAATTAGACACTGAAACTAAGCTCTTTGTTCCCTTTTATACTGCTAGAATCCTTGTCAACTTAAATTACATGTGAATCAAGACAAAGTCTTAAAGACATAGCCGCTGGTGAAAACTTTTCTGCATGAGGGAGATTAATCACAGATAGCAATTAACATTCTAAGAATTAAGTGCAACTATAAAAACAATAAAAATTTGTATAAACAAATGCTAATAAACAAACTCATTAGTACTCATTTTCTTTCTGCTACAAAGATTCATCAAAGGTCATAACACTACAGCTGACAGGATTCCTGTGATTACAACTCCACTATGCATTTAACTTCCCCCATCATTCATTCCCCTTTTCCTATAAACTGCCATATGGCCCTTAAGAAAGACTGGACAATGTCAAATGATTTTTTTAATGTCAGAGTGATATTTGAGACCTGAACTCTGCAAAATCTACATGAAACGAAATTGATCATTCAAGTGAAATCCCAAATCCTGAAGTATTTTTTTTACTTAAAATACAACAAAAAAAACCCCAACAATCTCATGTTTTGAAACCATAGGAAGGGTCAGGTTGGAAGGGATGACAGTGGGTCATCTGGTTCAACCTCCCTCCTTAAGTAGAGCCATCCTAGAGCACATGGCAAGGGATTAAATCCAGATGGTTTTTGAGTATCTCCAGTGAGGGACACTCCACAGCCTCCCTCAGCTGAGAGGTACTTAATGCAATCAGCTTTTGGTCACAGCTACATCTATTACATGTATTAGGAGTGAGTGGAGATGCACCCAGTACAATTTCAGTCTTCTGCCTTTATGACCTGTAAAATGCCATGTGAAAATTCCTAAGCCGTTTCCAAGGAAGTTAGCTCAGTCCTCGACCTGTACAGGTGGCTCAGGTAGGATGCCACATAAAAGATATGAAACAGCTTCCAGAACCAAGCTGGTCGTCTCTGTGCAGCACTGACCTGCACCTTCACACCATCTGGACTGTCTGCTCAGGTCAGTGCTAGCTCAGAGCTCTCTATGCCCAGCCAGGTCACAGACCTTTCTTTTCTCCATTACCTCCTCCTGGCTGGCTCCAATAGCATGTTTTGTCAATGTTCTGCATGAGCTATGATTTTGCTTTCTTTCAGGTGATTCTGTCCTCCCATTTGGGCACTTCTTTCTTTCATTAATCTTAAATTAGGTTGTAAGTGGGATACAGCCTCCCTGTGAAACTCACTGAGTATATTCCTACTGTGGTGGCACCTGGAGCGCACCAGGAAGAGGGACAATACAGAAGTAGTTCTTGGTATAGGGAGCCCATGCTGTGGTACCAGACAAATTATATAGAATTTACTTCTGGCTGAGGGCTTAATAGCATTTCAAATCTTTTTTAGAAACCACTTATAAAGCTTCTGGGCATGTCACTGTCCTAATACAGCCAAACACTGATTCACCAGCAGCTTACAAATGTACAGCAGCACACACATAAGCATACAGACATGCCCTAACACCCACATTGACATCCCTTCCCTGCAATCTGGTGATAGAGTGAATGAGATAAGCAACCAGGAGAGGGTGGAAAATGTATCCAGTTAACAACAGCAAAGAATGGTCTTTTCTTCCTGAAACGACTGTCTGTATTGAAAGGCCTCTCTGACATGGTCTTGACATTTCTCTGCACTTGTAATGCCTGAAGCAAAATACAGATTGAAAATCTCTATTTTTATCTTTTGAAGGATCTGGGTACTCATCTTCATTTGCTAACCTGAGGAGATTCAACCCCTACTTTTCTTCTCCTGAAGATCCTACTTATTAACGAAAAATCCTTCAATAACTTCCCTTGTTGATAGGAAATTATAAGAGAACTGCACTTGGCAACCAGGCTAGCAGAGCTGAAGGAAAATTGCTTCTTTTAGAAGGGAAAAGGAGATGGCTCCTGAGGCTGTGGCCAATGAATAAAAGCCTGAATTTTGTGTAGTATGGTTTCCCTATCAAATGCTGGATAGTGAACAAAAGAAATGCAAGCAAAGAGAGAAATGGGAGAATGCCAATTATACCCTGGGCTGCATCAAAAGGAGTGTGACCAGCAAGTCAAGGGAGGGGATTCTCCCTCTCTATTCCCCTCTCATGAGACACCACCCAGATTACAGCATCCAGCTTTGGGGTCCTCATCAAGGAAAAATGTGGACCTGTTAGGATTGGGTCCAGAGGAGGCCATAAAGATGGAAAGAGGGTTGGAGCATGAAGACATGCTGAGAGAGTTGGGATTCTTCAGCTTGGAGAAGAGAAAGCTCAAGTGAGACCTTATTGTGGTATTTTAATACTTAATGGGGGCTTATAATAAAGATGGGGACAAACATTTTAACAGGGCCTATTTCAAGAGGACAAGAGGTAATAATTTTAAACTAAAAGAGAGTAGTTTTAGAAAAGTTATAAAGAATACATTTCTTATGATGAGGCTGCTGAAACATTGAAATAAGTTGCCCAGAGGTGTTAGATGCCCCATTCCTGAAAACATGCTTTCCACAGATTGGTATCATGATGTGCCCTCCTATGGAGCTGTGAGTTCTGTGTTTAAGACCCTGTCCTGGTCAGTCACAGAGCAAAGAGCAATTCAAAAGACCAGCCACTGGGTTTCCGAGTCTTCCCCCAAGCAGATGTCTACTGCCACTTGAGGTGCCCTAATGTCACTTGACTGATTTGTAAGAGCCCCACAGGTCTCTTGTAAGACTTACAAGTGATATTCCAGCCTTGTGCAGGTCACAAGCAGGCTAGAACCTCTCAGATTATACCAAGCAGTCATGACTATGCACCTGAGTCAAGCCTTAGGTTTCCCCTCCAGAGGTGGAAAGTATGGTCAGTACTGACAAGGTCTCCATCAACAAGAGGAGTTTAGGCACCTACAGTGCTTGAAGTCCTGTAATTAGTAAATGTCCTCAATGCTTGTGGACGCAATACATGAATCCAGGCATTCCTTTGGAACTGAAACCCACTGCATTGTATTTTAACTGCTGCAGACCAAGAAGAAATCTCAACAGCCTAGAGGCACATGATTATAGTGTTTCCCAGACTGAATTTCTAGGTCCAGGCATGGTAACTGTTTCATACCACATAGTGGGTCAATATTACCAGCCAGGAACCATCTATCTAAGTAAAATTAGTGCCTAACAAGCAGCTCCCAGACACTGACTCATGGTCGCTGGAATCAGTAACATTTCCACACTGCTTCAGCAGTGCTGTTGAAACTAGAAACTTGGGTTACCTAACTCTGAGACACCAGACCTGAAGGTGTCTGAAGGGTCTGAAGATATGATGTCCTCCTCATTTTAAAATCCAGTCTGCACAAATAAATCTAGGATATTAAATCTGGAATTAAACCACTGAAAGTCAATTCTTGTATATCAAGCAGGTAAAATAATAACAAATCTAAAAGTCTTTTGGAAGTAGAAAAATTGGGATTTCCAACAGCATATTCAAAAATGTTTACAAGTCCAATGCAGAATTCTGAAGAATTATGAATAGCTAGGCATTGACTCAGGCTTCCTATCTTTCTGTATCCAAGTGAGATCAAAGGGTCTCACCAACACAAAGTTGTGGGGCAAGAAAAAGGCCACAAAACTTGTAAAATGCATCCTGGGAAGCGTCCTTCATGCAAGAAGCCTTTATCCCACCCACAAATCTTCTGGGGACCTCCAGCAGATGGAAAAAGGCGGAGGTTTGAATGAACATCAGAGCCTTAGAAGTGGGAAGCTGCTTACATAAAAATAGAACTTTGTCCTATGCAGCAGCCTGTGAGGATGTGCAAATTCTGCTGCTGCTGTAATTCTGAAGCCCTTGAAGCTCATTCGCACACATACATTCACATACATTCTTTACAACCCCTAAACAAGAAAGAGAACAGCTAGACACAGGAGACTGTACATAATCTGAAGATAACTAATTTTTATTAGCATGTAAATTAGCAAGTTGCTATCTATGTACATGATTTATTAGGCACAGACATATATGGAAAATTGCATTTGGAGTCTCAAGGTTGAGTCTAAGTAGCATGCTTCCTAGTAGAACATCTAATTTTTTCACATGGTTGGTGAAAGGGGCCATGAAGCATGCAAAGCAGGTACTTAATAAGGATCTAAGGTATTATTTCAGCTCTGAGTACTTAAGTTATAAGGCCTAGGTGGTAAATTGTTCTTCCAGCATGCTTCTCCTATTTAAAAGAGTATTTATCCCTAAATAAGGCATACTGTAATGTCTCCTAGTATGAGTGCTGGGTCTCAACACACCTTTATTTAGCACCTTAACTGGGAGACTGCTCTACTGTCCGGGTAATTGATGGAAAGAGGAAGAACTTCCACAGGTTGTGTCTCTCTCCCTTTTACATATCTGAGGGATCTGTGCCCCTAACTTGACTTCAGTTCAGTGACCAAAGTCAACAAGGAGAAACCCAGATCTATGTCTTCTGGGAACAAGCTATATTTGGATAAATATTTATTGCTTCAGGAAGGCCTTTTAATCATAATGAAAATCAAGTCAGGCTCAATTTGTCAACAGATGTGTTTGATATTCAGTTTTAGTATTTCATAGTAGAAATGCCTTAGACACATACCTGTCATCATAGCTCTAGCCAAGTGCTACAGATATTCCTGCATTCACACAGGCAGGGAGAATTTTCTATTATTTACCCCACGTTCTATTCTTCTTTCTTATATACTCCAGTTTTAGATGTGATAATGAGTCACACAAAAAAGAAGAGGCTAGAATGATGCGTTATCAAACTGAAAGTGTGTCATTGAATTCACTGGCTTTATTTTTCTAACATAGAATTGATGTTAAAAATATTCCACCTAGAGAATGAGAGGTTTGGACTTTAAAAATGTTGCCCTACTGACAACAAAATAAGTAGCTGCATGATGTTCACAAAAGTATGTGTGTAAAGGCACTAGAAGGGACTTTGTTATTTATTTATTTTAATTTGTAAGTATTCTTGTTGTATCTAATATCTTGTATAAAAATGAAAGTGGGTTCATCTCAGAACACTTGTCTCCTCTTGTGAAGTAGGCTATTGTACCATAAGGAAGCAACTGTTTAGACTTTTACTAGCTAACCAGCAATATAAATTCAAAAAAAAAAACTTTAGTTTTATGGTAATTTTCTTCTGATGTTGCTGACAGTGTGCTTAAAAAGAAATCATGATTTTGGACAAAGATAACATGGGTTTCATTCCCTCAGAAAGGTACAAAAAGAGATGTGGGAGAAAGAATGAAACTGAATTCATGGTGAAATAGGGGGTACATGTATCTGAAAGGATTCCTCCTGCTGACAGTACTAATGATACCATTTCCAAGGACTGAAGTGCTGCTGTCTTTTCATACTCAGCTGCTGTGAAGGAGAGATTGGACTAGATAATGCTCTGAACCATATCTGAGAACTATCACTTTTATCCCAAAGAAGGTGAAAAGAGGATAAGAGGAGAAAGGAGAAAATGAGTATCTTGAAGTAAAGGAGATAAGGGAAACAATAACCAGAATTATACAATTTTTCCCTAAAGAACAAAAAAAAAAAAAAAAAAACAAAACAAAAAAAAAAACCACACAGAGCTTCCCAAAGAAGTACTTGGAGACAGATCATGTTTAGATATTGACTGCAACTTCCTAAGGATAGCCATGAATAGATTTAAATTGAGCTATGACCTTTTCTTGAAAATTCAGATTTCTGACTGGTTTCAAGCTCTTCATCACCTCTGAAAAATAATTTAACAGAAGGTTAAACAGAAACCCTTTTGACTTTGCATGGAAATAGAGAGCAGGAGCTGGCATCAGCCCTACACAGGGGCACTGGCAGCCACAGAGCTCAGTGCATCAATGTGTGAGCCTTTTCCCACCAGCAGGGCAAGCTGCCTGCTTGGCTTTGCAATGGGAAGGAGGAGGAATGTAGAGGAATAGTCAGGAGAAACCAAGAGATGGTTTAACAAATTGCTCCTCAGTTCCCATCAGCCTGAGTTTCCTTATGACTCACTATAATTCCACCCCCTCAGCAGCATATGGGAAGAAACTTAGGTTGCTTCAAGAGGATTAGATATTCTTTTGACTTCAGCTCCAAATTATTTCAAGACCCCAGTACCTAGACTCACATAAACCTGGATTTAAGTATAGAAGTGAAAGACACTAATTGATTTTTGGATAAAAACAGAACAGATCAGCGAGCACGAGACTGGTCACCCAAGGTTATACCAAGGTTTATGACTGACAGAATAGCAAAAAAGCCCATGCAATGTCAACAATGAAAATGTGCTTTTGAGGATCTGGAACACTCTGTGTCAGCAGATATTTTGGGTAAATGGCATCAGAAAGAAAGGCAAGACATGCTTCACGTAATCTAAGAAAAAAAATAATGCATACAGGGGCACATTCAATTCATACATTTGCTTTGTGAAGCCATGTCATCTCATTCTGTTCTCAGTTTTGAGAGTTCAGCAAACCAACACCATCTGAGACAGGAAGAACAGACACTTGGAAAGTGCCACTAATACAAACAGAAATGGTGAACCCAAATGCAAAAAGCTGTTGCAATATTAGTAGCATACAGCAGGCACACATGAGACCTGCCCTGTGTTTTCTTTTCAGCTATGATGTGTCATCAGCCAGCCTGGCACAGCTGCAGTACAGATGTGCTGTATGCCATGCTGATGACATACACTTCCCCCACTCTGTAAAATATTGTATTCTCTGTCACTCGGCTCAGAATCTAGTAAGATAAATGTCTAGGTAGAGGAGACAGATGCTATTATTGCCCTGATCAATGGAAAATAGAGTTTAAACTGTCCATCTTTACTGGTGGCAGCACCTGACCTCTCCACCAGTGCATGGGCACCAGCTAGCCATCAGCCTGTGAATACCTCCTGGATTAATTGCAGCAGAAATGCTTTAGTGCCTAGCAATAAAATTAAAACATGCCTTTCTCTGCTGCAACCCTTCAGGAAAAAAAAAAAAAAAAGAAAGAGATTTTATTACATGTGATGGTGACAGAACAAGCTATTTACTAAATAATTTGTTAATCATTTTGCATTCAGTTTACAAAGAGAAATTTCACCTTCTGAGCTGTGCACACACTGCTCAATTTAACTGCTCGTTGGGCACTTGCTATTCACAGCATGTAACTGCTTGCACAAGGCACAGGGTGTTCTTCTCCATTGCCTTGCAAGATTTCTGGAGCATTTTGGACAGATTTTGAAGATTTTTCTTTGACTAGAAGAGTGTCTTTATCTAGCTTGACCTTATGCATACCACTGTCCATAGCTGACAGAATGTCCACATGCAAACATGAGTATTCATATAAATACCAAAACAGGGTGGACAAAACCTCTCTTGCCTGACAAATATCAATGAAACAAATAAAATTGCATCAGGAAGCTGTTCATAGTCTGAATGAGCAGTGTTTGAGACATGCATTATTCAAGCTGCTCTCTCTTAGACAGGATAGTTCACTCTTTTTAATGCTCTGTTCCCAGACGCTAAATTCATCAGGCCATAAATAGTGAGTTGTAAAATAAACTGGACCATCCAAATACAACGCAAACAATGCACATTGTGTCAATGTGGTTGCAGATGATGGTCCTAAGCATGTGGAATTGCATGGATGAAATAGAAGGTATTCAATGTATGTCTGCATCTTCCTATATGCAGAAAAAATATTTCAAAATAATCAGAGAATCATCACATGGGCTGATTTTGGCTGTCAGGGGAATATGTGTCATTTTGTGTAATTTATTTATAGTCAAAATAATACTTGGGGACTAACAACTGCAAAATTATTCTTTCATCACAAAATTTGGAACAAGATAGATGTATAATTGACTTGAAAATGTAAATACTCTGATCATCTTTTAACATGAAACCCAGGAAACAACATCGTCTTGAAATTCAGTAAGACTTTGGGCTCTACATGTTTACAGATAGTGCTTCAGATAATTCTGCTGATAAAGGAGATATTCACAAACATTAACTTGAGCCCAGGGAAACAAGCCATTGGAGTGCTGCCTACAGAAACATGCATTTTCCTGCTGATGATGGAGGGAGCCTGGGGATATTAGATTTAATAGATAACCAACCTCCACTGTGCCATTCAAGATAATGGCTCTGGTTCACTCTTGCCATTCAGATGTAATTCCATAATGAAACAACGATAACCAAAAAGGGTCTGTAACACTCCTCTGCAATGGCAAAATGAAACAGATGCACATCCTCTGCCAGGTGCTTGTTGGACCCTGTTGGAAGGGGTCCAAATAATTAGCTGCTCACCAGATGGGTAGCAAAGCACAAACAATCTAATGTGTCTTTTGGGTACAGACAACACGGACTTTCAGTGATGTAATAACATTAACATGTGACAGCATTTAAGTTGTCAGCAATTTGAGAACTTAATTTTGTAGTTTGCAATCTGCAATGGTTTTATTTTCATTAACCAAACACCTACAGAAAGGAGACCAAAAATACAGCTGGCAGAGGGGGAAACTTGGCTTCCCAGTGGGACAAGACTTTGCTTCATTGCCAGTAAAGGACGTGAGACACTAAACAATAAAAGTGGAAAACACCATTAACATGTATGAAAGCTATTTTTAGCACATTTAGTAATTTGTAAAATTTTCAATGTTTGTGACAAATCAAAAAAAAAAACAAGACCGGGAAATTTTATCCTCCACCCCCCCAAAAAATGTGAATCATACAGCACACCAGACATGGTGATGGGTTTATGATGTTTGCAAGCAATCACTGAAATAACCTTCAAAACTCACTTCTGAGCTACATTGGCACCCAAAGCAAGACCTGACTGAGACAACTGAAGCTTGCCAGAGAGGAATTACTTCTGGGAGCTTATTTTTCAGCCTCAGGCCTCCCACATTTGCTAAGATGAAGAATTAGGAAGGTTTTTGGTCCAATATAAAGATGTACTTGAGATGAGCAAATACAGCCTCTGTAGCTGCTTTTCTTAAATAAATAATGTGAAGACTTTTGCCATCTGTCTGTACATTCAAGTGGAAGTGGCACATATTTTACTTAGAGCAAAAGTTGTTGAATCTTGAACTTTATGATTCACCTGACCAACACTGACAAGTCTTGTAATTTCCTCATGGTATTAGGCATTTTCTCCAAGAACCCCAGACCTCTGAGTCACAGATTACATGTGAATTTCAACTTCCCTCCTAATGAGTAAAGAAAAACAATTTTCCAGCTTTCCTGGTTATACACAAATATTTGGAAAACATAAATGTGGCAGCCCAAAAGGCTTCAAAACCAGAAGACAAATAAGGAATGTATCAACTCATAAAAGGCATAAGGACTTTAATTAAGTCATTGCATTATTCCTGGAACCTAACACTTACTTTCTGAGGAACAGCTGCTAGCAAAATTGTCTGTGTAAAATCAAAATCCCATCCAGATTAATCCCACTGCCTGCTCTCCCCAGTTCTCTCTGCAGTTTTAGGTCTCTGGCATTTGCTGGTCCAACTGAATTCTCCATTTTAATGAGCCCATTAATTTCACTAAGGTTTCCTTTGTAGTAAACCAGTAAAATATTTACAGGAAAGGTCAGTACTAAGCATAACCAGGCTTGTTCATTATTTTCTAAGCTCTGCTCCAAACCCATCAAAGCTTCTGATCTCCTTCCATGAGTTTTGAATAAGACCCTTTAAAGAATCATATTCATAAATATCTGTCTATTAAAATAGAAAATCTTTAATATTTACCAAACAGGTTTTTATAATTAATTCTTAGTTTTTGTTAATAAACCAACAATGTTTAAATCACTCCAAAGAGAGATACAATAAAGAAATAGTTGCACTCTATTTAAAGAAAAACAAAATTTAAAAAATAACAACAAGCACTAATAAATTAAATATATGCCTAAAATTTCGGTAAATAAAGCAACCAAATCTGTATCAAAATAACATATGGATCCATATATTGGGATAATTAATTTTGGCTAGAATTTCTTTGCAATTTATTTTTTAGATGATAAATTCCTTTAAAAATATTTATTTATCTCTATTCATCCAAGCATTTCACTTTAGCATCACCCATTAAAAGGGATGATAAGAGTTCAGATGAAATAAGATCACTTATAAAAAATTTTCTCTGAAGCCTAAAGTGTGCCATACTGGATATTTTCTATCTGCTGCTTTCCAGATCTTGGCATAACCACTAATTACAGTCTTGTTGTTTATCACATGACTGTGGATAATATTAAACAGTCATTGGGTATACGTATTAATATGTAATCATGGGTATGTGTGTATAAAATATACATATATTCTAATCATAAGAGTCTTGCATTTGCAGAAGAATTTGAAAAGTAGGTAATTGAAGATTCTACTGAAATTAATTTCAAATGGCACAAAATAAGTCCCAAGAACATCTGCTGGAACATACGGCACAACAGGATGTTCAGTATTATGCCATAATAGTACACCTTGGGTGCAGCATGAGGCATGAAGCCAAAAGGCACATTTAGAGGAAAAAAAATCTGGACAGAAACACACTAAATACCTAGAATTATATATATAAATATATATATATATAGTAGTTTCCTGTTTAGTTTATCCTCAACATAAAATTAACAAGCCTCACCACAGAGTATTTCAAGAAATCCAGTGCCTTAGTGCCTTGTAGAAAGATTGCTTTCTTAATGAAAATACTTCCATGTACTTTTAACAGTGCCCATGCAACCAAAGAACCTAATATCTATTGTCTGTAAATCACCTGGAAATCAAAGAAAACTTTTATCTGTGACTCAAAGTTAGACTGAGACATCACAGGGAGCCATGAACCATGGAGAGATCAACTGGAAAGTGAAAGGTCTTCTTTCTACCTTGATTTTGTAGCCTTAGGATGCAGTGGAAGGACTGTGTGTATAAAAGGGGGTGGCAAACTGCATATCAGACACCTCACTTAGCAAATTATGACATTTCCCACTGAGTGAGAACAATATAATTAAGCTCCTTGGCAAAAATAGGAGAAAACATTTTGTCATCATTCTAGTAGACTTTATTTTTCCTATGTTTTTACATAAAGGTTTGTTTTGCATCCTAATTCTACAATTTATAACAAAATGCTCATTTAAAACAACAATTCAAGACTATTACCCCTTGAGAAGTCTCAGGAATCACAGTTGTCTTTTTTCTGTATCTCTCAGAGAAAGACAATTTAATTGGCAAAATTCTTTCAAAAGATGTGATTTCTCCAATATTTTGTAAAAATAGAAAGTTATGTGGTAATTAGGCATGAGGAGTGGGATGCAGAAAGCTTCTGAGCAATGGAAGACATTTTGGCAAACACCAAATTACTCAGTTTGAGATTATATTTTTAATACCAACTTCCAGACTGATCGCATTACATTTAATTAGTGACTCTTCCCACGCCTACTTATTAACTGACTGTTGTCTGCCACGTGGTCAGCAGGTTGGTAACTCCATTGTCCTAACTGGGGATCTAATGCAGTGACAAAGCAGTCACTACCAGCTCCTGGATCAAGTGTTAGAATGTCAGAGGATGCCAGAGGGAAGAAGGGAATAATAAATTGCTGTCTGTGTCGGCTGATTATAAGACATACATGGGTAACAGGGAAACAAGGGAGATTCATGATTATCATTAGAAAATTATTCAGATAAGGACACAGAGTCTAGAGGTCTCAATCTTCTTATGCCAGGAATATTACTAATAATGTCTGCTTAAAAGAGACATTGAACTACTATTTAACTGAATCTGATTTTCTGCAGTGGGAAGGTCTGATGTGAGAAAGAGTCTCTGAGTCTGTGCTTCAGTAAGAAACTTTGTGTTAGCAATACATTGCATTTGTGAGCATGTGTCGGAATGTGCATGTGTGTGTGTTAAGAGGGTTGAACTTGATGAGAAAGTGGGTGAATTGATGAGGAGAAACATAATAAAATACATATGAAGACCATTAAATGTCTACTAAAATAAATAAACTCGAGGTAAAATACCTGGAATCTGTTTTCACATTCAAATTAACTGAAGATGAGGACTGCCCTTAATGTGTGAATTGCTATGAATAGCTTCCTGAGGACAGTCTGAAGCCAAGAAATCATTAGAGCCACTCAGAGCACAAATGTGCTGAATAACGAAGCAAGCATCTATAGTACTTTGAACAAAAGCCATTTAAAATAAAAAACTAAGTAAAATTATGGAAAAGGAAAATGACTGATCCACCAAAATGTTTTCATGATTCATTTGTAATTTCATCTTTCTTTGCCAAAACCTAGAAACATATGCCATTAGAAAGGTACTTGTTTCCAGCTCCAATAAAAGTGTTCTGGACTATGCACAGTGAATAAAGCTGCTAAAGCCCTGAAAGTCCCATCTTAATCAATCATCAGACTGGGGTGGGGAGAAAAAATGCATTAGGATATACCCTTCCCTATCTTGTAGCAGCCTTGCTCCTGGTTATATTCACATCTTCTTGTTCTCAGCAACATGCTGGAGCCATTCAATCCTGGCCATTATTGGGATGAATGCAAGAGTGCAGCACAAAACACATGACACTTAGAGCACTCAACTGCTAAAGTAAAAACAGTGATTACAGGATGTCAAGGTTAAACAACTGAAATGCCTATTTTAATATGAATTAAAAAGTTCTATAAATAACAAACTTTTCTGTCCTGTCTTCCACCTTTTATAGATAAAAACTGGTTTCTAAGGCAAAAAGAAACATTTCTAGGTGGGGGGGAAAAGCATACTGAGTTGATATTGATGGAAGAAAGAAGGCACGATATACAGTGGAAAATGCTTCAAAACAAAAATAAATTCCTTGCTCTCGTGTTTTCCCTTCAGCACAATTGGGTCAGACAGCCCTTCCCTTTACAGGAACATGTGTAAATATAGGTTTTAATGTGGTCAGTACAAGGGATTTGGTCACAGTACAATCATCAAGCCATCTTGCTCTCAGTTCTCTGCCAAAAAAGGATGTCAGACAGCCACAACTCTCTTTTGTTGCCATGATGGAAGAATGTGCACTCACGTTTACTTTTTCACATGTTTCCTGTTTGCAATAATCAATAATCTCAGGACCTGTAAATAAGCAGTGGCTGGGTATTTCCATTAAACTTGACAGATGTCTTTGATATAGTGCAGTTTATTTTGCTCCCCTTAACACAAAAAAAAAAAAAAAAACCACAGGCTCTAACTTCAAGATAAATCTGGGATTAAATACTATGATTGTGGGTGGCAGCATGAAGTTCCTAAGAAAGCAACTTGTATAAATGTCTCAAAGATCAGCAGATTCCCTGGGAAAAAGTGAGCTTGAATTTAAAGTTGTAAAACCACTTGGTCTTGACTCAACTCACCAATGTTTTCCAGATAAAAACTATTTAGGTTCTAAATGAGTGTGTGGACCCTAAAAAAATAGTTGCATGCATCTTTTATGCTTAACTGCAGTCTAGGTCTCTACAGAGTTTCCTCCAAAGAAAGTTTGGCACAGCTCTACTCAGAGCCTGATTTCAGCTGAAAACCTGGAAAAACAAAGTACCATTAAACTGGCTACAGACCCTTTCACCACATTTTTATCTACAGATAACAAGGGGCTGCTGCGATATGAGGTCTAGCCCCCTGCTCTTGTTCTCATAACGGTCAGTGAAAAATTATGACAAGTCACACTTTCTGCCACAGTAAAAGATGTTGTGTCTGAGGTCAAATCAAGTGGATGGTATAAAGATCAGATAGGAATTACGGAGAGTTGGTCAAACACCACATCAGCTTACTTGTCTTAAGAAGAGGGAATGCACAAGCAAAGGCACATTTTTATCCTTCTGTTGAAATGTCTTGGCCTACATTTCCAGAGATACAAAACAGAGATAACCTCTGGTATGTCCCTGGAAGGCCTGGCTGCAGAGTCTTGCCTGGTCAAGACTTTGACACAAACCATAGAAAGTAACATACTTTTGTTTTCAAAATGCAACCAAAAGAAATTAAAACCAAATATGTACAAACACACACACACATGTGCACACAAAGCCATGTGCACACTTGTTCCACCCAAATTTAAAATTGTAAACAAATCAATCCCAAAGCAGTTTGATTCAACGAAGCACATGAACAAGTGCCACATCACTGATCCAGAGTCTCTCCCTTGGCAGGAAGAACAACTGGAAACCCTGCACTCTCTTTCAGCTTGATCTACTTCATCCTATTTACCAAGACTTCTGCGTCTGCAGAATCAGATTTCAGCCAAACCCTTTTCATTTCCCTGCAAGTTTTCAGCAGCTACAGATAAAGCACTGTATGATCTCTAGTGTGCTTTTCCCAAACCCATTTATTTCTCGTCTGTCTGAAGTGTAGAAATTCCATCATGCTACTCTGAAGGGAATGGGCCTGGCTGAATTGCAGTTTCTAAGCATCTCATGTGCTGCTCGCTGAAGGATCTGCTGAAGTTTTTATTAAAAAGAAAAGTTTTGTGAAAATATTCCTTTTATTCAAGGCACTCAGTAGAAGTCACTAACTTTCTTAATTTTAGAAAACAAGACAATTCTTCTTCAATCTATAAGCTTCTTGTTAAATGTTAATACTGTGATTACATTTCCATCCTGTGAACAACTCAATTACTCCATGTAAGAAACTCCTATTTTCTTGCAATTGTTTTCTTGTCATTTTAACTGAATGTCTTTTCACCAGGTGGGTTTTTTTTTTAGTTCTTTTTGTATGCATCGTATTCTAATCCACTGTCTGTCTAAAATATTGTAGTATAATTGTGACATTCTCTTTTCTAAAGAGAAGCTAAGCACAGTCCTGTGTGTACTGTGCATCAAACAGATCTCAGACTCCAGAGAACTTTAACATGGCTTGTTACTTTGTTCAGTAACAAAAATTTAACAAAGCAAACTTGCAAGAGAAGATGTCCACTGAAGTGATCATTATAAAAGCTTATGAAAATTCAAACTACCCAGTCTGACCACTTAGAGCTGTGGTTGAACCCGCCAAGTCAATCCTGCAGTAATGCAGGATTCATTCTTACATTTATTAACAAATTTCTAGAAAAGGCCAAACAGGCACAAATTAGAAACCAAACTGTGAATCAATAGGTGCCAGACCTAAACTGTCTGTAGCATTTAAACAAAGCTATTCTTAATAAAAAAGCCCACATATTATAAATTGACCCTGTACTTCTAAGAAAAGATGGGTTGTGGTCCTTGCAGGCTGCCCTTCAGTAGAGGGACAGGTAACAGTGTTTGGCACAGTGGGTGTCTTCTCTTTCTCTTGCTGTTGACAATAATAGTCCTTGATGTTCACAGGAGGCAGGTGTCAGAAGTCCTCTCTATTTCCCTGAGTTTACCACTTCAAATGCAGTTTGATGAGATAATTAATTTCTCAGTCACAAGGTGCAATATAATTGTGAGAACTTGATCTTTAGAACAAATAATGTGATTTTTTGTGTTTAGGCCCCCCAAGGGTTTGTAAGCAGACTACATTTATTTGAATGCTGCCATCAAGAAGACAGGGTGCCCTCTGTCTGCCAGATTTAATTCTCCTTAATGACTGCTTCAAATATTAAAACAGCACAAAATAATGGAGCATTTAAAAAAAACCCAAATAATTAACTTCCTGATTATAGTACTATGAACAAGGGTTTGGATTTGTCTCACCTAAGCGGGAGAGTGGATCACTGTCAGCTCCATTCATGGTTGGTAAAAAAAAATGAGTATTTCTTACACATATTTAATATGATGTGTAGGTATAAAAAGTGTCTGCTTCCCTATACTACTTACAGTAAAGGATTCTAGATCACTAATTCAAAGACAAATGTCCATGCTACTAAAAAACAAGCAAAGCGAAGTGAGATAAAATTCTGGAGCATACTTAAACATGTGTGTTAAGTACAGATGTCTTCAACTTTAGCTCCTGCTCAGATGCTCTGCTGTCTATTCAGCTTTACCCCTACCTCAGCTGGTCCTGGGGCTTTCTTTGTACATACACTTGAAACCATTGTAATCTTCCTTTGCCTTTAATCATTTATCCCGTTTGATTTCAGGTTCAGCGTTTAATCTACATGCATATGTTACCTTAGCATCATGCCCTTTTTGCACCCTGGGCATCAAGGTATGAAGTACAAGTAGCTGAACTCAGAGATTTTTTTGAATTTTCAATCATAATTCTAGCCCATAATTAACACTTTTCTTCTGGTCTCAGTGGCTTCTTTTGAAGTTATAACATTTTCATGACTGCTGCAATACTGGAAAATGGTGGCTTACTGAGGCATCAAATGTACATCCCTCTCATTACATCTGCTAGTTCCAAACAACTGACAATTTTTTATAAAGGGTACATAAGACATGTTAATAATATAATTGAGAGATTTGGCCTTTAGGAAGCTTTTTATGGACTCCTCTCCTCAACTCCCACTTTTTATCAGTTTTCCCACCACAGTTTCCTCATAATGGTTTTACAAACAAAATTTAAAAAATTGAGCAGAAACTAAGCTGAGTGTTCTCCTCTATTCAATGACTGTTCACAGTTCACAACTGCTCTTCAAAAGGCCCCCTCCCACATCCCTTATGCCTGTGTTTGGTATTAAGCCACCCACTAAAGCAGGTTGGGATGTTGCAGGCAAACCACACCAGCTTGTTCCATGCACACAGCAGTCAGAGACGAACAAGCGTCACTTGGCACCATTTTCTGCAGGCATGGTAAGAAAGATGGAGTAGGATGACACAGGGCCAACCAGCACACCTCTGCTCATTTGTTCCCAAGGTAAAGGTCATTCTCAAATGTCACACTAATGTGCATATTGTAGAACTTCACAGTCCTCCTTTTCCCCCAATCTTACTCCCATTTGCATCATGCAACCACTGGTTGTGACATTTTGCAGCCCCCCTACTGCAGACCATTGGACCTCTGGGAACCCAGCTTGTCCCTTCCTCATCTATTTCTTCCTTACCTTCTGAATTCTTGCCTGACTCCCACCATTAGCAATCAGTGTTTTATATCTATAAATAAAATTACTTTTCAAGGGCAATAAATAGCATTTATTTTTATAAGGGGAGGGAACTTGAATCTATAGCCAGATTTACATCCAGACTTCAGAGCTCTTAGGTTTTTTCATTCCTTTGCCACAGCTTTTAAGTTGGGAATAGATGTAGGAGGCATATCAAAAGGGCATTAAGTGAAAGTGTATTGCATATTTTCCCACCTGCCTACATATACTTGCATCACAAAAGAAAGATTTGACAGGATGAGCAAAAGATAAATCATCGATACTGGTGATTCTTTCTGACTTTAATGATTTTGTTATGTCTGTAAGCTATAAGTGATTATTCATTTTGTAGCTACACATGAAATCTAACACATCTCCAAGATGCTAATCAAGGAAAGTGAAGTATATTCACATAATCATATACATTAGTGATCAATATGACAGTTTGTGTTCCCCATCTCTAGTAAGCACGTCAGAATAAAAAAAAAAAAAAAAAAAAAAGCTATTTGTAAGAGAAATATATACTACAAGAGATTTAGCACTGTCAATTAGCTTTCAAATGCAGTAGAAATCCCTCCACAACACTGATATTTGTTCATGGCAGTATGAGGTTGCAGGACTCTAACAAGAAACCCAATAAAAAGGAACAAGAATTCTTTGCACTGTATTGGAGAAGCTCAGCGAAGTTTATATTAGCATATCACAAATGTGAAACTGGGACACAGGCTCAATGCTAAATTAGAACAGCAGCTGGTATCCTGTTAGCAAGTAAAGTGTGTTTGCTTGGGGAAAAAAATAAAGAGACCAATGCAAAATCAAGCCATGCAAATGCACAGAGAACAATCAGTCAGAAAAGGATCTGTGAACCACACTGCACATTTCAGCCTGCCTCTGTACTGTGTGACACGTCATTACAAGAAAAAAAAATAAATTTTTAGGGGGGTCAGATCATATTCCCTCATCCGAATTAACAAATTGTCCCTTACAGACAATCTGATAATTATCAAAAATTAGACTCTGACAGGTTTAGCCATGTTTTCATTCTATTTTCTTTCCTGCATCATGCAGATCAATGAAAAATGAAGCAAAATTTCATGTTCTCCTATGTAACACAGGATAATGCAGTAAGCAGGCAGAATGCACAAAGTACTTTCAGTTATATTTCAAACAAAAAAAAAATCACTATTTATTTATTCAAAAATAGCCTTTTAACAATGAACCAGAGAATGAACTTTTAAAGCCGTGCTTTTTTCTTTGACTTCCTCTCACACTATCCAGTTTGCACAAAGTGAATTGACCACTTGAACTCCCGTTCAAGATAGGGACAAATGAAAATGATCTGGCTGAGGCCACTTACATAGTTATTGAATAAGTCCTATTATGTTCCCTCTTTTCAGCTCTTTCCCCCTATTGCCATGAGTTTTCTAATATTTAATTTTTTGAGGGGAAGGTAAAGGGAGCTGCAGACAGTGAAAGATATCTAACTTTAGCCCAGTGAAACTCAAAGAATAGCTGCTGGAACTGGCAACCAAAGTAATGAGTACTTAAGATATCTATTGTCTAGCAGTCTAATTTGCTTTGCCTAAATTTCAATATTTTGTAAAATATTCTGAGTTTATTTTAGGAAGAATCCAAAATAATCTGAGATCCTTCAGGATACATGAGCAGACAATTTTAATTTAAATTTAAGTTGCACAGGCAAAGCAGCTCCAAAATTAGAAGGAAATAGAGGAATGAGTACACAATCCTTACATGCTCAGTGACAAGGATCATAAAACTGTTCACACATTCCTGGAACTGGATTGAAATACAGCATTTACTCCCTTAACCCTTCCTTGCAGCACTGTTTGCTCTGTTGCTAAATAACCACTTTAAAGGCTCTTGTTATGTTGCCGTAGTGTTATTGTACACAAAGCAAACCTAGAAATCAGGCTCTAAATAAATCCCATTCCTGTGCAGTGTCTCAGCAGCTCCCAGTGACTATTGAGCAGCAGATACCTCAGCCAGAGTGATGGCTCAGCTCTCCTCCCAACACGGTGCCACAAAACACGCCTCACTTGGCATGGGAGGGTTACATTTTCTCATGGGAAGGACTGTAACCCTCTCCTACTTCTTTGTAAGAACAAGATGGGCTGGATTGGTTGGAATGTGATCTTTGATGACCACATTCAGATTGCTCACTTAGATGCAGTTGGGGCATCGATGATCAAGAGACCTGTTTTCAAGGCCATGAAATGTGGTTTCTTGCACACTTGGTAAGCAGAAGCCAGGAGGCAGGGATGACATTCGAGATAAGTTTCTATAGGAGCAGCTCTCAGAGGCAATTACATGCCTCCACTGACTACAGTGACCTGCATAGCCAATGTCCTCAAGCAGTCTATTAAATATAAGGGTTACATCCCAGACTGCCACCCATTCCTTCCTGAATACAGACCTGAGTGGATTTGCTATGCAGAGCCAAACTGGTGTGTTGCTCTTTTATAAAAACTTCAGCTATGAAAACTTAATAGCACTCTGATTTGGTGATTTAATAACATGATGCTTTTAATGCATCTGTTGTAAGTTTGTAGAAGACTTTAACGTGTTGTTACACATTGATAGACTATGGTAGTGAAGCCAAAATACCTCTATAAAACCTTTGGTCTCAACAGCCTCCTTAACATTACAATGATTAAGCAATACCAGAATAGTGGGAATTTTCAGTATCATAAAGACCAAAAATTTATCATACTTTACAACAGTGGGAATTACATAAAATTTTCATCATCCTTTCCTAATTTTTGCAGGTGAACACAACTTCCATCCTGTCAATAATAACTAAATTACATGCAAAAAGAATGTATTGACTACAACTCCACCAACACATTTTTAAATGTTTTTCATATGTGGTTAACAACTGCCTTTCTGGAATGTGCTATAATTCCATGTAAAATGCAGGGAGAATGGCTGTTTCATTTAGCATAGAACAATCAGGCCAGTATATCCTTCTAAGTACTTAGCTTCCTTTTCTCCAGACATGATTTGGCTGATGAGATTTTCAAATGTCAAACTGAAGGGTTGCTGTCTATTTTGAAAGTCAGGAAGGGTGACTGCAGGTAAAGACTTCGGGACAGAGGTGAGAACATTGAAAATAAGAGTAGGACATCAAATCTCATCTCAGAGAACAAGCTGATCTACAAATAAGAATGAGGAAGAGAGATCTGCATGACTGACACATTGTGTTAGCTCAAGAAGAACAAATTTGGCATACTTACTGCATGATTGAAGGTCAATATGCCTGAAAAACGATAAAAAGGTTCTGGACTCAGAAAAAAAGAAGAGATATTAAGGCCAAGGATGCGTAACTAGCCCAGGTAACAATAAAGTATCTTTAGAATTAATGGTCGGTATCAGAGTGCCATCCTATAATGCCTGCAGTCCATTTAGAAGAAATGTTTGGGTGAAAATCCTCAGTGACGCACAACAGGCTATTATGAAACAGCACTTGCCTGAATATATTTGCCTTAACGTGCCTCAGATTTTTGTTGCTGTGACTTTATTCAATAAAATGTATTTAAAGTTAGTACTGAGAGCTTTTGAAAGTGAAAATTGCTGCCAGGTACCCAATACTGCTTTTGCAGAGCTCTTCCAGTTTCTACATGAGCAAGCTGAGGCAGACCTAATTGTGCCAGTAGAACAGAACTAATTCAAGCACAAACAGCTTCAGCAGGGGCATATGAGGCTACTTGAACCACTCTCAGAGTCACCAAGTTTGGACAGATTTTGAAAGACCCACAGTGATCTGAGACACTGCTATAGGAAAACTGCTTAAAGCCTTTGTGCTCCTATGCTCTTATCTTCATCTACATTATGATTTAAATTTAACATTAAAACTGCAAGAAGAGAAATAATCAAATAGACCACTAGAGCACTTTGACGTGGAAGCAGGAAGTGCCATCACAAAGGACAGTACTACTGGACCAAGGTCCTTCCCTGCCATACAGCTCTCAATAATATTAACAGATAAACAATTTTTATGTCTCCTCTACAGCCTTTTGATTTGCTTAATTTTCAGGTGTGGGACTTACAATAGACACCAGACTGAGTACTTAAGAAATACCTTAGCCTGTGCTTCACAAGCTAAAATGAGAAGTTCTATAGCAAGGAAGCTGCTGGAGGTCAAGGTTGCATCCTAAATACAATCCACTTTTTAAAGTGCTAGTCCTTCAGTAACTAAGTCCAGAATGATATTTACCACTGTGTGGGACACACTGGAAATGTCATGTTGAGCACTGGCCAATGGTGGTTTGGAAGGAGTTGATATATTCAAGAAAGAGGCTTTAGATTCTGAGACTGGCCATCAGTTTCCTCCTCAGTGTGGCCAGGTAGTGCTGGCATGTGCTCAGACAGCAACGAGAGATGTGGCAAATATCTGGGCAGCTGCACAGCACATTCTATTTCTGTAGCAGTTAAAATTAAAGCTCCTAACATATTTTCTACCTACTTCAGCATTCAATCTACTTCTTGAGTTAAAAGTCATGCAGAAGGTTAAGGAAAGATTAAGTTATAGCACAATGTCCATGTTTTTTCAATTAATTTAAGTACTAAATCTGTATTTTTGCTGCATTTTTAAAGCCTCTCATTTCCAGCTTCTTGATAGCACTTCGGATCAGTACATTGCCTGGAATACAAAATAACTTGTCTTCTGTAACACTAAGTTTCCTACAAGCTTTACTATTTTAGTTTCATTTGGATTCATTCCCTCTGGCAATACTTTCTTAATGTAAATGGTCCAAACTGTTCTCCCTCTAATGTGCTGCACTACAGAAATACACTGCAGACATATTTCAAGATATTCAAAAGGGTAATTTAAATTCAATAAAATTTAAACTCACTTCAAGTAAACAAAAGAATGATCAGCATAACTCTGCAACAGTGTTTATTTTCTATAATTTTATAGACATTTTGAACTCACTGATAATAAATGACAGTGTTCATTTTCTTCCATTTTGTCCCTCAAAACACTCTTCATACTTGTTATTCTGTCAATTCTTGTTTTATATCTTCAAAGATGTCTAGCTAACAAAATGTAATGGCAACTGATACAAGTTATGTATATGCACTATCTATACAATATTATTCCATTGATTTTAATTACCTTAAGCACGTTTTGTAACAATTAATAAGAATACCATGTTTCGGAAAGCCTGTAAAAAGCAGCAGCATTAAAAAACAATTGCTTATACATCTATTTCATCTTGAAAGAGAACTACATGAAATCATGCAAATAATTGAGGAATGGATGGTTGGAATATTTTTAGGTGTACACATCAAAGAGATACAGCTCCAGAAAAAAAAAACAAAAAAAAAACAAAACAAAAAAAAAAAAAAAAAAAAAAAAAAAAAAAAAAAAAAAAAAAAAAACACCACCACCAAAAAAAACCCTCTTACTTGAAAATCTGAGCAATAGAATTTAAGGCTATATTTGACTTGAGAACAGTCTGAGGAAATGAGCTGAGGATCTGAATCACAAAATACCCACACTGAAATTCATTGTCTCATTTGCTTTCCTTAATGGAAATATGAACCTCCATGATCAAATGGCCAGATACAAAAACATTCAGTATTCAGAAGTACTTTAATATACCTAATATAGAGACAATTTTCAGACCATTTTAATATGTAATTGTGTAACAAATTGAAATTTTTGATGAGTGTTCTGACCTCACTGCACATACAGCTTCTCCCCAGTTCTGGCAGTAGATTTTTAACAACATTTAAGTAAGGCTGCATTGGGTAGCAAAACTCCTTTTGGAACTGCCATAGTTTTTCATATTTAATCTATTCATGTGATGTAAAAAGAACCCATTGCCACCTGAATTCCACAGAAGAAGAGTTTTTAATAAAAATATATACATATCACTGAAAAGGGTGAAGAATACAGCAAGGCTGCACAGTGAAATACTCAGATATTACATCACTACCAAATCCATGCTTCCATGCAAGCAACTTTTCCATGCAGGATATGTATTCACTTGCAATGTTCCTCTTAGAAAGAACAATACCTTCCTCTCCAGCACACTTGATAACACTGAAACTTTATTTGAGGAATTATTGGAGTAAAAAACATCCAAATCCACTGTCTTATAATGGGAAGACCCTGAGAGTGCTTAAGGTTAAGATTCATTCTGGACAATACTTTCATACTTCAAGGCTTCAAAATTAACTCCAGAGTAACAAATATTGTGCTATAATATATAGGGAACTGCTAAGACTTGGGATTTGTAAGCAGGTAGGTGTAGAACCTTGGTATCCTTACTTGCACTTAGAAAACAACATTTTCATCCATATGTCTTCAACATTTTTTGCAGTGGAGCATTTGCAGAATATCAGTGACAGCAACTGCGATAGAAGTGTCAATTTGTAAAGATATAACAAGATGACAGATACTTCTTCCCAAGAGATATTAGCTATTTATAGTAATGCCTTGTTCCCTGCCCCTATAGCCTGTTTCTAGCATTTCTTTTCTAATATCCAGTCTTTTTCCTGCCTTTTCCATTCCCTTTCTTCACCTATTTCATTATGCTTTTTATAATGTCTTGTATTTTTGTTCCAAATCTCCATATTTATTTTTTTCATACTTCTATCATAGCCTAGAGCAGGAATGACTCATCCCTTTACTCTTTGTCCTAAACCAACCTGTTACACTTTTATATGACATCATTTACAATAATCATATTTTTAATTGTGTTTTAAGGGGATGCTTCAATGAAATGTGTTACCAACTGGCTTTAAAACTGCACAGGTCAAATCGTAGAATTTCAAGAACAAAGTATACTCCCTCAATTAGCTGAATGTACTAGATGCAAACCTGCCTTAAAATTTCATTTCAGAAGTAAAAATTGACCTTTGAAGGTTGCAGTGATTTGAGTGGGTTTATCTGCTTGCTAGGTTCCTTCACCATTGCTTCACCTAATATGTATTTTTCTACTTATATATGTATATACAAAATAATGACAATATTGTAATGTTCTACTGTGAAGATTAAAAAAATCGCAGATGTATTTTCTTCCTCTTGCAACACAGTGAGTCTGAAGATAGAAGGAAGAAGACTTTTCTACCTTTAGCAAGCCTATTTTATCCACAACAGATTTCTTCCATTTTTAAACATGAAACATTCAGCCTGTCAAAAGTCATGGAAGTCTGATTAAGAAAAGACAGCTTATTGTGCAAAAGTATTGCAGTCTTACTTTAGAATACTTTTCTACCTGTATAATTTCTTCTCCTGTGCTAAATAAATCAGGGTGCAATGCCCCATGGAAAATCATTGCTATTTTCTTGAAGCAGAGAGAACTGGCACAGATGCCCTAAAGTAACTGTACTCTGAATGACCCTGATGAGAAATGAAGCCAGAATGCAATATCCTGATCTAAATGAAGACACAGAAAACAGTGTCATTTATTTCATCCCGAACAAGATTATTCAAGACCATCTGCAATGCATTTTACATAGATATTAATCATCTTGGTCTCGGGGAAGATACTTGATTCTTCCCTACTCACCAGACAACAAAGTAGGGTAAGGGTCTGTCAGCTGACAATATTGTCTTCAAACCTGGGCCCTTCTGTAGCTCCCTGGCTGGACAGTGAGACCAGAAACTTTTAATATCACATTGCACTGTGTTGCAACTCATTTCACTATATCACAGAGTCAGAGTATGAATAAGAACCTTCTACCTGGATCCCAGTCAACCCTTACAGTAACTGCTGGTCTGCATTACTTCCTGCTACAGGAACAAAAATAATGCCTGTCAAACACTGACGTTTAATATCTTCTGTCTGGGAAATGGAAGAAAAATGTGTAGTATCTGGAACAGAAGACAGCCCAGAGTCAACACGTAAGTGGCGGGTATTTTTGGCTTCTAAACTAATGAGTAAATGGTATTTCTCTTCATTAAAATTCAAGCATGGATAAATAATGTATGGATCTACTGATATAGAGAACTATTTTCAGTTGTGTTGGGTTTTACTTTTGGCACTCTTTTGTTATGTCTGCTCAAATAGTAGGAGAAGCTCCATACAGGTACCTGTGTGGACTAGAAAGGGAGTGGTGATGCACATCATTGCCAAATCCCCAGTATCAGACCACAAATTTCCCAGAACCAGACATTTAATCCACAAGCTGAGATCAGGACCAGTGAAGCAACTGAGGTTGGGAATCTCAGTAGCCAGGATGCAGAGCAAGAGAAAACCAGAATCTATCCAATAAATTCTGTATTCAAGCTCTCACACTCTCTGAGATTTAGGCTTCTACTAGAAGTCCAGCTCAGACTGAGATTCAAATCTGGTGTTTCTCCTCCTGGAACTAGAGCCTAAATAATTCCTTTCTGTACACTCACCCCAACTGCCCCTTCATTTTCCCTTTTTAAACTCTCTAGAAGCGAACCCAGCAGGTTTTTCAAAAAAACTCACTGAAGACATTTCTGGGAGCTGGTGGGGAGCGCTCTAATGAGGGAAACTCAAGATCATGTGTGTTTGGATAGCAACTCATGCTCTACATGGCTGCAGGGCAATGCAAGACTTCTAGGCTAATCAGAATGGAACAGGCATAAAAACCTATACCTAAGAACTTCTTCAATAACCTTATTTTATAACAAATATGATTACAAATGCAGGGAAATGCATGGGTACTAACAAAGAGCTGAGACATTAAAGTCCTGAGTTTCCAACTCAACCTCTGAATGAGAACCTATGCTCCTAAGCAACTTACTGAAACGAATGGTATCTTATGGGAAAAACAAGGCACATGCAGTGCCTGCCTCCTATTGAGAACAGCACTGTGTCTTGTCAAACAATTCATCTGCCTCATATGGCTGGGAGAATGTTCTTTCATCTTCTGTGGTTGACTAGACCAGACCAGAAGGCACTTCACAGACCAGTAAGAGGCAAAACTTTTATACAGAGCAGTAATGACTATTCAGGAAATATAAATTAATACGGTCAACCACAGCTGTTTTACTATTCTATAATACTGTTTTGATAGTCTTTGGGAGAACAGGTAAAGAGGGTGAGGAAAGTTCCATTTTACTTCCAGTCACAAACAGATTTTGGCTTTCATTTTCTATTTCCTGGCTAATGATAAGTGAGCTCTCATCTTTCAATCCATTTGAATTCCCCACTTTGGTTTTCCATGGCTGAAATTAGTGTTCTGTGATCCCTGGAGTGGTTTTGAAATCCAGAGCGGCTCTCTTATAAGTTATGGAAGAGCAGGACACAATGTGTAGTTGGTTTGTTCTTCAAGGATCACGGTACATTAAGTGGCTAATCTAAAGTTTGAAAACTTCAATTAATTTACTTTCAAGAGAATAAGCAGAACTCCTGAAACTACTTCACCCACAGAGAGGTTAGGGAAGCATAGAAAGGACTCCATAACGTTTCAGCAGTCTGATATCCTTAAGGAAGAGTGGTTTCCAGTATTTAAGCAGGGAAATGAGACCCAGGAGCCAACTGGTCTAATCCTGCCTCTACCGATGTGTATAGGTTTCACTTAAATTCACTTCTCCTATATGAATGTACCGCATTTTTTGCAATAAGTATTTACAATGATTCCTGAGTACCCTACATGAAATGTGTAAAGAGTATTATTGCCATTCCAGGAAATGTGGATCAAATTATTCTGTTAACAGTGAAAAGACCCTTTTTGTCTGTCAGATAAGTTTTGCTGTGTTTATATAATCTCTTAGACTTCTTGTCACTTCTTCAAGATCTATTGACTAGTGTTGCTTATGTGTCCATGTCAGCATACTCTCTGGTATTCATTCCAGGGCTTGACATTTCTTAGGAAACTGAGTAAAAGACTTAAAGAGAATTTCAGGTACATTTCCATATGTAACCTACACAAGGGATTACCTAGTTAGTGCTTTAGCAATGCTGACCACCCCAAGAGTGCTGTGTCCTTCTCTATAAAATGGATGGAATCTGACCATTAAGGTTCAAATGTGCTACAATAATTGGGTTTTCTTTCAACATAGTATAAGTAATGATTTCATCTTTTAGGAAGATTCTTTCACAACACTGTTTACATACAGATGTCAATGTGAGACACTGATATAAAACAGAATACAAAATTTGGACTGAGCTCTTACAATACACACTTTTTGGACTATCACCAAAAAGTTGCTGACTTCTTCACAGGCAGCAGAATAGATTCAAGCCTTCAGCGTTCCAAAAAGACATCACCAATTTAAGAATTAAAAAACAAACCAAAAATAAACTAAATGGTCAATGTAATTAATCTCTGGATAAATTCCACAGAAACAAATAAGTAAATGAATAGAAATATATTTCTAAAACATTCTCCTTCATGTAAAATCATAAGGTAATTAATAGATATAACCCATTTTGTTATTAATAGAACCACCTCCTATCTAATTCATTGTCCACCAAGAACACACAAGAACACACACACAAAAAAATCAACAAGACAATTAAAAAAAAAGAGAGACAATCCCACATTCACATACACATTAATCTCTAAATAGCATTTAAATAAGGCTTAACAGATATGATTATTAGCTACTGAAAAGTGGTATGGAATGCATGACAATGAAAAGGATTTTAGTGGGGGTTTGGGAACCAGACAAGGAGAAATGTTGCCTGAGTGACTGGGGAGAACTGTCAGGCTTGTGACATATATTGGAACAAGTAGTGGATTCCAAAAGTTCTAAAAGACCCAACATTAGATAAATCTGAAATCTGAACCTAAGTTTTCAATATCACTAACAATATTGAGGAATCATGCAACCATGCACATTTCAGAAAAGATAAAGAGCCAAGAACTATTCATACATAAGAATACCCGTTGAAAATTGCAACCTATATGTACAATTTAATCTAATGAGCTTTTCAGTGGTAATAGAATTTATTGTGGGACTACTCTCAATGACTTCCCATTGATGCTTCCATTTCTTGCTTTTATTTCTCATCAAGGTGTTCCTGACAAATAAATGGGCCAGAAAAAGTTTCCTTATTAATAAAAGCACTTTTCCCAGTCTCACTCTATGATAGATCCAGTATTTGCTCTCTGCTTCACTTTATCCAAATTTTCTATGATTTTTTAATCATAAAGAAGTCCATATAGAGAGATTTATTTCTCTATAATAGGTCTTCAGGTATAAAAAACTCCAAAACTTTACTAATGCACCAGTATTTCACATCTGTAAACAGCAACATTTCCTGTTGACATTCAATTTCGAGTTCAATCTATATTTAAAACACCAGTAACTCCACAGTTCCAATCCATTCTACACTTCAGCAGCTCAGTTGTCTGTATACAAGAGACTCATCAGAATGCCCTGCAATGGGCATGTTTAGCATTAATGGGCCTGTTAGCAGGCACATCCTTTTCATCAAAGCATTGAAAACCTCTAAGTGAAAGGACCACAACTATTTTTAATGACCTTTCCCAGATCAAGTCACGAAGCAATACATCCTGGTGTGAAAATGTCAGTGGGAGGCTAGCACAATAAAATCCAAGGTAAAATATAGCCTTTACGCAGTCATTAAACTGTTCTTAAACTGTACATGCAGTCAGCATCAAGTAACAGGAGCAGGATGACACTTCATACACTTGTGATTTTTCTGCTTTCTTCCTCCCTATTATAGTTTTTTCATCCCTGGAAGTGTTCAAAAAGCAAGCAGACATGGCACTTCATGATACGGTTTTGGGCATGGTGGTATTTGGTCAAAGACTTAATGAATTTTGAGGCCTTTCCCAACCTTAAGGAATCTATTATTCTATCATCTTGCTGTCTTTTCTCCTTTCATGCTACTGAAGGTTTTTTGCCTTAGGAATCCAGTGAATTCCTCCTGCAGTGAAGCAAAGCACCTTTGAACAGTTCAGAGACCTTCAGACTTTCCTCAGCTCCCTTCTCATTAGCCCCAGTGCAGGGTACCAGTGGACTTCACATCTCCTCAACTTAAGGCATGGGACCATCTACATAAATAGAAACAAACTCCTTTTTCAATCAAAAGTTGGTCTATAACTTGTACAAATATAAGAGGCAAGAATGTAAGAGCTGAAGTTGGAGAGGTGCCTTTCCAGGGGGCCTGGACCAAATCTGCATGTAGGAACAACAGGATCAATAAGTGGTACCACAGCTTCATGTGTTTAGTCTCACTGAGCACACTGCAGCACTTCCAAATAGGGAGGGCTTCAAATTAATGACTGACAAAACATCTGAGGAAAATGAGCCTTTCCTCCAAACAAAACACCAATTTGTGTAAGAGCACTGGGCTGGCAGCCAGAAAATGATGTGTTATCATAAAACCTGCTCTGCCAAGGCCCTTTCTCTATACCTTCAGGCAGAAATAGGTTTTATGCATTGATTTTAACCCCCTTTGTAGAACTAACTGTTTCAAAGAGGCTGATAACCATAAACTAAAACACAAGAAGTTCCACCTCAACACGAGGAAGAACTTCCTTACACTGAGGGTGGCAGAGCACTGGAAAAGGTGCCCAGGGAGGTTGCGGAGTCTCCTTCTGAGACATTCACCCCCTCCTCCGGGCCCGTTCCTGTGTCACCTGCTCTATGTGACCCTGCCTTGGCAGAGGGGTCGGACTGGATGATGGTCCCTAACAATCCTGTGATTCTGTGATTTCAAGAATGATGCTATAACTTCAATATATTTTGGCATAACACACATTGCATTTTGCAGCAAGCACTCAGCACATTAAATAGAAAAAAGAAAATTATGCTATCTTACAGGGTGGACATAACTTGTATACATCAGAAAATAGAGGTTAAAGGGGTTTTCAGGATCCCAAGAGTGTAAGAGTAACTCAGTGAATGTCTGGATGTGCAAATTGTATCTGTAGCTCTCATGCTTCAAAGTATTTTTCAATAAAAGGTACAATCCTGGGAAGGAATAGAAAATCAAAGTTTTCTAGCATAGCAGACCACTCACTAAAAAGCAACACTGCCATTTAATTCTTCTTTCATCATCCTTGGGATATGAATATGTGCAATTAACCCTAGTAGACTGAACATGCACATTCACAGCAAACAACATAAGCATGTATATTGCAAATCTATTTTCTGTCATAACTTTATGCTCTCTTTTGTGATCCTCCACAGCCTCTCATTCCAAGTGGTGGCTGTTCACTACTTCTGTGTGTGTATATATATATATATATATATATATGTATGTATGTATATATATATATATATGTATATATATATGTGTATATATATATATATATACACACTCCAATGATTATTCTGTCTTCACTTTTGTGCCTGCTTTTTCTGTTGTTCTTAGCTTTTGGGGTTTTTTTCTGGATTTTGTTTTTACATATTGCCCTTTATTCAGTAAGAAAATTGAAAACTATTTGACCTTTCATTATTACCAAAAATCCCCAACAAATCTCCTAAGTGTTGAACAATGATTGCCTGTGAAAAAGGATTAATGGTTTTTCCAAAGCTCTTTACTACCTGTTGCATATTTCCTTACAAGTTAAAAAGAACTATCCTAAATTGAAGTGCTCTTAGTAAATATAAAATGCATAGTAGCAAGTCACACAGGCCAAAAGTTCAGAAGGAACAAATATGATGCAGTAAAATATTAATCATCAAGGATCAACCCATTGCTTATCTGATCCTTAGTGGTAAGGAACTGCAAATGGGCAAATTGATACCACGGCATCAACTTTTGAAAAGGTTTTGGACAGATCTAAGGAATTAGAGAGTATATAATCTGTGTTCTGCTCTAGAAGAAAATTGTAAAAACTATACAAATGAATAAATTACCAGATGGATCATAAAGATGTGGCAAAAAAGGAATAATCAAACTGGATTGAACATAGCACAGACTTTTCAAGTCTCTCAATTCAAATGAGACAACAATCACAGAGATGAGCTTGGTAATTCTGCTTGGATTACAAAAAAAAATTAAAGCCATCCTTTATGGAAGTCTTTTAAATAAACTCTGCTCTCAGGAGGTAAAAGGACAGATCCTTCATTGATTTAAAAGCTTGACAAGAATTGAAAATAAAGATTAGTAGTAAAAGGCACTGTTTTGCTGTAGAAGAACAATTTCAGTGAAATCTGTTTAGAATCTCAATTGGCACCTACATAATTCAAATTACTTATAAATCACCTGAAAATAAGACGAACCAGACAATGTTTGATGGGGATACTGAGTTATCCACAGTAACAAAATGAAAGACAATTGTGTAAGGCCACACAACAATCTTGTGCTGCTGGCTAATTCTGCACTAATTCCTGCCAATAAAGGGTGGGATGCACCTGCTTAATCCCATATGTCTTTAGTCATTTCCATGTGTTCAGTACCCTTCCTCAACTCAAGAACCCCTCTTGAAGACAGCTACATCCTATCTCCCCTGAGCCCTTCAGTGGGGATGTTTCAGACACACTAGAGCCACTAAAAGGCATTCCATTCTAATCTCAGTGAAATTAAATATCAATTATTACAATCCTGACAACAATGGGCTTTAATCAAACAATGATTATTCAAAAATAGTTTTATATACATTTATTTTCAATTTTATAAGAAACCCTGGTTTAAGTCCTGTTTTTTTGGTGTGGGTTTTTTTGTTTTGTTTTTTTTGTTTTTGTTTTTTTGTTTTTTTTTTTTTTCATAAACATAGGGTGAACATATTTACTTATAATTTATCCTTTCAGGCCACTTTTCAAGGTAATACATATTTTTCTGGGTGACTTTGACTTAGATTTACACTATTTTATCTCAATGATTGGCAGCTGATAAACATCATCTTCCAAATTCAGCTCATTAAGAGGATGATATTGATAGAGAAGATTAGGTTTTTTACTCGTTTAAAATAAAATTTTATTTTTCCCTCTTCCTCCATAGGTTCTTTAATTTTTCCTTGATTAAATGCATGAAGAATAAGACATCAAACTCAATGTCTGAAGTTCAGTCTTAAAGTTGTTACATGCTCCTTTATTTTCTCTGTGATATTACTCATGTTCCTCCTGATCTCAACTCACACTTACTACATTAAGTTCATGATTTAATCCATTTCAATTCTACCAAAAGTAAGATCCTATAGAAGACACAGCCTAAATATTTGGTGGGGGTGGTAGTGGTGAGGAGGGGTGTGTTGTCTTTTTAATTAGCTCCTAGAGAGCTGCCAAATTTGTTTTTTACAAATATCTCCTTCTTTTTTTCTTTATCTCCTGGGTGGCTGTCATGCAGTGAAACCTAGTTCTTGATGCACTTCCACAGAAGCTTTTTCACTGGTCAATCATTCAATAGAGATTTGCCTCCTACCCTCATCATTCAAGGGCTTCCTATTTTCTCCACCTCATTCCCTATGTTGCCATTGTAAGTATATCTGATTGATTGGTCCCAGTTCATCGCTAAGTCCCTCTTCAACACATTTCCTGTTTCCCCATAGAGTATCCCCTCCCTTTCTCTTTTCCTTTAATTTCTTTCCCAGTCTTGACCACTGGCTTTCTGAGGACATCTGTTTTGAATCAGATATCACTAACTTCAGCCAAATTTGCTTCCTGCTATTTCCTTTAGTTGCACTGTCTCCCTTCCTTCTAGATTCCTAGTAAAAATATATACTTTGATTCAATTTTTTTCCAGTAGAACAGATACAATATATGCCACCTTTGGAGAGCTTCCAATTATACAGTGGCAGAAAAAAGTGTCCATATTTAGTTCCAAGGAGTTCAGACAGATGAGATGATCTAACTGATTTGCATTTATTTGTCCAGATTACTGGCTTCTCTTCAATCTCCCAGTGCAAAAGATCTGTTTTAGGGGGGTGTGTTATTAGATGTGAATGCTACTACTGTCTGCCTTTGATCTACCTGCATGCATGACCTCTAAATTTGCTTTAGTCCACAGAGCAGATAGATGATTTGAAAGAATTCAGAAAACTACTCAGCATAATGGAATATTTTCAGAGCACCACTGTTTGTCAAGAGTTGTCCAATCTCTCTTCTTCAGGTGGAATTTAGCACCAAAACTATTTAAGATCTGTTATTCCCATGAAAAGTTCCACTTTAGGTTTTGGTTTTCAGGGGGATTGATGAGGTATTTCAGATGGGAGTTTTCTTCTACAGGACTATATTATTATATTAATGTCACAGCTTCCTGAATTTTTGGCCTTTACATTTCCTTGGCATACTGCTCTGAGCCAAACTTCTCAGTCATTAATGAAAATATAAAGCAAGTCTGCATATAATACTGGTGCTGGAAATAGTGCATATATACAGTGCAACAGTGGATATATATGAGTTGAGCATCCTTACTCAACTCATATATATCCACCTGGGCACAGTCACTCCCAAGGGTCTAAGAAGTCATGTAGCAAGACTAAACTCCAAGCCAATTAGCATGAACTTTTTAAAACTTCCAGAGATAATGTAGCAAATCCTTAAAACCAGCAGGAGTTGTGTACCTAACTACTCTTGATGTTTTTGAAAGTCTATCTCTAAAAAGTACAAGCAGCAGCTAATAATTTAGCAATTCTATCAAAACAAGCAATTAAGTGTGTCTTGTATGATTTGTTCTCTATAAAAATCATGCTGTTTGTTTACCCAAACTTCTATTACCCTCTAGACTTTACTGATTTCATCTCCGGGTATTTACTCAATTATTTTATAAGGAATTGAAATCTAATTCATGAGCTACTCACAGTGACACCTAAATCTTTTCTCACAGCCAACCTGTCAAATTAAGATGATCAGTCAGTATAAAATAGACTATTTTTGCCAATGCATATTACCGTTCTTAGAGAGTAGAAAGTAACTGAGCTACAATTCAGTTAAATTTCATGTTAAGAGTTTGCTGAGCCTCGCAAATTGTTTTAAACTGCCTATCTTTCCTAACTTTCTGCCCTGATTTGACTGAGCCATGCAGTTTAACTACTGCAGTTCCTGACCTTTTCTTCTACAAATTAGCATAGGAATTTCCATCTGCAAGGCAATGTGTGTCGAGAGAAATCCTAGCACATACACCCAGAAAAAGATAGTAACTTAAGTCCATAAGCATCACCCCTGCTTAACCTTTTATTACACTTCATCCACTATAATATATTCTACAATCAGGGGTGACTTGGCACCTGTTAGATGGTGATGATAACATTGTCATACTGTCATCAGTATCTCTGCCACACCTTGAGAAGGGCACAATGGAAATGGTTGCAGATCTATAAAGCATGGTGATCCTAAGAGCTGCCTGATATGGCCCTTAGGTACTCATTTCTGCAATGCAGTTCATGAAAATTACAAATAACAAAATTCAGAAAAAGTAGCACGTTTGCTAGAAGCATGGGGAAATGCAAGTAAGAGAGGAGATAAATGGTTATATTTTTAAATTCTCTGTATTCTACTGCAAGTGCCTGCCTGATCTGTGCTTCTAAAAGAAATCACAATAGATTGCCGAAAGCTCTCAACCCTACTCCCATACCTAAATTCCCCTGTTGGTAGGCAGGGTTGCTTCATTTTTTTCCCCTCAAAAGATGGATGAAAGCTGTGATGCTCTCAGTATAACTACATTGTTACGAAGGGAAATTCAGAGCTCAGCATAAGCTTCACTCTCGAGAGTACAATCACCAGCAGCAACAAATAAGGTTCAGACAGAGGAAGTCTCCATCCTCCCTCCATACTATACAACGGGGAAAATGTGGCCAGTTGTACCTGGAGAGATGAAGGAAGCTTCAGTAAAAAGGATGGGAAATGTACTTCTGGCAAGTCTGGTGCCTGAAACCTTAGAGAGATATAAGCAGGGGAGAAGGCAGGGATGGGAATGGACATGGGCTTCATGAACTTCCTACTTGGACTTGGAAACTTAAATTTTATCCAAGATGCAATTCAGTCACTAAATTGATTATGTGGAACCAGGACTTCATGGTCCTGAGATGCATCCACATCTGCTAGACTGGTGCTTTGAGAGGGTGTTTCAGGGGTGCTCATCCTGGGTAGGGAATAGAGGCAGGAACAAGTGTTTTTTGTTATTCTTCAGCCTTTTCAATTTCATGGCAGCTGGGGTCTTCTGGCTCCTGTTCAGAAAGCAAGATAAACTTGAGACTTATGCGGGTGTGACAGTATCTTTAGTCAGTGAAGAACAAATAGAAAAAGTAAGTCAAGAACAAAGATATAAAGACTGAAGTGGTAAGAACTGAATAAAAAACTGTTAAAAAAACAACTAGCATTTAATTTCTATGCTTTTAAGTGAAGTTACTTTAAAGCAAAAAAGTTCTAACCACCTTGAACATTGACACTTTCAACCTGCATCTATGATGCATAGATTTCTGAAGTTGTTTTTTCTAAAATTCAATTATAAAGTATGCTATTATGCCAATATTTTGGGTTTGCACTCAAAAACAAAACTCCCAAAACAATGGGCTTTTTTCCCACCTCTTGTCTTGTCTCCCCCCCACTCCCAAAAAAAATTAAAATGTTAAGTCCTTTTTAATACAATAAAATATGTGGTTTTCAATAATTTTTCTTTCATTCTCAGTTTCAAGATAAAAAGTACTTAATGCTGATTCTGAAAAATTACATATAGAATTTGAAATCATACCACAGTTATGCTGTACTGTATGTACAAATAGATCTCAAAGAAATTTGGGATCCCAAGGAAAGCAGAAAGCAATTTGTCTATCTAGCTTGGTGTAAGCCAAGGAACAGACATGATCATTCTTCTTACGGTATGTTGTAAGCAAGCCAGAACTCAGAAGTTCCCCTGGAATAATTCCTGGATGCTTTTTCCCAATCCCACTCTGCCTCAGACCAACAATGATGCTCTCCATTTTATGTAAATTCACCAGCAACAAGTACTTGGAAATGAACTGACAATTCTGTTAATTATCTATGAACCAGAACACAAAACAACTCCTACCCCCAACAAAGCTGTCCTGATTCTGTAGATTATCACTACTAAACAAAGTAAAACCAAAAAAGTGAACCCCCACGTCCAAAATGCCATTTGGAGGTGGCAACATAATCAGACATGTATGAATAAAGATTTCAAGATTGGTTTAGTAAACAGACCATTCAACAATCTCCATTTTCTTGGATTTTACTGCTTAACAGCAGTTAAGCACATCTAAGAACCCAATAAACATGCAGTATGGTAAACTACTACCATGAATGCTATGAATTCAAATTTTTTTCATTTTCAGAGGTGATAAACTGAGGACACCTTTCTACTTTCATTTCAAAATCAATTTTGTCGCTGATTTTGCTGAAACAAAAGAAGGTCTCATTGAAAAAGACTACCATTAAATGGAAAAGAAATACTGTGTATAACTTTACAAGGGTTTCCAAATTTCGTCTCAACCACTATGCAACAAATAATACTCAAAAAGCAGTAGAAAATAAATAAGAAAAATGGAAATATCTGCTCAAAGCCATTTTTTATTTTAGCGGATACTGAGTTTCCATAGAAGTGGTGTTGCAGAAAGTTAGTGGCAATTTGAATTCAATGAAGGACAGCTGAAAAAAAATCATTATTCAAATTGCCTCCTTAAATCTCTAAAGGCACCTTTCACGCACATATCGTGAGGGGGAGAAAATGCATAGCTGAGCAGATATTATTAAAGTAGAACATATACGACACTAGAAAACTGATAAGCAGTACCTGATAAGTAAAATCCTCTTTACTATACTTAAGAATGGATAAAAGTAAATGCCAAGATTTTATTATCAAACTAGTCCTTTATCTAAAAAAAAAAAAAAAATGCAGGATAGGATCCAAACTTCCAAGATTTAATCACTTTTACTATCAAGGGAGAGAGGGAGAAACCAAACCCTGCCCTGTTCCACTGATGCGAATCTAGATTTACATATATGATAGCAGAGTTTTGTTCCATTCATCCAATTCTTATTTTAAGGAGTTTTGGTCTAGTAGAAGCTGTAACCTCAAACTCAAGAAGCCATTAAACTCCTGATTGCTGGAAGCAGGAAAGATATTCCAAGGGAAATATTACTCTGTACTCTTACCAGACCTTATCTCTAAGCATCAACCATGGACTTCTACCATCTGCAGCGGTACAGAGATCCTTTGGGACTTTTGCGCTCTCTCCTGTGGCCAGTTTTAAGTTTTACAAACCATTTAAAGTGACTGAGTCTGCTAACACCAAATGTGACTAAATTTGCTTTTTATCAGGCAGACCTGGGCTGAGCTTACAATCCTAAAGGCTCCACTGTGCAGAGATGCAACACATCAGCACACTCAGTTCTGTTTTACAGTAGCAGGACAAATCCAGACAGACCGCAAATTCTCAGTTATTCACCTGGCTTTTTAGTGAGACCAATCTTTAAATAGCATGGTATGTGCTTTATCTTACACATTCATCCAGTAGCAGAGACCAGCATAGGATGACAGCAGAAGTTAGAAATGCCTGACAGTGAATAATTTCCAAATTCTCAAGTGAGGTTTTCCATGACTGTGTTCCCTGTAACAGCAGATGACTGGGTTCCCTCTCCTGAGGTTTATCCCCCATCCTTTAACCCAGTATTGCCAATACTGCTACAGTCATGACATTTAAATATTTTTAGGTGGCTATCCAGTGTTAGAAATCACAGTTCTGCACTTATGACTGGCTTTTTCTAATTACATATTCTGCAAGGATAAACAGTTTAAAAATAGTAAATGTTTATCCAAATAGGAATATCCCTATGTACCTCAGAAATAAGGACATGGCAGGGAAGAAGAAAATGTGAGAGCTGTTCTGTGGGTGAAAAGAGAGCACCTAAACATGGAAGAGCACTCCCTTACCAATCCTTCCATTCCCAAAATATTTCAAGACCCAGGCTTCTCTCAGAAAATCTGACACTGGTGGCAGAGAAGGGAGTGACATAGCAGTCAGACTGAGAGGCAGGTGGCACAGCAAAAAAGAACAGGAGTGAACATTTTCAGGTTTAGATTAACTGGAGACAGGGACAGAGAGTTATTTATGCAGCAGAGATAAGTACAACTGGGGTAAACTCAGGAGCTGACACCAGAGGCACGAAAAAGGAGATACTGAATGTATAAAAATACAAATACATAATATATACTTGTGGGAGGAAAAGCTTCAACTTTCCTCTGGTTTTGCTTTTTCTTTCATTCTACAGCATCCTATTTTAGATGTTTCCACCATACATTATAAACAATTCAGAGGAATGGAGAATGTGTAGCCTCTAAATGAAGCTGCCCTGAAACTCAGCTCTGAGCAAAGACAGTGACATTGGAGCAGCTTGTAGATCTGACAGCTCCTGCAGACTGTCACTGTCCCCTTGCTCCTCAGCCAGAGCCCAGCTCACAAAATAATTCAGCAAAGGGGTGATCCAGGCCACCAAACTGATGTAGCAAAACCCACTTCTGAAGTTACACATGTGATGGTGAATATTTTTTTAAATGTCCCTTTCCCTTTCAACAGAGGAGTAATATTCTGTTCTGTCATTCACTGTTCTTTTACAAAGTCCCAAGGTTGCTTCAAGAGCTGACCAGTTGCATGGCACAGAAAAGTACAAACATGTGATATCATGCATGGACTATTAGCTTTATTATGGGTTAATTGGGTTAATTACCCTCAGTGCAGCACTTGTTCCAGAGCTGATATGCTCAGTGTATCCCTACACAATGCAGTCATATTCTCCATCTCTCTGCTTCTCACCCTTATTTTTAAAATGGGAATAACAGCTTTTCCCAACTTCTTCACAAGGATCTTGTGAAAACAAATTAACATGCTGAGATGCTCAGATGCTGAGGAAATCTAGTGAAGCATCCAAGGAAGGAGAGGTGGCCCTACTGTGGATTACATTAATAGCTACTGATAGAATGACTGACAGAATGCGTCTGAATCCGTAATTAATGCTAAACCCTTCAAGCAAATATTTAGACCTGTGGCTTCACATAAGATGGTGAGTCTGGATGCAAAAAAGGCAGATGTCCACCAAGAAAAAATCCTGCAGGGTCACTGACACAGAGAGATGGATACTGAAGCTCCAAGAGTACAGGGCTGAGCACCTGTTTGGGCAAGGCTCAAATCCCAGGAAGGGATGATAGAATTCAGGTCTGTTTGCATGGATAATTGAAGCTCTGGTTTTCAAAACCCTGAAAACAGAGTACATTTAGACCTATAATTCACACTCTTCCTGTGACATGTAACTGCTTATCAATTATACATTTTACAGGAAATTTATATTCCCTGCTTCCTTAGAGAACCCAGAACAAACAAAAAAAGCAAACAAATCCTAATTTGCATTTGTTCACAACTGAAAAAAAAAGTTTCAAACAGCAAAGAAATTAGTACTCTGCAGGGAAGAGTGATTTCTATCAGCATTCAAAGAAGCTTCTTACATTCATTTCTTGTGAAATGCCTGTGCAAAACCTCCCTGATATATAAACTGTCCCAGTCCCAGGGCAGGATTCCCGTGCTTATTTAGAGTGGCATATGAATGATACCATCAGGGTCAAAGGGAAAACCCCCAACTACTTCACAGGAGACATTCAGAACTTTCCAGGAATAAATCTTTGCAGAACACATTTGCTAATATGGCTGTTTATAGCCATTTATGTGATAAAGAGAGACTTTTAGTTTCCCAGAGCCCTTTAAGTGCAAATGACATTATACAGTATGTATGTACTGAATGAAAAATAGGACTTGCAATCCAAAAGTACCAATGAAAATGCCACTAAAACATATGGTCTATTATGTTAAACAGATTTTTTTCTAATGTATTAAGGAAAAAGGCATTAGGTATAATACCAGATTCTGTGAAATGTTGTAATACCTCTACACAGCTTGGGCTGTGCCCAGATCCAATCCTGTTTTCATTTGCATTTTGCCTGGAAGTCAGTAGCATCTCTACCTGTCTATGGATGATAGTAAGGCTCTGCAGAGGGATCCAGACAGGCTGGATTGATGGGCTGAGGCCAATTGTATGAGGTTCAACAAGGCCCAGTGCTGGGTTCTGCACTTGGGTCACAACAACTCCAGGCAGTGCTAAAGGCTGGGGGCAGAATAGCCAGAATCCTACCCAGCAGAAAAGACCCTGGGGTGCTGGTTGACAGCAGCTGAACATGATCCAGCATGTGCCCAGGTAACCAAGAAGACCAATGGCATCCTGGCCTGTATCAGCAACAGTGTGGCCAGCAGGACCAGGGCAGTGATTGTCCCCTGTACTGGGCACTGGTGAGGCCATACCTCGAATTCTGTGTTCAGTTCTGGGCCCCTCACTACAAGAAGGACATTGAGAGGCTGGAGCGTGTCCAGAGAAGGGCAACGGAGCTGGGGAAGGGTCTGGAGCACAAGTTATGAGGAACAGCTGAGGAAGTCAGGGGTGTTTAGTTTGGAGAAAAAGAGGCTGAGCTGGGACCTCTTTGTTCTCTTCAACTGCCTTAAAGGAGGTTGTAGACACGTGGAAATCAATCTCTTCCCCCAAGTAGCAAGTGACAGAATGTGAGGGAATGGACACAAGATGCACCTGGAGAGGTTGAGTCAGGATAGTAGGAAAAAATTAGTCACTGAAAAGATGGACAGTCATTGAAACAAGCTGCCCAGGGAAGTGGTGGAATCATGACTTTTGGAGCTGTTCAAAAGGCATGCAGATGACTTGGTGACTTGGCTTAGTGGTGAGCAGCACTGGGTTAACTGTTGGACTCCATAATCTTAGAGGTCTTTTCCAAGTTTAATGATTTTACGGTTCCAAAAGGATAACTATAATGAGATGTGTGTTTGGAGTACCTGGAAGGAAAGTCTCATACCTGTGCGTCTGTCGTATGTTAACACTTTGCCACAGACTTGGGCAACACTAAGAAAACCATGGGATACACCTTCAGTTCAGACACTGTGTCAGAGCTGGCTGCCCAGGTGTCCTGTATCATTAGTCAAGAGAAACACAGCCTCCCATAACCCAATCCATTAATATCAGTGTAAAGGTGAACTGTCCCTCAAATGTGTTTATTGCTCTCCAACAACATAAATCTGGACAGATGAATTTCACTGTCAGCATCTCTATCAAATACTGCTGATCAAGGCACAGTTTCTGGCTCTTTTCTGCCACAACTGCTTCTCCCACAAAGTTTCTTCTATGGATTTTTACTACAGCATGAGGCAAAATCAGGCTGCTTGGTAATATATAGTGAGATACCATGACAGAAGTTACCGACCTCTAAGGAAGAGTTCTACTTTTCCAGTTGAGCTCCCCTTCACCTGTTTGCTACATACACATACATTTTTTAAAGTTATATACTCAACTTCTTTGGTTTCCTATTAAAAAAATATTAGATCATTGCTTCATTTTACACTGCAGCACATCTAAGAGAAAAATAATGAAAACAAATTTGCTGACTTTACTGGGGACTAAAAACACATCTAAGCAGTCATAATAGCCATATTTTCTGGTTATTGCAGGTTGTAAATAAAGAGCAGAGCTAACCTGGGTTTTGTGTATATCACCATAAACCCAGAATGTTTGACTCACTCATGTTTGACCTTAGCATGGAATTTCCTATGTCAGGAGAGTGTGGTTTTTGAGTAGCAATAACCCTGGTATATAACCCCCAAGCTAAGTATAGCCTATCACAAAAAAACTGTACTCTAACAGTGCTTTCCCTCTGGGAATAATAAATAATAAATACTGTAGAAATTGGATGTGCACATTGGTTTTAAACTTCAGCAACACTGTCAAAATGCTGCCTGGCTAAATGAGCACTTAAAACAGAATTTTAAAATAGTGTCCAGAAGAAAATTAAGTGTTTAATTTTTTTTGCTCATAAACCTCAGAAGCTGCAATGATTTTAAGTAGTTAAATCTGTATTTGCTTTTCCATAAAAGTATCTTTAAGTAATTGCTCTCATAAAGATCAATACTAGGTTTCAGCTTAAACAAAATTTCTATAACCAAGTTAGAAATATTTTGCTCTAAATTATGCACTGCTACACTTCTGTGACTGGGACTGCTGCAGAAACATCCTGGTGCTTTCCATAAAACAAAGAAAGCAATAAAGAAAGTAAATATCCTATACATAATGTGTGCTTAATGAGATTACTCATTGTAAATAACTCATGCAAAATGTTTCCTGATGATGATGTTAAGCAGCTATGTGGGTCAGTCTGCAGATAATGGTTTTGAGCAGCTTAATGTTTATCATAAAATGTTTTAAATGTATTATCAACTTATCTTCAGGGTTTCTGAGCTTGTTTTGCAGTTTTGAAACCCTTCCCCTGGGAACTGCAATGGGATGAAGGACCATATATGTTATAAATTAGGTATATATATTTCTTTATCAAAGGGCTATTGCCATTTTAAGAAATCTTCTATCCCAGTTCTTCCCTTCTATTTGAAAAAATAGTGGCGTAAATGGCTTTGTTTGCCTTATCTCTCTAAAAATTTCCTCCTAAGCTTAATCCCTTCTGTTTACAGATACTCTGCTAACCTATGCCTCTATCTATCCAAGCATGAAGCATTTGCTGCCCTGCTAGGATGTGCTGTGGTTTGCTGTTAATCCAACACTACCTTAGCCTAGTAAGCCTAATTTTCCCCACTGAATCCGTAAATCAGATTACAGGAGAGAATCTTCAGCACCTCCAGCTACTGCCAACAATAGGAACAGCATGTTTTTCCCCAGGGAAGGCTAAGGAGGGGTGGTGAAAACAAGAAGGAAGCATCAGAGAGCTATCCAAGAGGAAGGGGGATTTAAGAGGCTATTTTAAAAAGCATCTTCATAGTTGTCAGTTGGTAACAGATGCAGCATTGCAGGGTACAGATAGACTTTTTTAACCACGCCTTTTAAAGAATTGGACAATAAACTGCATTGAGCACTGGACAAAGAGAGATACAGAAGGCTTAGGAATGAAGATCTGCAGGAATATAGAGATCTAGCAGAAATATGCATGGCATTACTTTAATACCTCCTTTAAAAATAAAGCTGGCTTTTAGCACTCAGAATTTTCCATTGCCATCAAACACTGGGGTGAAAGACAGAAGAAACACTGTTTTAATAGCTCTGTTCTCAAATATTTCACTTTATCCACAAAAAGCATTCACCACCACCTGGATTGTGAGTGAAATGCGTTAGCCAACAGGGATTTAATAAAAAAAGTCTTAAAGCTTAGAGTCCCTGCAAAATGCATTTCTTGGAGTGCAGAGCAATCTGTTTATTTTATAGAGCACATCTACACAGGAAAGGATGGGACATCATTAGGAGTCACAGCACTAGTCCCAGGAGACAGCTGACTCCTGCCAAACAGAGACTTCTATTTGTTTTGTGCTTAACAAAAGCAAGACTGGTTTCAGAAACAATTCTTCCAGGTTCATAGCCCTAGACCAAATCAGAATATGCGCGTTTCAATGTTTCTGCTTGGCTCCATATCATGTCAGAACATTCTTTACACAGAGCACAACCACCAAAACTAACTTGCATCTTCCAAAAGTACAAATTTCTTTAAAACAACTCCTGTGAAGTGAACCACAACACAAAAGCCTCAATTTGTTTAAACCAGGAATGTTAATGGGTTAACTCTCCAATCAGGCAGGCTAAATTCAGAATTTTGCAGGGCATTAGTGCATTCCTGTTCCTCCAGTGTTCCAAATAAACCAGGAAAAGAAAAAAAAAAAAAAAAAAAAACAAAAAAAAAAAAAAAAAAAAAACAGGAATAACTATATCCTCTGCATACAGATCTATCCCATGTAAATAAAACAAGAACATATGCAAGTTCAAAGAGCAGTGATACTTGCTCTCCTTGTGCTATGGATATAGGCAAATCAAGGGGCAGAAAATTCAGCTGCAGGGTTCAAAAAGTTCAGCTGAGAGTTCAGCTGCAGAGCAGCTTGGCACCTATGTAAATCTGCAGTCCATGAGCCATGGCAGCAAATACAGCTGCTGCATTTACCCTGCAAGGACCTTCTTTAGGTTCACCTTCCCTTAAAGTCACTGTCCCCCTCTTCAAATTGAGGGGGCATCTGATGCTGAATGAGGCTCTGCTTAAGGCATGTGCCAGATCCTTTATCTTTTGTGCTCACACCCCTTTTACTGCTCCTTCCTGCTTCTTCTCCATGATAAATGATGCCCAAAAGGGATTTTTTGGGCTAGAACAGAGGACCAAAGAGCTCTGCTGAGAATGCAGCAGGGAAATGCAGAGGGATCCTATATATGCTGCAGGGTGATCTAAGGTGAATGTTTGTGCTGAATGCCAAGCTCAAGAAAAGCTGTCAAGTGGGCTAGAAGGAAAGACAGCCCCAAATGTTTTTGCAACACAGGTGCAGCTTCTGACACTTCATTATCTTTACATAATGGATCTATCTAGCTAGTGAGCAGCCACAGTGATAGGGAGTGATAGTATAATAGAGAGCAGTACAGTGAACTTTTTTTGGAGTATTTTATATCAAACACTACAGTCCTTTGGAAGACATGACTACAAGTGCAAGTGCAGACAAAGCCACCCTTAGGTAATTCCCTTGATTAAAACTCTCAGACTCAAAATGAATCTAATTAAGGACATTGTGAAGGCACAGAAAGTCAGTATGCACTTATGGCCTCTTTTGCAGATGGTGAGTTGCCAAACAGAATTGAGAATCTTAACTGAAAGACTCATCAATAAATTCAAACAGGATGGTAAATTAGGGATGGCAAAATTCAGACTGTTCCATAACAGCAATGATACCAGATCTCCTGGTTCTTGCATTAGATGCAAAAGGCACTCCCAAGAGAGAACACTGCTTTTTACAAAAAATGCTGAAAAAGGAGGGCCCAGACACACGCCATCCTCAGTGACACAGACAGCACCATTGATGAAACAGGATACTTTTTCTAGCAGTTTGTTATTTCTTCGTTGTTCAACACTGTTCCCTCCACCACTGTTGAGAGACATCCAAACACATGCTGTTGTCATCTAATAGAGTTGTCACAACTGGCCAGATGTCTGCTTTTTTTTTTTACCCTAAAAGACTTTTATAGGAGGCAATATGCTTTGATGTGTCACTAGAAGTTTTCATTTCATTAATCAGCTTTCTATCAAAATGCTGATGTTTCACAGATATTTTTCTGTGATAAAGGCAAGTCAGCTAAAAAACACTGTTGAAAAAAAGATAGGGAAAAATATCGACCACTTAGAAGTTAATTTCTGTCTGATTTAATTTTCTCTAACTGTCTGCATTAGTCTCCCAGGAAAATAAGTCTACTCAAGTATAGTAAAATGTGCCTATAAATATGTGATACAGATAAGACAGATGGAAAAATCTGTTTGGCTGTGTAGAATACTGTTTGATAAAAAAGAAGCAGAAGGTACTTGGGAATTAGAACTTATTTGCCTTCACTCCATTCAGCTTCTACAATCAAGAAAAAAATATAGATAATAACAAGCTTCAAGTAGGCAATTACCTCAAGGATCACATGTTGTACTCTAGAATCAAAAAAAAAAAAAATAGCAACCAAGTGAATGGATGAAATATATTCTAATAGAAAGTTGGGTTGTTTTGTTTTTTTTTTTTTTTTCATAGACTCAGAATTGTCCGGGTTAGAAAAGACCTTAAAAGACCACCTAGTCCCACCCATGGGCAGGAATGCCTTTCACTAGAGCAGCTTGCCCAAAGTCTCATACAGCCTAATCTTGAGCACTTCCAGGCATGAAGCATCCACAGCTTCTCTGGGCAACCTGTTTCAGTGTCTCACCAACCTCATAGTAAAGAATTCCTTTTTTATATCCAATCTAACTCTACCCTCTTTCAGCTTAAAAACATGACCCCTTGTCTTGTCGTTAAAGATCCTACTAAAAAGTTTGTCCCTGTCTTCCTTATACGCCTCCATTAAATGGGGAAAGGCCACAATAAGGCCTCTCTTCTCCAGGGCGAACAGACACTGTCTTTGCTGAAGAAGTGTTCCAGCCTTCTGACCATTTCCTTGGCCCCCTCTAGACCTGCTCTAACAGGTCCACATCCTTCTTAAGCTGGGATCCCAGAGCTGGATACAGCACTCCAGGTGGGGTCTCATCACAGCAGAGCTAAGGGGCAGAATCCCCTCCCTCACTCTGCTGGCCACGCTGCTTTGGATGAAGCCCAGGATACAATTGGCATTCTGGGCTGGGAATGTGCATTGTCAGTTCGTGTCCAGTTTTTTTATCCACCAGTACCCCCAAATCCTTCTCCTCAGGGCTGCTCTCAATTAATTTATCTCACATCTCACAGTATGTGCTGACACTGGTGATTATCTTGACTCAGGTGCAGCACCTTGCACTTGGCCTTGTTAATTTTAATGAGGTTCACATTGGTGCACATCTCTAGCCTGTGACAGTCCCTCTGGATGGCATCTCCTCCCTCCAGCATAACAACTGCACCATTCAGCTTGGTGTTATCTGCAAATTTGCTGGAGGTACACTCAATCCCACTGTCATGTTGTTGATTAAGATATCAACTAGTATTGGTCCCAATATCAGTTTCCACTGTAACAGTTTTTTAAAAAATAACACCTGAAGTTATTCTGATCTTAGACAATTTGTCATGCTTAGCAAGACAACAAAGTTCAATCCTCAGTTTACCATTTTTTGTGACACAGATATCTAACAAAAGACAAGCAAAGAATACTCAAAACACTTGTTTTTTATGGTTTAATAAACAAGTATATTAAAAAATGCCCAAGGCATTTTAAGCCACTATATAAAAAGTCAGGTCATGATGTTGCAGGTCTGATTAAAAAGTTCCAGTTCTCAAAGCCTCACATTACCATTCTTGTGCTCATACTGCAACCCTCTTAATATAAACACAAAACAACATAAACCACACCACAAAGTGAGTCCAAAGTCTTTGAAAATGGAAACTAATAATTAGAATGAGTTAATAAGTCACTGGCCTTGATCCTCACCTGGTAAAAAACTGGATAGCTCAACTGTTCAATCGATATTTTTAAGCGGGTCTCATCATACAGATAAACAATAACATAAATAATTTTAACATAATATAAAGACAATCAAAAACCCAGAGCTTACAATCACTTGCAAGATTAGTGAGAGACTGAGGGAGAGTGACAACTTGAATTTGTTTCTCATTCATCTACTCATAAAAAGTGACAAGTTGATAGCTGTGGACCAACATCATGCTGTGGTCCAGAGCCAACGGAAATGTCAGTGAAATCTTGCCAATTCCTTAGGTGCAATAAATCATCATAGCTCTATTAGTCAGCCCTCTAACTTCCAACACCCAAAGATTTGGCTCTATCTACAATGCATGCTCAGACAAGATATAAATCAAAGCAGTGTCAACTTTACCGCAGTTAGGTTTTTTTCTTCTCAAATATTACTCTGTCTTTGATAGTTAAAAGCAAATCTCACTGAAGTCATCTAATTTGCAAGAGGAGGAAAGCATTTACAGCAAAAATTTCCTATAAACTCAGCAGACCAAGTTTTACTCATTATCCATCATCCCAAAAGCTGTTGTTACCTATGCTGGGCAAATTCCCACTTAATAGTCTGTAAAGCACTTGGAATCATCAGTCTTTCTTCCATGAGAATGTGAAAAAGGAAAGATGCATCTCCTCTTCCCTGCATCACCACCTGGATCTGGGTGGCTCCCAGTCACCACACTCAGCTGGGGCCCAGTTACAAAAATCAACAGTAATTCCGCACTCCATCATCACCCTATACCATGCTTTTCACTGATCCCCACTGCTCCAAGTTGAATGCATTAAATTCCTAAAGAGTCTGAACTTCTGGAGAAGCACAGCTAAGCCACAACCCAACACATCAACAGTTTAGACTTCCCAAGGAGCTTGGTCTAGACTTAAGACTCATTAGTGTTCTTTCTCAAATGCCTTAATTATGTTTGCCCGCCCAGGGCTGCTCCAAGCACAGAGACTTACCATTCAGTCCCTCAAATCTTTGTATTAAAAGGCTCAAACTTACGGTAGAGTGCTGAATGGGTATCCAGGCAGGTGTTTCGACTGAGCATTTGTGAGATGGGCATCTGCCATGGCTCTGCTGCAAATAAGTGAAAAGGGCATTATACACAACACAGTACGTGCTGCAATCACTAGGTGCAATGGGCTCAATTCCATAGGGAACATCTAGGAGTTTGCTCGTAGTCATCACACCTCACAAAGTCATTTTCCACTGTCATGTAGGAAGAATAATCTGCAGTTTTCAGGACCAAAAAGGCCTCATGAGTTGTCTATTAATTTTGCATGGAAGTTCTGGATTACGTGGATGGAAATACATCCACTCTCAACCCCAAGCATGTGCCATCTGCCTTCCCTCCACAGTGGAGCATTCAGAGAACGGCGGAGCGTTAGTCAGGAGGTAGAGATTGGCTTTTTGCCCCCATTTCATGACAGGCTGCATTTTTTCCACTATGTCCTCTTTGACCCAGTGATAGATGCAGTCTGAAACATCCATAAGGGCTATTTTCTAGGAAGAGTAAGTATGACCCAAACTTTTAGGGCATGTTTCTTTTCTGAGCAGAATGTTCTGCTTGCTCCCCAGGTGGGTCCCTGGAGAACTTGAGCAGTTACCCAAGACTCCTGCAGTTCCCTGAAACTTTGCAGAGCAAAAAGAGTGAGGGGTTAATTTAAAGTCTAACATTCTACATGGCAGTGCAAGATGCAACCATCAGGCCTTCAGGCCGATCTTCCTGTAATTTCCCTTGCATTTGCTGTGATTCAATTACATTTCAGCCAAGGTTTGGAGCCCATCAGAATGAATTGCACAGCAGATTGGGTCAGACTCCCTGAAGAAAAGTTCAGAATAAATTCTGGTGTCTGCCACCATTACTCTCAGCATTTCACATAAGAGTCAAACTATTATTTAGCTCCCTGAATTGGAGGACTCTCGTAACCAGGTATTTTCCTGAAGCTGGAAGTAGTGGAAAAAAAAAAAAGCTTTCTTCTTTTTATTTTGATTTAAGCCCGATATATCACAAGCAGCTACATTGCACCTTTCTTTTCCCCATGCTGAGAGTAAAGGAGAAAAAACTCTGCAAACACTAATGATTAGATTTCACACAATTTTCAGTTGAGTCTTATTTTAAAACTACTAGTGTTTTATTCTTTATCTCCAAAAAGTTAACATTTCTAAAGCAGTGCAGTACTACTTTTATGAGTAAAAAAAAAAAAAAAAAAAAAAAGAAAAAATGTGGATATCAGATTAAACTTTGTATTCTCCACAACTTAACACTGGTTATCTTTAACATTTTCAATTAGACAACTTCAAGAAATATTCAGAAAAACAGCTAGCAAGCAAGGTTCATTGTATTTTTAGATGAAAGTTTAGAATGTCCTGTTTAAAAGGATTTGAAAAAGTCACTACTATCTACTACTATGGCACCAGAATCCTGCAGGTGTGTGTTATCTCCTGTAAGGAAGGGATGAATGCAACAGCAAACAGTGTAATCCTATCAAAATTATAAAACTATAAATGAATTCTGATTAAAAAGATGTCAAGAAACACTAGTAATTATTTTTTACTTTAACAATTGTACACTTTCATTCTTTATTCCAAGGCAAGTTAAAGGCAAAGAAATTAATAATGTGCTTTGGACTGAAAACATTTTTCTGATTGAAAAGCCTGATCTTACAGAGGAAAATATGTATAACTTTGTCAGGAGACTCTTCAAAAAGACTTCTCACATTTTTAACCTCTTAAAAATTAAAAGTTTTGCAAATTAAAAGTTCTGAATCACACAGCAGGAGGGGCTTATTCTCTTCAAGTACTCTTGTCTTTGAGATTCATACCTAAATTGTCCCAAGGCCTAGAATCCCCTGGCACTTGTGCATATTCAAAGGTCAAAGACACAGCAGTAACTGGGAATTGCTCAGAGGCAGCAGTTCTACAGAGTTCCCAATTTTTCAGGGCAAGACCTGTGCTGGTTGTTCCTCTGGGATGTAGGGTGACCTGCAGCATTTGGCCTTGTACAGCTGGATATTTGAATTACTGTGCTGGTAACATGACATTGCACTGGTACTGTCTATAAAATGCATGTAGTTCAAGGGCAAGGACTGAGAGCCTTTCTTCTACAGCTTTTTGGGGATTTAGAGTTGGATTATTTTTGAAAATTACAGCTTATTTCTTATTTGAATGATCACTTCTTTCTGTCTTGTGTAAAAAACAATGCTTGTCACACCTTTCATATCTTAAACCCTCACCTAGTTGAAATAAGTCTTCAATATAAGGTTGTATATCAGCTGCTGGTAACACTTTCCTTCCTAAATGCTCAGGGTTTTTTAATAGCCAAGAGCTCCAACATGTCACATCTAGAGAAACCAATTTTAAAAAATAGCCAAAAAGTCAACACTACATAAAGTATTCTGCAGTCATAGGCAATACAAGTAAGCATAGGAATAAATACATTGGCAAATATTTACAAGCTGTAGAAGGAATTAATTCAATTTGATTATTACTGCTAACATTTTCCTCAGCTTAGGAGTTTAGTAAGCAAAAAAACTATAGACCTTGGCCCACCACTACACTGAAAAGGTAAAAATCTCAAAAGTGATGCGAATCCATAGTTTAAAACTGCCTTTCTTCAGACAGCCCTCAAGGAAGGACAGAAGAACCTCAGGTTTGTTTTTCATGTTTGCCAATAGTCGTATGCAAATATACCTTGCCCTGATGTTTGGGAGAATATGTTCCAATAAAAGTTTTCTTTATCTTTAATGGAAAGAGAGGGGCTGTTTCTCCATAGCTCATTAATGAGTGATTTCCAGAGTCTTGCTCTACTCCCTTTTCTTTGAGGATACTCAGCCTCCTGCACTAAGCTTCACCCTTGAGACAGCTCCAACAGTGATAGACACAGTTGATAGATACAGCCATCCAGGCAGAGACTTTATCACAGCTTACTGAAATCAAAGCCTTCAAAATACACAATAAGATCTTCAGTTTGTGTAATTTTTGTCTAAAGAGACCTTGGGACACAAAAGAATAATTTCCTTCTCATTGCTGAATTCAGCATCATTCACAGCTTTTTTTCTGGGTTGACACTTCAAATGCTTGATAAATTGCACAGCAATTTATCAGGAAGCAATGAAGTGATAAAAAAGTCAGATAGAGACGCTACCACCACAATCAGCTAGAGACTCTGCAGTTTCTTCTCTGGAGGCCCTGACACATGTAATTCCTTCCAAAACCTATAGGTTTATCAAACCTCCAGAAATGCAGACCCCAGGGGTAACCAGCTGACAGAAAGGCTCCAATCTCAGGAAACAAAAAAACAAGGCTGCAAGCCCTTCAGAGTCCATGCACAACACCTGCCTTCCTAGCAAGCAACCCTTAAGCAAGCTTTTTTCTTACATGCTTTTCTCAGTCAGGTGTTAAAATAACTGACTGCTACCAGCACTATTTAGGAACATCAGTATAATGTATTTGGAAATACATTAACACAATGCAGAGTGGTAGCGCATCACTGCCCACAGCAATATTGCAGAGGGAAATAACTGCACACAGAATATTGAACTGGAAGGTGAGAGCTTTGTAGCACTGCACAAGAGAGGTTTCAGGAGACAGAGATGCAACTGCACCTCAGCAAGCTCTGGGTAAGATTTCAAGGAAATACTCCTCTTTTTTGTTGAGTGACTTCAAGAGCAAGTAGATATATCTTATTGCCACTTTCTCATAGGCAGGGACAGATTTTTATATACATAAAATACCAATCTCAATACCAAATTTGGATGGCCAAATATTAACATGATTCTGTCTGGAGACACATTCAGAGGCAGATCTTAGCTCTGCAGGAAGATGGAACAAAATCCAGAGAGGATATTTAGGAATACAAAGGTTCAGGGATCATTGAACTGCAGGACTCTCGAAGATCTGACTCAATATTCTTTCTCTGAGAAGATATTGCTGATGAAAGTCAAAAGAAGTCACAGGTCATATTCCATTTGTATCCACTGAAATGGCTAGGAATACAAATAAAAAAAATTGTATACAAATCCTTGAGTGAGGTCTCTAGTAACAAAAGCATTGGCTGAAGTCAATCCCAGTGGAACATTCTCAGCTACTCCTACACATCCTTCCAAATTACCTTCTCTGATGCTTCGGAGACATGAAAATTGTAGATCTCAACTAGAGGTCTCAGACTGAGCAAAATATAACAACATACCAGGCCATACCCCTGGCCTAATGATTCACTCGTAAATAACCATTCCGTTCTCCTTGACTGCACATATCTTCTCATTTTCCAGAAGTCTTGCATCAGGTGGACACAGAAAGAAATGGACACAGAAAGAAATTTGCACAGCAGTATCAAACAGATTAACATAGAAAAGAAATACACATTTATGTTGAGAAAAGAGCCACAAGACAGATCTTTTCTGCTTTTCCAGCTATGCGAAATGCACAAAAATGCAGCTCACCTTGGCACTGGGAAATTATCTTCCCACCTTCACCTAGGTCCTCCAAATATCAGAAAAAGGACCTGCTAAGGATGTATATAGCTCTGCTATCATTAAGCAGCACTATTATTGAGGCAGCATCAAGCTCTCTTGTTTCCTTTTTCTTGCTCAGTGTCTTCTTCCACCTTGCCTCACCTCTGCAGCTCTCCACTGCTGTGCAGTATTGAGCCCCAGACATATCTGCCTGAGCTGTTAATTGAACATTTTCTGCCCTCAGTTTACAGAGCTCTTCATAGATTTATGAAGAAAAAAAAAAAAAAATCACCCTTCTCCTTTAATAGCTCATAACCAGTCTCAATAAAGACATCTCTCTAAAATCACCAAATTATAATCTAATGAAATCTATTGAAAATTTCAGTTGCACTAAACAAGGTCAGGGCTCAGAAGAAATGAAGTGTCGCCCAGAAATGGAGATCAAAGTAATTCCCTTCCATTCCTGCTGCTGCCATAGAGACCAAGGGAGGGGGAAGAAGGGAAGAAGAAATTTTACAGACTTAATTCTTCCTGAAATTTATAATTAACTACAAGGGAAAAGGGACTATTATCACATTTCTAAAGAATAAAGGAGGAAAAAGTTGAGCTTTTGACAAGATATAATTACCAGACATTACATATGCAGTGCACATTGGTTTGTTCTGTGTAATTTTCTTGAAATTCCCCCCCCCCAAATGATTTTATTTTTCTAGAAAACACAACATGTGTCTCATCAGTTTACATTCATAATGTCTAAAATCCAAACGCTAGAGGCTCACAATATTTGTTCTAAAATTTAACATTGGTAAATAAAGATGTGAAATACTCAGATACACTCCCCATCTGTCAAACATCCCTGAGCATGTTCTCCAGTTAAGATCAATGGTAATCAATGAAAAGGATCTTCCTACTCTTCTAAGCCTGTGTAGTTTAACCAGCAGCCAACCCACAGTCATCAAAGCTGTCCTCAAGTACCACTTTAGAATAGACTTTACTAAATTACATGTAAATTTTATGGATTCAGCACTATTACACTTTTAGGGTCTGGCAGGAAAACACCACAGTTTGAAGTGCTCATCAGCACCTAATAATGACTATAGAAAAAGATTTTGATTTTTGCTAAATATGAATCTCTGGGGGGGAAATCATTATGTTTCCATTGTTTTCAGTTTGTTATGGCCAGGAAATTCAGCACAAAAAAAAAACTTAGCTACCCAGTTTATGACTCTAAACTGCAATGATTCAAAGCCTGGAGTCTTGGAAAGAAAAAACAACAAATGTTGCCCAGATCTATTAACAATATGCAGTCCAAAAAATGTGGGGTTTTTTTGTTTCTTTCATAACCAGCTACATTTAAATCAAATCCTCTCTACAGCTCTGTTAGTTTTGATAAGATTATACTAGTTTGTAACACCTGAGGCATTGGTTAACCTCAGTAGCTATATCAAGCTTTATAATTTCATAATTTTGGGACTGATCTACAGCCTCTCAGACACATACAGCTTATTTTTCAGGAAGTCCCACAAAACAAGCTGAACCTCATTCTTTGAGCATATGCCTTTTTTAAATACTCTGTATTGAGTATTTTTCAGATTAACATAATCATACAGGGGAGAAGGGATGGGAGAATAGGCCTACGACAAAGTTACCTCAGCATAAATAAATATTCTAACTATTAGCTATTTTCATTAGTATCAGGCCCAAATAATCAATATTCATCTGAACCTTCTAGTGGATTAATCTGCAAAGTGGGACCAGCAGCTGGCACACAGTGTGTGGACCTGCTCCTCATCTCCAGCAGATGACCTGATCTCATGGACCATTCTGCACTTCTAGAGCATCTTAGAACTGCTTCTGCTGCCACTCTAAAGCAGAGAGGCTCAAACAGCGAGGTCACCCCAGTGGTGCCATCTCCACATTTTTCCATTCTTCAGGCATGTCCTAAAAACACTCTCCAGATCACTGAACTGGTTTTGGGAGCCAGTTTTGTAGGTTGAATACTGAATGATGTTTTCCTTACCACTTGGAAAATCCACGGTATTCTACTGGGATACAAGACCTGCTCCTACATTTCCCAAACACAGCATACTATCAACAGGGATTTATAATGATATACTTAATCAACTAAATCAACAGGGATTTATAATGATATACTTAATGTAGTTTCAAAGTGAACTAGCCAGACAAATTTTGTAGCTCTCCTCTGCTTTACTCATAACTTCATGCTATAAAATGGGGTGATGAGTGTGTGGAGTGGGAGAGACCTACAGAAAAGTCATAGGACACCCAGGGTATAAGCCAGATGTTTGTCCTGTCACTGACCACTGTAACTTCTTATTTTCCATGACCATCATACATACTGTGAGTTCTGATCACACATCTGTTCAGCATTTTGCCTAAAGTGCACACAGTGGTGTCCCCTGTTCCATATAAATGGCTGGATGAGCAGAAGAAAATAGGATAGACAGATGTTGCTGGCTCCTGGCAACCTTGTCATTCAAAATTGTACACATGCAACTTTAGGATGGGTTAACAACATAAACAAGCTTACTGCTTTTCTTCCCAGCACCAATATAAAATAAGGGGGGTTCCTTCTGTCTTTATTTCATTGTTTTAAATGTGTGAATTAAATTCTTAGAAAAGGTGTTGGATGGGCAGCCATAAAAGGAGATTGTTAATTTTTCAAACTAGACTAGCACAGAATTTGTAAAAAAGGTTCAAAAATGAAAACAAAATGCTGAACTTCTTCACTAGTGGAACGAACCTAGCCTTTTATTAACACAAAAAAACCCAAAACAAAACAAACCACCAACAATTTTTTTTTCCATTTTCCAGTCATGTGAATAATCATATTTTCAATTAATTCCTCCACAGGGGTCAGTGACAATCAAATTAAATGTAAGACCTGTCTAGTGAGTAATCTGGTGTAAATCTCAACTGGAAGCTAACAACAAGAATCTCTAAAAAGAAGTAAATGTTGCAGAATTTTCAATATTTTGAGGACAGGAATTTATTTTTGTAGCTAAAAAACCAAGTTCAAGCTGAATGCTCTCCCTAGTTCTGAAGGCAAATTCTCTGTTTTATAAACGGAAAGACACAGTTCTGGGACACATGAATCCTACTGCTGCCAGTGCTCAGTGCTGAGAACTTGAATAAATTTGGATTATTTAAGTGGTATCTCTTCTATGTGTACAACTTCTCAAAACACAGAAGCATTCAGGTCTGAGATCTTAAGCAAACCTCAAAATACAACTCCCAAACAAAACAGTTCAACACTGATAGTTCTTAGGGACGTTACTGATGTTAAGGATACTAAACCACTAGTCTAGATTGCCCAGGAAGTTTTAAAATCTCTCTCCTGAGAGAAGGTATTTAGCTAGCCTTGCCATTGGCCTTCTGGGTTTTAAGCCTGCAGAGTTGCCACCTCTGAGCTCTCCTTTCTACCAACTAGTGCCAGAAAGTCTCTAGGGCTTTTTCCCCAGTGAAAGCTAAACATCTTTTCTACACCACCTAATAGCAAGAACTAGGGGTTCCAGAGGAGCAACCCGTGTTACAGTGAGCCCCTGTACAGTGAGAAACATCGAGCTATTTATTTTCTTTTTCACTAGTGGTAGCTCCTGTTGTATTCATGAGTCCGTAAAAGGCAGAAGGATAGAAGGAGAGCTGGTACCTACAGGTGAGGAAAGCACGTTGCCTTCAACTGTTGGGAAGCACAGTGAGAATGTTCTTCCCTTTCAGAAACTCACGGTGCTCCCGCTGGGATGGCGGCTCAACCTAAGCTTTAATTTATACAGAATTCTTTCTAATGATAAAATAATGCCACCAATTAACATGCTTTATGTGACAGTAAAGGAAAGATGCTATGCCGGAAACATGATCAATTAAAATAAACTAGGACAACCATAAGAAGCTGTCTTTGTCTGATTCAGCATTTCTATAGTCCTGTGTTCAGAAATACATGGAAAAACAAAGGAAATAAAAATAGGAAGAATTTGTACAAATTAATATCTGAAATCTATCTTAAACATACTTTACATTTTGGCTGAAAAAACATCAGTAGGATTTAAGATTTGGCAAGGTATATAAGAAATTAATTTTATTAGATGCCATGTTTTACCACACAAAGTTCAAAGCCTGATCTCTAGATCCATTGAACATAATGTACAAGGGCACATTCACTCCACCACAACATTATGTCAATTTCTATAATGTGAAAATACAAAAAATTCCAGACTAATGACCAAGTGTTAAAAATGTCAACTCTTTGAACAGTGTTCATCTTTTTCAGTTTAAAAAGTATATATCTTTTACTTCCTTTTTATTACTTAAGATCTGAAGAATAAACCTGATGCATTTACTCCCTCTGACATCAAGACCCACTTTTTCAAGACAAGGAATGGTAATAATCCGCATAAATCAGACAAACAACACAGCAATTAAAGACAATTAACAGATCTGAGGTCAAAAATGACCACACTGTTGCTCTGTAGAATTCATGTTTATCAAAATGATTTTTTTAAAAATAACAACTTTTCTGAAAAAGGTCTGCTCTTATTATACTAGTGAAAATTGGCATAAACAGATAAAAAAAATTTAGTGCTTTAAAGGAAGGAGAGTTACTCCAATAAAAATTAATCCAGTAAAATCAGATTATGGACCAATACAACACTAGTCCAGCTATTTAAATATGGCACAAAGTAAGATGAGCAAATCACTAACTTCTTTGGTTTCAAGCTGTTGCAATATGAAAGTGTTCTGAAACTAGACTTTTGCCATTATTCAGCTCTGTTACATATGATATTATGTTGTTTCCACATGCCTGCAAATAGAAAGTCATGTACAATTCACATTGTATCTCATTCCAACACCAACATTGGCAGCAAAAACCAAATACCTGGAGTTGAATATTTGAGGCTCACTCACATGCTTGATTTTCAGATCATTTCAGACACTCAGTGTTGGATTCAAGAGACAAAAAAGATGAAAGGAAAAATGTGTGTAGATGGAGTTGGGAGTCCTGCTCAAGGCAGCAGCAGTAGTGAGCTGGCAGTGAATCCATGTTTGTTATTTCCCAGAAGGCTCTGGGAAAATATTCAGTGGAAAACTTTCAGCACCAATTCATAAAATAAATAAGTGATGTCTCCTGACGTATTAAAAAAAAAGGTACTGGGACATGTTCTTTTCCAATTATACCATCTTAAAACTTGACTTATTCCCCGTCCCTAAATCCAATTTCTACGCACCTCCATCCCAAAGTCTCTAGCTGACCACGAATGCAATTGCAGGTCCCTACTGCACGACAAGACACCCAGAAGTAGAGCTAATCACAGCTCTTCTTTTCAACCTTTTGAACTGGAAAGCAATATTAGGGCATGTAAAAACTTGATGTTTAGCATGATCCTGAATCTCAGCTTTGTTCAGCAGTGCTGCACCTCCATTGCTGAGCGCTTTTCAATGGTATTGCATCAACAGGTACCCACAAGTGCCCCTGCTCTGCTCCAGGGCTAATTGAGGACATAGTCTCAGATTCAGCACAGTTTGTGGGAGCCAGGAGGACCTGGAAAGAACAGAAAGTGAATGAGGCCACAGCCTCCTCCAATTTATCCTCCCTCTGTGGCCTCATTCACCTCTTGTTCTCTTCCCATATGGGTTTCTCCACCAGCAAGATGGGAATGACAGCTGGCATATGTTTCCATGGCTCCACTGCACTCCCTGCTCTCTGCAGTGGCCACCCACTGCCCCCCCTCTGCTGTCCATGTGTGCCCAGGGTATATCTTCCTGCCCTTCTCCATGTTATAGATGGGTGTCCCCATTCTGTGCAGCTGTGATGCAAAAAAATGACAGCAGTGATGACAGCAGTGCTAACCCCTGCTTTGCCTTATCATTTGTGCAGCCTTCAGGTGTTCTGGCCACCCCAGGCATTTTGCAAGTCCTGTGGGAATGATGAATTTTATCAAAAGTAAGGCAGAACAGGGAGCACTCTGCTGAACCCTAAAGCTGGATGTCCCCTGCTAAGTGCTCCTTACAAATCCCACCACCACCATGTGCAAAGGTGGCTGCAAACACGCGCTGAGCTGCCTGCCCAGTAGCAACAGAAGGGGAGTTCCCTTATCATTGCCCTGGCATTTAATATTAAGTTAGTTTGATAAGTTTGAAGATGTCTCAAGGAATAATTCAGCTTATCCCTACACCAGATCTTTAGGTTGGGAAGTGTCCCTAACCCTGGTCCTTAGCCTGATACTGCTGTTGTGGAAAAGAAATTGTCTATATTCATGTTCGGAAGAAATTATTTAGTAGGACTGTTTCCAAACAGTCCAGCTAGATCTAAAATCAGTATAAGAGTGCTGAATTGGGACCTAGGCATTTTTATTTTTCAGGCCTAGAGAGGCAAAGTATGTTTTTTCCCAAAAAAAAAGCCACAATAAGCCACAAGAAACTTACATCTCTCCAATCAGAAACACCATGACTATCTAAACTACATCTGATTGGCCTCCTTAAAATCCTAGGACACATATAATGCCCCTTTCTTTATTATTCTTTAGTTTACAGAATAAACTGGTAAGCTGAGAAAATATGTGCAGTATACGATGTATTCTGAAAGTGCTCTAGTTGCTAGAGTTATTAATAGACACAAGCATAGGCTAAGATAAAATATGAAATCCTTTTCATTCTGCTAGTAAAAAATAAGTAAAAAACATATAATTTAGGAAGTCATATAGAAACAAACTGCATAATCTACAGATAAAGAGAACAAAATGCTTGTGGAAGCAAAGCTTATTCATCACTTTAGCTTGCAACCTGACATAGTACATGCTCAATCTATTTAATTACAGGAACAGAAAAATAGCAGAGAAATGTACACAGAACAGCAATGTTTCCAGTCCTACCTTGGTCGTGACAATGCACAGACAATCCATTCTGTAAATCTCCACAGGAGTATATGTAAATCATAAAAATAAATCAGCAAGGGTGAGGAAAGGCTTTTGAATAGCATGAACAGAACCGGAGGCTTGAATCTGCACAGCCGGCTTTTCCAAGTGGGGCCCTCATAAGAAACTCGAGTCCTCCTCCACAATGCTAAAGGCAGTCATGATGCTCACAGGGATCAGTAAACCCACTAGAAATCGTCTCAAGCAAAACTTCCAGGTGGCTTATCAGGCTTGATTGCTGCATTGTTCAATCTGAGATCAAAATATGCTGTTGAATGGTATGCAGCCCTCTAAATGGAAAGATGAGAACCACAACAAGCACAAAAGAGCAAAAGCATCACATTTCAGCCCTAGCTCTGGTTTCACAATTCTGATCTGCTGTTTCAGTATACCCATAAGATTTCCCTTGCCAAGTCTCTCTCTCTCTCTCTCTCTCTCAGCCTCTCTCTCGCTCTCTCTCTCTCAATCTCTCCCTCCCGCTCTCTCCTTCCCTGTCTTTTTTTTTCCTCCCCCTTTCACTTGCTCTCTCCCTCCTCTTCCCTACTAACTCAGAGCAAGCACAAAACACACAACTATCGGGCCCATCTATCACAGTGCTGTCACTTCTCTGCCAAAACAACTGCTTTGGGTCGTAAGGGGTTTTATTAAGAGCATGATTCCTACAAACACACATTGCTGGAAGTGCACGATTGAAACATGAAGGTGTGTGTGAGAACTCGTGCGTCACAGCTACAATTGCTCAGAATTACTGGGTCAGATTTGGATTTGGGAAGTGAATATAAATAACAGCTGGATAAAGAGAACTTTAGCTATAGCAGAAAATAATCAGTCAGGGGAAAGAACCGGGATTTGCATATTTACACATGCACGTGGATCTGTCAGCACAATAGTGATATAATTATAGTTTACCACCCGTGGAAAAAAAACCCTACATTGTATACATTATTCAAAGCTTTGTAGGGAAACCTTTTATTTTCCCCACCTATGAAAAATACATCAAACTTTTAATTAAAAGAAAGCACCTTTAATAACAGAGCTTAAACACTCTTTAAATTCTCTCCCAAACTTTTCTTGCATCATTGACAGATTCAAAGACTTAATCTATTTATCTCATGTTCTCTATGTTCTGCTTGGAGTTTTACAGACTGTTTAAGCCCCCACAGCCCTACCTTTCTTGCAGTGAAGCTGGTGCAGAGCTTGACTTTCAGGTGTTTTACATGAATCATTCTGAGTTAGAAAGCTTGCTGTCAGCTCTTACGGGCTTCTCTCTCTTCCAGATAGAGGAAGAGAGAAAGAAAAAAAAGAGGGAGGGAGAGAGAAAGAGACTCAGAAGGGGAAAGATGTCAAATGAAAGCTCTGGCCAAAGAGAGAGGAAAATCAATGCTCCTATTCACTGGAAAAAAAAAAAAAAATACAGCCAACTGGACTGTTGACAGCAACAAGAGGAAATGTCTAGACACCCATACATTACAATTCACCTTTTCAACACACTGGACAGCACAATCTCCCCTGGGTGCTTTGCTGAGGATCTCTCATTCTCACTCAGAGCTAAAATATGTTTTTAATAAAATAAAAGATTATTTAAGAGTCATCTCTCTTCCATAAATTACTCAGGTTATAACCCTAATATTCCCGTGATAGTTGGAGCAGTGAGACGCTCAGTAAATGACACATATTAGTATGCCAAAATGAGGTCACTGCTACCAAAATTACAAAATCCATAGTGAATCAGATATGTGGTCAGAGAGCAATCAACCCTCCCCCAACTCTTAAAGTCCTTGTGGATACAACATCTTAAAAGAAAGTCTCCAGAGCACTTAGAACTGTGTCGAAGGCTTTAACTCACTCTGAGCAAACGCATGTGCACAAAACAAACTTGATTTGAGTTTACAGGCTGTGCTGGAACCTGCAGGTTTTCTCCCTACTGAGGTTTGGTCCAGTAGCCAAACAGTCAGACAAGTTTATTAAACTATAGATTATATGAAACAGGAAACTTCCAAACATCCTTGAAGTAGTAACAAATTAAATATCTCTTTAAGAGGAAATTAACCCATTAATATGGTGCAACATAAGTCACCCTTGTGCTCTAAGCATTATTGGGTAAAAGTAAATTCAGTCAACTCTAAAATCAGCAGATATTTTAACACTTGGATGTAAAGCACCCAACAGTTTGTTCTCTTCTAATTGATAGATTCAAGCTTATCTAGTAAGGTGTGAATTATTTCATACATATAATTACCTAATGACTTGGCTGTAAAATTTCATCTGAGACTTGAAACTGGCATATGGAGATGTATTTTGAAATTGGTCTCTAAGCGCATGATCTGTAAATGCTTCTACTTGCAACTCTACTCTTGTGAGATGATCCCAGTGAATTCATGATCCTATTTAAAGTTTATATGAAAAAGAGAGGGTTTCAACCCTTTGGGGATGCTTACATGAACGTGACTCACCCAGCTCCCTCAGTGTACCAAAAAGCTTCCTCCTGCACTCCTCCAATTTTTGACTGCCACCTCCTTCCAATTAAATATGACAATTAGCATTTAACAGGGCAGGATTTGCACATGTGCTCCTCAAGCTTAATACATAATTGAGCAGTTTGATCCCTAAAATGCTGTCACCTACTTTTTACCCCTATAATCTCCTGTAGCCCAAGACAGAAGGAAGACATGCTTTTGGGGATACAGACCCCAGCTTCAAACTTCTACAGGCTGATTTTGATTGCCAGGGCTCCCGGTCATAGCTTCTAACACACAATGACTGGCAACAGATGACTGTCAATGGGTCTCTAGTGTTTCTTCAAAGATTCAGTCCCTCGTGTCCATTAACAACCCATCCCACATCCCAAAAAGAGGCTGAGCTGCTTAATTTTGTTCCTCCAACTAGATACTTTTTCCATTCGTTTTTTCTCCCCAAGAATAAGATTTTCAAATCATTAGCAACACCTCCTTCTGCTCTAATTTCTGGAGGTCATATACTGCTTAGTTCTATTTTTTCCTCTGTTCTTTCAGCCTTCTTATATGTACATATGATCCTGACTGAAATCTACTATAGAAATGTTCGACCCAAAAACTACAAAAATTGAGGAGCAGCCATCTGGGGTGAAAAGACATGGTTTATAGTTGCTCATAGTCAACTTAGGTGGTAAAAAATAACCTCTGTGATGAGCTCTGACTCTTGAGAAGCCTTAATATAGGAAGAGTAACAACTATTTCCTGCTGTGACACCAGTGGTTCGGTGGATCACCATGTGAAAATCATATGTCCAGCTGACTGCTTCATTCTCCTCTAATTTTACCAAGGTATCTGTTTTTAAGTCATACAAAAACCAATAATATGAGGTAAGTGGGTGAAATTGAATGGTCTTTTAATGCAGCCTACACTGGACAATTTAATGCTCCTTTCTGGCATTAAAGTCTTCACTGTATCCAGGTACTTCCACTTGGATAACCAAAGCAGAGGGTTTAATTAGGCCACTATATTTAGAACCAGAGCCTGCAACATCCTGCTGCATTCAATATTTGTAAAAGCAAGCTTCTGAAAAAGCTAAAAACATTAGAAAATATTCTGATTTTTTAAAATTTTTCATTATTCACCTTTTTAAACACTTCTTAAATTCTTTTGAAACGTAAATATTATAAAGCAAAATATATAAAGAAAAATAGATTGCTAAAAAAATTTTTAAAGCGTAACTGGTTTATTTTCTTTTATTCAAAGAGTAGAGATTATGAAAAACAAGAGCACTATGGCTCCAAGTTTTGGAGCAGACATAAAGAAAGGAGGCATCTAACCAGACTGTTAACATTGCATTAGTAATGTCAGCATCTTCAAAACTTAGCCAGTGACTATTTAGAGCTCTACTCACCTACACAGAGAACACATGAACACACACATGCTCTTATAAATATAGAGAAAGGTTTATTTACTCCTAATGTATCTTAAATTGTGTACTAGAGAGTACTTGTTGATGGTTATAGTCTCTTTCTTCTTTTTAGGTTCTATATTGCATCCAAACAATCTACAAAATAAATACTTCTGCCAAGAGGGCAATTGATGAAGTAGGCAAATTATGTCTTTACAGCCAGAACTCACTTATACCACTTGAACCCAGTTCCTGTGGATCCCAACTGGTTACTTAGTAGGTTAACAGCAGGATTCAAGTGATCTGAGTAAGTATATGCTGCGAGGGAAAAATCTCATGAGACAGTTTCTTTATGAAGGCTGCTTTGCGGTACACTAAAAAAAAAAAAAAAAAGAAAGAAACTACTAATCTTGTAGAGCCTGGATATGTGGTTAAAATCTGTATTACAGATGAAATGTCAGAATAAATCCTTCTTCATCCAGAAAGAGAAGTTAATACAAATTTCAGAAAGCACGTTCTGCATACCTTAGTCACTCAGAATTTTAATGTAGTTCCCAGGCTGAATCAGAGGCCCAGGAGTCCTGGTGTTAATTTAAAGATCACCAAATTAGCAATTCTTCCCCTCCTAACTGCAGCAGCCCTAAGAGCAGCAGCTCTACAACTGGCCTGAGGCCAGAGAGAGTCTCAGACAGAAGCTATAACACGAATCATTCCCTTCACCAGTGCATGGCAAATTTCACTGCTATTTAGCACAATCAATGTTGGAGTCCTGACCAATTTCTCCAGTTGGTAGTTTTTCCAATGAGAAGAAATAGACAATTATCTTTTTTGTAGGGAAGTAGATCTTGCCTCTCAAAGCCTGAAGGTAGATGGTAAAATGGGCACAGGGAAAGGCAGACAGGCAGGTCCACTCCTTCACCACAAGGTCTGTGCACCTAAGTGGCCATGGTGGCCTCAGGCTCAACAGCCACAGAAAAAAAGTTTCTGCTTCACAGTTGTGGAGGGGATTCCCTCCCTTCTTACCCCAAGTACAGTCCCACTTTACCACCCCGTTATGTAGTACATGAGAGCACCATTTTAGCCAAGCAACTGCCCCAGAAGAAAAACCAAACAAGCTACTTCTGAGACAGTGCAACCTCTCCAGCAGTCTCATTACCACATGTTCAGCAGTTTGGGGTCCTATGAGAAGGCACTATGGCAAGCTGAGAGCACAGTATAACTTGTAGGACATGACCTTTCAGCATCACAGAGTATGGGGCAGAGGTCCTTGACCCATCTTACAGCTCCAAAGGTCCTCGTACAAGCTAGCCTTTCGAAAGGCCCCCAATCTCCATTAGTTTAAAACTTTTGCCTAATGCTTTTTCTATCTGTTATTTCCTATACAAATCCATAATTGTTTTCTTGTTTGACACAAATCCTTTACTCTGAAAGAAACAGAAGTGCTTCAGTTACAAATGATCTGCTGGCTTTATGCAGGCTGGGATGCTCTGCAACAGAATCACATGGTACTAAGGGCGGTACATCCAGAAGTGAGTCTCAATTCTCAACATCAATGGTCATTTTCATTCTTGAGCATTCTGTCTGGGGAAGTTAATCTAACTACCAATTGATCATTAGCAACTGAAAAACTCTGGCACATATGTTCAAACATGTAGCCACTCAAATAGCTAGATGTCACTGTCATAGCAGCCACTAACACTCAAGCACGCTCACTTGAAAAAGAAATCAGACAAAATGATCCTTTCAAGTGAACTGACACACTAAACCACAAGATCCTGGAAACAAAACCAAAACATTTGCTATCAACTATCCCATGGTACTGAGAACTGTACAAAACACCACGCACAGCTCTGAATGTCTTAGAGTTGGCAATGGAGTTGCCAATGTTCGGAGTTTCCTCTCAGCTACACTTTGTACATGAACAGCATGAAAATGTAGTACATAGAATTGCTGACGGAGAAACATTCAGTCTGGGGTTTGCAGTGACTCTAAGTAGGAGGATAGTGCATTGTTCAGCTGGCCATTTGTAACAGAAATCATGTTGTGAAATGGAGATGAGATCAACTACATCCCATGATTTTCACAACATCCTCATGGAGACAAAACTCCTCAAGGAGTATTTAGGGCATATATCAAACTTTTGATAATTCCTTGCTTTGGAGAAATAGAATCTTCCATAAATATAAAGACAAATTTCAATGAGTATATATGTTCTTGTATTTCAACTATCAAGTACCACAATGCTACCATGTGGTATAAAAGTTTTTCTGATTGGGAAATTGGGAACACAACAACACAAGAAACTCAAAATCATGTTAGAAAAATAGAATTTTAGATTTTTAACATTTAATGAACAGAGAAATTTATCTAGAAATGGAAATAAAGCCCATGGAAAAGCTTTAGACAAGAGGAATAATCCACAAATTTCTAGTATTGGAAACAACCTTTGCTTAAGTCTACAAGGTACCACACAAGCACACCAGCTCAGTTAATGTTTCTTTTCGTCATGTTTCCAGCTTGTTTACTTTAAAAGAAAACTTAATAAGTTTCTTTCACTTCAAAAAGGAAAAATACAGTATGATGCCAAGGCTGAAAGTCTATATAATAATATCTAAGCCCAAGGGAATTGCTCCAGCCAAGCTATGAACCTATGAAAATAATGGAGATACCATAATGAAACACTTATGACTTCACTTGCATGCAGCAAGACAGGGAAGTGTAACACAGACCCTTACCACAGCGATGAAGTAATGCTATTCAGCAGAGTTTTATGATAGCTATCATTAGGCTGCCCATACAAAAATCATCACTTTTCTGACATTCAAATTCTTCCATATTGACTCCAGACCAAAATGAAACTACAACACGCACTAAGAGACTGAAAACACCTGGAATAAAACCTACTAACTGCGGAACAACTTGGACTTCAAAAATAGATTGAAATGAAACCACCTTGAGATCAGCAAATTTGTAGAACTGTCACCAATATAAACAAGACTTGTACATAAAAAATAAAAATGAAATCCTGCCTAGGTCAGCATAAAATACCCAGGGCTAGCAATGTACCACAATAAAAATGCAGCTATAAGCCTCATTCAAATGTAACATGGACATGCATCTATTAAACAGAAATTTAAAAAAAAAAAAAAAAAACAGAAGCTCAAACTGACTATGTCCCACACATTTCACCTCCAGCAAAACTTAATTAAACAAGGATTTCATTCTCCATCAAAAAAAAAAAAGAGTAGACAATACCTTTGTCTTCATGTCTACCACATAGTTTTCAAAAGTCAGGTTCTCCTTGTTGCGTTCACCACGTTGGCCAGATCCTTCTGATCCATTGGAAGCTGCAGGCTAAAGAGCAGGGTGGAAAAACAGCATAAATAAAGTAGCTGAGATGTATGCTTTAATTCAATTACATTTAAACATAAAGATTATCACGCACACACAAAAGGATAGCCTGAATTCAGAAAAGTATCAGGTGGCTTATACAGAAGATTTTCACCTCAATGTTTTTTCATGCAACACTTTCTGTGTTTAATCCTACAGGCACTCTCATGGTAGTCTGTGAAAGTCTTAATAGGCTAAATCTGCAAGATGATGCTTATCATAATCTCTGTGTGACTTCAGAAGACATTCAAGGTGCTCTGCAGCTCTCAGAACACAACATAAAGATAAGGAAGGAAATCAGTGCTCTGGCAAAAAGACCTGCTGACCGTGATGGGGCTCTCATCTGGAGTAGCTCCAGGAATTATATCTCCTTACAGCAACAAATAAATTATCTGGTTTGTTTTCTTATTTCTAATTCATGACATTCTCCTAAGTAAAACATTTTGTATAAGGTTTCATGCTTGACTAGTAACCATATGTGTAAATCTTTTAAATTCAAATGCATTTTTTGTTACTTTTCCTTCATTTACACAGATTTCAATCTTATGTTGCTTACAGAAAACCCTCATAAAATACACAGTATTTCTTCAAATAATATCTTTGGCAGAAGACATAGTAAATGGCTATATTTATTTTTCCAATTTTCTTGCTGTAAATCAAATATATTACTGTAGATTTTACATTAAGACAGTAAATATTACAAATGACATCTCTATTTACAATGCTTTGCCCTGCAACAATGTGCTTGAAGAGTCAGCCTTTGAATTAAATGTGATGGGTGCCTCTAACTTGGATCTCAAAAAAAATTCTGAGCACTCTGCAAAAGCACAAACAGGAAAGCAGGGAGGATTCAAACAGAGCTCAGAGTCTTGTGTCTGTGGGTGCCAGTCACTGCAAGCACCCTGAGGGATTTAGACCCATCCTGTTTTAGCCTGTGCAGGCATCCCGCAGGAGTGCAGTCAATTTTAACACAACAGGCAAGAAATTGTTAGCATTTTAAGTAGAGCAGCCTTTGCCAGCACAACTTAGAAAACAACAAGCCAGTGCCACAGAAACAGCCAAATCACACTTGCATGTGCAAATGCTCTCTCTTCTGATCCTCGGTTGTTTATTTAGGGCTCTGTCCAGCAAAAGACTGAGTGCTGGCCCCAGTCCAGCCAACTACTTAGACACGTGCTTTTAGCTTCACTGGAACCAATGGATGAGTCTTGTGCTCCAACAAAAACTGTGTTTGAAGGTTGGATCAGGCCCAGCATTACATGGGGCTAAAGTACACAGGAGTCCACAAGTCCTCTCTGAGGTTACAGCTTCCCTCACATGGAGAACCACTCATTCCCTTGGCTGGTTTCTGGTCACCAAAGGGTGCTGAGTATCTCCCATTTGCAATCTGGAAGGGAGTAAGGCATAGAAAGACAACAAGGCCAAAATTTTCAAGGACAGCAGGAAACTGTACCCAGGTCTTGCCTCAGAGCCTACAGAAAATCCAAGCAACTCCCTAAATGTTTCTTTCAGGAAGAGAAAATTGGTTTTGCAAGGAGCTAAAAAGCATGCATACAATTTTCAGTTCATCTTTGCTTTCTTTAAATACCTGACATAAATGTTTTTCATTGTTATTATTTACAGGAAGTAATATAAACTGTTCAAATCAATACAATATTTATTTGCTCTAACCATCAAGACTTAAAGGATCCTGAGTCTAAAGGAGCTCAGCTCCTGCAACTTCTCTAAAGGGGTTTGACAAGCTTCAGCAGAAACTTCTATGGTAACATTTATCAAATGAGTGAAGCTGCAAAACAGGATAAGAAACTTACTTTGTTTACATTTTACATGTTTTTTCTCAAATTTTTCACCATTAGTTGGCTCCAATATTTTGAAAGAATATAAAACAATGTCATAAGATGCTATAAAATGTTTCCATTGTTTTCCTTAGGGAAATGGGTCACAAATTCATTGTAAAGAGCAGAAAATCAAGGACATTGGGGGGGGTTCAACCAGCTCAAGCAAGAGTAATTGTAATAAATCTGGAACATCTCTCTGTTCCAGTGTATTAAGGTTCAATAATCATTAGCAAAATAATATATGGTTTCCAAACCTAAACAAAACATATGTTAGAAATCTATCTGAACACCAAAAGATATTTAATTCTGTGTTATGAAATGTATGGGACTGTATAATCCAAGAGACAGAAAGAATACTTGCTGTGCATTGTGACAGATTTATTAAAAACTAACAATCTTGGATTTGAGTCTTTTCTTATTCTTGATTACATACAAACCTCCCTTTGGAGACCAACAAAAAGTCTGTCCTGCTTAAAATTATTTGTATACTTTATAGCCAAAAGCTGCCTGCCCATGCAAAGGAAATGTTTTAGCAACACCCCATTATTCCTGAACCATGACCAGGAGATGCAGAACTGGCAGCCCCACCATGACACACTACAAATGCTGTGGACAACGTGCACCATGCTCATACATCCTTGCAGGAGGTTCTGGAAATAATGACTTCAAGCTTGAACTACAATTACTGCCAAAATTATAGATTTTTTATTGCACCCCTGTATCTAGAGGGCTGGTATCTGGAACAACTCTATCTTCCTCTTCACAGAAGAAAGCATGATCTTACTCTCTTCAAACTGGTCAGAGAACAGATGCGATTTCACAAGCAAATGTTACAAGGGCAGATCAAAACTTCACTTGGTACCTTTACTCACATGGTTAGTAACCATAAGCCTTGAAGATCACACCTAAAGCAACCTTCTAATTTTGTGCATAATTAACACTAATCTATTTAGATTATAGTTAACAGATGCTATTTAGACCATACTCTCTTCAGCACGTCTTTTTCATTGTGCAAACTCACACCATTATTTAAATATAAATATTTATTAATAAAATAATAACCACATTACCTACCTTGCTCATTTTGTCTAATTTTAACAGTGCTTAATGAAGTTTCTCTGTGCTTATAACACATCTTGCAGCTTTTTAGGACATGCACAATTGACACAATCAACTGACAATAAAACTCTGCCTGATTACTTTTTGCCAAAGTACATAGATACAAGTTATGAAAGACTAAGTCACCAGTTCCACTTTCAGCAGGCAGCAGGTTCTAGTTCATGTCTGAACCAGCAACCAGACAGAAGGAGCATCTGCTCTCACAGGCAATTATGGCATGTGAGGTTTCCATGAGTTTCTATGGGAGATTCTCCTACAGCAGCCAAGCCATGTAATAATGGTGGATGAATTCCCCAGTCTAGCATAAGAATTTATAGAATTTCCAGAATTTATACCAGATATATCAATAGGAGTAACTTATAACCATCCCCAATAGTTACCACATGTTTATTTCTTGGGGTGAAGCCCAAGATTGAGTAAAAAAAAAATATAAAAAAAAAAAAAAAACAGGAAACATACATGCAAACTTTATTCTGCTCTTCCACAGCCTAAGATATTGTTTCCAGGACTTTGAATTTATTTACACACAAGGAATATCTTCTAGGGCAGATGTGGCTAGAAAAGGCTGATCAGCTCTATACAGGGCCCAAGAGGGTGGGTGGAAGTGTGAGGAACTACAGTCCATGAGCCCAAATAAGTGTGAATCTGCCTTAGGGCTCAGAGAGCTAATGCACCTTCCCCTACAGCCACCAGCTTGGGGAACACTCTCCTCTCTGCTTTTAGCGAGAGAAATTCAAAACAGAGGCTGCCCAAGATATCTTTGGGCACTTTGGTCACCAGTTGGTAGCTCTGCTCCAGCCTCATAAGAGCCTGTCAATAAATGCCTGCTTGCCCCAAGTGATTTGCAAGAGGAGAGGAAAGGAATAAAAAACCCTAGCGATTTGTTAACTTTCAGATGCTGATATCTGTCAGGAAATCGATCATCCTAGTAACCAAATGCTCCCAGAAACATATAGTGCTGAGAGATATTGCTTGTATTTAATTAACTTTTCTACAGCAAGCATATTTGAAAATCATTAGAACATCTAAAAACCTACATTTCAACATAATATATGCTGGAATTATCCATTTTACAGGACATTGATGTAAATTAATTCATTCAGCAGCTATGCTGGAGTAGGAAGCAACCTGAGCTGAACTGAGATGCTCAGCAGGATGCTGCTACTAGCAAAGAACAGAGCACACCTCTGTGCCAGGTACAGCCAACCTGCTCACGCTCTGCTCAAGCTGTGTGTGAACCAGAACTGGATTCAAGTCAAGTTCATCCTTTACAACGTGCCAGCAACAGCACGAGTGCCTTCTGTGCCTGTGATCTGTCCTCCAAGCTCTGCACCTTTCTGCCATACCTACACAGAGTTGACAGCTCTCCTCCTAAACGTGCTGCTGTCAGCACTTGGACACATTGTAGGAGACAAAGCGGCATTGAGGGCTTGATGAGTTTTTCCTGCAATGCCATGCAGAGAAATAATCCTAGAGACTATAAGATGATGTGCTTTGCTAGTCCTATTTCTATGCCTCTTATATTCCTTATTACAGGAAGAAATGTGAGTCAACAGATTTTTTGACAGGATATGACTTTCATCAATATCACTGAATATTCAGACAATCCCAGAGCAGGTCATGCTAGAAATTAAAATCAGAAATATAATCCCACAGAAGTCAAGCAGTTTAATTTGTCTCAGCTGGGCCTAAATTTCAATCCAGAAATAATATAGCAGAGCTTTCTTTTTTAATTCAGTATTTCTAAGGCCCTATAGAAAGGCAGTTTCATGTCAAATGATTTAGATGTCAGAAAGGATTTTATTTCCATTTCCATGTTAGGGTTTCTCGTTCATTTTTTGATGACATCAAGGTTTGTTCTACATCACATTGCATTAGCTCAGACTTTGCAGCTGTCTTAAATCAGGGTGATGTTGTAAAGCACTATGGGGTCTCATGGCTAAGCCCTGCAAGAATGTCCTTCAGTCCCTTCTGCACTAGTCTTCCCAATATGACCAGTAAATGTGAATTAAGAAAAATACACATTTGAGTATGGACTCTACTGTACAAATCACATCACAAGTGTTTCAATTTTTTTAAAGTTATTGTATTTGAAAGTGAGCATAAATATCACAATAATATTTAGTTTGCCCTGGGATTTTTATGATTTCACTTTAACTAATATGGATTCAACCTTTCAGAAAATTTTATGACAGCCTTAAAGAGTGTCACAGCTCAGGAACAATTATCTGGCTGTGGACTTGTGTCTCTGAAAGGTCAGGATCTGATTTAATGCTGCTCCACCCTCCTGAGAGCAAATCTTGCTCTCAGTGTGTTTCTGGATGTCAGCATGTCACTGGTGAACTTTGCATTTACTCGTCCCCGATACATATTTGACCATTCATCTAAAAGCTCTCATCCAAGCCATCAGTTACTGGAGTAGTCACTTTTGCTGGACTAATACAAAACCCACACTCGGACCTGACTTCCCTCACTATCCATATCACACTATTAGCTAGCTGCACTGTGACTCTGATCTACAGCAAGACAACTGACTTTCCAGGCAGGGAATTCAGGCAGGGAGGAGACACTAACTCATGCACCAGCTTTTCTCCTCCCAGACAAAGAGTTCAGATGAAGCTGGCCAGAGTTAGTTGCCCCAAAAACTCAAACCTGGTGACTGACCAGAAGACACACACAGGATTCACTTTGCTAATCCAGGCTCTGTCTCCAGTGTCACTTGTCATAGAATCATAGAATGGTTTGTTTGGAACTTTAAAGGTCATCTGTTCCAATGCCCCTGCCACGGGCAGAGAGACTTTCCACAGCATCCCATCCAGCCTGACCTTGAATGATTCCTGGGGTGGGTCATCCACCACTTCTCTGAACAACCTGTTCCAGTCTTTCACCACTCTCATCATTAAAAAAAAAAAAAAAAAAAAAAAAAAAACACAAACTTACCTCTTATATATAAATCTAAATCTACACTCCTTTAGTTTAAAACCATTACCCCTTGTCCTACCACAACATGCTCCACAAAAACATTTTTACATTTTTACCCATCTTTCTTATAAGCTCCTTTTAGATACTGGAAGGTGTTCTAAGGTCTCCCAGGGGCCTTCTCTTCTCCAGGTTGAAAATTCCAGCTCTCTCAGCCTGACTTCATAGGAGAGATGCTCCAGCCCCATCCTCTGGACTCACTCTAACAGTCCACATCTTTCCCACATTGTGATCTGGATGCAGTATTCCAGGAGGGGTCTCAGGAGAGAGAAGGAAGGGGCAGAAAAGAGAAGAGCTCATACAGAGCTTTATTTTCAAGCTGGGAGACAAATCAAGGCACTCGTGCGTCTCCTTCCCCAGGCAACAGAGAGTCACTACGGTCACACAACGGTGGACTCTGTCATGTGTGATGATTTGCAGAGTAGGAAGGGAAGGGAGCAGGGCACAGTGCAGCCACCAGAGCCCCTGAAAACACAAGCCTTGAGAGGGCTGTTGCTCAGGTACAGTCTCCCCTGCTGAGACCTGGCACACTGAATAGCGGTGGTTGGCAGGATCTGATGTGGCAAAGAGAAAAAATGAGCAAAAAAAAAAAATCACAAAGATGAACTCTGCTGCAAGGATGAAGAGATAAATAATTTACAGTTCAGAGGCATGAAAATTACAAAGAATGTCAAAGAATCAGACTGGACAGACTGGTTGCAGTTTTCAGGCAAAGACACACCCCAGCTGTAGCTCCATGCCAGGCAGATATCTGCCTGCAAGAAATGGAGACCATTAACTTATGTATTGCTGATGGAGTATTTTCCAAAACATTCCTGGTAGCAGTGTTTTTAAACTCCATAGGGCAAATTTAGACACCTCTGAACATGAGAATGAATGAGATTAAAACATTAAACAAATAAATGCATTTTCCTCAGCTCACTGGGATCTGAGTCAGTTCATTCTCCTCATTCCTTTTTACCTTTCAGCTATCAGCCTGCACTTGCTGGGAATAAAGATAAAACATGAAGAGTAATTTGGGATATTAAAGATCTATTTCTTTCAAATAAAGCAGAAGCTATTACTGAACTCTTATGAAGGCTGGAGGAAAAGCACTAGAAAAATTAAAAGGCTGAACATAATTAATGAATGCTCATTTAGAATTCGCGATCATAAAATATCCTGGAAGCAAAATCTACAGCTGAAGAGGGCAGGTTGTATGCAGAATCAAGCTCTGGAAGGAGCTCCATGTGCACTGTATCAAACTGAGAAGAAAGACAGGGAGCTGTGGTTGCTGGGAGATCCCTTGAAGCATGGGGTAATGACACCTGGCAAGAGGCCCTGCAAGCAGAAAGGTCACCTACAGCAAGAATGATGTGCTAAAGCACATGGTTTGATTCCAATTGTGCCCACCTGCACACATTCACACTGACATTTTATTCATTAGCTTCAGTGGGCTCCCTCCACTCTTTAGCTCATATTAGTGAAATCACAATCTTGCCATGAAAATACAAGTAGACCACAGCTGGAAGAAAATACTTGGAAACAGGAAAAAAAAAAAAAAAGTCATTAATTGTAAGGGAAAACACAACTAATGATTTTAAATTAAATAATCTTTGCATGTTATTTTAATTAGCATGGATAATGTTTATTTTACTTACATAGAAGTTCTGGATACATAAATTCCAACCTACATATTTCAGTTGCCATAACAACTTGATACATTTATTCTCTTGTGTCATTTTTTATTGCATCAGTGTAGATTTATTTTTTTTTAACAACCAGGAAAGGAAAAAAAAAAAAAGCCAACTGCTTTGGTTGCTATAATAACACACTATTTTTTAATTGCGCTTTTCACGTTTAATTCTTCTTGAAATCAATATTATTTTTCTCCAAAGATATTCCTAGCACAGTGTAGAAAATTCACTACCAATTTCAGGGCTCAGTCCTGAGTCTGTCAAAAATCCTAAGGATATGTACAGCCCTTTGGCTCAACTACTACTCCAGTAGTCTCCCCTAGGATATATAGCTTGAGGTCAAGTTCTTAACAGAAGACCTACAGAGTAAGTCGAAGTCTCCAATTAGTGCTTTTTCTCCTGAAAACCAGAAATAAATTAACATCAGACTCTTTAGAAAGTTGCACAACAGATTTGAGGCAGCAAACATAACAGCAGAGATGTAAAACAGTTGAGTAAATCACTGCGGTGTGCTCCAGGCCAGGAGGGTCTTACAGAGCAGTTTCCACATTTCATACATTCTGGTGTAGCACACGATGAGCTTAACTACACTTTTATCCAGGCGCAGAACTGGTTTCTAAACTCTCGGGGTCTCCAAGGAATTGGATCAAATCTTTTAAAGGTACAGTCAAGTGGCACTCTGATGGAAGGGACAGAGAGAATGAGGACAGCCTTTGTCCTTCCCTCTGTGCAGTGTAGCAGAGCCTGCTGTTGCCCATTGATCTTTCCCAACTCTGCACCCCTGCAAATGGGCCCTTTCCAATTAAATTGCAATTATCTAATTGCTGATATTGCATTTCTATCTGGGCCCCTTAACAGTCATAATGAGAGAGACTGTATTAATTACTATCAATTATATTCAGGTGCAAGGTGAGGAACTGCTTAGTAACCATTGTTCCATACAGCTGGCATGGACTGACCTCAGATTAGAGATAATAGGGCATTTATGAATGTAAGGTTAGAGTTTTTGATGGAGAAGGACTTAGTGAAATGTCTCCTGTGGGCTGCCTTGGCCTCTGGGAGCAGCTTTTCATTTATTCCTAACTATAATACCTCTGCTTTGGTCAGGAGAGTTAGAATGGTTGCTTTCAAAGCTGTATCCCTCTCAGTTGTCAGGAGAACAAGAGTCTGTGTGTGTATTACCACACAGAGCTTAGGACAAGATCTAGCCCTTATTGCAGCCTTCCAGTACATAGAGAGGCCACCAGATAGCTGGAGAGGGACTTTTGACAAGGGCATGTAGTGATGGAACAAGGGGGAATGACTTTAAACTGAAAGAGGACAAGTCTAAAGAAGAAATTCTTTACCAAGAGACTGGTGAGGCACTGGAACAAGTTGCCCAGAGAAGTTGCAGAGGCTCCATCTGTAGAAGTGTTGGAGGCCAAGTTGGATGGGACTTTGTAGCCCAGTCTACTGGAAGGTGTCCCTGTCCATGGCAGGGGGTTGGAACTAGAGGATGTTTAAGGTCCCTTCCAACCCAAACCTTCTGTGATTCCAGCTCAAAACAGGAGAAACACCCAAGAGTACTATGTACTGCATGATAACCTTGCAGGAAATATGCTTAAATAAAGTGAATTCTGATTTATCTCATGATGTGCTGCAGGTCCACAGCAAATCCAAGAATAGAAACCAATCTCCTGTCTCCTCCACTGGCCCACACAGATTGTTCCTATTTACACACACCTCCAGAGAAATTACAGAGGAGGAAACTATCCACATTTCACTTGAGATTAAATTTTGTGTCTTTTTTTTTGCCAGAAATGGTAAATTAAGTCAGTCTACTCAATAGCAGTAATAAAACTAGTTCCATTTTGAGAACAGGACTGATGTATCATAAAGTGATATTTAGGATAACCAAAGGTGTTTTACACTTATACGAGAATATAAAGCCTGTATTAAATAAAAGATAAAAAGAACCTCAAGCCATCAACAAAAACACAAAATCAAAGCCTTGAAGAATATTGTAATGACTTTTACTTCTCAAGATAGTTTTGCTTGAAGCTTCCTAAATCTTGATATAGAAGAATATTTGTTTCAGCCAGAGCCATAGGGAGGGGAAATAAGCAGTGGTTGTTATTACAGTGGCAAGCTGCCGTGCTAAGTCATGGCTGCAGAGCTCCACAATCATATATACTCATGCTGACATGCAAAAAAGACTGCAGCTAAACAAAACCTTCAGCAAAACATAGCTCCATATCGCTTCATCCAGCTTCTCTCCTACAAAGAATTACAAAATGCTTCACACAATACATATCAAAGGGAAAGGACCCAAAAGGTAAGTTAAGTAGAATGAATCAGGTCATTAAACTGCAGATTACATCATCACACTCCCTAAGTTGATAACCAGACAACAAAGTGAAGTAAAAGGGAAAACAACATTTCCTGAATATTTTGCAGAAGGTTGCACTCCGTGGATCTGCCAATGCTTGACAATTTCCTTTGTGACAACTGTCATGACCTCAGTGCAGGATAAGAATCTTTCATTGCCTAATGGAGAGATGGCAGAAACCTGTATTTTATATGAGGATCCAAGAACTATTAACATTAGCCATTTACCACAGTTATTAAAAAATTATGGACAGTACAGGGGTTTGGGCTTCTGTGAGCACAAAAGCATAAGGGCTACTGAGACTTAATTAAATAAATTTCATTGCCAACTCTCGGTGCAGTTGACACCGATAAAAGGTGCAGATGCTTAGGTACCAGGCAATGCCAAGAGTTGCAAGGAGGAAATCTCCTAGTCTGTGTAATGCCCCTTCCATGCATACTACCTTGTACAGTCCGTATGTATCCTGGACCAGGAATCCTTCAGAGGTACCAGCTCAAGCTGACCTGAGAAACCATGCCCTTGTCACAGCTCACTGAGACCAAGGTCCAGATCAGAAGGAAACACTATCAGAAGGGAAACCCTGGGTGAGGCAATAAATCCAGTCTAAAAACTGTCTGACTGCAACAGTTCACGCTAAAGCTGTCTGCAACTCCATGTATTTGCAATGTGTCCATGCAGGTTAGGCAAGACTTTCTCCTTTTGCTGGGATGTATCTGACATCAAGGAGGCTGGTTTGGATAGAGATGTACATACAAACTTGGAAGAATGTCAGATGAAAAATTTGAAAATACTTTCACTGTTGATGAATATTTGCTTGAAACATCCCAAATCACACCTTTATGAACATTACTGTACAACCTCACCTCTCATTAGCAGGGGCTCAAATTCCAATTCTGGTTTTATTCAGAAACCTTATAACAACTTGGATGCTTGTTAATGCAAACAGAACACAGCTCTGTGTACTATTCTGCATATTTAGTCGTCCTGGTTTCAGCTGGCATAGGGTTAGTTTTCTTCCTAGAAGCTGGTACAGAGCTGTGTTGTGGATTTAGGATGAGAATAAACTTGATAAGATACTGATGTTTTAGCTGCTGCTAAGCAGTGTTTACACTAAGCCAAGGACTTTTCTCACACCAGCCCACCAGTGAGAAGGCTGGAGGAGCACAGGAACCTGGGAGGAGACAGCCGGGACAGCAGACCCCAAGTGTTCCAAAGGATATTCCATACCATATGGCATCATGCTCAGTATGCAAGCCAGGGGGAAAGCTGGCCACAGGTCACTGCTCAGTAGATAGAAGGTGTAACTTGTTTTGTTTATTCAAAATCTTTATTATTGTTGTTATTCAATTTGCCTTTCCATTTCTGCTCTGTCAAAAAGGCTTGTCTAAAATCTCAAGTTTTACTTTTTTTTTCCCCCCAATTCTTTCCTCCACCCTACTGAGAAGAGGTGAATGAGGAAGAGGCTGTGTGATCTTTAGCTACCTGACAGGTTAATCCACAACAGCAACCCCCATCTTGACAATCTATTGCATTATTACCACCATGTGGTTAATATCACATTTCATTAGCTTATAAACAAAGCTGAAGCTAGGCAAGATCACCTTCTTAACACGTTTCTGTGCAGTACTTAGTCAAACAGGGGTCACTAGATGTGGCCCTAAAAGAGATAGTAGATTCTAATACTGCACTTTTAAAGGCTGTGGGCAAAAATGTAGTTTCTACTATCAAGAAAAATACCTCGCTATAATCAGCGATGTAATTTCATGGTTTGGAAACATCCCCACATCTGTTTTCTTCTCTATAGTTAACTAAGAATATTCTTTTGAATATCTGTGACCAGCATCTTGATGCCACTTCACAAAGGCAATCCAAGCCCTCATTTTCTTTTGGCTGAGCTGCAACAAAGCCCTGTGAAGCCAGGCACAAAGATTAGTTTTCCAAGATCGTTAGAACTTGAGCACTCTTTTCTGTTCAGCATTGAGTGAGGATGCCAGATCAGTCCTCCCCTCTGTGTGTGATGACTATTCATAGAACAGAGCACCAATATAAGGAGGGATTTGGCCCTTGTCCAAGGGTAAGATGATCACAAATTGCAACCAAAGAGTAATATACGATGATTCTAAACCTCAAAAGTAACAGAATTGTTCACCATAAGTGCAAAGATATCTGTGTATATCAGGCACATTCCCTAGATGGGGAAAAAACCAAGGAATCCAATAAATAAATTGATACTGAATTAAGAAGCAGCATTAATAAATACACCTATGACTGCAGAAGATGGACTGTTTCAGGCCATAATGTATTCAGCATCCTGAATACTGAAACATCTAATTACAGGCTTGCTGGTGACCTAGCAAATATACCGTTGGGTGTGCCAGGAGTATTTCCTGTCCAAAAAAGTACAATATATCTCAAAAAAAGAATACTGATTACATAAGTAGAGGCATCTGTCTGTCATTAATCTTTCTACTGCTTAGGAAGACACAGAGTTGTCAATTTTGTTACCTCTGCTTTTCTACAAACTGCCACAACATCAAGAAATGTGTGAGAGATGACACCAGCTCAGTGTAATGACTGACCTGAAATCTCTCAAGGGATCCTTTCACTCCTTCTTGTGGTAATTAACAAATTCACACAGATTGAACTTGTTTTAGTTCATTAAAAAAACAATAATTTAAAAGTTACCATTGCTTTGTTTACACCAGAGTTTCAAAAGCTGCCTTCTGAGAAAATGGATTTCAAATCCACTATGTCATTACTGCTAATTCCATTTTTTTTTTCCAGCTTGCATAAGAGCTGTTTGACTTCTCTCTTTTCAGAAGGAGACACCATGACTACTTGGAAGTACTGAACTAATATATATATATCTCTACACACAGTGAGAGGGCACAGCATTTCTGAAAACCAGGTAGGCTCTACACTTCTGGAAAGAACTGGAGGATCTGGGAAAACGTCATCACTTTGGTTTGTCCTTCCAGAGAAGAAATGTTATACAACTAGAGCAATGAACTTAACACTGCTATTTGGGCTATAACTGTTGAGCAACAAGGCTGCCCTCGTGTCAGAAAAGCACAAGAAACCAGACATATAAGCTGATGTGCAGTCAGAATGCTCAATCCACTCAAAGGCAGAGATACATTTGCAGCTTCAATCATTTTTTCCCACTGGTATTGTGCAAGTCTGTGCATGCTGATGGAAGTGTGAGATCCAGCTAAGGTGATGTTTTTAGACATGAGCTAATTGAACTATATTAAAAATTCCACTTCAGAACTTATCTATCAAACTAGTTTTCTGCGTTGGGGGGGAAATAGGCACCAGACAGAGACATAAGCCAATACCCAGCACAAGATCTGCTTTGGGTTAATACATGAGGGTTCTGCTCTATTACACTGTCCAGTTCAAAACAAGAGAAACTGGAGAAGCAAGAAAAAATAGTGGGACAATATTGATCAAGAGGAGGAGAATATTGTAGCAGGAATGACTGCTATGACTGCAACCACCTCTTCTTTCGGGACAAAACACAGTTTTGAAGATGAAATGAGATAGTCACGTAGCTCTCTCTGAAAAGCTTCTGTGCACTGGGGGTGACAATACCAGGAAAGTTCCTCACTGAATGTGTCATGAAGAACTGAAGAAGCAGATGTGGAAGTCAAGATAGTGAGGCACAGGAGACGACAGACCTTAGGAATAAGACAAAGTGGTAATTGATGGTGGAAGGGTGGAAGTTAACAGAGGTTTCCAACAGCAAGGCAAATACAGTTAAAGAAATTAGCTCAGAAAGTGATCTCTATGAAAAAAACTGTCCATTTGGATAGGCAAATGGATCAAGATTACATAGGAAAAAGAAACATATTCCTAAAGGCTCTTTTCAAGAAGGAGGAGAGTGAAAGGGTGAAATTCACTCCTTTATAGTACACAAAGGCCTAGACAAGTGCTTAATTCACAATCCAGATAAATATTATAATGGCAAACAAGCAGTAAATTATCTCTTCTCTAAACCAGGGGTAGCTTTCACAATAACCCTTGACAGATTAAAATGGTACGAGTGAGGATCAAGGACAAGCAGACGCGTAAAATGTACAAGATGAAAACACATAACGTCCCATGTTTCAGTATTTGTCTAGTATTTGTAACTGTACTAAAAAAAAAAAAAAAAAAAAAAAAACCAACTGTGGAGATAAATTATATTTTCAAGTTGACAGCTTCCCTTTAATTTACCAGGTTGTTACTCTTGGGATAGTATTTATGATTTGCTAAAACCTGAAAGCATCTGTTCCAGATTATAAAAAAACACCTAAACAAAAGGGGTTGGATATTTTCTCTTTCATATATATTTATCTTACTGAGAAAAGATACATTCATCTAACCAAGAAATCACTCCCAGGATGACCTTTATATGATCCAGAAGTCTTGGGATGAAATCATTCTTTATTCTTGGGAACTATTTAAGAAACATTTTTATAAAGAAGTATTGGTAGACTGCAGAAATATATAATGGACAGTTAAACCTCTCTATAGAGACCTGTGTCCTTTGCACATGGAGGGCAGTGAATTCTTTTGCTTAGTTGCTCAGATTGGTGAAGAATCAGCATTAATAAATGTGTGAGACAAATTGTTCTGAAATATTTTTAGAATGAATCTTAACTAGAGTACATTTGTCCCTGACTACCAATTTTACAGAACTCTTACAGCTTCATAGGACAAAGAAGTATACTTTAGGAGCTGATGTATTTGTTTTTGCAGGTAGCTAAAACATAACTTCTCAGAGTCTTATTAGAAACAATGAATTATATCACAAACTGTTCAGAGGAACTACTAGATTGTGGAAGAAGCCTCTTGGGAAATCCTGATATTTTTATGTTCATAATTTTTTCAGACTAATCTGGTATTCCCTTGTTGAAACATATCATGGTTTAGGAAAATTATTTTAGAAAAAATACATTAAAATTGCAAGAGTTGTTAAGTGATATTTTCAAACTAGATCTATAATTTTTGACCTTGATACACAGAAGTGGAATTTACACAATAGTCTGACCTCAATGCTTATCATAATAGAGACTCGCTGCTTAATTAAAAGTTTGGCTCATTCTGTATGCTGGTTGATGCTCAGGCACATTTTCATTGGGGAAAATTATTGTTTCTGGTCCCTCACAGCTGTTCTGGCCCGCTCCCAATCCTTTGCAGATGTAATAACAAATCACAGATCAAAAAACTGTCTGGAGGTTGTTTGATAGGCATATAATATAAATGTGAAAAAAAAAATAAACCCAAATAAACTTGTTGTGGAGGATGTAACTCTTTCATCGATGCTGATCTGGTTTAATTTAATATCAAGATACTAGATCCATCCCACTAATGTCAGTAGAAAGCAATCATTAAACTAAACAATCAGATCTCCCTGTCAAAAACAACACATGAAACCAGTGAGTCCTCTAAACACTCATGCAGGAAACACCAACACAATCCTGATGTTAAACTAAAATCATAGAATCATAAAATATCTTCAGTTGGAAGGGACCCACAGCGGTCATCGAATCTAACTCCTGGGTCTGCACAAGACAGCCCCAAAAGTTACACCATGCTCTTTCAGGTGTTGTCCAAACACTTCTTCAACTCTGTCAGGCTTAGAGCCTTGGAAGTGACCACTTCCCTGGGGAGCCTGTTCCAGTGCCCATCCAGCCTCTGGGTGAAGAACCTTTTCCTAATAACCAACCTAAACCTCCCTACACAGAGCTGCAGGCCATTCCCTTGGGTGTTATTGCTGGTTACCAGAGACAGGAGGTCAGTGCTGCTCCTTTGAGGAAGTTGCAGACTGCAATGAGGTCTCCCCTCAGTCTCCTCTTTTCCAGGCTGAACAGACCAAGTACCCTCAGCCACTCCTCATACGGCTTCCCCTCAGGACCCTTCAGCATGCTCATGGCCTTCCTTTGGACACTCTCCAATAGTTTTATATTTTTCTTATCTTGTGGTGCCCAAAAGTGCACTCGAGGTGAGACTGCCCCAGTGCAGAGCAGAGCAGGACAATCCCCTCCCTTGCCTGGTTGGCCATTCTGTGCCTGATGCCTCCCAGAACTTGCTTGGCTCTCCTGGCTGCCAGGGCACTGCTGACACATGTGCAGCGTGCCATTAATCAGGAACCCCAGGTCCCTTTCCCCTGCACTGTGAAAAAGTGAGAGGAAACAAAGGAAAAGGCTTTTCATCATGAGCATGTCTAACTATGTAAACACAAGGAGATGGCAAAAGCAGAATGATGTCTAGTTCCAAGCCTTGTCCATGGGACAGAAATTGTCTGTTTACAGAGTGGCACGATATGTATGTTGCCCTACTCTCAGCATCACAATAGCATTTCTGTCCACAGGGTGACGCAGTTCTGCATAGATACAATTTTTTTTAAAATGGAAACTTTGGCCTGACCATATGAAAACACATTCAGAAACAACTCTAAAATGACATTTAACAGACGCTCTGGCACTCAAGTTATTGACAAGCTACAGAACAAATAACAAATTTATAAATAGAGACCCAACATGGATACCCAGTATGGGCAAGGCATTTAGCTGCAACTAGTAATAAATAAGGGTTTCAATAATGCAGTGACTTTGCAGTTACCCATTTCTAAACATTAGTAAATCCAGTTGAGAAGAAAAGTGTATAAAATAATCTCTTCAAGTAAAGAAAAGCTTAACAATGCATTAAAAAAATTACAAAGCTACTGTATATTAAAAATAATAATAAATTTAACAAACATGGAGCTAATCTTCAGCATTGTTGTTCAATAATTATCTAGGTAGGGTTGTTACACATCCTTGGGTGCAAAAGGAACATGACTAGTAAAATACACACCAAGATGTCACTTATACTGTACCCCTTAAAAAGACCTCTGCTGTCTTGAAGAAGAACTTAGTGCCAAATAGAATTACTTGGGAATTGGCTCTGGCACAAAATCAACCCACAGACACAAATTGCATTTGATCAGATAAATGTATACTATAGTGCTAAATCTAGTGAAGAAACAGATGCATAAAACTCAATGTTTTGAACCCTTCTAATGAAACTTTATGGTTGATCATACCTAATGACTCTCACATATTAAGTATAATCACTTAAACAGAATCAAATGTGGCTCCTGGGAGTAAATCAAGCCATACAAATTAAGTTGTAACCAGTTGCAAACAAAGAAAACAAACAAAATTCCAGAGAAGAGACTGAATTTTCATAGGCACACATAGAAGGGGCTGCAGTTCCATGTTTTTTTAGACAAGCTGGTAGTGTGAAACAGATTAATGGTTTGCTAAATGCTTCAGGCAGAAGATTTTTAAGTCAGGGTTTTACTACTGGAACTTTTAACAAGCCAGCACTTAGAGGACAGAGAAGTAATTACAGTGTTTATAATAGCTGGGTACAAGGATAGTAGGCATTCCTGAAGCAAACAGATATAAGATTCATTTTGCATGATGCAATTAAATGTATTTGCAAAACAAGCCTCTAAACATAAGAAATGCATGAAACAACAGGAATTAAATGATGAACTGGAATCTTTGGGGACCATGTCAAAGCAATGATCCCACACTGTGCTGAATGAAGATTGTGCATATGAGATCAGGGTGTGATGACCAAACTTGCACAGCAACTACAAATGATTATCATTCAATATGGCAGAAGTGTCTGCACCACATGCCCTATAAGCAAATAGTCTTTCCATGCAATGATGCAGGAAAAGGCAGACCTTCAGTTGCCAGATTTATATGTAAGTGCAACAGCAGAGTGTTCTTTTCCTTCACCTCAGCTTTCCATCTAGATAAAGGTCAAAACACTGCTGACCAGAAATAAGCAACACTGAAGACAAAATTAAAGACTACAGAGGTTAAAACAAGGGTAAATTTATGTCTTTTAATGAGTGCATGGAGCTGAGTACACGCCTGCAGCTTCAAGCAGTGTTTCTATTGTCATACTAAAGAGCAACTCCATTTTTGTTTTACCAGATGGATTCCTCCATCTAGGTGATTTTTTTTGTTCTCCTTTATTGTATTTTCTAAACATCTCAGGGTTTCAACTGCATCTATCTACACAATGCTTGAGCAAGAGGCATCATTTAGCTACTGACTGCTTACTGCAATGCAGAGAGTCCTGGTAGGGAAGAAAGCTTTTTCCCAGGCCAGTGACCATTTGCTAAGCTGAGGAGCTGGACTCACACCTGCATACCCACTCTCAGGCTGCAGGAACCCACTAATACTGCTGCAAAGACAGCAGAGAAGGAGAATACCTTTCCCCAGACTCACCTGGAACTGGGAAGGGAGAGGGCACTTCTCGAAGCAGTGGAAGACCTGAATTTAAACCACTTTCGGCTCAATTCCTATCTCATATTTTCTAGGGGTGAAAAGAAATAAGTCTTCTTTTTCCAACAGGGACAATTTAAGAGCCATAATTTCAAGAAAATGCTTTCAAGCTGTGAATGCTAGTCTTATAAACCTTGGTCCAAAAAAGTAATGAGGCTCTTTGGCAGAGGTGAAATTACAAACAAATCCTGTCTTCATGATTTCCAGCAGCAGATTGGGCACAACCCCAGTCAGCTGCGGTGAATACCACGCTGAATGTTTATAAAATAAGGTAAGGCTGAATTTCCCAGCACTGAACACTTTCTGTACTTCTAGTTCAAACAAATTCAGATTAGACTTGCAAAACAGCTAAAGCACCCAATATAAGGTTTAGTCTTTTCAGACTCTTTTCTGAGCATCTGCTCCTGCCCCCACGGGAAGCCAGGTACCAGGCTACATGGACAGATAACTATTGCTAGGTTTAAGCCAATGCAGATGCTTTATTACTGCAACTTGCAATGATTCAACTTAAAAGCACTCGAGAGCCTCAGAAACTCTGGAGGCACATTATGTTTGTAGTGTCACATCTACACAGCCATGTTTTCTAGGTAGGTGCCTGGCATTTGTTTGTTCCCAAAATGAGCTTGTCTGGACCATACCAATCAGCTCAATGTCTAAGCACTGTCAGCATCCACAAACTCCATGTTTCTGGCAAACCTTCACAACCTGCTCATTTAGGTGTACTCCAGCTACACTTCCTTCCCTGTGTGTCACCAACCCTCCTACTGAATGCAATATCCCCGCATCCCCTAAATGCAGCTTAAGAGGAATGAACACACAGCTCCCTGGGACATAGTGGGCATTTGAAGTGGAGTTCTTAATTTTTTCTGTTAAATCCTCCCCCTTCCAGATTTAAATATAAGTATGGTGACAATGGGGAGGTGGAAAAGAGTGAAGAGAAAACAGGGAGAAGGGCTTTGCATTTATGACTTTTCAACACTGGTGTTTGTACATTTGCTGGGGAAGGAGCGTTCCACCCTTAGGTATGCAAAAGAAGACAAAACAGCCTAGACTTTAATACTTGTCAGAGCACTAATAGCTACAAACTCTTAAGTTACAAAGCCACGTGTCAGTACTCTGTCTCAATAAATATTTAATTATTCCACACAAATGGGCAACATCCCAACAAGAAAAAGCTAAATAATACCTGCCAGCACAATTCTTAGTGCACTCTTATGGGTGAGAAGAGAAGTACTATCAGCTCCTCTCTGGTCAAGAAGGGAGCTGTACATGGATTTCCACATCCTCAGAAAACATGCTTACCAAATAGCTTCTTCATAAGGAAAAATGAACCAGCAGTGCCTTTACGCCTATGTTATGAGGGACATCTAGCTATGGTCTTATTTACAGAATAGAGATCATGACTCTGAACCTTAATCAGGATAAGGTATCAACATCTTGATGAGGTAGATTTTAAGGGAATGACACCATGTCCCATATTTGGAATTCATTACTTGTTAGTTTACAGGTCTATGCTGTGTTTTGTGGACTTTAATCCTGAACAACTATTTCTGCCCATGCAGTGCCCCACAGATACGGTCCATAACTCACTTCCCCGTATGGTGAGATACCTCAGACACTGTAACTCCCAGTTCCCTTTCATTACTTAGTTCTTAAGTTCTCTTCTCAGACTTCACATACAGTCCTTCAGGAAGTACACAGAACAGTAAGAAACTAAAACCTGCTGCTCCCAAATCCTGAGTTAGTATTTTCATTAAAACATAAATCTTGCAAAGTAGTCTCCAGATTTTTTTTTTAATACAGTTGGAGCTATAGTGCCTGAGATATCAACACTAATTGCTTTTCACAGTGCCTCAAGGATTTTTGTTTTGGAAACTAAAATATTTCATACCTCTAAGTATAGCTCCCTTGAGAAAAGTCTAAGACAACTAAATATTTGCTATCCCAAAAGACAAGATTTTTCATTACAACCTAGCATTTGTTGTTATAGGGGCATGTAGGGCATTGAGCTCTGGGATCCCTGTCATGAGAAGGATGTGGATCTGTTGGAGCAGGTCCAGAAGAGGCCAAGAAAAGGATCAGAGGGCTGGAGCACCTCTCTTATGAAAACAGGTTGAGAGAGTTGGAGTTGTACAGCCTGGAGAAGAGGAGATTCCGGAGAGACCTCATTGAGGACTTTCAGTACCTAAAGGGGGCAACAAGAAATTTGGAGAGGGACTATTTACAAGAACATGCAGTGATAGAACAAGGGGTGATGACTTTACATTGAGAGATATTAGGTTTAGATTGAATATTATGAGCAAGTTCTTCACAATGAGGATGGTGGGATACTGAAATCCAGGAAAGCTGTGGTTGCCACATCCCTGAGAGCATTCCTTTAGAAACCTGGTCTACTGGAACATGTCCCTGCCCATGGCAGGGAGAGCTGGCACTAGATGATCTTTCAGGTCCCTTCTAACCCAAACCATTCTGCAATGCTGCGTGATTCTGTGATGTGTTTAAATGCTTTCTGGAACAGGACTGAATAAAAATGTTATCCATGTCTACTGCTATTTGAACAAAATCTAATGGGTTCTAATTCTCCTTTGAGAAACTCCAGTTTGTCATCAGGAAAGACCTCCCATCAGTGAGGAAATAAGTTACCTGAAGAAATAGTTGCCTCTCCACTGTGGGAGGTTTTATAGGATAGACTAGGCATACATGTCAGGAACAGCTCAAATGCAGTTGATCTGCCCCAGGGCAAGAGAATGGACAACAGGGGTATTTTAGGTCTTCTCAAGAGTTATGTTCTAGAGTTCCTACATCATAATGAACATGCTGGACTTTCATGTAGTGCCCAATATGTCACATTCTCTGCTTTCTATCTGAATATATAAAACAAAAAAAGCCTTTGCAAATAGAACCTAATAAACATTTCTAGTGAATCTGAGCATGGCCCAAAAACTGTTTCATTGATTCTGAAACTATCCACCAATTTAAGCTGATTTTGTCAAGCTGCATTTACAGGAGGGAAAGAAACATGGATAAATTGACACAAAAACCACATTCATGCGGGTCCTTCTTTCTTCCTTTTCACTAACACCCACCCACTTGAATTATTTTGGTCTATGATATTTACAGCTCTGCCAGATACATTGACACATATATTTAGTCTCTATAGAGGGCGAAATGCAATAATAATGTGATGACAAGAAATACTGCATTTTTCATCTGCAAACACTGAAGTCACTGTTTACTCAGACGACCAACAAAGCTGTTAATGATGAAGTGAAAAGCAAGGATGTGGTATTTAAATACATAGGCCATACCTAAATATTTATCAATTTCATGTGCACTAGGGTATCCTTCAGGATTAAAACCTAAATAGCACAGAATTTAGCTAGAAGCATGCAAGTAAAGAAAAAAAAAAAAAAAAAAAACTGGATGGAAAAAACCCAAAACAGTAACTATCACTAGAACCCCAACACTTTCATTAATTCCACTGTCCATAGCTATGGGATGCTATGTGGAGGCATTCACACAAAACATTTGGATGCTACTGGTTCTGACACGTACAGTGAGCTCTTATATTCCACTGACTTTTCACTTGCTTTTAAGAAGGCTATTCAAAATTATAGTCTCTGAGTCTGGGAGACATCTCTCTTCTCAGGCACTCTCTGAGAATGTTAGGAGATTATAGGATGGGTCATGATCCTTTCACATCTGTTTAAAGAGATGAATATCCATCCCCAATATGCTGTGAGATCTAGCACCAGTTTGCTAAAAATCACTATGGTAATCACAGATGCAAGGTGGCAAATTTGTACAGTATTGCAAACAACCAAACACCTTTTATCTAAAAATCTACATTTTCAGAAAAGCAAGTACATAAATATAAAGGAGGGTTCACAGTACACCTGTACTGGCCAGTAAAAGCTGCTTTCCTTTTTATCAACAATTAAGACAGAAAAAGGACCAATTTATATAGAAAAAATTGCATACAGACAGCCAAGGAAGATTTTGAGTGGAAGGTATGAAAGGAGGATGACCTCTGGACTGACTGATTATCCTTGGGCTTAGAGTGCTGCATCCAGCTCTGGGGTCCTCAGTACAGCAAGGACATTGACCTGCTGGAGCACATCCAGAGGAGGTCACAAAAATCCTCAGAGAGATGAAGCACCCCTCCTATGCAGAAAGCTAAGAGAATTGGAATTATTCAGTGTGGAGAACAGAAGGCTTGGGAGCGACCTAACTGCAGCCTTACGGTACCTGAAAGGAGCCTACAAGAAAGCTGGAGAGAGACTTTTGACAAGGACATGTAGTGATAAGACAAGAGGATGGCTTTAAACTGAAAAATGGGAGGATTAGATATAAGGAAGAAATCCTTTACTGTGAGAGGGCGGAGGCACTGGCACAGGTTGCTCAGAGAAGTTGTGGTTGCCCCATCCCTGGAAGTGTTCAGAGTCGAGTTGGATGGGGGTCTGAGCAACCTGCTCTAATGGCAGGCATCCCTGCCCATGGGATTAGATGATCTTTAAGGTCTCTTCCAACAAAAGCCATTCCATAAGTCTATGATTCTACAAAAGAAGAACCACCTACCATTTCTAACTTTGGGACATGTAATTGAGGATGGAAAAGGAAGTACAAAACAATCATTTCCCATAAGGGATGGACTATGAATAAGAATGTATGCAATATATTAGATTATTTTATTACATTTTCATATGGTAATTTTTCATAGAAAGCAAAGGGCTATCTTGGATTTGTACAGCAGCTTGTACACCCTGCTTGCACTAATCAGTTCTGACTCAGAACTGCTGACAGTATGTTGGGTTGTCATAAGGAAAAAACCAAAAGCCTGCACTTCCAGTCTCTTTTGCCTGCATTTGACCCTTAAAATAGATATGATTTTATATATATATCTATGTCTGTGTGTATACATATATGTGTATACATATATATAATATAGATATAGATGTGATTTATATATACATATATATACACATATACACACACACACACACATATATATATATATATATAATTGTTCTCCCATTACCCTGATGAAGAGACAGCACATTTGAATATGGCACCCTGGACTCTGACTGCCAGCACCCTGCCTTGGAAAGGCTATTCCAGGCTATGCTATGGTTTTCTATTGTTTTCCTTTCAATCAGAACATTTTTTTCATAAAATGAGAAAAGTTTGGTGTTGACCCTGTATCTATTATCCTCAGCATAGAATTTAGAGTTCAAATTCCCCTGTACAGGACCAGCAGCACACCTTTCAGATAGCAGTGGGTTTAAGGAAGAAGAGGTTGAGGGTCAAATACTTTGATGAGACTAGAATAAAAAGAGAGTCTGTCCACTGTCTTCAGCAGATGCACCAAAAGATAACAGGAAAACACTTTCACCATTTTAAAGCATAAAGATTTGTGATTAAAAAAAAAAAAAAAAGACAGATATTAGCTGTCTGTGCCTTCAAACTGTGAGTCAAATGTTAAATCATTCATGGGATATATCCGACATTAGTGTTAAGACTCATTTGTTCTGATTTCACTCAAAACTAGAACGCTTGTTCTCATTAATTCTGCAAGCTCCTTTTGCTAATTAATTTTTACAATAAATTTCTTCATTTCTTCTGAGAGTTTTGTTCTAGCCACCTTCAATTCTGATCTATCTTTTTGAAGAATCACATCTAAAACACCATGTAGAACTACAATTGCTATCTGAGTTTTACATTATTAAAAAGGAGGAAAGCTCTTAAAAATAGTCATGCCTATGGGAAAGTTCTTGCCAACAACTTTTGAAACTTGAAATGCCTTACTTACCATGACAACAATGAAAATATTTATACATTTCTCTCATCTTTGATTCTGGTCTGGAGATTTGCAGTTTGCAATCCATGCCCACCCTATTTCTGTTTCACTGTTTGAGAACAGAGAAATGCATTGCTTTCTTCTGTGGGGTTTGTTTTCATCTTTGAAGCACAAATGTGGGTGGAGGCAAGTAGTTTAGATTGCTATATAGTTAATAATAATCTGGAGGCTGGCAAAAGCAGATTAGAGCTGGGAATGACAAATAAAGGTTTTGAATGCTTGCACTGGCTACAGGAGAAAAGCAAAGGTGTGCAATCTTCTATGTATCTGTTCCTCATGCAGAGACTATTTTGGCTGATCTCTGTGAACATGGACTGTGGAAAAGTTCAGCCCAATGTCAGTCACAGAAATGTGAAAAGTCCTATTAATTTTTTTATGCAGGATGTAACACTGGAATATGAATAACCTCAGTGGTTATCAGCAAGTAGAAAACATATATTCTCTTTTGGGGGGTAATCACAGACACCACGTATCAGATAAAGTACATCAAGGATGAGAAAACAAAAGTTTTCTACTTTCCCTTTGACAGATTGCAATTGAAAGGATAAAGAAGTTTGCAACATAATCAAGGTCAGAGGGATAACACTATATGTATATATATCTTCCAAACCCTAATCTAATGCCTTAACTAACCCATCCTTTCAATCTTATACACCATTGCATGGCATTTCTCAGGTTTGAGATATCTCACTCATACATATATTTTCATTCTTAATCTGTTAAATTACCTCCTGTTTTCTCTGCAGATTTTCATGGTCTGTAGCAGATGTCTTCTCCCATTTCTCTGCAACTTGATTTGCTTCTTCTATTTTTTGCTCATAGCTTTTCTGGGAATTTAGCAGTGTCACTTCATAAAACTCTTGAATATCTGTTTGTAAAGAGGAACAAGTAAAAGACATTATTTGCCATATTGGCTTTGACTCACTGGTGTTTTACTTTGATACATACTTACAAATTATCATCATAATGATAAACACGTACTACATTTTTAGTAGAAAGCACCAATATACAAGAGTTTCGAAAAAAATTTAGACATTTTTTCTAAAATTTCTATGAGATTTTTGAGTCATATTCTCATTTTAAAGAGGCCTTTAGAAAAAAATATTAAAAAGTAAAGGAATAACATTATAAGAAGAGATTCAAAAAACATGTTACAGGTACACCTGAAGAATATTGACAGAACAAACCCTTCTACAGGGAGAAGTCACAGATTGCTTTAACCAGTAACCTAGAAATTTGCAAATGTAAAATACCTTAAGAGAAACTTGTTGACACCCATCCAAGGCACCTGAATCACCCTCAACCCTATCTGCAGGTGCCTTTGGTATTTTTTTCAAGTGGGCTGCACAGCTTGAAGGAAGACTTTGTGGATTCACCACTTCAGTCTGTTGCCATTCAGAAGTTGCTGGGTAATGTTTGGTTTCAATCAAGAATAAGGAACAAGCTAGGTGTTAAAATATCCTGTTCAGATGTTTCTATCACATTTATTTCCATGGGGTATGATCAGATATACAAGATCCAGCAGTGAAAACAATTTCATTGAAACCTGTGCACATAATGACTTAAGGAGAGGGGGGGAAAAAAGTGTTCCCTTCCTTGGGCAAGAAGTTTTCAGTCAGATGGTCACACACAAAAGGTGGCACATTGTTTAGTGGAGATAATGGACTTATCGAAGAAAAAATAAACTTCACATTATTTGATTTAATAACCATGGACTTTCTCCTGAATAAGAAAGAAAGATTGGATCTACCTGGATACCCCTTGGGATCTCAGAGGAAAAACTTTCTATAGGGTTTGTGCTTGTCCTCACATTCAGTCTCAGGCCAGATATCAGAAGTCTCTCTTCCCTCTTTTTAGAAACAGCTAAAGTTGAACTTTTCTTCTAACTCCTTTTACAGCTTTACAACTTATTATGTATTCTATTTGTCATGTACAAAGGGGAAAAAAAGAATCACAGAATCATTAAGGTTTGAAAATACCTCAAAGATAAAAATGTCCAATCTTCAACTAAATGCCACCATGCCCACTAAACCATATTGTGTAGTGCCACATCTACTCATTTTTTTAACACCTCCAGGGATGGTTACTGCACCACTTTCCTGAGTAGCCTGTTCCAATGCTTGAACCCTTCCAGTGAAAAATTTTTCCTCGTATCCAACCTGAAACTGCCCTGGCACAACTTGAGGCCATTTCTCCTTGTCTTGTTGTTGCTTACCTGGGAAAAGAGGCTGATCCTCACCTTGCCATACTAACTTTTATTTCACACATATATTTGTAAGAATTTATATTTGTAAGAATTTATCTTTCATATTACTATGAACATTCAATTCCACATTAAAATTAAAACCTGTTTTTAAAACAAAAAGCTACAGGACAGTTGCAATGAGAAAGAAAGTTTCCCAATTCTTAGTACAGGGAACTTTTTATGGTTGGTGTGAATGCTCCTAGTACAATTGAAACGTAATATATGGTTCAATGCCAGGTCAATTTGTATTGCAACACCAAGTAAAATATATCAGGCTAATATGTTATTATCTTTAGATAAATACTTTGCAGAAATAAGCTAGAAATTGCCCTCTGGCAGTGGCATTCAGCTGGCATCACTGATGTTATCAGGGTATTAATTGGGTTGACAGTATTCAGTCAAGGAACAGTAGAACGGTGCTTTCACACTAGTTTTAAAGCCTATCTTACCCGAGTGTTTTCATTAAAAATTATGTGTAATCCACATTTGCATGTGTATGCACATGTGCAAAATAAATATTAAAACCTCAGTCTATTTGTAAAGGTCTTTATCTATTCTGAGGAGGCCACGGGTTGCTTTTGCTGGAATAATGATCACTGGTGTGCAGAGAAAAGCACTTATGCGGTCACAGAAGAAAGCACAGAGGATTCACTTAGTTGGCTGCTTTGTAATTCCATAAACTGAAATTGCCATTTCTGTGGAACAAGGGCAGCCAGAAACTTGCAGTCAGACAAGGTTTGCAAAAAAATAGGTTTTGTAATTTGCTCTGAGTAAAACCTGCCCTATCAAGTAATCTCTGTTACATGAGAGGACAATCATACTAGGAGGGGAGAAGTGTTGAATACTACTGAGGACAGAATTGGAGTAAGCAGCTGTAGAATCAAGATTGGAACCACAGTCATAAAGAGTCATAGGGGCATGGTAATTGTTATGTAAAATGAGCAAAATACAGTCTTGTCTCCTAGTGGGGGTTTACAGGAAAATAATTCAACAAGAAGTCTAAAATTTTATCATAGAAAACAAAAATCATATAATGTCTTGGGTTGAAATGGACCTTAAGGACCATCTAGTTCTACTTTCCCTCCATGGACAGTGAAACCTTTCACTATATCAGGTTGCATCAAGCCCCATCCAGCCTGCCCTTGAACACTTCTGGGGATAGAATATTTCTTACACAAATTGAATCTGTACCTAGTATTTCATGGCACCATAATCTATCCTATGAAAACAAGTTCAGATTTCATGTAGAAACAGCAATAATACTCTTGATGAACTTTGTGAGCACAAAACACACCTTCATTTTTAATCTCTTTACTGCTCCAAACATTTTGTTAAGCAATTAATTCATGTTTGTTTAAAGTGCCAGAGAATCTCAATGGATTTTCTATCTAACAGAATTTGTTCATTTACTTCTTAAGAGATTACTTATTTTTTTAATAAAGTCTGCTTGCTCTCCCTTTAGCCTAGCCAAAATACTTTGTCAGTTTTGCTATATAAAGAGAAATTGCAGACAATACATTTTTTATGTGTATATATATATTCCAGTACAAAGTAGTTCTAAAGATACTGTGACTTATTTTATTTTTGATAACTCCATCACTGGGGAAGAAGGAAAACATCAGCATGATAGAGTACACATCAGTAGCATTTTGCAATTGCCCATGGACAAGCATATCATAGCTGGCTGCATTTGTTCTCTGCAGGAAAGCTCTAAGAGTCCCACTTCTCCTTCCTTACAGTGCAGGAGTGAGCAGGGTCTAACCTTTATAGAAATGTCAGAAAGCACTATCTGTTACTAAAGCTGGAGACACTTCTCAGTTTGAGGCCTTGGGTTTTTTCTATTGTTTAAAAAAAAATTAACGCTCAGATTTATGCCCACTCTAACCTCTCTTTTCCTTAAAGAAAGTTTAAACAAAAATAGTTTAGAAAAAGAACTGGAGGAGACAAAATGTCTTACTCACATAAAAGAATGACCTTTCAGACAGCAGCTACATAAAAAGTAAAAAATGTATGATCAGACAGAGCTGAACAGGCTGCCTAAACTCTGCTGTTTTCTCACTTTTTAGTGGTTGGACTGGTTTTTTTTTCCTGACTTTTTAGTGGTTAGGTTGCAGTCTGCAACCATTAGCCCAGTGCAATTTCTCTTCCAATTTATATGCATGACAATATCCATTTGTGATATCTACTATAAAGCTCTGAGAGCAAAGGGGTTAAATAATACAAAAAGGCAAAAAAAGGCCTAAACTACTGTCTGTCTTTTGTAACCATGAGCTTTCACCAGCATTCTAATGAGGGAAAAAATGAGATAAAGCAATACAATTCCTCATTCATCTGTAAGCAGTTGAGCACCAGAAAGATAGAATTAAATTGAGGGGAATTCAGACAAAGACAGATGATTAAAGGTCTAAGAGGACTAACTTCTGAGCAAAGATTAAAGGAAGAGAATAATAACAACATGCACTTTCATATTTCCTTTCATTTCAAAGGAAAACAAACATTAAGAACCATATAGTGTTGGCTGAGAAAATTGCCCATGGCCTCAAAGAGAAGCAAACCAGCAGGGTCAAAAGGCAGAGGCTCACACATGAGCACACCAGATGTGTTCAGCCCTTTGTAATCAATGACCCACTTACAGTGGCTTCAGAATCACCAGTGGATTCGAGACAACACGATTCCATTTTTAAAAGCCCTCTTTGCTGGAAAGGGCAAATACCACTGCACGAGAAAATTGAGAACAATTCCTCAGTGCTGGGAACAAGGCAAGAATCTCTCACTCTTAGAAGCTTTCTCCTTTATTCAAGATACTCAGTAGTGTGATTTAAGGTCAGAAGGGGAAGGTGATCAGCATTTGTTCCCACTTATGCATCTTGGTGCCCTTAGTGCCTTCAGTTGTGTGAATCAGTATATTCAGCTGGTAGCCCCAAGGCTGGATGAAGTACATAAGATAGCTTTGGCATCTGTATGGTTTCCACCCACACAGAGAAGCACTGGCAGGTCCCAAATGCATCCCAGTACTTTCATGGACATTCAGAAATGTAGCCATCAAGGCACACACATCCCCAGTGCACCAAGCAACTGGGATTACCCCAATTTCTCTCTTTAATACCAGCTGACCTGGAGCTGCACTTTCCATGTACCAAACTGATGCAAAGGGTTAGGGAGTGAGAACATCAAAAGATCAGTTTTCCAAGGTAATAAAGTGCTGTAAGGACTTAGAGAATGCAGTAGCCTGTCTCAAAACACTGTCAAGGTCAGAGAAGGAACTTGCTATGAAATAAACCACCACAACAAAACATGAGATAAGCACAGATGGCACAGTAGGAAGGAGCTCGTTCCAGGCCTAAAAGAGTTTAAGGTCTGGTTAGCACCCAGACAAAGAAATTCCACCATGGCAAACTGTGAGAAAGGAAAAACTGCTTATGCGCATACCATCCCAAGTTATGGCAATGGCACCTACACCCTGTGGATACCCAGAACTTTAGGACAGTATAAAGGCAATACTACAGAAGAATGACCTGGGGACCCCCAGCACCAGGGTGAAGAAGGACTAGTAGGATGCCATGGGATCCATTGGGTGGTGATATCTTTCTACTTAATCTGTCTCTCTCTTACTTTCTTTATCTTGCCCCTCTTTCTTTCCTATTTCTCGCTCTACCTCACATTTAATATCAAATTAAATCTGTACTATTGACTTCAGCAGATGGTCTCATTTGCACCTTAATTTGGGAAGAAGCATCTCCTTTATAAACATAACAAGATCATAACAAGTGCAAAATGGCTCAGTTTAAGCTTGTGCAGGTTTACAATGCAGCTATGCAGTGAGGGTGGAATCACAGAATTATATAGGTTGGGAAGGATCTTAAAGATCATCTAGTTCCAATGTCCCTGCCATGGGCAGGGACACCTTTCCCTAAACCAAGTTCCGTAAAGCCCCATCCAACCTGTCCTTGGATAGATTTGCAAGATACCAAACTCAGGATTCAGAACACAGGGAGCATAAAGGAAACTGGAGTAGAAGTGCACTTCTTTTGCATTTAGAAAGGAAGGGGAAGAAGAGGAAAGTCTGTATTCCAGTAACAAACAAGACAATGCTAGGCTTTCTGATACTATCTATATTTTATACAACAAAAACAATTAAGCTTAAAAGGATAATCTTGTACATCGCTTAGACTGAAGTTGTACTGCATGTGTCAGCAAATGCTGCTTCCCCAGTGACTTCACAGTACATGTGGCCACTTGTAAAAGAGCAGTGCAAACTATTTTGTGCATCAAACCTTATCCAAAATCCACTGAATTTGCAGACACCTACCCCTACAGCATGTTTTGACCTCCACTGTGCTGACAGCTATTCCAAAAGCTGTTACCTTCATCTGTGCTCTGCAATGCAGAAAGATCTCCCTACATACATCTTCCTACCATCCCCTTTCACTTTATGTCTTGAGAGGATTTAGCAATGGCATCAAAGTTCTAGTATCTGCAGAAGTTGTCTGTTGTTTCTGCAGACAGCTGCACAATTTTGCAATTAACCGTAATAGCATTAACAACGTAGAATCCCATTACCCAAGGAATGAGCTCTCTGTGTATCATATTTCTATAGAACCAAACTGGGAACTGGAACAAATATTCTGTAGGATAAAAAGAAAGGGTTTGCTTGGGGTTCTTTTTTCTCCTCTTTATAGAGGTCCACAGCCATAGAATTCATTTTTCCTACACTGTGCCAGTGCCCTGACTTGCTCTGCAGTACAAGTCCCATCTGTTTTTCCAGGGTATTCAGGGACAAGGTGGAATGGGGGTCTAAGGCAACATGCAAACACAAGCTGTTCCCTTTCTGGGAAATTTGGGACAGTCTTTTTGTCTATGTGTAGGATAGTGTCTGATATGTACCTTTTAATGTTGTGTAACCCAGCACAAATGACTACTGTCTGGCAGAACATTGCAGATCAAAATAAAGTCAGTTGTTGCAGGCTCCTGCTGTAAATCTTTTTTTTTAACTAAGGGAACATTACAGTGTATGTCTAAATGGCATCATTTATGTCCTGGGGAGTAGATTATGCTGGGTCAGCTTCAGCCATCTGGTCTGAATTATTAGGTAGGAGTAAGGCGAATTGTGCAGGATGTTGTTCAAGACGGAAAACTCATTCAGGCAGCACAAGTAGCAGGGAACTGATCATAGATCGTACCAGCCTGCCAGTAAAGAGCTTTAGTGGCCCTGCTGATGGAAGCAGTCCAAAGAGAGGTTAAATAACATGCTTCACTCAATGCAATTATGTTGTGTGGGTTTTTTTCAAGCAAAATGTTTCCATATTGAGTAAAATTGCCATTTTGAGAGAGGAAGATAAAAAGCAAGAAAAGTTAAAACTTACCTTGAAACAGGGTGAGTTTTCAACTAAAGCAGATCTGTGGCACTGACCCACCTGAGAAATGGCAGAGCTCCAGTTATCAAGCTGGATCATAGCTTCACAGCCCTGGGGAGCTCCAATCTGCCCCCATTAGCATCCCTCAGTGCAGCAGCAGTCAAAAACACCTTGCCCATTTCAGCTGCATCTCACCCCCTGGCTACAGTGTATTTGCCTTGGGTCTGCACTAATAAAGGTGGAATCAGATTCAACAACAAAGGAAAAGCTCAAAGCTTATTTTTTTCACATGGCAAAGGTAACACAAAGATATTCCAAGTCAAAATGAAATTTAGCAGCCCTGCTTGCAAGGTTTTCAGACACAAGCCTTTGGTGCATGAAAAACATAGATGCCAACCCAACAGCAAGAGTTGCTGCAGGAGAAAAAAGTTCTCTATTCCATGCAGGCAGTGACACAATGCAGTGTAAACCAGGGAAGCAGTCTTCTGCCAATTCCCTACAGTTGATGAATGCTCCTAAATCTATTAAAAGCAGCATACTCTGGTAGAACATGTACCAAAGTAGGCAGCAAGAAATATGGTTCTGTTATTAACCTGTCTTGATTCCTGAGCTTCAGCAAATCCCTTTTATCTGGCCTAGATAATTTTGAGGTCTCTTCCAAACTGAATTATCCAATGATCCTGTGATCCTTTGTACATCTAAGTTGTAAACTCTTGGAGGCAGGAACCATTACTAAGCAGGTACCTATCTAAGCAAAATTACATCTTTTTATAAAAAAAAAATTCTGAACTAGTCTACAGGCTATAGGAAATAACTAAATAGTTCATAATTGATGTCCAAAAGTGATTTGAATATATGAAATAGAAACATACTTTGAATACTTCCAGCCTTGCAGTACATTAGCAATATTATTGTTTATTATAATATATCCAAAATACAACCAGAGCTCTCCAAAAAAAAATCTCAGCTAGGAATATGCATCTCAAAGGCAGCTGTCCAATATCCAGGGAGAAAAAAATATTCACAGATAGCTACACAGAGAGAAGACAAAATCATTGCTGCAACCCTTTCTATGTGAGCAATGTTCACGTTAAGTGAAAACTAGAAAGCAATCAATCAGAGAGTAAACTCAGTATTTAATCCTTGAAATTATGATAGCGAGCATATTACTACAGTTCTGCCTACACATTCTAGCTATTTATTCATAAATAAGAACTTCACTCCGGACTGAGAGTCAAAGAAAATGTATCACACCACGATAAGCAGGACTGACAAACAAGTAACAATGGATGAGGAGAGAGGAGCTTATAAGAAAAGTGAGGATAAACAGCTTGATAGGGTCTGTTGTGATGGCACAAGGAAGAATGATTTTAGTCTGAAGGAGGACCAATTTAGACTAGATATAAGAAAGAGGTTTTTTACAATGAGGATGGTGAGAGACTAGCACAGGTTGCCCAGTGATGTGGTAGGTGCCCCATCATGGAAGCATTCAAGGTAGGGTTGGATGGGGCTCTGAGCAAGCTCATCTTGTGAAAGATGTCCCATATCATTGCTGGGGGATTGGTCTAGATGGCCTCTAAAGGTCCCTTCCAACCCAAACAATTCTATGATTTTATGGATTTAAGCATTCACCACTGACAATATGTTATGGTTTAGCTGTATGGTTAATAACAGTGTTTTCAATGGAACAAGACAAAAACCCATGAGACAGGTTTGATAATGCAAAGAAAAACAGTTAAAAGTGGCCACTGTAGATTTAGCAAATATTGCACTCACACCTTCTCACTCTGTTTCTGAAGCTTAAGCTGCAGGAGAGGAGAGCAGCAAGCCCCAAATCCTGTAGCAAGGTTTCCTTTTAACCAGGTGATCCAGGGCTTGTGGATCTACACAACACACAATACGCAAGAGTCAGAACAGGATCACGGGCACACGCTGGCTGCTTTGTACCTCCACACGACCAGGCAGATACTTGAACCTGTTTCAGGATAATTTCTGATTGAAAACTCTATCAACAGAAAGTGCAGATAATTTTAGCAACTGTTCAAAGGTGACAGCCAAGGAAATACTAAGAGGTCAAGGCAAGGCTTCCTGTGCTTCAGAACAGAGCTTTCAGAAAATGACAGTTTTCTTTGAAAAATGATGGTTTGTATTTAGTTCTTTTCCTACTAGCTTTAAGGGAAACTTTCAGTTTTTTTCAGCACTGTGTATTCCTCTGCATGTAGACTAGAATCATGGAAACATTTGTTGTGGTTTGACATGGAAGTGAATTTTTTCCAGGAAGTTGGGTCAAACCAATCAGTGGTCAGGTTTGGATATTGGCACTTGGAGTGACCACTGAAAGTATGGACACGCCTCTGAGAACACAGGGGGTTAAAAGCAAGAACTCCCAGGAGAACTCTCTTGTTTGGTTCCGGTCGTCAGAGAGTGCAGACGCTCCCCTGCCCGGCCTCAGGCTGGGTGGGGGAGGGGAAGCCACGCGGCCTTGCCCAGGTAGGCCGAGGGGCTGGAAACCAGCCAGCTCCTGTGGACGGAAGGGTGGAGAGAAGTGGAGATGCCTTTGCCTCCCCCCCCCCCCCCCCCAAGAGGGAAAGAGACAGAGAGCCTGGCGGCACCTGGAAATTTGCCGGCAGAGGAGAAGGAGAAGGGGGGGGATGGCCAGCGTGGGAGGCAGAACGGCGGACAGAGATATCAGCCGTCCAGGGAGTCTGAACGTTTAACCCTTTCCAGGAAATGAGGGCTTTTTAAAAGTATTACTCCTCCTTGATTTGTAGTGGAAGAGAGATAGTCCGGGAACTGAGATGTTAGAAGAAGAAATATTTAAGTGGGAAGAGATGATGAAGTAGCTTTTGGCTGGACTTTTCTTGTTAGCCATGGACTGAACCAAAATCTCCTGCAATGGAGACTGCATTTTAGGGGGATGCAGTGGTGACCCAGGGAGACCTGTTTCAGCTTCGAACAGCACAAGAATGGCGAGAAACGAAGAAAGCTGAAGAGGGAATGGTGATACCCTCTGTCTTCGGGAAGAAGATGAGTCCTGTTTGGACCCCTCGGCCCCAGGGGAAAATGGGGGGGACTGTAGTCCCAGGATGAGAAACTGAACTGTTATATCTTTGGGTCTGTGGCAAAGCATCCTTAAAGGAGCCCTATGAGCAGTCTGTCCATGCACGGTGGTGAGAGCACTGTGACATGGAATGGAGAGTGTCACACTGGCAGATTTTTTTCCGGGCGGTTGCCATGTGTGACAGGGAAACACAGGGGGGCAGCTGTGTTTCCTGGGGGGTCTGTGGTACAAGAGGGACTTCTCTCTCTCCCTTGATAGTTTGAGTATTGATTATCTGAAGGGTGGTAATTTGATCAGGAATCCCGGGTGATGTTTCATGCTGGGTGTTTTTGGAATTGGGAGGAGGAGGGGTGGTTTAAAAGGTCTTCATCCTGGATTTAGTTTATGTGTTTTCTGTATTAGTAGTAGTTTAATAAAGTTTTTTTTCCTTCGTTATTAAGCTTGGGCCTGCTCTGCTCTGTTCCTGATAACATCTCACAGCATTTATTTAAGGAAGGTGCATTTTCATGGGGACGCTGGCATTGCGCCAGTGTCCAACCATGACACATTGAAACATTAAGGCTGGAAAAGACCTTTAAGGTCATCAAGTCCAACTGCTAACCCAGCACTGCCAAGTCCACCACTAAACCATGTCCCCGAGTGCCACATCAACACATTTTGTAAATACCTCCAGGGATGGTGATTCAACCTCTTCCCTGGGTAGCCTGTTCTGCTGCTTGACAACAATAATAATATACCTTCAGAATGAGGCTTTATTCATTGTTTGGGGAGTTGGATTCAAAGCCACTGCTGGAGAGGTTTTTCCCTATTTTCTGAGCAGCAGTTAATGGTTATTACTGCACATTTCTGCTCCTGTCAGAGGATCCCACAGCCCCACGATTCGTCACAGCAGTCATGAACACACTTTCCTCTGAATGGTTCCAATATGTGCTTAAACAACTGAGTTCAATACTGGAAAACTGTGCAGTTATATAATTTATTTGTTGTGTGTTTTTGTTTGTTGCTAAAATGTTCAAGATAGTCTTCCTTTAAATAGGGATAATTAGGAAAAATTGTCAAAATCTGACTGTAAAATGCCCAATCCAAAGGGCAGGTGTATTTTCATCTCTGAGGTAAGAGTCAGGAAAAAAAACCATCAGATTTCCTCACCTTTCTTTTTGAATCTTGGGAAGGACCTAGCTGCAAGCCAATTTCCCAGTATTGAGGGAAATGCTGTATACCAGACCAGAACCAGAAAAAAGGTGTATCATTCTATAATACTAGATCAGATTAGTTTTATATAGGCTTTTCCACTGCTGTTGCACATAAATAGGTTGAGAGTAGACAGCATAAATGAAAGACCTAGTGATTGGAGCACCAGTCTTGGGACCTGCAGGCTTTGGGATAGCTGCAGATACTCAGCAACCCAGTCCGGGTCCATTCCCCTCAGATATCTCCCAGAGGCACTAAATTTACTGAAAAATAGAATGAAATTTCAATCAGACACATTTTCCTAAGGCAATGTAAGAGCATTTTCAGGAAAATCCCATGGCAATCTATAAAGAATTAATAATAATTGCTTCCTGTCCTTTTTCTTCTTTTTCTTCACCTAAAGAAGCATCTCCATACACAACCCCTTTTGAACATAATTTTAAATATCAAGCTAAAACAAAACACTAAAACACAACCTTTCTTCACCATTCTTTGACCTGCCAGAGCAATTCTTTACCTTCTTTAATCTTTCTTCTTCAAGGTCCCACCTGGGAACATCTCCCCCTCTGCATCTCTCTTACCCTTTCTCTGCAAACACCCCCCAGTCTCCTTTTAGTGGAAGGATACACATCTGCTCAGCCCAAGGCTCTGCCTTTTAGCAAGGCATCACCTTCTATGCTCAATAACTAGCTTTACTCTGATACCAAAACACACAATCCCAGGTAACCTGAGAGTCACTAAGTGACAACTCATTCCTCATTTTTGATGAGGTGCTTTGTGAAGTCAAATATGCGGCTACAGGCTGCAACCTCCATCTCCACCTCCTCCCCACCCAGCACTCCTGGTTTCCTACCCAGAAGCCAAAGTTCAAAATCATTTAAAACCAACCTACCCCTTTCATACACGCCTAAGCTGTGGGGAAAAAAGAGGCAAGAGCACATATAAAAAACTGGGTTAACTATATTCTAAGTCTCACCACTTCGGTTGTCTCTTGCTTCCCTTGCATTTTACTAGTAGAAAGTGTGATGTAAGTGGCAAAAAAAGGGAAATGAGAACTTCAGATTGCAGATTCTATTTGCAGTTTTTCCACTGACTTGATATGGGACCTCAGGCAAATATATCTCTCTGCACTTCAGCTTAACCTTCTGTAAAATTGAGATACAAATGCTTTGACTTACCCATAGGCTCACAGCATGGTGTTACACAGCTTAATTAATTAATGTTTGTTAAACACTTATAATGAATGTTTCTATACAAGTTTAAATTATTACAGGTTGTACCTTCATAAACTCTGGCTTACGACCCTTGAACATATTTGCTTCAATGTCTGGTGTAACCCTTAATATTTCTACTCTCTTATAATAAATTATATTTTAAATGAGCCCTTTCACTGGAATGACTGTGACTTTAGTTGTCTACATTTAACATTTACAGTCACTGTATTAATTGGTCTAACCTTGTATTGCAGGTTTTCATGAACATGAAAAGAATTCCTTGGTCATGCTTGAATTTGCTTCACTTTATGTTCCCATGGTTTTAGTAATAGATAGGAGGCTTCATGCAAATTCACAGACATTTGCTGGTCTCCATTGGAACAAGAAAAAAATCTTGTATCTCTTACACACGTTCTTGCAGGTCATGAATCTCTCTACCATTCTCATTATGTCCATTCTCATGTAATTGATTGGTTTATGGACTCAGTACAAGATTTTTTTCACTTCAGTAATTTAGATTGTCATTCATTACAGACTTATGTATTTATTCATAAATCACAGAATCATGGAATGTTTTGGGTTGGAAGGGACCTTTAAAGATCATGCATCTAACTGTTCTGCTGTGAACAGGGACAAAATATATTTGCAAATCTTTTTTCAGTGATTATTCTAGAGCAATAATACTGTGAGGTGTCCCACAGAGGGGGTCTCAGTCCCCTTAAGGAGGAAATGTTTTACAAAATATTATGTTCCCAAGTTCACCATTCTTTATACCAAGTTTTAATCTTTACCACAAGAAAAATAGTTATGAGCAGAATACTTTGCTTATCAATTTTTTTTTCAAGATAAATAATTTATAAAGTTTTACTGCAGCATCTTTAAAAATGTCTAACAGCAAGCCCCAAGGGAGCAGAAAGGGGCATGCTAATCAAAGGGCAGGGCATAAATGCTAATGAAGAAAGTGACCCACAGCTGAGGAATTGGCATATCATATGCTCCAGTATTCTATCACATGAGACAAAGGAAAAATTAGTACAGCTCCATATAATGGTGATCTGCTGACAGAGGAAGACCCTGCCTTAATTCAATGCAGAGCAGGAGCTCAGACCAACCCCCTTAGACACAAAAATGCTAAATCAAGCTGGCTTTGGGTAGGGGGACAGACAAGGTCAAGGCAGAAAAAAATAAAGAGGACTTTCAAAACTGTGTCCAGATATCAAATTCACTAAGTGTAGGTTACAAATTTTAAAAGTAACACCAGATTTTGTTGACACTGGCAAAGGTAGACCTTCTATATCTACAGCACCTCACTTTTGGGAAAAGTACGGAGTGGGTTGGGAAAGGGGTGTAAAACACACACAAAAGCCCATGAAGAAACATACAGATATCCCCTCCCAGGTAGTAAAAAAACCCCAAAAACCCAGGGTAGACAGATCCTTTTTGTGCTGAGATGTCCCAGAAAGGGGATGTCACAAAGGTATACTGAGCAGATAAATGCATGGAAGATTATAAGGGCAAGCTCTACTAACAGGGCCTAGTCTGAGTTTACTTCACCTGTTTATGACGGGATGGATTGGTGTTTTACCTTAAAGGTCTATCACAATTAATAAAAATTGGTCGTGTCACTTTAAACCATCCTTTAAAGGTGACTTAGGCTAGAAGAGTGCAAATGTGGTACTGCCAGGAGGCCTGCAGGTTCTTGTCAACACCATAAGTAAGGTAAAAGGCCAAGTCTTCACACAGATGAGAAAGGAGGAGAGGAGATGGAGTTTATTCCTATTACCACACACATCCACAGAAAAACCTGCACTTGGTGTTGAGAAGAGCTGACTTCTCCCTTTGAGATTCTGTCAAATTGCAGGATAATGATCCAGGCAGCAAATAACCCATAGAAATATTTATAAACCCAGGGCAGAACAAGTTAGAGAACTCGAAAAAACTTAGTGCTCTAACAAGGGATCCAGCAGTGGCTTCGGCCGCAAACAAGAAAGCTGAAAGATGGCATTATGTGACTGTATATTAAATTTACTTGTAGTTTCTCTTACTGTTCTGTATTGCAAACAGAGTAGCTGCACAGTGGTAGGAAAGAACGTGCCAGGTGGTTATGGGTTCAGAATTACCATTTTGTATGTATTATCTACTTAAAAATGCAACGTTAATTAAGGCTCAGGCACAGCAATTGACAAATAGCGATCCGCGAGCGCGAGAGCTCTTCCCGTAATGAGAATTCCTTGCAGAAAGCACAAGTGCGACAGCATTTTATTCACTATGGAAATCTAGGACTCCATTCAAGGAGCACATGCAGAGCACACTGCTGTTAATTGGGAAGATGTAATTAAAGTACCCACGAGCCACCAGCATGTGGAGACACCTAATGGACATTATGGAAAGCAGTGCATTATGTTGGACTATTCTCAGTGGTTTATTTCCCAAAAAAGCTGCAGCTGAAAGTGGATGTTAGTGAGCAAAACACCGAGTGACAATCCCAGTCACTAAGTCATAGGAACAAGCTTGACAGATCCATCAGGAAAACCCACATGACTGACGTGACAGAAAAGCAAATTAGCTGCTCAGTAAGTTTTCAAGCCCAAAGACCAAGCACAGAAAGTCTTGAAAACTCCCCCACACCCTCCCTGCTATGAACCAGGGAATTTCTGCACAGAATAGTTGAAGGGGCTTCCAGCTCCATTTGTTTGCCCACCAGGAATGGCATTCTGCTGCCCCATGGGCATTCATTAGAAGATACAAGGGTCAGGAGGATAGATCTGCAGGATGTAACCATCTCATCTACACCAGCTATAGCTTCCTGCTCAGGTTAGAACCCTGAGAAACTTTGACAGAGGTGCCAGACTGGAGAGATTGCTCTATTACAACCAAAAATGGGACTTTTAATGCTTATAAGGAATCACTTCAGCACCCTACAATATTACCAGGTTGAAACAGTGAAGGGTGAAGCAGTCAAGGGCAGCAGGAGAACAGTGTGGCAGCCTGAAGCCATGACCAAGCTCAGGTTGCTGAATGATTAATGAAATGATGAATTAACCCTGCTAAGAGAAGGGAATAGCTTGTGGGGCTTAATGGGGAGAAATTTAAAACTGATAAATGGCAGAGGGTTGGATCTGGTTTAAGCAAATTCTAACACAACTGGGCCTCTCACCTCCACAGTACACTTGTGACCTACACCACATGAGACAGACACAATGAACAACAAGAATATCAAAAACCTTTGCATTTCATAAACACTCTATAGTATTAGAGCTCATTTATAACATATTTGCAATATTATTAATAAACTCATTTTCATAATATTAAATCCTTGAGAAATTGCCAATTATCTGAAGCAAACTAAACTACGGTTTTAGACACAAATTTTAATATTATGGGAGCCCCTTTGAACTAAATTCAATAGCTACACAAAGGGCTTGTGATGCTTAAACTTATAAAAATAGATTGGTAAGTCTTGATTTGTGCTTTCAGCAGAATCCTGTTTCACTCTGAGAAAACCCATCGTGTTGGGGATCTGTATCAATAAGACAGCAGTGTCTGGGTAAAACCACAGAGAGAATCTTTCTATTGTGCCCTTTGGCTAATGCACACAGAACTGCATTTGTATGCACATGGGATGCAGCCAGCCCTGCCACTTGTGAAAGGGTTGCAAAGCTGTTCTATTTGGATTAAAAATGAAAGTAAATAGTCCTCTTAGCATTATGCACACTTAACATGGAAGAACTCATCTGTAGAGGAGAAGAAGAGGAAAAACTGAACATTCACAATGTGTTGAAGGGAATTGGGCAGGAAGGAGTTGTAACTGGCAATTATTTAATTAACATTAGATTCTGCTTTTCCAAACTAAACTGGAAGCATCACTGCTACAGCAGCAGCCATGTAAATCCCAGAATCTCTGTAATAGAGCTAAGACAGAATTAATTCAAGCACAAACAAAAATAACTGTGTTATTAACTGAGGGGATGAATGGTCACTTCCCTCTAAAGAGCTGAATTTATTTTATGTGTACCTTGATTCTGCAAAGAACATGGCCCTTTAATGACCTATTGAGGACAAGGAAAATGTGTTTATTTTAAAAAGGAGCATGCCAAAATATTTATTTTCTTTCTTTAGCCATTACTTAAGACATGATTCAAACTATAAATCTCCAGAACTCCTGGTGTAATCACACCTTTAATATTTTAGATCATGTTCATTATAAATAAGCTTCTTCTAGAATAATGTGATCTAAAAGACAAGCTGTCAAAATTTCTTGTTAAATATAAACTGACAGGATTGGAAACATGCTCAGCTGAAAAATAGCAAAGTTTATGTAGAAGACATTATTAACAGTTCATGATCTTTCACATACACTGTTCATTTATTAGCACCTATGGCCTGAAAGTTGCCATCAGTTCATATTTCAAAAGAGATTTTTCTTTAGCAGCTTTTTCTAAATGCTGTGTCAGTGACTGTCCATAACTCAACAGCACCCTGCCATGTAATGGAAGTATTCAACAAGATGATTCAACCACACGTGATATTATTTCGTTAAGAAATAGGTGAAAAAAAACTTGCATTCCCCACAAAATCACATGAGTCTCTTTGGGAACCAATACAGGCAAATATTTTCTGCTTTTTGCAAACACATCTATGCTGTCCTAAACTGTCTGAGGTTTTTTCCAGTTTAAATTTGGCACATGTATTCATCTTTAATAAGCCAAAACCCAGACATTTGAAATAGCATTTTATAGATGTTTCCAAAATATTTTACCAAACCCAAACCACAAATATAGCTTCCAAGAGCCAATCACATACTAAGGTGTCTGGAAAATAGAAATCCATCATTACACCTAATGTTTTCTCACAACAAATGACACCAAAAAAATCTGATTGCCAGAATAGTGCTGGGAGTAGGAGAAAACCAAAATGTGAGTGGTGATCCTCAGAGGTCATACTAGGACCAGGCACTGTTTAACATCTTTGTTGGTGACACAGAGAGTGGGATTGAGGGCACTCTCAGTACACTTGCCAATGACACCAAGCAGTGCTGTGTGGTAGTTCACTGGAGGAAAGGGATACCATCCGGAGGGACCTGGACAGGCTTGGGAGGTGGGCCTGTGTGAACCTCATGAAGTTCAACAAGGTGGGGGAAGGGGTCCTGCACCTGGGTCAGAGCGATCCCAAGAAAAATACAACGAATGGGCAGAGAATGGATTGAGAGTAGACCTGAGGACAAGTACTTGGGAGTGCTGGCTGATGAGAAGCTCAATGTGACCCAGCAATGTTCACTCACAACCCAGAGACCCAACCACGTCCTGGGCTGCATCCAAAGCAGCATGGCCTGCAGGGTGAGGGAGCAGGTTCTGCCCCTCTGCTCTGTTCTGATGAGACCCTACCTGGAGTGCTGTTGGAGAGAGTTCTGAGGAGGCCACAAAGATGATCAGAGTGCTGGAGCACCTCTGCTATTGAGATGGGCTGAGAGAGTTGAGGCAAGAGAAACCTCTGGGGAAAACTTATAGCACCTACCAGTACCTAAAGGGACTACAAGAAAGATGGAGAGGGATGTAGGGATAGGACAAGGGAGAATAGCTTTAAACTGTCAGAGGGCAAGTTTAGATGAGATGAGTTCTGCTGGTAAGAGTATGGTGCTAATAACACCATGGTTGTGCATTCAACCCCATACGGGCCATCCACTGAAGAGTTGGACTCTATGATCCTTGTGGATCTCTTCCAACTCAGAATATTCTGTGATTCTTAGATAAAAGGAAGAAATTCTTTACTGAGAGTCTGGTGAGACACTGAAACAGGTTGCCAAGAGAAGCTGTGGCTGCCCTATTCCTGGAAGGGCTCAAGGCCAGGTTGGATGGGGCTATGTGCAACCTGGTCTAGTGGAAGCCATTCTGCTCATGCCAGTGAGGTTGGAACTGGATAATCTTAAAGGTCCCTTCCAACTCAAACCATTCTTTGTTTCTATGATTCTAAAAGTTCAGAATCTAATTTTTTGCTTCTCTCTTTTCTTGCAGGTGGAATGCACAATTCCCTGAAGTCCCCTGATTTCTCTTTGGCAGGATAATAGGAATCATATAGCGGATGAGCTGCCTGCTGATTAGCCTGGCAAGTGACAAAACAAAACCCAAACCTGCTGGGTACCAACTGCTGCCCAGCTTATGACTAAATGAAAGATAAGGAAGGGAATAAGTGCATTGATAAGTGCTGTTCAACCTGCAAAGTGTTAAGGCCAGCAAGCACCTGGATCATCTGGATCCTGCCTAATGCATATTTTCTCCAGGAAAAAAACTTTCCTTCCCAAAGATTCCCATAAATCTGCACTCTACTACTGATGTCTCCTTGAAATTTCTCTATGTAAGAGCTTCAGTCTTGATGCTACGAACAATTTACACAAAGCCATGCATAAAATTTTAAATGAAAAATATGAGTAAAGAGTATCTTTACTGTTTTATAGTGATAATTAGACCCTCTTAGTTTCTCATTCTTAAACATTACATCCCTGCACACTCTGACACAGATCAATTGGTGTATGGTACAAAACCATACATAAACCTTTTTTTTTCTGCATAAGCTGCTTTTTCTGGCATCTATTAACTTTCTTGCTATATTTATTTAAGATTTAGTATTTAAGACCTTAACTCAGATTCAAAAATCTATTACACACATGCACACGTACAACCCCAACAACCTGGCACTGGGGGCCACAGAAATTAAAGAACGCGTGTAAGACAAGTGGTTAATAAAAAAAGATGCAATAAAAACTCCTGAGCAACTAGAGCTCTCCAGAGAAGCAGAAGGAAAAGTTAAAACCAGAGATGGCAAGCATAGATAAGAACAGGCAGATTTTCTTTGGATTACTTCAGTCACAGATGTACTAGATTTGTACATTAGCCTATGACTGAGACAAAAAAAATCATTTATCAGAATGTGCAGCACAAACATGAATATTGAACTCCTCGACACAAATGAAGCTATTGAGATACATTTAATATCAGAACTCAGAGGAAAGAGTTGGATAATTTATAATAGATTCGATACTGTTGAGACAAACGTGCAGTTTTAGAGGACTTGTGATATTCCTGATTCTCGAGATCAGATTGAACTGGGAATAAAAGCTCCAAATGGAGGGAGGAGGAGATGTGAGAAATTCCTTATTCAAACTCCAGGACAAAAATAGAGAATATTTCCAGGATTTCAGACCACAAGTAAACCCAACTGCAGGTTCTGGAAGGAAGAGAAGACAGAATAGACACAATTTGAAAAATGTCTCCAGAGGAATCTGGAGACTCAAACAGAAGGAATTTGCAAAACCAATGTGGAGGGCTCAATCAAAACAAACACAAAACCAGTTCTAAACGCTATCTGTTGCCTTTGGAAAGACTTTCCATATTTTTGAGAAACAGAAGCTGAAATATATCAAAAATAATCAAATTTTACCATGGCCGCCTTGAAGAGGCTTTTGCACCCCGTGTGCCCATAATGAGCTTTTTCCTGATTAGTTGAGCATAGCAGAGAAGTTTAATGCAACAGCTGAAACCATCTGAAGAGAAGACATAGTTGCACACCACACAAGTAACCACAGATTAGGTTGTGGATAAATGATTCTCATTGTAGGTTTATAGGAGCTTGACTTAAGGATAAAGGAAAGTCTTGAAAAGATATGGTTTGTATTTTTTTCAGGGAAAGAGCATATTGATTCAAGGGCTGAAAACACAGCAAATGCTCAGGCTCATTATGAGAGCTTAGGCTGTAAGACAGAAGCCTATGAGCGAAGAAAATCAATTCTATCATGTCTTGAATAGTATTGGAAAGCTGTCAGCAGAATACAAGATAAGGACGATGCCCCATCCCTGGCAGCACTCACAGCTGGGTTGGATGAGGGCCTACGCAGTCTGGTCTAATGGAAGGTGTCCCTGCCCATGGCAAGAAGGTCTGATGAGATGACCGCTAAGGTCCCTTCCAACACAAACCATTCTATCATGAAACTCAACTGTCCCATCACAAATGTCCCTAGGAGTGTCCCTGCAGTGCTCAGACCCAAATGCCAACAAGTGGAACAAACACCTGAGACTGATGTATGCATGGCCAAGAAAACTTTCCTATCATAGGTGCTTTTGTCCACCAGTGCTACAGTACAAGATGAAGTTTGTCAAAAATAATGCTAGATATTGACACCTTATTTAAATAAATTATAACCATAATTCCTTTAAAAATACTGAAAGAACTTCTTGCTGTAGGTGATACTTTAATAAGTAATATTTAATTCATATGAAATTTGGAAAAAAAAGGGAAAACAATATGATAATATATCATATCATGATAATTCAAAAAAATTTCTGATCTATGTAGAAATTAACATATTCATCCATACCAGAAATATTCATACACTGAGTTGGAATGACTATTTCCACTATATAGAAACAACACTACTAGAAAATATAAAAATCTCCATCTTTACCTGTGCATATAAGGATGTAAAAGGTTTTACATATTAAATTATGAACCTGGCATACCAGATGTGCTAATGATAAATAATGGGTCACAATATGAATTATTCTGAGTTTAAGTACATTGCAAAAATGTGTGCACATTACCTTGAAACCAGATCATCCACAATCTAATCTTTTTTGTGGAAGAAGCTATCAGAATTGCTTTAAAGGATGCTTTTAAAAAAAAGAATCTTGGAACACTGAAATTGAAAAGCAATGTCTGATTCTGGACCTCAGAAGTACAAGCCATGTGAAGACAGACCCAAAGAGGAAGCAATTTGCTTCAAAAAAGATTCATAAAAAAAAAAAATCAGAGGTGGAACTGAGATTCAGGAGCTCTTGATTAAGTTCTTGTATTCAAGCTCTAAGCCCACTTCTCAGAGACAGAAAATATAGATCAAATAAGTTCATTGTTTATTTTAGAATCTTTTTTCTGAGTTTAATATTTGGTTAAATAGAGCAGTAAGTGAATTTATTGCACTGAAAGTTTAATACCGTTGCTTGTTTCTCTTTATCTGAAGATTACTGTCCTGACACCCACTCAAAAATAATAAATAATTTATTTACAGTTCCTTTATTAATTTATACCACAGGAGAATGAATTTCAGCACTCAATTAAAGCAGCTGCACATCACATTAAGGATTTCTTGTTTAATCGTTCACAAGGACTACAGCACACTATCAGACCACCCAGTCCTGACACTGCAGGATCTGACTGTGAGCAGTCAGAGACTCATTAGGGAGAAGGATGAGAAATTCTTGACAGGCAGATGGGGCATAACCTGTCCCCATCCTTGTGTCCCAGGCTCAAGCCACAGGCATGAAATTTCACATCATTTCCCTCAATAATAGCTCTGGAGATTTTTGATGCATACATAAAACATGCAACCTCTTTTTCTGTTTACTTTATTTAGCTCTTGCTGTGGCCACTTTCTATTATATATTAAAAAAATTTACTTGAATTGTTTCACAATTTCCAGTTCTTAATTATGCAAAGTAGGTAGCCTATTTCATGCCAAAAGGAAAAAGAATCTAACTTCTTTCTGGAGGTTTTGGATCCTCTCATTCATTTCATTTCTGTCTCATCTCTAAATGAAAAATCTCAACCCATTCAATCCCTATTCATATCAGAATCTTTCACCTCATTCAGCAATACGATACTCCATGAGCTCTGATATCTCCTATTTGCAAGAAAATGGCCAGACCTGAGCAGTATTCAAATAGGTTTCACCAACTGATTTATGTAAAAGGCTTTACAAAAACCTTTGTGCTGTTTACCATCCCATTCTTTAGGAATTCTCACATCCTATCAGCTTTTCTTATTACAAATGTGCATGGAGCAGAAGTCTTCATTGTTCCTCCTACAATGAAGCCATGTCTTTGCCTATTAAAGATGTACCAGCTGTGACATTTTGTTGGTTTTTATTGTGACTAAGAGTATAACACTCAGATACATTTCACACATTCAGAATACCAAGTTTTGGCTGAAATACTCCCTGCAGAAAAGTGGCTGTCAGCAAGTGACCTTATGAAGACCAGAAGCAAATAAAATCACCAAGGGCAGTAGATAATATATGGGAGGAAACCAAGAAGAAAGCAAGAAACTAATTTAGCAAAATTAAGCTCAAAGCATTTCTTAAACTATTGGAGGTCTCCATTACATGAATGGAGAAATCTTTATCCAAAACACTTTCAGAAAATAGCACAAGGCTACTTCTATGTCTGGTCACTGCTTCTGCTGGCCACCTCCTTAAAGGAACCAAACACTGATTGAGACAAATCTTATGTTATCTGAAAATATGAAATTGTGCTAAAATTATTAAAACAGGGGTTACATAAATTTGAATCTGTATTAATGGCTTATGTTCACCTACTGAGGTTAAATAAAACAGTAAAAAAATTCTAACAGAAGCTGTTTCTTAGACATCTATAAATTTATTATGGCAAAAACTCAGTGGCTTGAGACAAATGCACACAAGTTTAACTTTACATATGTGAAGACTCATGTTAAAGACAAATGGATCACTCACAATTTCAAGTTAAGCACAGCAGTACATCCCTAAAAAACCGGGTCAAAATTTGAAACTCCCATTGAGTTTAAAAAACACACTTTGGCAATCCTGAATAACAGTGTTAGCCTGGTAATTTATATTGAAAACAAATGCGCTAAAGAGAGTTTATAAATATTAATTTGATGTTTCTACTGACACAAATAAATAAAAGCTATAAAGTCAAGTATTAAAATAATAGGATATGCTTGTGTGTTCTGTATCTTATACATTGTGGGGTTTGTTAATGCTTTGCTACTTTTTATATTTCCAAACAAATTTCCTCTGCTAAATATTCTGTATCTAATGGGAACCTAAGCATGAATTTCAATTTTTTTTTTTTTTCATTTCAAAAAGGTAGATGTGAGAAGTGTCTGTTTACTTGTCATTTGAAATGCAGATAGAAGTCATGCAGATGCAGATAAAGACAGTCTCTCCTTGTCATATCAAGTAACAGTGGTTAATTGTGATGCATCATGAAGAATATGCATTGTTGAGAAACAGACACATTAATCTTGGGAAATGTCATCAGGCAGATCAAGACACACTGGTCAATAAAACGCAAATGGCTTTGTCACTCTGGAGGTAAAAAGAAGAGCTGACTTAACTATAAATAAGCAAGGGGACTTCTAGTTCAGTTCTAATAGCACTTTCCTTTAACTTTGAATTTTAGATTCCTCCCCACTGACTTCAGTCAGAAATCGTGTGCTCTATTTCTTTAACAATTTCAGAGATTTTTCCATCTAGTTCTTTGTTCAAACATCTTAATCACAGCCTCTCTCCTTTCACATCCTCTATAAAACAAAAACATCTGAAAGGGTTTTTGTTAGAAATATGACATCCTGACATTGAGCCTCAGACCTTTGATGACCAGCACCATCATGAGGCACCCTCATCTACAGCACCACCAGCCTGTGCCTGGACAAATGCTGCGAGCACACCGTGACACTGAGGGTGTTTGCCATGAAACGGGGGTCTCCTGCCAGGAGACTCTCATTACTGGCTAGAGCTACCTAAGGGGGAAAAAGTGTTTAAATTGCATCTAAGACAAAACACAGAGTTTCTATATTGATTGTACTCTTCTATAAAGAAACGTGGTTTCTGGGTCTGCAATCAACCTTTCAAGGCACACATTTTCTATCTGCCTCATGCTCCTGCTCTTCTGTTTGTTTGGGAACAGCTACAGACCTCCTGAAAATAACTTATCTTCCAAGCTGCACAGAATGTTCCCAGTGCTCAGGACCCATTCTTCCACATCTGGAGAACCAGCACATGAAGGCCCTTGTGAAACCACCTCTGCAGGAACCAGTCCCTCACAAGTCATTTGCTATAACCAGTTAAGCCACAAAGACTTCTTTACCTATGCACAAAGCCCATTTTCTACCTTCCTTGGAGCCAACTGAAACCAAGGCAAAGTTACCAAATAAATTATATTGTTTATTTTGGTGATACCATTATCACCTAAATTATATTAGGTGATCTCCAACTAGCTAGTTTCTAAGAGATGTAGCCGTGCCTTGGTTATATCACCAATATTATGAAACTGAGATGAACAGAATTGCAGTAAGGGTTGGGGCAGAGGGGGAAAGGAGAAAGACACAGTAGCGCAGGCTTGAGATAGTTCTTCATCTATGCCTAGAATGAAGCACTGTTTACTATTGTGTCCCTCAGATCACAGACCAGGGTCCTGTTGAGATAGGGGACTCAAAAAGAACATCCCTGTTTGAAAGAGAAAACATCTGAGGCTCCCAGACAGCCAGGGAATACAAGAATTGTCAGTCAGCATGAAAAGGATCTGCTTTGGCACACTATCAGCTTGTCAAGGTTTCTGTAAGGCATCATAGAAAAAGAAAAAACTTCTAAAATTACTTAAAAGTTGTTTTGCTGCTGTTTCAGAGAGCTCCTTCCACATGTGAGGGTAAGCTTGGGAAAGGTGATGAGTTGAAGATGTAAAAACAAGAGGAAGCACATCAAAGATGGGAACTGACATTTAAAACGAACAAGAGAAGACAAACCATGTGGGGATGAGACAAGAAGGTTGTTCAAAATGAACACAAGATTACATTGTATAAACAAAGACAGAGGAACTAATGGAACAATGTGGGAAGGAGGTGATGTTTTCAATAAACTGGGATAGGACAATGCCTCTGTGTGTAAATTCTGAATTAACTTAAATGGGAAAAGACTGGAGAATATTGCCTTGAGTGAGATGCCAGGAATAAGAGCCTGGATAAGACTTTTAGTGATGTTACAGCCACAAAAAGACCACATCCTGAGAAGAAGGTATGCAGAAGGCTTTGCAAGATCTGACCAAACTGTGTGTAAGAAAGCTCACCTTCATGATTTTGGCCTCAAAAAGACACCAAAAGTGACAGCAATGGAAAATATTCTTCTCAGCCTGAAGAAAAGGAGGCTCAGTGGAGACATTATCACTCTCTACAACCACCTGAAAGGGGTCTGTAGCCAGGTAGGAGCCAATTGCACAAGAAGAAATTGCCCCAAGTTGCAGTGGAGGTTTAGACTAGATATTAGGAAAAAAATTCTTCACTGAAAAGATGGTCAGTCATTGGAACTGGGAAGTGATGGAATCACCATACTTGGTAGTATTCAGAAGACCTGTGGATGTGGCACTTGAGGATGTGGATTCAGCAGTACTGAATTAATGGTTTGACTCTAGGACTTTAGAGACTATTTCCGAACAGTTCTACGGTTCTACGACTGTATCAATTATTGAGAGTCATTGTTTCAGAGGTGGCTAAAACTGATCTCCAGATGTCAGACCTGTTAGAAAAACAACCCCTGACTACTGTCTGCACAGAATAAAAATGGCCTGGATTACCAGACAAGTCTGTGCCCCATCAACACAGACATGGTAAGATAAATTTGTATTTGTAGACAACAGTAACTAGAAACAAGTTAAAAAGGAGTAAAGAAAAATCAAGGGCAGGTCTTTGTGGCATTCTCATAGAAAGACAGAGAAGGGTCAGAAGATGACAAAATGTGATTCAAAATGGGACAAAAAATGTGACAAATGTGATTCTAAATAAGACAAGATCACAAAAAAAAAATTATTCAAAAGATGCTGAAATCCCTAAAGAGGAAGAACGTCCTGGGAAAAAGGTATGGTCAATGGCATCAAAAGCAGCTGAAGGTCAAGGAGGGCAGGGGCACATACAGAGAGAGACTTGGCTTGGTGTGAGCCCCTGCAGCCTTCGTTGAAGGCAGGGAAGGGATGACAGTTGGACTGAAGAAAGTCTAAATCAGAATCAGAAGAGAAAGTTTTATTTTAAGATGAAATATCTCACTTCATCTGTTCTGAAATCGTTCATATTTTTGGCTTCATGCACTTACAATTTCCTACTTATGTAACTCCTAGGAAGTGTGCAGATGGAGAAGAATTATTGGGATTATGGTCCTAAGGCTGGATAAGTGTTACCGGACAGTTGCCATATGCCCACACTTGCTGGGACTCCTTACATAAACACTGTGATCAAAGCGGCCCTCCCCATCCCCTCCAGGGAGCACACCCCCAAGGTAAGGCTCATCTTCATCAAGGGGAACATTGAGAGCTTCCCTCATTCAGTGCTTCTGCACTACAAATTCAGGCAAGAAAAGCTGGCAATGTCTTCTGCTCATGTGGCAGCCTGCTTTCCACTCTGGAGGCTCCCTGGTTCAATCTGCAAGGTGTCATTCAAAGCCAGAGTCTGTCACAGTTGCAGCGCTGTTGCTCCATGCTGCATTGCCTCAGTGGATAAAGATTTCATTTTCTAGAGCTGTGGAAATGGCACCTTTTGGAAGAAATCAGCTCTAAAAGCTAAATAGTGTACTTACACCTAACTTAATTTGAAAGATTATTCTCCTATTTGTCTATTACTCCCACTTCCTTAATGGATTCCTCTAGTGTTTATGGGCTTTCTGTTAATTGAACATACTAGGATCACAGTTTCAGCAAATTACTTAGTGAAAAGGTAGAGAAACCTTTAGCTATTTCAACAGACGAACAGAGCTTCAGTTACAGTGAAATAAAGAATACACCCTCATTAAACTAACATTTAACTCAATGTCGCAATGGGTGCAGTTCCCATTAAAAATTATTTCAATGAACAGAGCTGCAAGCTTGGGATTAGTTAATGATGGATGCTAATTAGCAGCAGTTGAACAGAAGAAGCCATCTTAACTAAACAGACAAATCTCTATACTAAAGAAGCCATCAAGCTCCCACTTATAATGAGGTTAATTTAAACCTACTGTTGAACAAAACCAGGCCTCCAGCTTGAAGCAGACACTCACCTCCCTTCTCCTATCTGCAACAGGGAAAACTTCCAGTTCTGAACTTGTAGACTGACTGTAGGGGCCAAATTCTGTCCCTGGCAAAAGTTAGCCTGGTTCAATTGCTCCAGGGTTAGCCTACACTGCTAGGGATAAGCCCACCATAGAACAGTGGATTCAGGATCTACTTCAGAGAAACCAAAATCCTCACTGAAGACTACAGCTCCAATGATGTTGTGTCATACAGAACACCTACTCTGGTTCTGCAACTGTCAGCTATGCTACAACATCACTTTTCTCCAAAAAGAAACCTCAAGTGTTATATTGGACATAATATTACAAAATTAGGTTTATTAAATTACATGTTCCCTATCTGAGTTTTCATTTCTCCCCTAAAACATGATCATCCTCTCTAACCCTTTGGGCTTTCTCCTTGTCCACTTTATTCCATTTTTCACTCTATCTCAGGCTAACCCAGCAAAATTCTACAAAACTTCATGGGCTGTAGTTAGTGATTGGTGCTGGATCACTTGACCTATTCCTTCAGCTCTTTCATCTTTGTCCTTCACTTTGTTTTTCTCAACTCTGTACCACTGGTTGTAAAGTCAGCCCTGAAACACAACACACAGTCTGAGAGAGGCTACGTCCCTTCCATAGTAACTCCAGGTGCAAAGGCTCAAGGAGCAACAGGGTCAGCGATGTCACCAAGGTCCATTTCAAGGTGCAACGCTCGTCCTCACACCTGACCCTTAGTAAAATATTCCACTAACAGTATGTGGAAACAACTAGAACTCTGTTACCTCTCTCAAAGTGCTTCCAGCTAAGCAGGCCCACTAAAACAAAAATACACTGGTGTTATAATTGGCAGATATGATTTACCATATAAAATTTGGCACCACAAAGAATAAGGGTTGTCAACTGATTTTCTCCCCAAAATATTTTTTCTGAGTATTGTCATGGCTTTTAAAGGGACCTTGATCCATTCCTGACAGCAGAAACAATTAGGATTAATGGTTACTATGGGCAGACCTCCAGTGAGAAGATTTTCCATATTTGTCAGGTTTGTCTTAGCTCACTGTTTCTTGGCATTATTCCATTTTTTAGAGGCAAGAAGGATGGACTGTTTTGCTTTATAGGATTTGCAAACACAAGTGGGGAAGGTAGGAGCTTCCTAATATTTTCTAAAAAGCCCTCAGCTGTGAAGCAATCCACATCATCACCTCATTAATGTTAAACCTAAATCATTTTTTGGACTCTCCACTGACACTTTGCCATGCTAAAAACAGAGGTAGCTCAGCTGAAGTGAACAATATTTTGCTTGTTCACAGCTGCATTCAGAGCTACCCATTACCTCTCATAGAAAGATAAAGCTAATGCCAGTAATGTTTCAGTTACTAATGCAACCGAAAATAAAGTTCTAAAATGAAAAAAAAAAAAAAAAAAAAAAAAAACCAGCTGCTTTGGGAAAATCTATAGAAGATGTAAGAAGTCAGATTCTCAGATGTTGGGAACTAACACAAGTCAGTTTGCATCAGCAAAGAGTCTGCCCACAAATTTCTATTTCAGAGGTTCAAACTGAAAAACTGAATTAGAAACTGATAACTTAGAAGAGGAATGAAAATCAAATGAGAAATTTATATCAAAGGTTAATAAATTTTGCCAGAGGTCGCTCATGTGTTAAAGAAGGTCTCAAAACATTTAAACAAATTTTAAATAAGTCTTAGAAGTACCTGAACACGACTTTTACCTTTTGTAATAGCTTACTTTGTACCTACTCAGGGACCTGTACAATTGAGTATGTTTCATACTGGGAGCAGGGAATTGGAAGAGCTGTGCTTCCACTTGATGACAGCAAATAGGGGCAAACAACAAAAAGCCTTTTTAAATGAAATAAAAAAGGAAATAAAGCACTGGGATCCCTGCTTGTGAAATTCATGCTTATGATCAGTTAGAATTAAATGATGCTTTTTTGTTAGAAAATGAAATACTGGGTTTTCTAAAAGTATAAATTGTTATTTTTCCCCAGACATTCCTAGACAGATTACAGAAGCAGCTTTTAAGCTAATAAATCAGAAACCTTCTCAATACAAGTGAGTTTAGCTTCCCTGTGCTCCTGAGAATATCAAGTCAAAGACAGCCGCCTAATTTATATTTTCTAAGTAGAAGATAAAGCTAATTATTTTTAAGTGGAACAATAATTGCCATCAGAAATTAATTCCTTTAGTAGACAAAATCCCAGACACGATTTAGAAAAGAGAGATGTTTCAGTCTGCTATTGATTTGTGGATGATCTGATTTGATTTGCAATGAGGACTAACCAGCACTGTGCTTGGTTACAAATGCCTAGCAAATCAGGTGGGCACTTTCCTCAGAGGTAAAACCTGCAAGTCCTTCTTGGAAGGCTAAATAGAAAACAAAGTGTAAGTAGAAAGAATAATTAATATTGGTAGAAACAACAGCGGGAAACAAAACAAAACAAAACAAAACAAAAAACAAAAAAAAAGAAAAAAAAAGAAAAAAAAGAAAATAAAGAAAAAAAAAAAAAAAAGAGTTCAGATTAAAGGTCAAAAATGAACTGGCAGGAGACCAGACTGCAGACCCTGGATAAAGCACCTCCTATTTCTTGAAGGACTCCAAGGAGCTGGCGGATGATGCCCTACAGCACTGCCCAGAGCCATGAGAGGACAAGGACAAGCAGACCTCATGGTTACTCAGATCTCCCCATCAAGCTTTTCATGCTGCCACTGGACTCTGCAAAGCTCTCAAAATACTACAGACCTCTAGAGAGTCAGGAGTCAGGCTGGAAGTTTCCAAACCCAACGGCTCTTTGCACACCTCTGCTCTTTGTGAACTTCTGTTTCAGTCTTGGCTCTTTTTTCATCATTACACTGTGTTTGCACATACACCTGCGTCAAGCTAACATAAGTTCTATCTCTTCACTGGAAAGACTGCAAACTTGCCTGTTGCCCATATGGAAAAGCCCTCACACCAAATGCTGCTGTTGTCACCTCATGGCCTGTGCTAGGAGTAAGAAAATCCTTCTTGAAATTACAGTACCATTTTTCTTGGAGCTTAACATATTTCTGATTTCTATTTAATACCAGTCTCTGCCTGAGAGATCTGGATATTATTGAAACTACAAGAGCCTCCAAAATCCATTATCAAGAACAAAGCTACCTCCTGACGGACTTGTGTTCTGCTCACACCTGTTGTTGATACAGAAAAACCCACACATTTTAAACCTTCCTCAGTCGTTCCAGTTCAAAACCATATGTGGACCACTATAACTTTTCAGTGCTCTGTTGTTCCACCCAGAGTGTCTCCTCAGCTTACTGTGCTCCTGATACAATTTAATAATGAAAGCTTACAATCTGTCTCCTTTACGTCAGCAGCACTACTCAAATGACTGCAGTATGCGGAAAATCATTTTCATTCTGTCTCCAGCCCACACACTTATCAGGGAAGGCTTAGGACCTCAGTTTGTAAGGATATAAGGAAGATTTAACAGATAAACAAGTCACTATAGCAACACAGGTTAAAAATGAGAAATTACATTTTGTGGTGAGAAGGGAAAATAATGTTTTATTAAATTTTTTTTTATTAAAAACATACAGGTCTCAGCCTATAAGTTTGTGTCTTTTAAGCACACAAAAGGTACCATCTGGGGATACTCACAGTGTCATTTCATAGTACATATTTCTGGTTTCTTGGGTTTTTTCCTACACTGCATTCCCATTTGCAAACCTTTTCTTTGCACGAAAACAAGCATCCTACCTTCCTTTTCATATGAAGCTTAACATTTTTTTGCTATTTCTTTGAACTCCAGTAGCTGGAGAAGAGTTTACACAAAAACTCACAATATTTGAAAGCCTTACACTCCATGCTCACTTTTAAGCATATGTCAGCAGGATCAGAGGCCAGTCTGCTCAGGTTTTCTGCCTTAAAACCCACCATCATGCTGGCAATGTATTCACATGGTTTTCCTCCAAATTCTCCAGTTACTGAGGAGACTATTTCAGCCACGTTGTCTGTGCATTTCTCCGACCACTGCTGCTATTGTTTAAAGCCACTCACAGAGCTGCTGTCAGCTCGGGGAGCTCACACACAGCTGCTTCCAGTCAGCTGCACACATTCCTGGTCAGGGAGGTATGGAAAGGAGCTGGAACCCCAACCACCTGTTACAGCATGTTTTAATAAGTGAGGATGACTGTATTTTCTATGGAAATAGAAATTCTTAGTTATGGTTATGCATCAGAATATTCCTGGAATTTAGAATGGGACATTTTTTTGCTTCTTTAGGTAGATCTGATAGATAGAGCTCATCTGTCATAGACAAAAGGGATGAGCAATGGAAAAAGTGTGAAAAGTTAAGTTTGAGATCAACTTAAGTTTAATTCCCTCAACTGCAAAAAGCCTTTGTGACATTGAAAAAACCATAAAGTATTTCTTTCTCTCAGTGTCCCATATAGAAAATGGTGACTTTATCACTTGTCAGATGCACAAGTGCCCAGTGAGGACTGGGGCATTAGTATGGACAGCACTGTCAGCTCCATACCACGGAAGGAAGGAACATCATCTCCCTGATGTTTTAGATGCAAGGCTATACTCATTTCCAATGCTCAGATAAACATCAAAGCCAATTTCCCTGCTGCCTGCAACTACTCTTAGAATATAACTTGAGATAAAAACTCATAGTTATTGAAATTCAGAGAATAAGGCTAAATTTTGACTGTGAGTCAGCCAAATTGATTTCCGGACTGATGAGTATTCATGCATAATTAAAGCTGGGCTTTTTTTTTCAAGCAGTTCACACATTTACCAATTATCAGTGTTACAGGCATAAGAATCACTTTTACTGGACATCCAAACACTTTGCCTTTGGGTGCATACAACCTGAGAGAGGCATTTTGAGCAAGAACATCACCCCTGTAAGGCAGGGTGCAATTCTTCTTTCAAACAACACTTCGTTGTTTTATATGTTGAGGATGTCTCCAACCTGATGCACCTCTATTTGAACGGAAATATGAACTTTTTTGTAGAAATCTAGGAGAGAATTTACTTGCAAATAGCCTTCTATAAGGTGACTTTGAAGATGCCAATGCTAAAGGAAAATACAGTTTTGGTGCATTTCTCTATGTTACATCAGTATGTCATGTTTCTGTTTGACTGGACAAGTGACCATTTGTCATATCAAAACTTACACATAACATTCCAGTAAAATAATGCATATGTAAGAAGCACATTCCTATCTCTCCAGTTTCGTGTCTTGTAAAAAAAAAAAAAAAAAAAAAAAACAGGAAAGCACACAAGCAAGGGCATTAAATTTGTTTCTACCAAAACCAAAGATTTAAGACCCTCAACTATTCACAGTTCCTTTCCTGACTTATTCTCTTCATGCTGTTGCAGACTCATGGAGCAACTGCTCAATTAAAGCTTCACCCATAACTGCAGGCAGGAAGTATGGAAAAACAATCCCTAAATGTCATGGCTGATTAAAATCATATTATAAAAAGTACGTTCCAGAGTTAGTTTTACGTCTGTTTAGTATTCTATTTTTAATACAGTTAGAAAGTAAATTAAGCCACTTACAGTGAACCAAAACTTCCCTTGTTTCCATGGCAATGGTTAGAAGGCTGATCTGCAGTTAACCAGACTGGTAAATACAAATGCTTGTTACCAGCCAGCTTAATCCCCACGGCTGCCTGTCGTGCGCACCATCGCACCCAGGAACCTCTCACACTGCGAAACGCTCCTTGCTGACAGCTGATTCCTGATCCAGTGCACAGACAGAGCAGGACCCTCTCAAACATGTGTCATACTGACAGGGGCAGAGGCCACCAAGACTGCACTCCCATCAGCTAAAAACTGTGTGTCAACAACAAATTCTTCTAATATTCCACAATTCAAAGGATGAGCTGGTGCTTTTTTTTTTTAATTCTCTGACATTGCCAGTTTTTCATCTAACACTGCAATTTTACACTGGTGCAATGCTTGTATCCAGTGAAATTACTTCTGCTTTATCCCAGGGTAAGCAAGATCAGAATGAGATCATTTATGCTTTATTTGTTGGAAGGAAATGATGGATCACTGTTCAAATATTAATACTGGCATTTGCTATGGGAAGATCCTACATAATACATCAGTAATGCACAGCAAGAGTATTGCCTGTGGGTGTGGTTGCAGGCGAAGTGTGAAGGTGTCTTCAGAGGTTTTGTAAGAAAAAGGGAAGATATATGAATATTGCTACAAAACAACTAATAAAACTCAGTCATTTGTGCCTCTGTGAATCTGTAAACTTCATGCATGTATCAATTTTTTGGCCTGTTCAAGGCAGAAACCTGGGAAAATAAAGTGAGAGGCCAGTTTTACTTGGCCAAAGTTTGAGTTCAAGCTGACCTGAGAAATTGCTGCTACCCAAAGAAGTGGATAATGCTCCTCCATCCTGTCTTTCCATACACTTCTTTTCACTCACACCAGACACGCCTTCCAGCTTCGTTCCTTGCACCAGCTTTCATGCTTGTCAGGAATTTTTCTGATGTACTTCAACTCATTAATTTGGTAGAAAATTATACACTTTGGTGAGGGGAGCTACTTTTCCTGTAGCTCAGCAAGTCAAATAACCCCAGTAAGGGATCAACGAATGCCAAAGTCAACATGTATGGCCAGAGATGACTGCAAAGAGCCTCAGCTGTGTACTTGAAATGAACCTCAACTCATTAGAGCCCCTATCACACACAGAATCTTAGAATTTCCTGAGCTGGAAGGGACTTGGCTTCTGGCTCAGAGTCCAACTCCTGGCTCTGCACAGGACAGCCTGAAGATTTAAGACCCAATGTTACCATGTTACTTAAGGTGTTGCCCACACACTTCCTGAACTCTGTCAGGCTGGTGCTGTGAACACGTCTCTGGAGAGCCTGTTCCAGTGCCCAAGCACCCCCTGGGTGAAGAAGCTTTTCCTAAGATCCAACCTAAACCTCCACTGACACAGCTTCAGGCCATTCCCTAGGTCCTGTCACTAGTCACCGCACAAAGAGATCAGTGCCTGCCCCTCCTCTTCCCCTCACAAGTTGCAGACTGCAATGAGGTCTCCCCTCAGTCTCCTCCAGGCTAAACAGACCAAGTGACCCCAGTCACTCTTCATACTCCTCCTCAAGGCCCTTCATCATCATCATCATGGCCATTTTCTGAATGCTCTCTAGTAGTTCATAAATGATTATTAATTTGTTTAAGCAAGATGTTACCTTTCTGTACACACAGATAAACATATGCTTCCATCTAAAAGGCTGAAAAACCCACAAACACAAAGTATGTGTGACAGTGTGTATGTGTCACTGTGTGACAGTGACTAGTTTTGCATTTACCTTGTTCCCAGCTCAAACAGAATTAGCATCTACAATATTTATCTCACCAAACAATAAGGAAAAGTAGTGGCAAAAATTCTCAGTTAAGCTGTGGATTAGGTGTCAATCCACCACTCTGCTGCAGCACCATGTATGGCTCCAAGGAATGTAAAATACAGTAAACAATAGACAAAGTGGTAGGAGGCTGGTGGTGATGTAACAGAGATCCAAGAAAATAAATGTTTGTATGTACGAGCCCTGGAAGCAGGTAAAAAGCTCTTAGCCAGAGGTATTCAAGCCAGTATGAACAACTCTGGAGAGAATTGCTTATCAAGTGTTTTCAGGAGGACAAAAGTGCATTATTTGTAAGAGTTACTCTGATATTTCTGATGTGTCACGGGAGGTCAAACCTTTTAACATTTCTCAAGCTGGAAAACAACAGCAAAACTTGAACTATCTTTCACCATGACTTGAGTCAGAACAGAGCCCAGCCCTGACAGCAGCTGCACAAGAAACAGCTGGCAAAGACTTAACATGCCTGAGCAGTCTCATCACCTCAGCTTGTCAGTGTCTCAAGCCTTCCTTGGACAAAAAAAACAAAAAAAAAAAAAACAAAAAAAAAAAAAAAAAAAAACAAAAAAAAAAAAAAAAAAAAAAACAAAAAAAAAACCACAGAAACTGAAAGTAATTTCTTTCCCAGTCAAAGTCTTCTGAACAGCATAAACAGGAGAAACGCTCATCTTCCTGGCATACTGTATCTGCTACTTTATGCTGAATAAAACAGCGTTTCTTCTCAAATACTTGCCAGAAAAAAAGAAGCATAAAAGACAAGAAAGGGTATTTAATTTTAAAAGGCTATGAAATTTAATACTTTTTGTTAAAAATATGTATAAATCAGTGTTGCTGATTAATTCCAGGAATATAGAGGTACTGTGTGAATCAGAAACCTTTAACAAAACTGAAGGTTTTTCCTGAAGCTCAAAGGACAGTTTGAAGTTTGGCTTGCTGTTTTCTTAAGATCCCTGAAGCAAGCTCCCTTACAAAGACAGACTGAAAGATTCTGGTTTTTCAGCCTTGGAAATAAAAGGTTAAATGAGACTCTCAGTGCTGCCTCCAACAACTAGATTGGAGGGTGTGAAGAGGGAGGACCAAGATTTCTCTCAGCCAGGAATACTGAGAGCACTACAGGCACCACAGGAAATGGCTTCTCAATGAAATCAACATGACAGCAGCTAAATATTCAGAAAGGAGACCCGAGAAGCTGCAAAACCTCCAGTTAAGAAGGTCCTCAGCAACCTCATCTAAGCTGGTCCTGCTTTGAGAAAGGGCTGGGCCAGAGCCTCCAAAGGTCTCTTCCAATCTAAACTATTGTGTGGTTCTACCTCAAAGTAGGCAGAAAAGATAGTGTCCTCTTCTTCCCAGCAGTTTCCAGGACAGCATATGTGTTTGGAACCACCTGTGTTTTACCACAGCTTTCTAGGAAGACATACCTGATTAAAAGTTCCTAGTTTATCATAACCCCTTCTCCAGAAGGGGAGATTGCACCATTACAATCTGAAGTTAATCTTACAAAGCTGAAATTTTGTATTCAGAGTACATCTGAGAGTAGTCTGGACTATTTGCACCATGGCTTTCAGTGGAAAAAACTACTCAAGTCAATAAAGAGCCTACCTCCTTCCCTATACCTTAATGAATAAAGTCCAACTCTGAAATGCTCCTTAGAAATCAGGAAACTGGGTGACACAAATAAGCTGAATGCAGCCTGAAGCTGTGCTTTTAGCACAAGTCTTACTTTTACTGCACAAAATTTCACCACTAGTTTCCCTCCCTGAACATTGCACAATTAACCTAATCAGCTGCTCCTTTGCAAAACAGAAAATTCTGTTTCTATTCTCAGACACAGTCCTATATCTCTGCTGTTTTCCTTGTGTCAGCCTTGGCACAGGCTCAACTCTATGGTGAGATCACCCAGACCTATTTTGTTGGAGCAAAAGTAAATACTTTCCTGACTATAACTAACTTGCCTACTTGTGGATCCACAGGAGCAGCAGTGCTGCTGCAAGAGCAGAGGGGACAGGAGAGGGTACCTATATTGCCAGGTGTTGCCTATAATCAGAAGACAAAAAACCCTTGCAACAGTGTTAGAATAGTAAAGTCAAAAGCAGACCTTTATTTGCAAGCTTCCAGATGTCTCAGTGCCAATGGGCGCAGCCAGAACCAAATTTCTACAACTTCATAAGGTTAATTAATTAGGATATCAAACAAGTACATCCAATAGGAGTAATGCACCTCTGGGTCAGCCCCTTGGAGCTGGTCTATGGGGCTCCCTTCCCCACTTCTTATTATGTAGGTTCCCTACTTGGAATAAGACTAAACAATTTGCCAGGAATGTGTTTAGAAAGTCAGCTTATTGTTCTAAAATCTAGGGGAAAAGGGTAGGAAAAGTACTGGAGCTACAGCCATGCATTATCTACAAAGCTACAAATATATTAAAAGATACATAAAAAGCTTAGGCATCACAGGGATTCAGAGGTCAGCCGAGTTAGAATTTGAAACTGCAGCTTGTAACGCAAATGCCGTTCAGTGCTAAATAGCGATGTCAGGAGAGGCCCCTCCAAGCAGTGCAGTCCCTTGGCAGTCCCATGCCAGAGAGCTGCCAGGAGCTGGCAGCTGAGAAGAAAAACCAAGGGTACTGATCCAATGGAGCATAAGAACTTTAGAGCCAACTTTCTAGTTTTAGCAGCATTTTGGACCTATTTAGCCTTAGCTGTGTTTCCCTTATCCAGCAGTACCCACAGGTTCCCAACAAAACTGGTTGTACTTTTCATTTTAGCATTAACGCCTCAATATCCTGCTCTAAAGGATGCAAATGGAAGTTTCATCACAGAGTGCAGGGGTGGATGATCCATGTAGACTTGTGGGAACACCAGGAGCCTGCCTGGCTTCTGGCATGCAGCTCAGCACTTTGTGTATTCCAAAGAGACCATTAGATCATTTAGCCTGACCTGCTGTATATCACAGGACATTATATTTCACCATCTCATCCTTGTGCTCAGTCCAACAAATATGTATCAGGTACAATAAACTGTTATTCCCTGTATATATGCCAGCCTGAATGAATGAGATATTGCTTTCTGAAAAGATATCAAGTCACTTCCAGTATCCTGCAGCCTGCAGTGTAAGACTTCCTTGAATAACTCATGAAAGGGAGGGGAAATCTGACCACTGAAGACTGGTAAAAGTTGCTGTTTACAGGACCAATATATTTGATTAAATTGGCATCTTATGACATGGAAATATTCAGTTGCCAGTAAGGATGCTGTGATAAATATTGTTTAGAACCAGGGTATGGGTCATGATTTAGTGCATGATGACTACTTAGATTAATTGCATTTAATTCCAAATGCTTGATAAATATTACAGTTTTATGCAAGCAATAGTGATGTCCCATCTCTGGAAATGCTCATGGACATGTTAGATGGGGCTTTAAGCAACCTGGTTGAGTGGGAAGGTGTCCCTGCCAATGGATGATCTTTAAGGTCCCTTCCAACCCAAACTTCTGTGTTTCTTCATATGGTGATGTAAGAGGAATTTCAAGATGTCTTACAGCAGAGATGTCAGGATTACCATGCTCCTTCCCCAGCCACTACCCATAGTTCACTCATGTCTCACCTTCAGCCAAGACCTAATCACCTGCCCTCTGCCATCCCATGGTTTAGCTCTTTAACACTGACATGAAGGACAGTGCTTGAGTGTCCAAAGCATAGCTAATACAGAATTCAGAATTACTGGCTAAATGTGCCTCCATTTAAACAAAATATATGAGCCTTTTTACGATATGAATCTCACAACCGTTCACTGAAAGCCCATCATTCAATCCTTCATTATTTATCTCACTGTGCCTGCAAAGTTACAAAAATCAGTAAACCCCCAAGGCAGCATTTCTGCCATCAAGAATTATCTACTGTTCATGCATTTTCCTCAGGTGCAAGATAGTAATCATTAGCTGTAATACTATAACTCTCTCATGACTTTCACTTCAAGTCAGGTGTCCAGTCTGGATTTGCAGCACAAATGATATTGACATACTAAAGGGAATCCAGGGAAGACGATTATCATGATAGTCAGGGGGCTGAAGGACATGGAACATGGAAAAGCAGCTGTGGCAACCAGATTTACTTGGTTTAAAGAAAAGGCAGAAGGAATGAGGGAAATCTCACAGCTGTCTACAGCTACTGATAAGGGTGTAAAACAGATGGAGCCAGGCCCTTCTCAGAGTTAGCAACAGTGGGAATTGCAGGTAACGCTTGGCACTGCAGATAATGCAGCGCAGTAGAAACAGCACTGAGTGACCTTGGGGAGCGGTCACACTGCTCTGGGCTGTTTTTCACCTCTTTTTGACACAGAGAATTGTAGTACATGATGAGCACTGTACCTCCGCACCTAAGCAGCAGCTTGCAAGCCACAATGCAGATATACCCTGTTAAGGAAACTTTCCCGTCTGGCCACCCAGGAGCCGCTCCGGCAGTCACACTCGCACCACCTGAGCTGGGACCGAGGCCCCTTTGCAGCCACACCCACAGTCACACCAGCGTTCCTTACCTGCTTGACCCCCGGGTTCCCATGGCAGAGTCTCAGTCGTCCAGATCCCTAAATAATTTGATCTTGGTGCAATAACTAGATAACAAAATAAGAGCCCGAGCTGGTCCCTCCCACGGGCCCCCGAACAAAGGAGCCGCCGGGCTTTGCCCCATCTCGCCTTCCGCGCAGGGCGGTCCGGCCGCTCGGGCACCTGGAGGGGCCACAGGTGCCCTTTGATACGGGAAGGGGCGGCTGCTCACGGCCTCTTGGCTCGGGCTCCCGCCCCCAGAGCTCGAACTGCAGCTGCTTACTGAGATTCCTGCCCCGAGTGTGTTCCTCTGCACCCCCAGCCCGTGTTTAATTCACGGGTAAGATGCGAAGTGCACAAGCTGCCTGTGTTCCTGCCCGTGATGGCCATTAGCTGCTGCCACTCTGAACAAAAGTGTCTCTCACTGCCAGCCTTGTGGTCTGACTGGCTCACAATGCACTGGAATTGTGCTTAAAAATCTGAGCTTCTTTGAAATATATACCTATTTTTCAGGACATGGAGGCTCCCTTAATAGAGAAGCTCAAAATTTACAATGCAGAAGGGCAAAGCAAGTGCAGCCAGTTAGTAGATGTTAGAAAAGGCCCATTTGAAAGCACAGCAACTTTTACAGGCCTCGTGTATTCATTTTTCACAGCAAGGTCTAGAGGCAGAATGAGAATATCATTTTACACAAAAGGAAGAAGAAAAAAAAGCAAATTACAGGCACCACATTTTGTTGAACATTCAGTATTCCCACTCACAAATATTCTACCTTCAGAATAACTTGAAGCTAATGAAGCACAGCTGCTTTATATGCTTCAGAAGCAGATTAAGACACAACAGGATGTTCAATAACTGTGTTAGAAAAGCAAATTCCTTAAGGTAACTATACCAGCCTAGAGAAAAAAGCCCTGCTTGCCAAAACTGGCTCTGTACTTTCACTATCTTATAATTCCTTTTGATTAACATATTCTCTTACACTGAATTCAAAAATGTAAAAGCAAAGCTGATGGCAATTAAATCTCAAGCCAAACCCTGCCCTGAGCTGTGTGCCTGATTATGTGCTCAGCCTGAATTTACATCCTTTCTTATGTAAAACTTGCATCAAAAACGGGTGAAAAAACTCCAGCAGCAGTTACACAGTTATCTAAAGTACTGACACCTATTTAGACTGTGCTTGCATTTCAGTCCATGTTGAAAACTAATGTTGTAGTTGTTAAAGAAAAAAAAAAAAAAAAAAAAAAAAAAGAAAAAATATGAATGCATTGCCAAGGTTTTCCAAAGAGCTTTAACATACACCTCATTTTCATATATTACTGTGGTGCACAGTGTTTTCTAAACTCAATACATTTTTAAATTAAAGTGGAAAAGAAGTATTAGAAAGTACACAAATTTTGCAAACATCAACAGGAAAGTATTTGCAGCTTCCTATTATACTGTAAAACACTCCTGGATCGTAAACATAATATTTCTGACTTTTGAGTTTTACTTCAACCTTTGCACCTCACAAACTTATTTTTGAAATACTTCTTGCTATTTTCAAATCACTTTTCCAATTGCCTTTATACCAACATCACTGATGTGCATCACACCTTGGTCAGATTAGGTCAGATCCTGCTTCAGCTCTGGCAGTGTAAATCTGGCACAGGTGACCTCAATTAAGGTTACTACAAACTGGCATGGCTGTCATTTAATACAGAGCTTGGATTCCTTGCTATATTAGTATCCCTTTTAAACACCACTCCTTTAAGGTCTGCACAACTGGGAGATTTCATTTCAGTCAATTTCACTTAACTGAAACGCTGAGAATTAGCCCCCATTCTAACATACACAGAGCCTTATTATGATTCTTAGCTGTTTTTCCATTAATCATCCCCACAATTTGCAATGGTAGGCATGCCTAGAGAAGATTCAGTGAAGTCTCTGGAGAAGTATATACACAAAAAGGACAAGAGAGAGCACCCAATACATCTATCATGCTCATACACACACAGACCCACCTGTTATGCATATTCAATGCAAGGATCTGCTGCTTACTTTACAAGACATTATTAGGGATAATGAATCCGGAGCCTTGGATCCTAAGGAGATGAAAAGGTAGCAAGTGTCTGGTTTGCAGATGCACTGGAGAGTGCACTGTGATGATTAAAAAAAAAAGCTCAAGGTGTAAGGGGTCTTACTAATGATCACAGGTAGATACAGACGAAGTGAGGAGTGGGACAACAGGTCTCCTTCTTCTCTCATAAGTTAGAAAAGTAGAATTGTTGAGGTTGGAAAACACCTTTAATATCATTAAGTTCAACTATTAGCTTAATACTTCACAGACCATCACTAACCCACATACCTAAGTGCCACATCTACATACTTTTTAAATACCTCCAGAGATGATGGTGACTCCACTGCTTCCCTGGACAGCCTATTCCCGTGCTTGACAATCCTTTTGGTGAAGATTTTTTTTCCTAATATCCAATCTAAACCTCCCCAGACTCAACTTGAGGCCATTTTCTCATTTTCCTGTCACTTGTTAAGTGGGAGAAGAGACCAAATCCCGCCTGGCTACCACCTCCTTTCAAGCAGTTGTAGAGAGTTGAAACTGTTGTATTGTGTTTGTTTATATCAATGTTATTACCCATGTTTGGTAAATGGTAACTGTAACCCTGTAACTCCTTCCTAAGCCTGCCCCTTGACTCAGCATAAATGCTGAGTCATTCCTGCATCCCCTCCCTGGTGCCTTGTCCATCACTCGGCATCCCAGCCCCACCATCTAGAAGCTTCCATCAAGGGCATTGAGTGATTGGATTAGGACCAGGGACCCCTCCCCTAACCTTCCCTGATATGTTGTTGTCCCAATCCATCATCCCAAGAGCCACTCCCTACTTCTTCCCTATTGGTTGTTAGCCCTTTCCCCTCCCCCGTTTATAAGCTGCTGTCGGGTCCCTCTCGGGGCTCTTGTTGGTTGGTTATGCTGATGGTTGTTAGGGCTTTCGAGAGCTACTAATAAACTCTTCAATGTTCACCCCCAATAAGAGTCCGCCTCTTTCTTCAGTGGATCTGCTGTTCGGTCACTCCTCTGGAGGCACTCCTGGAAAACCGCCAGGAACCGAAGGGAGTGCCTTCCGCTGTCGTCGTGACATCTAGCTGGGTCACTCAGGCGAACGCTGAGTGGACACGACGGCATGAAACCCTTTAGCAGAGGTGGTCAGAAGCTGCATGGATATCACTTGCTCAGACCCTTCACTTACATAATTAAGCACCAGTGCAAACTCTATGGAGCAATCCAGCCTGCAGCTTATATACTCTATCCATATCTATGTTCTGCCATTCCTCCAGCAGCTGCAACCTGGAGGGAGGAATCACATCAGCATCCTACCTGCACCTGAGGAGATCATGAATCAGGGCCCTTGGGACTACTTTGATCCAACAGGGAATGCCATGCAATCCTACGGTCGCATTCTCATGACAGTTTAATGGTGCACAGAAATAAATGTTCATCACTTCACCACACTCTTAAAGCAGCGTGGGTGCTCACAGCTGACAGAAACATGTTTTTCAGAGAAAGAAAAAAAATGTAAATAATAAAGGAAAAAATATTGCAAAAACAAATAGGCAATGAAAACTTATTTCTTAAATATGACAAGCCTTTAAAAGAGACAGCCTGCCATAATAAAACCATTAAAAAATCATTAAGTGGGCTGTGGAAACTTCTATCAGATAGATATGAGATTTCATTGACAAAAGAACAAGACCCAGATGAATGAGCCTGGGATTTGTAGGATTTCTAAGGTCTTTTAAAGTTGATTGTACTTTATAAAAAGCTAAATTTTACTGCCAAACTCTATGGAGACTATTCCTATGCCTGTATCTGTTTAATGGAGTGGTCAGGGAGATAATCAGAAAATTAATTTCTCAGGTGCTAGTAATGGAGGAATCGACAATTTTCATTAGAAACAAAATAATGTTTGCAAATGCTGTGGTTTAATCTCAGTAGCTATCCCAGTATCTTCTGCATCCCCTCCCATTGCTTTCTGTCCTTTCCTTTTCCAAAGTGGATGACAGGCCTGGCAGTTAAATGACTTGGAGGGACATATGCAGGAAACCATCAGCACAGGCTTCTTGGAAGCACTAACATGAGCTCATTGCTCCAATTCCTTCTTCTCCAGCCCTCTGCACACAGCTATCCATGAGTGCCATGTCACCCCCAGATATTCTCTGCAAAGTACATGTGACACTAAATCAGTTGCACATTGCAGTCCTATTGGTGAAAATCCTCCCACTTTGTTCAGATCACATTTCAGACATAGATATGGTTATGACATGGTTCCAGAGTGGACAGTAATTGATTGATCCATGGTTTGATGAATTTATATACACTGATACATTATTGCAGGAAACATCCAGAAGCAGGCTTTAACATCTAGTTTATACATCTAATCAAATGTATATGTTTATATAAAAAGATATATATATATATATATATGTGTGTGTGTGCAAGGTATCTAATTGATCTAATAGGTTAAGAAATGGCACAGAAATTCCTTCAACAGGAAAGCAAAAAGACTTGCCCTTGCTTCAGAGAGCAAAAAGGTATCAATTTACTTGTTAACCAGGGAAGCAGCAAAGAAAGCAGTTCTGAGGAGCTTGGAACACAAGCCCTGTGAGAAACAACTGAGGGAGCTGGGGGTGTTTAGCCTGGAGAAAAGGAGACCCAGGAACGACAGTGCGTTATTTTTCTCGGCCCCGATCAGCTCCCAAATGCCCGGCTTGAGCGTCTCGGCTTCTTGTCGGGGCCGGCACTTGTCGCGATTTCTGGAAGCTTCTGCTGCCGCGCTCCGGGGTGGGCTGGCCGCGCTTTGCTGTCGGTGCGAGGGAGGAAACGAAGAGGCAGGGAATTCGTCCAAATCCATCCATATGGCGGCTGGATGCTTTATTGACCGCGAGAGCCGCGATGGAGAAGCTGCAGCCCGCTCCCAACCTCGTGTGGACAAAAATGGCAATGGGACCGGGGGGGAGCGGGATGATATAGGGGTGGGACAGGGAGGACGGGGAGTCCTCCTGCCCAATGAATACAGACGCCGTGGCGGTGACGTGTACTACAGAGACCAATGGGAACACGACAGGGGCGGACACTGAGCTTCAGGGTGAGTGGGATTGCAGGAATGGGGTGACGGACACAGAATCCTCAGGAGTGGGCAGGGAGTGGTTACAAGAGTGACAGGGGGAAGCTCCAATGCGGGGCGGGGAGGAAAACACGGGGGATGCACGAGGGTACACAGAACCGGCAAACTAACAAAGATCAGAACCCCTAATCTGAACCCAAACCCAGGATGCAACACTTAGGGGTGACCTTATCACTCTCTATAACTTCCTAAAAGGTGGTTGTAGTCAGGTGGGGGTTGGTCTCTTTCTCCAGGCAGCAGCTGACAGAACCAGAGGTCACAGTCTTAAGCTGCACCAAGAGAAATATAGGTTGGATATTAGGAAAAAGTTTTTTACAGAAAGAGTGATCAAGTACTGGAACGGTCTGCCTGGGGAGGTGGTGGAGTCACCATCCCTGGATGGGTTTAAGGAAAGACTGGATGTGGCACTCAGTGCCATGGTTTAATTGACGTGTTAGGGCATGGGTTGGACTCAATGATCTTTAAGGTCTCTTCCAGCCTAGTCATTCTGTGAATACTTTGAATTCAGTTGTAATAGGAAGCTGAAGTCAGGAGGACATGTAAAAGTACCTGCTAAAACATGTTTGTTCTATACATAGTCCTATTTGTCAAGTCTCTTAATACAAAATGAAGCATTAAATTTGTTCATTTCTGCAGAAGTTGCATATTTCTGTGATTTTCAAACATGCCTCACCTTGTACCATCATAAAGGCTATCAATTCATTAGTTGCTTCTCCCTCAAGACCAATCCTCTTCCTCATTAAAAGAGCTGAAGCCAGAAAGGGAGCTGCCATTCCACCAGGAGAGAGTACAGGGGGTCACCACTGCCTCTCACATCAGATCAGGGCCACAGGCAGAAGAGATGCACACAGGAAATTGAACAGAATCATGGTTAGGAGATGGGAGAAAAGACTGTGAAGGATGAGGAAGTAAAGGGCAGCAGGCTATGTGATGAGCCTGGGAGACAGATGAGCTCAGAGGAAAACCATTTAACCCTGGAAGCAGATAAATGGAGTTCCTGCTAGTAGCCATGAGGAAGGAGGAAAGTGGCTGCATCACTTGTGAGTTAGGTGTGGCCCTTAAAATTTTACACTCTATTGGGACAGGTAGATTCTCCTCTAAAGTCTTATGAAACCAGAACTGAAAGTAAAACACTAGACACATTTGTGATATTAGAACATCAAGGAGTGCTGGGGATCTGACTCATATTTTGAACACATAATGATGGCAATATTGTGACACTAACAGCTTCAATTTACTATAACAGAATTCTCACAGTATGTGTGATGGGAGAACACAGCTGCAAACACTTTCATGGGGAGTGCTAGATGTTTAGTTATCAATTAGGTTGGGTTTATGGGCTCAGTCTTCTTTCAGATTAAGAAAATGGGAAGAAAAAAAATCCATTTACTTGATCATTGTGTACCCAGGAATTATTGGAATCCATAATAAAAGGTATTATTAGTCACTTTTATCACTGACCAACATTTTCAAACCAGACCCTGTAGCAAGATCACAATCCATATTAAGGGAGTTTAAGCATATTTGGTCCAATATGATATATTTTCCTTTGCTTTTTCTAGAAGCATCCATAAAACATTTAGATTTTTTCCCCAAAATTTGATTAAAATTAAAAAGAAGATCCAGTGATGGATGTAGAAATATTTATTCAGTCAGGTATTAGAAAGTAAGCAGAATGATCTTCTGCTGAAAGGTTTAGTTTCAACACAGCTCCCAGGTTCCCCAAAAACCATATAATTTAGGAACATTTGGAGGCTCAGGGCAATTACCTTGTGGTGTGGAGCTATGGATGGAATTTAAATTGAAAATATTTATGTCCTATTCTATTTTATGCCAATGTTTAGTGTTACTCCATAAAGCAAACCCTAACATAGATATAAATCTGTCAGCATTGCATAAGTAGTGTCAATCCATTGGTCCTTACATGGATGCTGTTGCTGAAGGATCCCTAGCAATGCAACTCTTCCCATGATAATTTGTGCACTTTGGACACAACACAATAGGCAATTTGCATCCAGAACTTCTCTACCAGCAACAGACAAAAAAAAAAAAAACATCTCTAAAATTATATGCAGCTCTTGTGAAGCCCGAAGGATGATTGAGAAAAGGAAAGAAAAACTGAGAACTAGCAGCCCCTGAAAGCAAAGGCTGTGGGAAGCCAAGTCTGTCCTGCCCATTGCTTTGACAGCTGTAATCCTGACTGAACCTTTTTGGCACTTTGGACAGAGGGATGCCATCAATAATACCTTTCAAGGCATTCCTTCTGTTACCTCTGCTTTGTAGCTCCTATTTATTAAATTACTGCTTATCTATTTGTATATCTATTTTCAAAATAAGGGAACATAGAGATAGGACTTATCAAAGCAAAAAATAGCTCATGGGTCAGCTGCCCCAGGCTACATTGCAAACCGAACAAAAAGAATACTAAGCTGCCTGTCACTAAAATCATCAGTTCCTGTGACTAAGAAAATATTTTTTTTTGCTATTCCAATGCAAAGGCCACTATTGACATAACCAAATTTTATCTTTGTCCATTACAAATCTAAGCTTTTAAACTTTTTTCTTTAAAATGCTGGACAATATTGTGCTTTTAAAGATCAAGAAGTCTGGTTAATGTTTTCCAGAAAATATCAAACTCTAGATGCTTTTCCTTACCCTCCTCTTGATTAATCAAATGTTTTTTACTATGCTTACATGCATGGAGCAGGCTGTCTGCATATTGCCTGGAGCAGAGAGTGGGAACTGATGGCCTGCACACAGGGAACCCATATCCACATCCCCTGACCTTCAGGCTGCTGCAAGCTTCTCTACTCGTACTCAGAACAGCATTTGGTCTGTAGCAGATCCTCCTTTTCTGCTACTTCCTAAACCTCACTGCTCTACAAGGCAGTTTCCAGCTATGGTTTGCTTATTCTGATACCACAGACCAAAGCAACACCTCCTTCAACAACTTAGATGAATGAGGTTTTCCCATCTGTCTGAAATGTTACACAAGCTGCTATTTAATGACCACCAGCTGAGTTTTGTGCCAAATAATGGCTACAATTGCAAGTATGGGGTTTTTACTTGTCTAAATAATTACTTTTTATCTCTAGTTTATTATTTCCATCCTTTTCAGCACACACCTCACATTTCAACAAGTCTCTAATATGTACTAGTATTTAGAAAAAGAAAAACCAAACATAGCCTAAGCAATTTACAATGAATCCCACAACACTAACTGAAGAAGGTCTACCATATCATCATAAAGTTTAGGATCTGTCCAGCTGCTGGCTTGATATAAACACCTAAAATACTATTTTCCAAAACACATTTGCTTTTCACAGCTGTATTGGGTTTGTCTGGCAAGGCTTTTGACAGCACAGATGCTATAAGGTGGCTTCTGTGAGAAACTGCAAGAAGTTTCCCCTGTGTCCAATAGAGTTAACCAGCCAGCTGCAGAATGGACCCACTGCTGGCCAAGGCCAAGCCCATCAGTGATGATGGTGGCACCTCTGAGATATAACTTTTTAGAAGGAGGGGAAGGGGAAAGGTGTGAGAGAAACAGCCCTGTAGACCCCAAGGTCAGTGAGGAAGGAGGGGAAGGAAGTGCTCCAGGGACTGGAAGAGAGGTTTCCCCATGCCCTCTCGAAGGCACCCATGCTGAAGAAGCTCATGAAGAGCTGCAGCCTGTGTGGAGGACCCATGCTGGACAAGTTTGTGAAGGAATGTGTCCCATGGGAGGAAACCCATGCTGGAGCAGTAAAACAAAGCAAGGAATAGAAGAGACTACTTGAGCTGAACTGACTGCAGCCCCTATTCCCTCTCCCCTTGCATCACTGGAGGGAAAAGGTAGAGAAAACAGGGAATGACTTGACCCCAGTAATGAAGGAAGGAGCAAGAGCAAAGCTGTTTAAAGATTTGGGTTTATTTCACATTACCCTACTCTGATTTCATTAGCAATAAATTACATTAACTTTCCCCAAGTCAAGGCTGTTGTGCCTGTGACAGTAACTGGTGAGTGATCTCTTCTTGTCCATAGGTTGACCATGAGAAGACTTTTATTAGATTTTCTCTGCCCTGCCCAGCTGAGGAGAAGAGGGACAGGGCAGCTTTGGTAGGACACCTGATGTCCAGCCAAGGTCAACCCACCACAACAGCTAGTTCCCCACGTGCAGCAGAAAATGGTGTTTTTCTTGTCAAGCTCTGAACTGCAATTAAAAACAGCAGCAACAGGCATGACCGACTCAGGATTCCACAAATCCAGTGGTACACAGTGCTTCTGGCAGATGAGGGTCTGTTGAAGATGCTGCAGCACAGACCAAGCTGTCTTGTGTGTGCTGCTCATGCCACAGGGAGGAAAGCCAAGCACTGCCTCAGGAGACTGGTGCAGATCATTGCCAGAAGCAATGCTCTGGCCCCATCCTTGTGGTGTGGATACTGTAGCCCACCACCAGCAGATGCTATTTGTGTGATAAAACAAAGTGGATATAACTTTCACCTTTCCCTCTGTGCCTCCTCAAGCTGTGCCAGAGGTTCATGGGGGACATCCTGGTGATGTGTCATGCTCCAGTGTTATCTTGTCTTCTCTGTACCACACATCTACAGCAGGCTGTAGTGGTACAGGGCTTTGTGCTGATGAAGAGCTGGAGTTTAAATATACAGTAATTAAAAAAAAAGGAAGATAACTCTGACTTTTTGATTCACTGGTCTTCAGCATTTAATGTGTTGAAATAATTGTGCTACTCATTTGTGCCTTACAGGATGTGTCACATGGTTAAAATTTAACAGATGAATTTCACCCTGTGGATTTGGGGAGGGCAACAGTCTGTTTGGTAGTAGCCAGGCAACGCTTTCTGAAACAAACATTACATGTACCCAGAGGTTTTGGAGGTTTTTTTTCTACTGAGAAGTATCTTCTGACCATTTCCTAGCTCATACTTTTCCATAGTCAAGAGCAGCTCCATCACTGCTAATAGCAAACACACAAGGCTTTGCGGTGCTGCATTCAGGTTTGGGGCACAGTTTATGTCAAAACTAGGCTCAATCTGTTTGCTGCAGCTAAGCCCTCTACCCAGCTCATGCTTCTAAGAAATTGGACACATCACCATTAATAGCTTCAGCTCAGAAGCCCTCACAAGATCACAGCCAGAGTCACATTTTTTGGGTCAGATGTTGAGGGCTTTTTAGTTATAAAATAAAACTGAAAGCAGCAGGGGAGTAACAGACCCAAGTAACTGTGTCCTCATAAACACGGGTGGGTTGCCATTCATTGATAAACAGTGCACTAAAGTCTGCACAATGTTAATTTGCTCATCCTCAAGTGATGCTCTACTGTTCTTTGTGGGTTTGGTATCAGTGAATAATATTTGCTGAATAATACAAAGGTCCCTGCATAGCTATCAGACATTAATGACCTTTGCTTACCAGGCAGCACTGGAGCTCAACCCCTGAGCTGCAGTGAAAGGCCACATAGTCTTATTAAACTCCCTGTAAAAGTTGCAATCAAAGAAGGCATCATAGTCTCCATAGTAACAACTGAAAAAAAATCTCCATAGATATCATAAATAAAATAAAGGGCTCTGGTTGGAAATCTTAAATTGTGGGTGCAGCCCAGAGCCTTCCCTCATCTTCCCCATAGCCCAGGACCCCCTTTCAGCCCAGCCTGGGTCCACTAGTCCCTTCCCAAGTGATGCCATAGGATACCAGACTCCAGTTTCACCCCAGTGGCAAACTCAAGGTAATGAAAACTTGAGCAGTGGTGCTGAACAGACACCGAATCCTGCAGTGCTTCTGAGGGAAACAGAAATATCACAGATGAAAAGCCTCAGTGCAGGGAAAGCAGAGCCCTGAATGGCATGAACAGTTCTTCATATTCACATGTTTTTGAGGAGGCAGGTGGGGGAAAGGCACAGCTCTCATCAGGGCAAAGACAGCAGCAGCAGTGACCAGGTCTGCTGTCCTGCTTGTTTATTCTGGAAGGAGAAGACTGGTCACATCCTAGGAAAACCAGGGCATCTCTGTGGGCTTTAGTATGACCAGGAGTGAGAGCACAAGGGAGAGAAGGAAGGATTGTTCTCTGTAGCAACACAAGAGAAGTCATGTCAGGCACAACTCAGAAAGGGATCTGAATATGACCAGAGAACACAGAGGAGAGGTAGCTTTGTCCAGCTACCACACCCTCGTCCTCTAGGTCCTCTTTCAAACCAGATTTTCTCTTGGAAACTCAGGAGAGGTTGATCTGTATTTATGTAACAAATCATGTTGATCTCATTGATCTGTATTTATGTAAGAAACCATGAATGAATCACACCTGGGAGATGTTTATGGGCTAAATAATGCATCTGTTGCTCACCAACAGAGATATCTTGCTTGGAGATATCTGCTCGAATCTCTGTGCTGCCAGGACAGACTTGCTCTGGCACCTGAGTTACCCTGGATATCTCTGCATGTTCCTGATGATGCTGAAATGTGCCCATGGCAGACATTCACCCTTCCCCATTAGAGGTATTTCACAATTATATGTATCTGCTTTGTCCTCAGTTTTTCTCTTGACTTTGTGCTCCTTGATCCTTTTTACCCTGAATACACACACCTATTCTGCCACCTTAAATGTATTTCTTCTTCTTTGCTTTTTACTGCCTTCAGGTTTTGTAGAATGTTATTCTAACTCAAATCACTGCCAAGCCATGTAAAATACATAACCTTTCTTGCATATATATAAAAAATACTTTCTCCAGCCTTTCTTTTCTATTGACACATTTCTCCAATTCATCCATGTCAGTCTGGCATTGATATGCCAGAACCAGCAATACTGTTCCACCTGTGCTATGTACAGCTGGATCATCACCTCCCCAGAAGATAATGTTTTTGCCTCTGTGTGTAGCTCCAAAATCACATTCTTCAGTGCCAATATAAGCCCACTGAATGGTTTCCCACTGCTTTCTCTAGGTTTTTTTTTGTTTGTTTCTTTGTTTGTTTCTTTCATTTCTAGTGCTCTATAAGTATCTCTCTCCTGCAGAACAGCTGAGTCTCTGATTATTTTTCCCAGATGTAAGAAACTGAATTTTTCAAGCTGGAACTTTTCTTTTACTATTATTCTATATTTCTAACATTTAATATACTTTCTACCACTTTTACCCTTGTTAATCTTCCCAGCTCCTTGCAATGCAATATCCTCTGCTCGGTTAGGGATACAGTGTATCTTGAGCAGAAAGCAAACCCAGGAACACACTGTGACTTCAACTGACAATTTGTTCCCTCCTGAGAGACATCTGTTAGCATCTACAGATACATGGCAAATTATTTTTCCCTCCATGCTTTCTCCTTGCTTCTGCTTGACATGCTGAAGAGAAACAATGGGCTAAGGCTGGGGGTCCCTCTCCCAACCCTTCTTCCCATGGCTGCTAACCCATCTGTATGAAGGAAACAGAGCTGCCCCAGAGAAGTGAATCACACACAACTACTGGATGGTTGGGGTTGGAATGGACCTCTGGAGATCACCTCATCCCCACTATTAAAGCAGCTTCAGCTAGAACAGGCTGAACAGGATCACATGGCAGGGGGGTGGTGTTGAATATCTCCGTGGAAAGAGACTCCACAACTTCTCTGGGCAACCTATTCCAGTGCTCTGTCACCCTCAAAGTAAAGAAGTTTTTCCCCCTATTCAGATGGATATTCATGGGTTTCAGTTTGTGACTCATGTCCCTTGTCCTGTTGCTCAACACCCCTGACAAGAGTCTGGCTCCATCCTCTTGACAACCACCCCTAAGATATCTACATGCTTTTACAAGATTCCTTCTTCTCCTCCTCCTAACTACAGATGCTCACTCACATCATTTTCATGGGAGAAGAGATGATTTTGCCCCTCTCATTCTGCATACAGTTCCTTGTAGCTCAGCAGGGAAGCAACTCCACAAAAATGAAAGACAAATCCCAGCAGCCTCTCTCTCTCTCTGTGACTCCTTCCCATTTATTATTTCTTCCTCTGTTTATCACCTTCCTTGATGGTCTCAGGCAGTGTAAAAGTACTCTCGGACAAAAAGAACTCCTAAACTTGTTTTTGTAATTCAGTGAATCAAAAGCTCTCCTTTGTGAGACAGTTTTTTCCTAGAAATACAATTTCTACACAACCTCCCACTAGAGCTAATGAGGGTTCAGATGTTTTCTAATCTTTCTCTAGCTCTAACTCCCATCAGCACTGATGGTCAGACAGGCTGGATGCACTGATTTGAAGTGCTATTCTTATGTTTTCATTCTCTTGCTCCATATGTTCCCTAGCAAGGGAACAGGTTTTTCTTACTGGCTGCTCTCAGGATGGATCAGGCAGCAATTGGTACTCAGAGCAATATAAATAAAAATGTGGACAGGGAAAGTTAAAGGGTTTCAATCCTTCAAGTACAACATTGATTTAAAGTAACAGGTACCAAACTTTTTTAAATCTCACATTCTAGAGTGGAGGTAGATGACCATCCCCAACCTACAGCTGAGAACACACAGAAGCACAAGAAATATCAAAGTTCACATTTAAAATGTCCCCTTTCAATTGTCCCCAGAAGCTGTCAGAGGTATTTTTGAATTTTCCCCAGAGGGATTAACAATTAACATTTTTCTAGGGACTGTTAATTACTGTTGGTACCAAACGTAAGAGTCCTTCAAATCTGATGTGAAAGGCTATAGAGGTTTTTCTAACCTATGGTTTCTGTAGAACCAGTGGGAGATCCCAGCTTCCAAAATTAGCCCAAGGCTAATGAGGAGATCTAATGAGAGGGGGTGCCACTAAAAGCAAATTTGTCTCTGTATGTGCCACTGCCATTGTTCTTAAAATTATATTCACAATCTTTAAGTTTGGAAAAGACATTTAAGATCATCAAGTACAACAGTCAGCTTAGCACCATCACCATGTTCACCATCACACCATGTCTTCAAGTTCCATATCCACACAGGTTTGGAACACTTCCAAGGACAGTGATCCATCACTTTTCTGGACAGTCTGTTCCAATGTCTTACAACCCATTCAAAAAAAAAAAAAAAAATCATACTATTAAAACTAAACCTCCCCTGGTGCAACTTGAGGCCATTTCCCTTTGTCTTGTCACTTGCTACTTGGGAGAAGAGACTAACGCTTAACTCACTGCAATCTCCTTTTACATAATTGTGGACAGCAATGTCCCCCTTTTTCCAAGTTAAACACCTGCAGCTCCAGATACTTGTGCTCCAGATACTTCCCCAGCTCCACTGCCCTTCTCTGGGGTTCTGCTTCTAGGCCAGATCAGTGGGAAGGGGTGTGTCCAAGACATCATGTTATTTGATACCACCTTATGTCATTGTCAGAGGAGGGGAAAAGGGTGTCCCCCTCTGGTGGAACAAAGTCTGGCAGGGTGGGGAACCTGTCAGCCATTGTGCACTGTCTTAGAATCACGCAGTGTGGAGTTGGGCTTAGTCAGCATTTTGCATGGAAACCACCCTCTCTTTATACACTTTTTTTATTGATATTGTTGCTGCTACTGTTTGTTTTCTTTTCTCATTGCTGTTTCCAGTAAATTGTTCTTATTTCAACCTGTTATCTCTGCCTTTTGTATCTCCCACTGGGGTGGGGAGGGGAGAAGCTTGTGGTTTTCTTTTAGTAGGAGTACTAAATTGGGAAATACCATTCCTAAACTATGGCATATGGAAATGTTCCAGACCCTCAGTGTCCTTCTTGCAGTGAGGGGCGCAGAACTGAACACAGGATTTGAGGTGTGGCCTCACCAGTGCCCAGTACAGGGGACAATGACTGCCCTGGTCCTGGTGGCCACACCATTGCTGATACAGGCCAGGATGTCATTGGCCTTCTTGGCTACCTGGGCACACACTGGTTCATGTTCAGCTGCTGTCAGCCAGCACTGCGTGGTCCTTTTTTGCTGGACAGCTTTCCAGCCACTCTGTTCCCAGTCTCCAGCCCTTGCACTTGTGACCCAAGTGCAAGACTCATGACTGAATTTCATTTCCTGCCCTCCAACAGATCTACATTCCCACCCAGCTTGGTGTCATCTCCAAATTTCCTGAATGTACACTCAATGAATGATGAGAAAGAACTCCATTTCTTGATTAAGAAAAAAAGTACACCTCCAGTGCAATGCTAGGAACCACCCTTGCCAGTGAAGGGGTGAGGAGGAGTTGGAGCAGAGCTTGAAGAAGTTGAGAGAAGGAAGGAAAAGGCTGAAATCAAGAAATGTGCTTGGGCAGCAGAATATCTCACTGACCAAATATCTCTGAGCACTACAGGCTTAGACCATGTACCCCTACATGTTTCTTCCTCTGCATTTCAGGTATTTCTCGTTCCTTTTTCCAGACACAAAACTGCTCTGAAATGAGAGCTAACAGCATAACACTTCTTGAAGGGATAAGGCTCCAAAGAGAAATAGCAACTACTTCTGCAGACAAACGTGATGGATGAATGCAGCTAGCATGAGGTCTTTGGAACAACCTTTCCTACCCCTTGGGAAAAAGAGAATGTAAATAGCCAGTGAAACCCTCTGGTGCCAGGCAAATGAGGATAGTAAGTATGCTAGTAATGCCCTAAGAAAGACGCAAAACATAAAATATATCTTTTTTCATGACAGTAATGCAAAGCAAAATATACATATTTTGTACACATATTTATCTATACAAAATACCAGATGCTATTTTAATTGTTAGTTTTTGTAATAAATGTAATTCATTAAAAAGATTTAATCTTCAAACAGGGAAGGTTAATGAAATCTGCCAGCAATACTTAGAAAATGGATGCAAAGAGAGAGGACAGTGCCCATTTATCTCTTTTTCCTGATGTCATGAAGGAAAACATTAACAGAAGGTGAAAGGAAAACCTACGAGGTCAGGTTTGATTGCTTATTTGGTGCTGCATGGATCTGATATGCCCAATGAAATCCAATGAACCTTAACACCAGAGCTGGGCAGGAATAAAAGATCTGCACTCTAAAAGAAGGAGACAGAGAACAGTAATAATTCAGATGGAGATTGTGAGTCAGGGAAGCACCTGTCTTACCAGGTGTAGACACCTACAATGTGGGTGTGTCCAAGAGAGGCACTTCAAAGGCACAACTGCTCTTATTCTGAACTGGAAATGTCTCTTTTTCCACAATGACAATAAAAAGGGTTCCTCTTGAATGTGTTGATCTGTACTGCACAAGTCTAAAGATGGGCAGAATTAATATAGATTCCTTATAATTCAATGATAGCACAGGGAAACCATCCGCAGAGCAGGGATCATTCAGGACTGGTCAGAGCTGTACCATCTTGAGAGTAGCAGCCAGTTATGGGGCAGGGCTAAGGGAGCATAGTCATGAGGCTGGGAGCTGCCAGGGATGGGAACTCCAGAACCAAGCAGGACGCTTCTTCCAGCCCTGTATCAGTATTAGCCACAAAAGGGGAGAAGGAAGGGAAGAGAGAATACTCACCCAAAGCTGTCTTTCAGCTGTGGGCTACAGAACATTTAAGCAGGAAATGTGTGAACTGCACTATTAACTCCTGAGAACTTCTCAGGGACTCTAAGATATGAGGGACAGTCCTTTGGATGCAGATGCTGGACACCCTGAGTATTACCAAAGGTACTGCAGTGCCCTTATATAAATCACTGTTACTCTTTTCTCTAGAACACTGTGTGCAACTCTGATCACTCAGTCATGAGAAGAACATTGCAGAACTAGAGAAGGGAATATTCAAAGAAGGCCAGCAAGGTTGGTGAGGATGAAAATATTTGGACTGTACATCTCTATGAGGGAAAAAACAAGAAGACACATAAAGAAATACATAAGATAATGACTGAGATGGAGAAGAGGTATTGGGTCACTCCACCCACTTCAATTCATACAATATGTCTGAGATAGGCAATTGCTGGAGAGCCAGTTTATGAAAACAAGGACTAGTGGCTCTCAAGGACATCCCTTCTCTCCACCCCTTCCCCTGCCCCTTCCTTCCTCCCCTTTCCAGGGACCAGACCACCTGCCTGCACACCTATCCAGGCTGAGCTGCCAACAGGAGAGGGGACAGGGATACGGTTTGGGTTTGTGCAGGCCCCCAGTCATGATGTCCCATTTCAGCTTCTCAGAATGCTGCCAATATTTTGAGCCAATATAAAATCCTTAAATTGGTTGGTTCTCAGAAAAGAAACAGACTTGAGAACATCTACACCTTTCTCCTAGCAGACTGTGAAAAGACAGAACTTCCTGTTTGACTCCAAAAAGGAAATATCCCACAGAAGAAGCAACACCACAATTTCACAGCTCCAGGGAAGGGAACTCTCTACCACTGGTACAGTTCTACAAGGCAAAGCTGTAAGCACTAAGGACAACAGTCATACAAATTTTGTTTGTTCATGTCTTTGCAAGTTCCCTGATTCCTCTGGAAACTTCACAGAAATTAAAACTAGATTCTTTTGTCTGTGGACATAGCCATGGTCAGATTCTTGTGACTCCCATGAGCCTCTCACAGGTTCAACCAATGGAACTGGAAGTGGGTACATCCACAATGGAGCAAAACAAATCTAAATAGGGCAGAACTGGATTGGGAAACTCACTGTGACAAAACACTGCTGAGATCTAGATCTTGGCTCAGGATAACAAATCAGAAGATTCTTGTTTAAAACAATTCCCTCAGGATTGTTATTTGTTTGATTTTTCAGTACAGGACTGAACTGCATAGGACATTGCACTGATTCAGCATGGCAGCTCTTATAATCCTGTATAAGATAACACTGGCAATAATACAAATACAATTCTTGAGCACAAGTGCATCATCATTAGATCAGCAGGATAGATTTTGGTTTCCAAGAACAAGTTTACTCAGCAATCTGTGTTCTTACTGAAGAATACATAATCATCCAGGTATCTTGTAAATTACATCACTATTGCACCCAAGTCATTAACACAGAATAAGAAAAATAATATAAAAATTATTTCAAATTAAATAGGAAATTAAAAATTGGGCAGCTTTTTAAAAAGTTCTTGTTCACTGGATTCTGAAAATATGTCTAAATAGTTCAGTGCATCTCTAATAGATAGTAGGTAACACTTCCCATCATTCCTGATTTCATATTTGCTTTGCTTTTCTCTTCCATTTTGTCTTATTACTCTTTTAAATCTGTGCAAATGGTTTTACTTTCCACATTTTTTTTTTCTCAATTCACCAATTTCAAGAATTGTTGCTGTATTAACCACTACATTTCCTCCCATCTGTGGTTTCTCTCCACTGGGAGATAAACTGTTCCTCTTTATTTATAATAGCTTATGATTAGTAATTCAGTTCTTCTGAGGAAAGTCAAAGTTACTTTATATGTGACAGCCATTTATTTTATGAACAGCAGGACCACAGACTAAAAACATTAAAATGATCCTGCTTGAAATACCTGAAGTGCTTAATCCCACAGAGGCACACTGATACTAATGTATCACCACCTGGGAAGAAAATTATAATTTCATGCTGCATTCCATATATTTCAGCAAAGATTTCCTGAACAAGCATACTCAGAGGCTGGTGTCATAGACTCACAAGAACTAAAGAGAGCAGAAACTGAAGAAACTGCAATGATGATGTTTTAACAGGATGACAAAAAGAAGCAGAAGAGCAACTTAGTCTGGATGGACATTCTAAATCATTATCCAATTCTCAGCAAGTCCATTGACTTGTCTGGAAGTATAAAATACAAAACTAGCTAAAACTAAAGTATGCAGAGTTCTGGGATCTTAGATCAGGAAAACTGAAATTATCTTCTCTGAAATAATTCCATTAGTAAACCAGCAGAAGATTTGGTACTCATTCTTCTGCAAGATAACCCCTCTAGATGTGTAACTGAAAGTACCCAATTTTTTTGTCTCGTTGGGTATTCCACTAGCAAAGCAGCAGCCATGGGTGGATTATTTTAACTCTTAAGGTAGGGCAGACTACCTAGGTTTGCCAGAACAACCACTGACTGTCACGGAAATGCCCCAATGAGAAGCATCACAAGAGTTTATTCTATTTAAATAGTCATTCCTCTAACACTGTTTTTTCTTTGGCAAGGTCTCTGATAACAATAAGGTCATGTTAACAAATTCTAATTTACCAAAGGCACAACAAAAAACAATGTCTGGAAGGTGCAACTGGGCAACTTCAAATCAGAAATAAGCCATACCTTTTACCCAGGAAAATAATTAACCTAGTCATTAATGACAGAGACTACTGTAAAATTTGCTGATTCTTTCTACCTTGATATATTGAAGCCAAGACTTGAATGCCTTTTTGGCAAGGATTCTTTATCCAAACATAAACACTGCTGGGCTTGGTAAAGGGTACTGCATAAAGTGCAATTGCTTGTGATGTATGGGCCATCAAGCCAGATGAGCTAATGGTCCCTTGTGGCACTCTGCTTTATAAATCTATTAACTAGAATTTGGGATTTATAGAGTACTGGGCCAGAGGAACAACTGTGATTGAGGTTGTACAACCAGTTCCTGTGGACTCTATCATGTTCCTTTTGAAATTGTTGGCAAAAATCCCATGGTATGAGCAATACTTGCCACCAATCACAAAGGGAAAAAGCTTTTATAAATGCGAGTGAGAAGGCTGAAGGGGTGAAACAATATTTGTTAGTTGTTACATCTATAAATACTTAGGAATTTATTTCTTTGTTATCATTTAGAGAATTCAGTCTTAAATGGCAGTTGCTCGGACAGAAACAGAGACCTTCACACCAACCTGCTGTGAAATAATAAGAAATATACTAATCACTGCATAAGCCTGAGCTTTGACAAGTTTAAGCCTACTTTTCATTTTCTGTTCCATTTCTAACAAAATCAAATAACATGAAGTTCAACCTGTCTCATGTTACCTTACAGAACATTTTATTTGGAAAGCTTAACCTAATCAAAGGGACATCACTCTCAGGAAGCGGAACTGCATCGCTGACCCATCAATTACCCTCACTGTAAAATATATATATATTTAAAATGTCCTAAAATCTCCTTTAATGCCAACTCTCAGAATTTGCCTGTAAACTTCAATTTTCCTTTAGTGCTTAAAATGCAGCAGACATAAAGAAATAGCCCACAGGCTTGTTCACTTGCAAAAAACCTGAAAAAAATTGGACTTTATTATAGACAGAGACATTAGTAGACAGAGCAAAATCTAGATCCTAGATGTTTAGAACTCTAATGTGAGTATCATCATACGTCATGGAATATCACCATTTTATAGACTTCAAAATGCTGACTGTGTGTTCTCTTTGCTGACCCACCTCTACCAGTGCCATGAATAATGGCAGCTCTACCACTGATCCCCTGTTATGTTCCCAAAGTCTGTTTTGTGCCCTGGATACTTCAAAAATTGGCCTCTTCTAGATGGCCAAGAAAAGCAGGTGACAGATCTCAGCAGAATGGAAAAGTGGTGCCATATGGAAATAGAAGAAATAAAGATGGCTAAGAAACACAGGTAAAGAAACCGATATGCAGAGGTGGGAGAGCATCTAGAGCTTGAATGCAAAGCACCCTCAGCTTGGTTCTAAAATGAGTGTTAATACTGATGGGTACTTCTTGTTGCAGTAGTTGAATGGAGCAGGTCCTCTGGGGGCTCCCCATGTTTTAACCCATGAACACACAGTGCTGTGGGCACAGAGCTTTCCAGACCTGGCTTCTTTCAGAGGTGTACAGCAACCAACAGCTCCAACTGTCATCCCACATTTTTACCACTTTTTCCTCTCCAGCAATGTTTGGTCTCTGCCGCATTCCCAAACTGCTGGCAGAGAAAGAAGCTGTAGTTACAAATGTGCTGACTAGCCATTGCAATTGGACTGCAGTAGCATAGACAATACGGATAAGTGTAGAGTTCCTACTTTTCTGGAAAGGAGAGATGGTGGGGCGGAGGGTAATTATTGTCAACCTTTTTTCTCTATGCAGCCACGAGATTTCAGTGTTTGTAGACATCTTGCCCATCGTAGGCATCTTGCTCCATTCCTGGCAATATTCAAACCAGGTTGAATGGGGCTCTAAGCAACCTCGTCTAGTGAAAGGTGGCCCTGCCCATGGCAGGAAGGTTGGGACAAGATGATCTTTAAAGTTTCTTCCAACACAAAACATTCTTTGATTCTATATCTTCAACACATCAACACTTAGAGCAGATCTAGAAAAAAATAATCAACAGGAGGGAAATGCGGGTGCGGGAGGGAGGAGGAAATGACTGACAAATACAGGCAGATGACAAATAAGTGCCCTTCAACCCAACAAGACAACACATTCTTCCTGCAAGTAACCCTGTGTATCACAGCCTTTTCCACGAAATACCTGTCTCTCATTCTCTAAAGAAAGGAAAGATTTATCCCAACCTCTGAGTTTTAATTCACCCATAACTATCCAGCCCTGTAGCAATACAGTACCACTACTGTTACCAGCAGTCATTTAGCTTTGTCTTGAGTTTTCAAGGCCTCAGGTCAGAACTTTGTCTCTTCTGCCATCTGAACTTTTCTTGGCTTGCCTGCAGCTTTACTTTAATTTGGTTTAGCTGACACAGCAGTTTAATTGGCCAGGTTGCCCATGGCTGGTTTGTTTTACTTAGGTTTATCTTCATGTGGTACAGCTATAGTTTTAAAGAGAAAGAATTAACAAGCAAATAGTCCATCTGGAATGAGATATTTATGGCTCTAATACAGGGATGTGGTATAGAGTTATACAAGCCTGGAATAACATCAGAGACTTTCAGAGAGGGAGACACAGGACATTGCATCCAGGATTACAGTCAGGGGTGATAAGAAATGGGGCACAGCCTGGCACTGGAGACTTCATCACCATAAATAACTCATTCATGGTCAATTAAAGGAAGTACTGGACAAACATGGGTTTATAAAAAAACAAGGGAACAATATCTATTATACAAAAAGAACATAAAATATAGACTACGTGGATGCAACCTGGAGCTGCAGGCTAATGAAGAATGAGCAAAGGCATAAAAGTGTGTTAGAAAACACACAAAACACCACAAGTGGACCCTAAGGGGAGTAAGAAGAAACCATCAACATCATATTCCTCCCAACAAACCATTCCAGATGCTAATGATTTGTCATAAAATCCAGCACTCCTCAGCACCACAACCAGACTGAAACAACAAACCCTAGGGCCTATGGAAGCGTGAGTACAACACCAGGAAAAGGGGTAGAAACTAAAAAGTGTGAGCATAACTATTGGAACTGATTATTTTTTACAAAACAGTTACATCCAGCCTAATAATGGTTAGACTTTTATGATTTCAGTTATACTAGCAATGCCTTTACTTACTACATTCATCATGTGCTTGCTTCTGGCCATTACTCAAGATTTTGAGCATAATAACCCAAACATTAAATACTGCTCTTCAGTCCCTTCCTTTGGGAGGAAACAGATATTAGGAATCTGCATCATCTATCGCAGAGGCCCATTGCAGCTACAGGATTGAGCCTACCTAATTGGTGGACAGGGTCATCTGAGGTATCCTTACTGTTATAAGGAGAAGATTTAAGACTGGCTAGATAAGTCACATTAATTATTTCAACATTAGTACTCAGTTACAAATGGCTTTTGCCTTTTATGATTATGATTTATCCCTTCACACACAGAATCCTGACCAGAAAGGACTAATGGAACATCTCTGTACAAAGAAAAGCAAGGTATCCATCTCATTTTTCCACCCCTGATAGAGGCTGCTTTTCCAAGCTCCCACAAGGATTCAGACCGGTTCATCAGCCCCAAGGATGACAGCAACAGGGAGAGAAGTCTCACTTCATTGCCTCTCCTCTGAAGTTATCAGCTTTTCTATACATTCAGCATGGGACTAGAAACTAATAAAGGCAGAAACCATCTTTATGATTAGGGGTATTGACTGTGCTTGTCTAATTGCCTTGCTACAAATTCAAAATAGTCCATTATAGGGTCTCTGTGGAAATTACTGCGCCAGTTAAAATACAGATAATTCATTTCTGTACATTTCCATTATGTATACTTTCATTTGTGGGGCCAGAGAGGAAGGTTAAAAACATACATTTTTAAAAAAATAGTCTCTTCTTCCTCTAAAGAACCAGCCCCAAAGCCTAGCTTTTATACAGCTATTACAGTGCTGTAAAAATTAACAGAAATAATGGTGTTCCTATTTAACCAAAGCTTTTTACATTTCTAAATTCTGTCCCTCCCTCACTGCCATAAATAAAACAGTTTCTATGGCACAATGTGAAACCAAACAGCTCTTTCTCTAGGCCAAGGAGAATAGCCTACCACCCCAAGAGTAGCAGCTTGTCTTTCAAAGCCAAGTGAAAATAAAGGGAGTTTCACTTCTAAGCTTTGAATTCCCCTATGAAAACCTGAATAGAAATACATGGAATTCATATCATCTATCACTGGCTGGCAAAGATGCAAAAGCATTTTTCTAGGCCTGTAGGTTATTAAGACAACCCACTCATAAAAACTTCTATCAGTAAATGAGTCACTAAATCTCAACCAGGAGATGAATAACCGTTTTAGGGAAGTAACTGTGACCTCAAGAGGCTCTTACTTACTTTGCAGCACAGATGAACTGGGAATTTGAAGAAACAGTACTACCACCTTCAGCAGAAAAACCTCCAAGTAGTGCACAAACATGACTGGATAAAGTCCCACAGTGCAATCATTAAATGCAATTTGCCTCCTATGGCACACTGGAAAATCACACACAACAGCCACATGCCCTGCTGAGGGATGAAAACAAGCCAGCAAGGGCTCTGAGAACTGACCTAGGAATTACAGGCTCCTGGTCCAGCCATTACATACCAGCAACAAAGGAGGAGGAAAGTTTCAGAGTTACCCTATGGACACAAATATAGCAGCGGGGCACTTTTCCTGCTAGTATGAGCAGGTAGGCACAGCTGTAATCACTACATACAGACCCCCCCTACTTTTCAGTCAGGACTTTTCACCTGGAAAAGCTTCAATATGTGCAAATAACCTCAAAGTATCCATCCATCTACAGTGCCACTTCCTCAGGTTTGTGACTACAGATATTCTTCTTTCAGGAGAAATACTTCCAGCGTCTGCCAGACAAGCATTAATGCACAAAAATTATACCCTTTTTTGCTTTTTTTCTGAAAGAAATTTTAATAATAAATGTCCAACTTTTAAAAATTACTTTTTAAGTCAAACATTTTTTTTTTTTACAAACTCTTGGAGATCAGGGTTTTAACAACATATAGTATTTCTTCATTCAAGATGGAAGAGTCTATAGATAAAATTGTGACCTGCAGTACTGTGTATTCAAGACTGCAAGTTCATAAAACTACAAACAGAATTATTTCTTCAATAAAGTGGAAAATCATAAATTGCACGGAACATTAGACTCCTGTATGCCACCACACCAGTCCCTTAAAAGTGAGGAATGTGGCTTCGATGTCTTCACAGCAATTCATGGGCTACACTGTCTCAAAAGTGTCTTCACTCCAAAAGAAATAAGCAGCTTAAAAGAATTTAGGACTGGGAAAGCTGATACACATGCTGAGTGATTCCCTTAAAAATATGGCCTACTAAGAGAGTAGTGATGACTTAGGGAAGTAAGAACTGACTTCTCGAAGGACGTCCATTTCGTACTCTGTCACACATTAGCTGCATTGTATCAATATCTGCTTCTATACAGCTCCGTGATTCAAATTAATAACGTTCAAGAAGATTTTCTCCCACTTTATGATGTGTTTTTCCTGCTGGTGATGCTTTTAAATTAGGTTTCAGGACCTTATCCAATAGCACACGGGTTTTTCCTCAAGTGGAAGACATTCAGGGACACAAATATACAAGCTGGTCTTCATGTCCACATTCTTTACAGCAGAAGTATTGAGTTCTCCTGGACCTCAAAATGTGCCATGGTACAAGTAATGCAGCTGTAGTGGTCAGTAATGGTTCTAGGGTGCAGGCTGATAGCTGAAGTTGAAGTCTGAAAAATACCAGAGTAGAAGAACCTGTCAAAGAATGAATATGGTAAAGGTCATTCAAAATTAAGCATACTACTTTATTATCTTATATAAATAAAGCCATTCATTAGGAATTCAACATACTAAAAATACTAAATAGGGATCTTGTCAAACCCATGCACACTCTGTACTTATTCCTGGCCACTAAACTTGAGAAGGTACTGGGATGATCTTGCCCGGTGCTATTGTGACTCTCTATTATCCTATTATCTGCAATAGCATTTAAGGATTTAAACATTCCTTTTTTAAACAGTTGTCTTGACTTAGGCAGCCAAAGAATATTAAACGTTTCCTAAGTATTCTTCCTTTTCTGACTTTCTTTAATATGGGTTGGAAACATCACAGCCAGATTCTTACATCCCACCTTCCCAAGAAACCACAATCTACATGATCTTGGGAAGGCTGTCTCTGGAAAAAAAAAAGAGTAAAATTATGTGATACTTTGTCACAGTCCCATTTGGAATAAAACCATGGCAGTGCAAATGAGAATGAGAAGCAGGAACATAGTAATTCTTCCTGAAAACTGAAGGGGTAAAAGTCTGAGTTTGCTTCAAAGATGACTTCATAGATTACTGAACCAGTAATCCCTCCTTACTGCCCATATCCAAAACCACTCAATAGGAAACTTGACCAAGCAAAACAATTTTGTATTTAAATAGATGAATAATGTTAATTTTCATTAAATGAAAACTTTTACCATTTTAAACCAGCTCTTATGAGAAGCCGATCCTTCTCTCTCCTTTTCAGACCTCCAGCAATCATTTGAAAGCCATATACAGTTTTCTGAATATTCTCCTCTAACCAGTACACCTTGAAATCAGTGGCATCAGCAAAATAGAGAGAATACCTTTACTTATTGTTGTTAATGATGAAAGTTCTTCCCATTTAGAATATTCATTTCTCATCCTCACTTAAAGAGCAAGGTTCTTACAGTTACTGCCAAGCCCATGGCCTCATGAAAGCCCATCTGGCAACCTCAGGAAAGGGACTGATCCCTGGGAAGCTCCTGCAAGGCTGTGAGAGAAAAGGATGGCAGCCATTACTTTCTCCCATTCTACTTGCACCTCCTTTAGTGGAGGAGAAGGATTACAATCTCATCTTTTCTCTGCCTCCTAAATAAAGTTTGGTTTTACAAGTCAGCCAATTGAGGTATCTGCACAGCACTCATGGAATGGGAAAAGGGTATTTCTGCCTAAGAAAGGCAAATATATTGATGGAGGAAGGAACACATATTGTCTGTCTCAGCCTGTAAGAATTTAAGCACCCGGCTCTGAGACTGAGTGTACTTGACCCAAGATAAATGAAAGTTCTGTGCAGTGTAATTTCACACAGCTGTAGCCATCCCATCCTGCACAGTCAACACCTGCTCTGCGAACCTGAAATCCTAGAAATGTGGAGGAGATTGGGTGACACCAACATGGCTGCCTTTCGGAAAAACCATCAAACCAACCTGTTGGAAAACACCCTTTTTTTTCTAGGACTACAGCCACACACACAACATATACAGCCATCTTACTCCAGAACAATTCTTCTAAGCAGAGCTTCCCACAAAACTATGAGAACAACCAGAGACCTCTGCTGCTCCTGTGATATATGTGGAGAAATCTTGGCCAAATTAACAGAAAGAGTTTTACAATAACACCATTAACACTCTGTTACTGACAAATTGATCAGCATTGAGCATCCTCAGAAATGCCATTGACATAATCAATGTCAATTATCAAAAAACCCAAGACAGCACCACAAATAAAATACCTAAGCTGCCAAATTCACACCACAGTACCTTCCAGAGGAAAGTGTAACAAATGTAAATGAAAAGGTGGCATTTCATCCCTAAGAATTTATCATTCTACTAAGAATGCCAAGAATTGAATTAAAGGTATAAAAGGTAATCAAACAGGTGAGACAAAGCAAGATTTTTTTTCTTATTCATACTACACTGAATAACAAGTATTCTTGAGCAACAGCTCAGGATCAAGCACTAGCAACAGAAAAGTAGCAGTTTTTTCAAGCGACCTTTTTTTGCATCTCTTTCAAACAGAAGTAGGGTCCTAAAACACTTCACCTCATTTGCTCCCATCTCTGTGTTTCTCATTATCGAGCTGTTCTCACCCTGTGATACAAATGTACTTTCTCAGTACTCTAAGAATCCAGGACAAATTTACTATTAATCTTGTTTTGCCATAAAATATATCAGACAGTAAGTGGGTTAAGTTTCCATATTCTGCCTTACCGATGTCTCTCAGCATTGATTAACAGGAAAATATTTGAAACAGCAGATCACTTTATAAGACAATTTCATCTTCGGTTTCTCTGCCTGCATTTGTCCAATTATTGCCAGTTTGGATTGAGTAGTGTGGACATAAAACCACTAAAAATTACACATCAGTCACTAGAAGACCACTATAAGGCAGTGTGTTTGATCAGTGGTCATGAGATCATGACTTTTTTAAAGGTGTCCATGACAGTTTTGCCAATCATCCATGAAAAAGTATATCCCACCTTCTCTCTTCAGTGAAAAAGGAAGATTTAAATTTAGCTTGTAAACCCTCTCACTGTTTCACTAACTGTTCAAGAACTGTAGCAAGATGCCACATCAGGAAGCAAATAAGAGACAAAATGAAAGAATATGGTTTCCTGGAGCAGATTTTTTTAATTCTATAAAGATTAATATTTCACAGATGTCACCTAAGTGGGATGTACCACTGCCTCTTGGAGAATTGCATCTGCATTCAGTAATTTTCTCATTTTACATGGAGAGAGGGAAAAAGAAGACACAGAGTTAACAGCTTTTACTGAATGGATGTAGAATAAAACCACCTAGGAGGTGTGTTTTAAAACAAAGACTTAAGGGAAAAGTATAGTGTGCAATTTCTATCAGGAAACATCAAAAGAAAGAAAAAGCAAGAGACACTATAGGAAGGAAATAACCCCAAGGCTTTATGTGTGCATGGTCTGGATGATGAGAAACATTGAAAGAGTGATCACAAAAGAGCCAGTCACAAAATAATCTCATAGCTGTTTGTACTGAACTGTTAATGCAACCTGCTTAGAACAGACCAAAAAAAAAAAAAAAAAAAAGGGACACTGCAGGGCACAAACTAATAAGGGACCAAGGCAAAAAATGTATTTCCAATCTGCTTTCACAAGCAGAGAAGGAAAAGATGAAAAGTTGCAAGAGTGAGAGATGAATATAAAAAAATCTAAGACTTGAAATTTCTGTCTTGTGAAGAGACTGCAAATACAAATACAATATGATGGCAACACCCTCTGACCCATGCATGTATTGATAATCATTGCTCTAAGAAGTACAGGTTAACAATTTATCTTAACCAGGGAGCAAAGAATAATGCAGAGTTCTAGGGAGTAAAAAAATTATTACATATTATTTTAAAATATTAGATATACTCTCCTTGTATTAGTCTGTATTATTCATTAAAGTAAAATATATTTTATTAATCACTGCCAAATTAGTACCTGTAATAGACAGGAGCCAACAGACATATTTGACATCAATTATTCTTCATAAGTCATAAATAATGAAAGAAAAACAGGGATTCTTCCTGGGGAAAGCTACTAATGCATTATGTCTAAAACAGAGTGGAAGCAGTGAAAGTGGGTTTGTAAGACAGTTACACACAACCACTTTGAGTTTCTGTTTCCTGTTAGAGCTAAGAAAATATTTAAGCTGTACTCACTGAATATAATTACAGACACTTTCAAAGATCTTTAAATATTTAACCACCTAATCTTCACAATATCTCTATTAAATAGATGTTTCTTTGTACTCCCAATTTACACAAGAGAAACATCTTTTATAGCTTATTTTTAAAAGTGGTTTTGTTTCTTTTATGAAATGCTGGAAACTGAAAAAAACCCCACTGGATAGAGGCCTCTGCAGGTGCAGCTTTGTAGATGCAGACACAAATGAGAGGTTTTCTGCTCTTTGATTACTGCTGCCAGTCAAGCCAATATTCACTACAGGCTTCAAAATGTGGAGGCAATTAAGTAAAAGGACAAAACCATATCTGCAAATTTCAGCAGAGGCTCCTTCAAAGTTCAGCATGGAGAAGAAGGGCCCTGCTCACAACTGCACACCTGGCTGTGCCAAGAGCAGAATCTGCAAGCTCTTGGCACTTCAGATCCAGCTGAATCTATTGATGGATGCTGCTTTTCTGAGCCAAATTTCCAAGGCAGAGGGAATGAAAGGAAGGCAACAGGCTTATTTTAAACTTGACATTTCGGCAGAGCAAATCTATAGAATAATTGGAAAGACTTGCAACAAGCTTATAATATTTATCCATACATTTTGACCAAAGAACTGCTGGTTGATTTAGCACTACACTGAGAAGCAAAAAGAATATAGAAACAGTACAGCCAGATGAATGACCTTGGATGTTCCTAGGGCATACTATTTTTTCATAGAAGAGCTGAAAGATGTCACCTGTACCTTAATTGTATTTTTAGAAGTTCCCAAATGAAGAGCAGCTACCAGACAGTGATAGAGAACAAAATGAGAAAATGAAGTTTCTGCTTAATTGTATTGTGTATTCCACATGGGCATCTGATAAAAGAAGCTGAATCTTAAACAAGATAACACATAATCATGTTTGTTTTAATTAAAAAATAAAGAAATAACCTAGATCCAGAAAAAAAATAAACCTAACATTATTTGTTTCATCTTAAGTCACTCCCTAGGACTTAGGACAGGACTATTGGGTGACAAAGAGCAGACACATCACACATGCACAAGAGTCCCCCATACTACTGAAGTAATAACTCCAAGAGTGTAGTATGGTGCAGCCCTTATGGCAATGGAAATGGTTATATTGATTTTACTGAGCTGTGGACAGGACAGGCTCAGCATGACTTAGGATTAAAGTTAGTCGACTGGAAAGAAGCAAAAGCAAGGCAGTAATACTCATGTAATAATAGTACTCATCGAATAAAGTAATGCATGGTGATTAAGAGTACGGGAATGAGACTTTACAGGATGACAGGCAATGCTGCATAAATGCTACTGCAAGTCATTTAATACATACAAAATTGCAATTCTGCAAGTATTTGACAACAATGAAAATACAGGATAGGAAATATTTGCCAGAATTGTTAACAGCATTGCAGTTACAGAGGAAAAGATAAAACAAAGCCTGGCTAGATGTTTCCTCCATAAAACAGCCAGGAAATTTAATTTTAAAAAGGGTACAGTGGATGAAACCACAGGATAAGTTTACCCAGGACCATTGTTCCAACATCTCTACCAGAAGGCTGTAAAAGAGGGCTTACTCTGCTTAGGAAACTCTTTTGATGGGTTACCCACTTCTAGTCAAAAATAATTATTATGCCCTTGCTCTTCATTCCCTACCTGGACTGCTGACTCATTGTCCAGTGCTACAGAACCTGTGCAGTGAGTGACAGATACTATTATATCAAAATTCTCAGTGACTTGTCCCAGAAGTAGCATTTTTCACCTATTTCATGCCCACATGATTAGGTGAGATAACATCCAACATTTTTTCCCTTCCAAAAACTTAAAGCAGGCATCTTGACTGACAAATTTGAATTTAGAGCTGGTTTTCTTTGTTAGTGTCATTAAGTAGACAAATCATAGCTATGAACCAAAAAAAGTTGGCCTGCTTTGTACTGATGCAAATGATGACTTGAGTTACAAGGTTGAACAGGGCCTGATATCTACTTGGAACGAAATGGAAGACTCAGTGATATTTGCTATTATATGTATAGGTGTGGAAATATATATATGAAGAGATTTATGACCCTTGCTACACCAGGAATCCTTGGGCAAGATTTTTGAAGGCACATAAATAATACAGCAACATGGTGAGTGGGATTTACCAAAGCACATGTAAACTGTAAGAATTCAAATTTTACTAAAAGTCAGTGTGTGCAAAAATATTTTATAGATTCTAGGAGATGACCTCCTGCAGATACAAGTGCCTAAACACCTTTGTCATCTGCACTGAAGCCCCATGAGGCTGCTGTGAGACAACACATACCACACCATGATTTCTTGTAAGGCAAAAACATCTGGAAGCTGTAAATATGTAAGACGTCAAGCCTTTGGTCCACAAATCCACCTGAGTTAAGCTGAAATTAGTGGCACCTAGGGACCTATGTATTTTTGTACATCTGGCCTAAAAACGTCATGCCAAAGTTCTTTGTCATAACAAAGTTTAACAAAGTTTTTAGTTTGCTTCTCAGATGTGTGTATCAGGGATGTTAGTTAATAACTGCTGATGCTGTGTCTGGTGTAGAGACCCTGTGTGGAATCCAGTCCAAACAAGGCTGAGAAGACACACCATAACTGGTTCCAGATGCTCATGGAGTGGTGAGGTGGTTTCTACACAATGAAGAAAAGCTGCCTGAGGCGACACAGGGCAATCAGAGATGACACTTTTCACTCCCTAGGACTTTCAGGTAGACTTCCATTCTACCTCTCACTTTTCAGATGAGAGGTAGAATGGAAACAGTGATCTATTGGTTTGGCCCAGAGTGAACTTCATAAAGGACTTGGGTCTGTGCCTCACCCAAGTAACTGAAGCTTTTCCAGAATATTGAATCTGAGATTTTTATCCTCTGCTTTGTAAGGGCTTCCAGCAAGGTAAAGTAATGGGATTGTGACAATTTCTGAATTTGGTCAAGCCTCATCATTGCTGATAGCTCATTACAGAATAGAATTTCATAAGCAGACAGTCTTCCCTGTAGTGCAGCCATCTTTTCTGAACCTTTCTAGGGGCACTCAGCATCCTTGGGGGTATAAAAGGACTGATTACTTACAGTGTGAATCTGATGTAAAAGCAGGGCCTTTCAGGAGACATAGAAATAACAAATGACTACAGAATCCTTCAAGAAGCAATGGGATATGCCTACTGCTAGCAGTGTCTCCAATCCTAGCTAGAGGACCATCAGCAGTCATGAAAGGCTGACTCAGAAAGAATAAAGCATCATCCCAGATGTAAATGATGTTGCTCGAAATCTTTTTTACTGAACTTGTGTTTGATTAACCTGATTACAACTTTGAAAACTGTTGACTCAATGTAGTTTCTCTAGTTTAACAGGTTCAGGGTCAAAGCCATATGCTCTGACAAGGGTGAGATATGAAAAACACTCCCTGTGACATGGTACAGAAGCACAAATCTGTCTAATGCAATTTGAAGACAGGCACTGGCAGGCAGTGATGATCAGCTGGCAAACAGCTCTGCCTCACGACAAGACAGAAAGTGTTCAAAAGTCAAGATATGCCAAATAGAAACATCTTTCTTCTACTAACAGGCTTTAATTATTGAATACAATGGAAAACTGTGGCAATGCAAGGCGCTACTGCGTGGTAGTTATGGGAAGTGCTGACATTTTAAATAGTAGCTAATAGTGTTCTCAGTTGCTCTTAGGAGAAACTAAACAGATGAATTAAATTTTCCCACATGCAAATTTCATCAGAGAGATTCAAGATCTCTTGAGGAAGATGCTGGCACAAGCTTCATTGTATTTTGTTTCAGTCTGTGGTGAATGCACTGCGTGGCACAGAGAGAATGTGGGCACAATATATTACTGAAGGACATTTGAAGAGTGAGAACGTAGCCACTTTGACTTACAATGTACAGAGGGATACATTCAGAATTATAAGTATAAGACAAATAGGTTCACTGAAGATAGAGATGGCTGAAGGGAAGAAAAAGCAATCACAGAACGCAAAATTCAATAGCAGAGCAAAAGTCTAGTAACTGGTTTGAAAGGAGCTTTGCATCTCTGTGAAGCAGGACAATGCAAGTGGAATATCTTCAGTCAGAAAGTGCTTAAGGATAATTAAAACATTTTCACACTTTTAACGTCCTCTAAATGACTGAAAATGTCAAGGTTGCATCAATTTGAAGCATCCATAACACACATACATAGACAGATGCAAAATAAAAAGAAATTATCAAATTCCCTGATCCTGACAAATGCTGAATATTTGGTAAGAAGAGCACAGCGCATACCACAGGAGCAGATCACATCAGTATGAACTGATACAAGTGCAGGCTGCAGAGTTATCTATGCTGAGTAATTCCGCACTGAGGGAAGCTGATCCACATTTATATCACCATAAGAGGAGAAAATAATTTGTTCTTCTATCTCCAGTTACAACCAGACAGAGAAAATATCAGTTCAAGGACACTTAAACTGAAAGAATATATCCATAGGCTACACAGGCACAGCACTAAAACCTGACATCTGTATTTATATCAACATGTAGGGCTGACTTTGAGGTTACTCTCACAGGTCCCACAACAGATGAGCCATTGCATCCACATCAAGGGGTTACTCAAAAATCACTGAGGTGACACCTAGGTCAGGGTGGGCCCTCATAGAAAGCAGGGACAGGGAGCTGGGGAACTATGGCTGGTTGATTTTTCCTGATATAAGTAGATCACATATTCCAGAGACTGAGGGACAAAGAGGTGGATAGGGTTCTACATCTTTTTGTCCATGGAAAGTCAACAGAGATCCAAGGTGTAAGTTTAGTGGGAACTCAGGCTCAAACCAAGTTATCAGGATCAATCATCACAAAAATGTCGGATAAAGGGAAGGGTCTGGGATGGGTCAGTCCTCAGGAAGTACTGTTTGCTTCACCAGCAATACTGAGAGATCCCTCAGCAATTCTTCATGGCACCCTCTGCAAAAGCCCAAACTTGGTGTTTAACTGTCCCTTATCTCAGGTAACAACACAAGCAAACCAAACCCCTGAAATCTGGCTATCAGTGCTAGCAACTGTTTTGAAAGCTGGGAGGAAACATCATTTTTACTATCATTCACAGAATTATAGAATCATTTATGTTGGAAAAGACCTCTAAGATCATCAAATTCAACTGCTAATCAAAAAGGCAAACAAAAACAGTTTTAAGAACGTGTCTATGTTATTAAATAAATACATTAATATTTTGTCATCTTATTGAAATAAGAACCAGGTATATTTTAGATTTTGTTCTGTTTCAAATTCCTTCATTTTCTCTTTCATTTCCTTTTATATTAAACCACACAAAATTTTCAAGAGTCCTGACTGCTTTCTCTTCCCTTACTTTCTCTTCCCTTCTCCTGAACATTGTACTGAATGCTACAAATGAAATAATTTCATCCTTTCATGCTTTTACATTTAATATCTTGAATAAAATAGAATGTTTTTACCATTTTTACACACACCATGTTATTTTTTCTTTATGACTATCACAAAAAAAAAAAATCATGTTAGCACTTCTGAAATTAGATGGCTGTGATTCATTATGGGTTTTCCTATCACCTCAGCCCTAAGATACAACTCTGAATTCCAAGTTCGGAGCCCTGTTACTATAATACCCTTCCCCAGACCCACTCCTCACAGTTCCTGCAGCACAGGCTGTTACTCTATCTCCTCAGACATGGTGGTCTTCAAAATTAACCTTCTCACAGACAAGGAAAAAAATCTCCAAAAATGTTTCAAGAGATAAAAAATTCTTACTTGGAGGCAACCACCACAACATTGCCTGTGGGAGGCAGGTATCATGATCCCTGTTTCACAATAAGGGAAACTGAGCCATGCATGTCAATGATTTGGCAGTCTGAAAGTTTGTGGCAGAATCCAGTCTGACCCACGACGACAGGTAGAAGCAAGAATCTACAAATTTACTGCAGGCACCCAATTCTGTATGATACGAACAAATATAAATGTAGGAGAGAGACAGCCTGGTTCTTTCTAATGGCAGTGAATGTTCCAGCTACTCAGTACAGACTGTGACAAATGGTAACACTGACTTGAAGGAGTCTTGTGAGGAGGCAACATTCAATTTTTTTCTGCTATTGCAAACAACCTGTGTTACACTGGGGAAAACCCAGTGTATCTTCTGAATGCATTTTACCCATCACAAAAAGTAACAACTATGAAATGATGTATTAAAAGCAAGTGAGAGTATAAGCCAGAATGATTTACACAAAGAACTCTGTTACAAGCAAATGCAAAACTTGGGCTTTCACTTATCTTGTGCCTAACTGGGATGGATTTTTCTCTGAAGGGCTGGATATAAGGATTTGTAGCAGAAATAACCATGTATAAAATATAGTCTGGTTCACATCCTTGGCTACCCTGCTGCTGGGGAGGGACAACTTATACTCCTACTCCTTTTTTATTTTGTCACTGACCTTCACTATTTGTTCAAAGCTCCTAGATATCCAACAGCCCAGTCAAACAGGAGCTGCAATGACCCAAAGATCTTCTCAGGAGGTCTCATGGTATTCCCAGGAGACAGCTCCCTTGGAGAAAGGAAACTGGCGCTTCTGAAGCTCAGCCAGATTCTGGCAGTATCCAAAGCAGATTATCAAGCATATCAAGCTATAGAGACCCCTCAAAATAACTTAACCACCACAATATTTGTGCATTTTTAAATAAATGTTTTCACTGAAAAAGAAGTCCTCCCAAAACAAGGAGTTCATGGGTCTTGTATCCCTGGTTTTTGCAGCATCTGCAGTCAGACAAGTGGGTATATTCAATATCTCTGGAATGCTATTAAATACCAAGGAAATCATATAATAATAGCCAAGATCTTCTCAATAGTTTTCCAATACTAATTCTCCTTTACATTGAGCTGAGCTGCAATAATGGAATCCCTAATGTTTCTCCCATGTTAAAAGAAGGACAGGAGGGAAGATAAGAGGAGTGTCTCAGTAGAGGGGAATACGGCACTGACATTTGAAACAGTCAATATGGAACAATTTTAATGAAAATTATTAATATTTTTGAACACTTGATAAAACAGAATATGTATTATTGGCCCACCTTTCAAATGGGACTCGGCTCCCTGCAGGGAAACACTTCTGTAAGTGCAGTGTTGAATCTCTTAAAAAGAGGTTATTTCTTCCCACTAATAATAAATAACCCTCAGACAGCCAGCTCAGAGTAGGTCACTGTGGACCTCTAAAATCTGGATCACTGAAGCTCACTCTGCCATTATAACTTCAAAATACATCAGTTATCAGTAAAACTCATAATGTGAGTAGCTGATACTATTCTCCTTCACTATGCATCATTATTCCACCATATCCAAAGGCAGTTAGACCACTTACACACACATACATACAGTATCTCTCTTCCCTCTCAGTCTTTACTTTTCAAAATTGTGCTTCCTTTCATGTAAAAAACAAGAAAAAATCTGAAAAAGACAAATCATCTAGTTTGAAATGCTATATACATTCTCATGACCTCCTTTCATTTATGCATTTCCTTTTCTCCTCCTCTTCTCACGGACATTTTTCTTCAAAGTTTTAATCATATCACTTTCTCTCCTTTGTTTTCTGTGCTTTTCTTTTTTTTTTTTTTTTTTTTTTGACTATGTTTTCTTCTGCTCCTCAGTGAGCTGATTTTGAATTCAATTTCCTCAGGCCACTGCCTTTACCTTTTTGTCCCACTTTTGTCTTTGAGTTCTTCCTCTCCCCTTCTTTCTGTGATTTCCCAGTACCTCTGAGAATATTTCCCCAGGATTCTCTTCCAATCATATTTCTGCCTTTTGCTGTTACATAGGAAAACAAAGCTTGTAAGGCTTCATTATCCCAAATCTATGATGGCATCCAAACTATTTAATTATCAGCCCAACAGGTCTCAGTGATCTGCACATCTCTGCACCGTTTAGGTGTTTATACTAAACATATTCAACACAGATTGGCAGAATGGTTTGGGTGGGAAGGGACTTGAAAGATGACCTAGTTCCAGCCCCCTGCCATAGGCAGAGACACCTCCCACTAGTCCAGGCTGCTCAAATATAAAATATTTACTTACATGGATGGAGACACTCAAACAGAGAGAAGGTAACATTCATTAAGTCAAGGAGCTACTGAACAGCCAGTGTACTGCAGGAGATTAATGCTTGGTCTAAGACATTAAGACCCCTCATTTTCACTAAATGACTGAAATATATTGAATGAGTATGAGGAGAGAAGAAGTACATATGTTGAGGGTAAAGATTAAGCCCATTCAGATCCTTTGAGGGACTTGCTAAAGATCAGCTAATGCTTTCTGCCAGGAATAGGCTCCCTTTGATGCATGCAAACCTGAAATGTAAGACATGCACAGATAAAAGAATTTCTCAGGTGTGCATCAGGAAAGCATTTAGAGCCTCTCTGCAAGATAAAGTCAGACATAGACCTCACTGATTTAATCTAGGTGTAAGAAGAGGAAGTCTGGTTTTCATTTCTTCACTTCTGTTTGTAAAAGACATTTCTATATAGTCCATTTGGTCTTAAGTAACCAGCTTTATTTTCACATTACACAAGAGCATTCTTCTCCCAAGTATGTAGCCTGAGGCACTGGGATATCTTTAGTGCTATAGGAAAGAAACAAGTACTTATCTTGAAATTATATTGTAAGCAGAAAGGCTCTTTGACATGTAAAAAGACAGCAACAGAGCACAGCTAAAACAGAAGAGACTTATACGAACTTTGTAATACTGTCCCTATAGACTCTCTGCATCCCAAGCCTCCTCTAACATCATGCATCCCAGTCCTACTTTAAAACTCTTTCCAAACTCCTGTGACTTTCTAGCAAAGCCTAGATGAGCCAAGTGAAATCTTCATGTCACCCTTCTCACTGCACACAGATGGTTTTTCTTGATTAGTCAGAATGTGACCCTTTTCTTGCAGAGGCTAAATCCTCTACAAAGAGCAGTGAAGTCCCTCCACAATGACAGTCAGCTACATCTGGAAATACAGAAGAGTATGAGGAGTGCCCGGCTGTGTACTTGATTCACATCCACCTCTATCAACCCACTTTGAGCAGAAATTCAGCTGGGAAACCAGTAAAGATGAAGATGTGCCTACATGGAGATACATCCAGAAAATGGCAGTCTCACACTTCAGGAAAGAATTTAAGAAACAGTTGCTGGGTAAGTGGCTTGTAGATAAGCATCAGCACAGACATCTCAAGGACCACAACTTCCTGGCCATAAAGAATCTTGTGAGAAGTCAAGAAGAAGAGACCAGAGAAGACTGTTCCACCTTCTTTGGCCTCTAGGGAAAACATTATGATGCCCCATACCTTTAGTAATTCAGAATCTAAATGAGATCAAGATTTATCTTCAGTGTTGATGGCAGCATGTTTAGGATGACAGAATCATTGATTTCTCAAGAATACATGTTTTCTGTTAGATTAAAAGCAGTTGTTTCTTCTTAAGAGGAAGATAGGCTCGGTAGTTATTAAACTTGCAGTAAGAAAAGCAGAAAAGGATACAGCAGCAAGAGAGGAAAATAATTTCTTCAGGTATAATGAGCATTAAATTAGAAGTTTAATGATCCAGTGTAATAATTCTCTGAATTCAAGAAAGGCATGTGGTATCCAGCTGGCCAAGAGCAATTTTGACTACATGCCACCACAAATGTAGACTCTCATTTAATGTCTGTGAAACCAGACCAAAACGCGAACACGAATTTCACATCAGTCAAGTGCAAAACACTTATATGATTTCAAGTCCCTGACTTAATCTTTCACAGGTTGCAGCTGACAATCAGATGCCTTTCCAATCAAAATGTGACCTTATTCTCTACTCCATCTGGTCCTGAGTCAATGACCACTGAGAGGCTGAAACTTCATCCAATTTCTGGATTTCTGCTGTAAATGAACTGTAACTGAGATTTAGTAACTGGAAGGAAAAGGCCTTGTACCTCAACAGAGAAGGAAAATGCACTTGCCCTACTTACTACAAAAACTGCCATTCGATTAAATCAATAAAATTACAGCAGACGAAACTTCAAGATTGGTGAATACATGAGATCACCAAATCACAGATTAAATCTGCACTTTTTTACTTTTTGTGTGATTTTTTTAACAGATTCCTAATTGATGAAAACAAAAAGTGGATGTAAATTTCCCATGGCATGTGTTCTGTCTGTTCATCCTGAGAACACAAAGTAATTTTAAAGGATACCTTTTTTTGTTGCTCATAATGCATTGCTACATGAGAAGACTGTTGCCCCCATCAAGAGTCAGATGTCCCTATTATTCTTCTCAGACTCTAACTTTCAATTTGTTCTCTTCACTTTCAGAGAGCTGAAAAAGAAAAGAAAGGAATATCAACTCTTGTACTTCATAATAGACTTCACAAAGCTATCTTTCTCAGACTGTATTACAGCCTTTCCTTCTTTTAATAGATTCATGACTATTGGCAGACACAAATACCTTTGTGCTTCAGTGTAATTACAAAATAAAAAGCAGGAACACTGTTTATTATGAAAATATTGTGCAACTTAGTAAAAGGATATACTTACCATGAGCTTAAGTTTGTAGATGGAGAAATGTCTTTGATCCCTGTGACATGGGCCAGGTAGATGAAACTGGCTAATCTTTTTGGCATCCAAGGACATCACATGCAAGAGCCGCTGGCAATGAAGTGTGGAAGGTAGTTCCATGTCTGGTTGCTTTCTTTTTGAAGCTATCTTGAAAATGGTGAGATTTCTTTTGCTTTTTTATCACCATCTTGCAAAAGGCACAGATGCAACTTTTGGCATGATTTCCCTTTCAGGATATTGTTCCATTAATGTAAGTATGAATTTTGGATGTCTTTTCTTTCTCCTGTCCTGTCTTTTAGGTTTACTTAATCTAATTCCCAGAAGCAGACAACAGCAATGAAAGGAAAAGCAATACTGCTTCTTATTTCCCAGGATTTTTCTATTCTGCTTTTCTGTGTTAATTCTCTAGCTTTCTCCATGAAACCCATTTTTCAGTTAAAGACAGGTTTTTTACAAACAGAGGCACTTAGATGACATATTTCCCAATAACATATTGAGTGTTAGAAGAAACTGACTCCAGAGAAATTTTCCCCCCCTCATTTGGTAGGTCTGAGTTTACCAAATATAATTTATTGATACAGATGTACAGGGGAAGACAAGTCTGAAAAAAAACCCAATCAAATAAACGCTATGCATAGAAAGCATCCACAGCTGAACAGATGTGATTGTTGTTACCAAGCTTCTACAGAATTACCCACTTTCTACCTACATGGCAAGCACAGCATCATAGTTAGGGTTTCACTAACAAACCCAGTTTGGGGAGGGACCTCTTTTAATGAACACACTCACCCACCCCTGACTCCCACCAGGGCAGCACAGCAGAGACACAGGCATCTCTGCCAAATTAATTTATTTTCAGTTATAGTGTTGACCTTCCCCGTGAACTATGACTAGGAAGGTTTGCGTATTCAGGTCATTCAGAGCTAAATTTGTGGAAAATTCAGTTGCAGCAGAGCTGCAAGTAAAAGAGAACAAATAAGGTCGAGAGCAGATAAGAAGCAGTTGTCCTGGCCAGGAGGTCAGCAAACAGTCCCTGACTCTTGAGAAGTGGACTTAGGCAAACACACTGAGCTGGCTATTCCATCTCATAGGTTAACAGTTCAAGGACGGCAGAATATTTTCCTTGGTTGAAAGGATGTCTGCTGGCACAGGGAGGAATCTAATTCAGAGTCATTTTCTGAAGAACAAGCTCCAGGGGTTCCCCATGACACAGTTTTCAGGTGTAAAAGGAACAGCAGCAGCAGAGCAGAGACTGACTTTGCACTGTTTCCTCAGTGCACAGTCAGTGCTTCCCAACTACAGTGAAAAGAGTTGTGTGCTACTATAACTGAATGACAATTTCATTTTCCAACACTCAAACTAATTATCAACTTCCATGAGAAAGATACAGCTCTTTGGCATATTTATAAGCCTAAATTTACTTGGATCCTTTAAAAACATGTCCAAACACTATTATGTCCACCTTTCTGTGTGTCTTCTTTAGAGCCTGCCTCTGCCACACTGTCCATCTGTCCTTACATTATACTATAAACTCCTTTAGCTGTAGCCATGGAAAAATTATTTCACTGCCATTTGGGTGACCAGTATCCTCTGTGAGCTTGCTTTCAGACTTAATCAAAACTCAGGGCAAGCCAATGATATTAGAACCACAGAGATCCCTGTGAGAATTTTATGAGTGTGTTCTTCCAGAAAGTTCTTGGGTATCTGATGCATAGCCAGTAAAACAAAGCCAAAGAATATAAAAATTTATACCTATTTCAAAAATCGGGATACACAAGCATGAGTCAGGCATTGCTGCATTTTGCTTTACTTGGAGAAGGAGTAGAGCAGTTGACAGAATTCAGTTAAATTTGATTAATTAACCTAGAGAGGAGGAGATGATTGAAAATTCAAATTTCAGAATGCAGCTGGAATGGAAATCTGTACCAGACACTTGGTATCTTGGTCAGTACCTTGCACTGAAAACAAGTGGATACATGCATCTCCATTCCCCCAAACAGGAAACTTATAGCCAGTTACTGCCTAGTCCAGAGATATATCTAAAATGCCTTTATGTTTTCCCATAAATATTCAGAAAAGAAATTGAAATCTACAAATTGAAAGAGGCAATATTAAGGTTTAGATAACAGGAGGAAGTTTTTTACTGCGAGGGTGGTAAGGCACTGGAACAGGTTGGCCAGGGAGGCTGCAGAGTTCCAATCCAGTTTAGCTAAGGCCTTGAGCAACCTTTGGTCTAGTAGAAGTTGTCTCAGCCCATGGCAGGGGATGTTGGAACTTAAGGTCCTTTTCAAAGCCTCAACATTCTATGATTCTGTGATACTATGATCAAAGTACCAAGCCTGCCAGAGTTAAAAGAATGTTTGGATGCTGCTCCTAGTCATATGGTTTACTTCAGGTAGTCCTGTGAGAAGCAAGGCGTTGGACTCAATAAGCCTCATGGGTCCCTTCCAATCTGATATATTCCATGATTATTTTTCAGTCAGCAGTCCTTGCCAAATATGAATGTCATTTATAAATAATTTTAGCTATTGTCAATTCACTTTAAAAAGAAATTAAGAAGAAAAATCACTCACAAAAAGTTTAATCCAGGTAAGGAATCTTGAAAACCCCCTGTTTAAGTTTATGGTTAGTTGAACTCAGATCTACTCCATTCCAGTCAAAACTACCACCTGTTAGTTCTGCTACACTTTCGATGAGCATTGGATAAATAATAACCTGAATGCAAACTCCTAACAGAAAAAATATAAACTATTCATCGGTTGTCTGTATGAGTGCAGATATACTTCTGCAAAACAAATAGGAGGTTTACAGGTCCTATAGACATTCTGACCCCAAATCTCATATTATGAAACTGCCACTAGCCCTGTTCACCATTGACCAGCCACTGAAAGATTGTTATGCACTGCTAGACTGTCAGTGATGGATAAATTGCTTTCTTCATATGCTTTGCCCACATTTTTCCTGATATATCTGGGCTTGTGCAAGAATTTCAGTTTCAGTGAAGGCTTGCAGGCATGCAAACAGCAATTACTTAAAGCTGTCAGGAACAGAATCAGTTATAAGCACAGGCAGCTGCCTGCAGCATCACACCCAAGAAAACATTTGGGTCCTTGCAGTACTTGCTAGAAATCCAGATGATGCCTGTACAAAATCAATGACTTGCTACTGACCACAGAAAATGAAAACTAAAAAAAAGGTAAAGCAATTTAAACCAGAAATGTGAAATAATGTGGATAAATACACAGAGGAAATACAAAAATTAACCCACCCACCCACCCCCCCCCCCGGGAAAATAGTGAAAAGAAATGGTTTAAAGTATTACTAGTGTTTTATGACACCAAGGAATTTAGGATTTATGTTATGGCATGATTTACAGGCTTTATAGTGCTGAGGATTCTACTGAAAGCAGCGTCCTAGATAAAGATACCTACACATCAGATTTATTTCCTTTTTGCTGCCACATCCATGTCTCCATTTAAAAGTGAGAGAAACAGGAAAACAATAAACAAGTCCCATCATGACTCAGAAGTAATATTCCTAATACCCCATTTGGATCCTTCAAAGAGTGAAAAAAAATAACATTTTTTTGGACCACAGATGCATTTGATTATGTCACTGTTTCCATTTGCCTTTTATTACATAAACCAATAAAAGCAACATCAGGGAGACACCCTTCCAGGCAATACCCTCTTTTTGTCAAAGAAACCCTACTTGGCTGCTCTTGTTTTCCCTACAAGCACTGCATCACTTTCTAGCTTAGACCATGGTTACAATAATACTGCTACTGCTGTTCTTTAAAATGCCCACTGAGTCAGCACACTGAAACTTGAAAAGGTTTGAGCATACACATAGGATGGTATAGAAATGACAATATTTTTGCCAGATCCTTAATGGCATTTTTCTTTAAGATATTGTGTTGCTGAATCTTTATAGCCCTAACCAGCTAACTAACCAACCCCAAAAAAAAATTTAAAAAGAAAAAAAATACCACTGCTTATCAGTGCCTGGTAGAAAGATTCACCATGTGCATTTTCTGCTTTGCTAGGGGATGAAGACAAACTGGAATTTAAGTGTCTATTGCATTGTAATAGGTAAACATCAGTAAAAAACTGCAGCAAAATGTAACTCTCATTAAGAACTGTTCGTTCCAAATGCTCTGAATATTGCTCTTATCTTTATGAGCAAGGAGTCTACCTGAGAACAATTCTGCAGTTTCCACACAGGACACTTCACAGGCTTAATTAGAGAAATTCCAAAATTCTGTTTGCCCAAACAGAATATTTTCTGCTTTCTTCTGCTAGACACAGAGCCAGAGTGGCAGAGATTGGAAGGCAGCTCTGGAGAACACCTACTCCAACCTCCTTGCTCAAGCAGGAGTAACTAGATCAAGTTCCTCAGAGCTGAGTCCACTCAGGGTTTTAGAATCCCCAAGGATAGACTCACTGCCTCTGTTCAATACATGGACTGGACACTGACACAAAGACTGCATAATCAGTGACCTTCACAGCTGACCAGAGAAGCAAGCAAAGATAAAAAAAAAACCACATAAAATATGTATAACTTAAATTACAGTACAACTTGCATCTTAGTACAATAAAATGCTACCCAGTAATGCCCTTGAAATCACTGAAATAGGAGCACATGGCCCAGTACAATCAACCTATTGCTTTGATGTGACTCTACGATTCACAGTTCACATGAACAATATCTATTTCATGGCTCCACTCTAATAAAAACTTAATGAAATAATCCTTTAAAGTATAAATCCCTGGTTTCCTGCTTACTTTTACAAGCTAAGATGGAACTACAACCTGCACCCTACAACCACACTTTAAAGCATCCCAGAGTTGCTAGCTAAAACAGCACTGACTTTAAATATTCCAGCATATTCAGAAAGAACTGGTTGATGGGCTGCATTTCTTTAATACCTGATCAGAAGACAAGAATTTGCTGTTTCCCAAGGGTCACCCTAGTCTCCTGCCATTAGGTTAATATCACTGTTCAGAAAAAACACCATGATGTTTACTATCTTAGGATCAAGCTGATAAAATTCACTGAAAGCCATTTAAAAAGCAACCCGACCCTTTCAAAACAAACACTAACTTTTCAACTCAAGCTATTTAAATGTCTGCAAGGGGAAAAGTTTTGTTCCTTGCTTCAGAGGACAGCTACACCACCCTGTGAACGCCAAGAAGCAGCACAGGCTGATGGAGGCTGCAGCAGTTCTGATGCAGAGGGGACCAGCACCACTTCTGAACAGCAGCCAGGGATGGGGCTCGTCATCTCCCCTGCACTGCCCATGGTGCTACTCACTGTAAGTAAGGAAAATCGATTTTCTATTGCTTAGCTTCATAGAATAATAATCTTAAAATGTTCAAACAATATTTAGACACAAGTATTTTCATCTGAGAATTCCTTGGTCTTGTTCTGGGATTTCACTAGGGGAAATTTCGCTTTTGGATGCACCAGATGTGAAATATATTGCAAAATTCTTAAGCAGGCAAGGGTTTTCTGGAGAAATACAGGCATGCATTTTACTTACCATACACAAAGCAGGGAAGAATCTTCACCACATTATAGCACTGCAAATGCATGAAATAATCTAAAATGTGCCAGTGAACAGAAGTATTTGGCCTATTCTCTGTACTGTGTGTTTACTTCGAAGGAAGGTGAAAAAAGCAATCTCTCTACTAAATTCTTTTTGAACAAAAACTTCATTGCATTCAGCTCACTGAAACATAACTTAGGTTAATGGTGCCACCTGGTGACAACTCTTACTCACTGTTCCCAGCCCTTGTCAAGCAAGAAAAAAAAAAATTGTATGGCATAAACCATCCCGTCAAGAGTAAACCCCCCAAAACCACATCATCTGCATTAATTACTTGTCCTAAGGAGCACAGTGTATTGTACACAAAGAACAATAAACAATAGGAAATAAAATATTTCTTAACATACTTTCATTTTAGACACTATCATCCACTACAGTTTATTAGCTTGTGAAGAGAATGCACTTAATAGTACACAAAGGAAAAAGAGAGAATTAACACTAATTTGTCGGAATCTGCTGAGGATGTGGGAGCAGGGTGCTTTCTCTAGCTCAAAACCTTTCTGTTTGCTGCAATGTTGGAGTGTAAAACTCCAGCACCACCTTTGTAGGATTTTACTATCCCCATGACTGCAGTCCCTAAACAAAAAAATGAGTGTTTGAGCATGTGCTTTTTGCACCTTACCTGCTAGTAACAACTCGCAAGAGAAATTAATTCTGAAGCCATAAACTGGTCTGTGCATATTTCTCTGCATTGCAACGCTGCTGACTATAATCACAAAATAACTGATGGGAGATTCCTTCTGCGTGGTGAGACTCTTGTCCTGTTTCCTCGAGGTAAATCAGGATTTATGCTGCAGGTGACAGTACGTGGTGGGGGAAAACACCTAGGGCAAGGAGGAGGCAAGCACAGACAGGCCAAGAAGGGCTGGAATCCTTGCTCAGGCAGAGACAAGGTCAGGGAATGTAGCACATCAAGGCCCTGAAGGCTATTTGGCATCTGCCAATGTGTATAATCAACCTTATTATATTACTTTCTCTCTTGTGTATAAAATAACAAATAGCTTACAAATAGATAACTTCAAAAACTCAATATTTAAAGAAATTGGTAGAGTAATAGTAATAGAAATGGAGATGGGAATTTCTATTTTGCAGGAGGTGCCTGGGCATAAAGTAGAGTAAGACACACTTTATTTCATGTAACACAACTTAATAATAAAATAGCCAGAATTTGTGTTATGGATCATAGTGATGGTTTCTCTACAGCTTTGCTTACATGGAAAATACAAGTTCCCAACAATTACTGCACAACCACCACTTTACTTACATTACAGTAACAACTTACAGGTGAAACCAGTCATTTTAGCAGTCTCACCTCAGCTTTACTCCCACCCAGTCATCACAATATCCTATTTACAGTTGCAATCCAGCAAACAATTCCATCAGCATAACTGCTGACTAATCTTTCACATTTATAAAAAAGAGAACACTTAATAGAAGGCAGTATACTTGCTTTACAGTTTGCTATGCTCACCCAAAATTTGCTAATTTTTTATTCAACTCAACACTTTGGAAGGGCAGCTGAAATTACTGGACAACTTTCAGTGTATTAATGTGCTTTTGAATAGAAAACAACTGCATCCCTTCACCTCCCAGGACCTTTTACAGACTGGTATTTTCTTTCTATGGAACCTAATCAGAGACCTCCTTAATTTAACTAAATAGAACTATCTCAACAAGAGGATGGATACTCTTCTCCTAGAAGCCTACTTCACATAATAGTCACACACTGCAGATGCAAATTATACAAGTATCCATATGCTTCATTTATACAACTATTTAACCAAACTAGCATAATAAATATGTCTAGTTAGATACTCGCAGTAAGTGTGCAGCTGTCTGGAAGGAGATACAAAATCACCATTAGTGAAATCCAAACTGCAGCTGTCATTAATCAAAGCTTTGCCCTTGAACATACATCATTAGGATATTGCTGTGACAAAGTGGACTTTTACTGCTGTTTGGGATGGGAAGATTTTACTTCCTTAAAATAATTTGAGTTTTCTAGTGGTGCAGATGCTGTGAAAAAGGCAGTTTTTATGCTTGGTCTCAACAGAGCAAATAAGCAGAGAAAAGATCATCAAAATATTACAGAACACTTAAATTACATGTAAAATGCTGAAGTTTTGCACAGTATGTAGAAAATCCCTATTGAAAATACTTGTGTTTAATAGAAATAATTGATGTTTCTTGTATCAATGGAGATAATGCAGTCAGAAGAGATTTGACTGTTAGGCCAAATGAACATTTCTACGACATTGAAGTGGTGATGTAGAAGAAGCTTTAGTCAAGATTAGGTTCCATGTGTAAAGATACGCTGCTGCTGCCAGGCCCATCCTTTGATCAGAAAAGAGCAGTGGCTGTTAAAATTATTCATCTTGATTTTATCTTGATTGACAGGGATGGAGGGGTTTGCACAAGCTCAGGGGATTAAACCAGAACAAACCAAAGAGCTTTCTTCATGGTCAATACGGCCAATATATTACAGAATCACTTGGGTTGGAAAGGATTTTGAGAGGCCATCTAGGTCAACCTCCCCACAATGATCAGGGACATCTTCTACTAGATCAGTTTGCTCAGAGTCCCATCCAACCTGACCTTGAAGGTTTTCAGGAATAGGGCAGGTACCTCTCTGGGCAATCTGTGCCAGTACCTCAACCACTCTCACTATTAAAAAAAAAAAAAAAAATCCTTTTATCTAGTCTAAATCTACCCCCTTTTACCTTAAAACCATTCCTCCTTGAACTGCTGCCACAGGTCTTACTAAAAGTCTGTCCCCATCCTTCTTATAAACCCTTTCAAGTATTACAAAAATCACAATAAGGTCTTCCTGGAGCCCCCTCTTCTCCAGACCAAACAGCTCCAGCCCCCTCAGTCTTCCTTAACTGGAGAGGTGTTCCATCCTTGTGATCATTTTCATGACTCTCCTCTGGACCTGCTGTAACAGGTTCATGTCTTTCCTGTGCTGAGGATCCCAGAGAGGGATGCAGCTCCCACTCCAGGCAGGGGTCTCACCAAAGCAGAATACAGCAGGAGAAACACCTCTCTTGCCCTGTTGGTCATGCTGCTTTTGATGCACCCCAGGACTCTGTTGGCTTTCTGGGCTATGTCCAGGCTTCACTCTAGACTGTGAATCATCATTCCTTTAGAAAGAGGATTAAAAGCTTTCCAAAGGTTTCCATTTTCATGAACTCTATGAGCCTTATTTTTTATGCATTAACTAGCAGCTAACCAGGGCTCTTAGACAACATATTTGTCCAAAGAGGCTATAGAAGCCACTGGATCTGCCTGGACGTGGTGTGATAAAGTCAAATTTAGCCACAAAAACAAGGTGTTGAGTGACTGCTATCAGGCATATTATTTAGGCTAGACAAAAGATTATACACTTCTCTAAGATCAACAGGGACAACTTGCAATTTGAAAAAGAGTCTGAAGGCATATTCTGATAGTGCTTGTGAGAGGTTACCCAATACCCGCAGTGCACAAGCTCTGCCATGTCAACTACACACACTTGGAATCACCTTCTAGAGCTGAGCTTGGATTCATACTTTAAAATTCTCTTAGCCTCCAGAACAGAGCAGCCATGTACACTGTTTTATGAGGATGATCCCTGGGCTGTGAATGGTTGGAAAGAATGCTGGTCACATGGGCCAAAAACTTGTCAGAAACCATTCCAGCTATTTTACATGTAGATGATTGAGTTTCCCATGTGGAAATATGTGTGCTCCCAGGTTAGTTCACTAATAAAGACACTTCCAACTAGAATTCAGCTGTCAGTACCTTCTTTGAGAGTGGTTGGACAGTAAGAGTGCACATGGGAAGTTAATAAACTTGCTGGAAATCCATATTCCTGCTTGCCTTGCAGTAACTTTGTCATGTAACCACACTTAGAGCAAATGACTAAGAATTTGCTGACTGTAGCTTCTTCTGCGTTTGTGAGCCATCTGTTCAGTCCCAGCACTTGTGTATATTGCTTCCACATGAGATATGCACACTTTCCTGGATGCTGCTTTATGAGAGCATTATCCAGTTCAGAAAGAGTCACCCTCAGCTGTGCAGTCACAGCCAAGAGGTTTGGAATTCACTCCTGGTGCCATTGAGAGCCCTAAAGATACAACCTGTATACAGCAAATTCATTAGGTCTTTTCGCCACAATATGGAAATTGTATTTCCAAGCCAAAAAAAAAAAAAAAAGTTAGTTGGGAATTATTGTAAATTTATTGTTTAGTGAGGGACTCCTCAAAACTTTCTTCTTTGCCAAACACTTGTCAAATATCTTTTGGTTTGAGAAAAAGCATTGCAGTTTGTGGCACAGTTTGTTTTAGTATATAGCAATAAATGATGGGCAGTGGGTTTGAGATATGCAACTACCATACCTCTCATGTCCAGTGCAAGCAATGAATTTTAATATTCTTTAAGGCTTTCTTGCAGCAAAAAGATGATGTCTGGCAGAGCAACTATGTCAAACTATAAAATTTTCCTTTTTATCGTGACTATTTTTATACTACTGATTTTTCAAACACATGATGAGGACTGGCACTGAAGACACTGGAGGAAGTTGACAATTGGAATGAATCACAATCCTACAAAAATGCTTTTGAGTTCTGTGAAGAGATTTTTATTCAGGAACAACCATATCTCCAAACCTTTGGCCAAGTTAAGCATGTATTTCCCTTATACAGTAAAACAAGTCCTGTTTCAAGGAAACAGGATTCTTCCAGACATTTTCACACCTGATTTTTTTGAGTTCAAATCTTGCAGAATATGAATCTGCACTGAGAAATCCTGCAGTTCTTATATTTTTCCTTAAAAGTGGTGCTGGATGAGAGCACTTTGCCAGCACAGGTTATCTCACAAACCTAGTGTAACCATATAACACAATTCTTATTAGAAGGTATTTAAATTGTCTATTCACATTTGTAATTCAATCAGGATTTATGTGTTTATCCCATTGAGAACTGTGTATACATGTCCTAGCTATCTTTTGTCTTCCTCTCTAATCCTTTACTTATCACGCACGCTGCTTAGCAAAAGTTCAAGGCACTGGCCCTTTTTCTTACCCAGACATCCTCCTTAGTACCTTAGGATTGTCTTGATTTAATGTCAACTCCTCATTTAAATGTAAAATGCACCAGGTATAACATTATTACAGCATTATTACTGTACCTTACAACCCTGTCCCATTTCAACAGAAATCCATCTCCTCACCAAATGACATCCAATACCCAAAACTACAAGCACAAACACAAACCTGCTGTTTGACAAACTGCCATTACAGTTCATTTCTTAGGCCTTTCTTCAGTGAAAGTAAAGACAACTTGCAAAAAAACAGGGTACAAAGACAGCACAGCCTTATTACAGGAATCTTCACCACATATCCTAATGCTACACCAAGCTCTGTAAGTAAATGCTGAAGAAAACCCCTCAGCACTCTGGTACTTCAAGACACACTTGACATCCTGGGCTGAAAAGAAATATGTCAAAGAGGCAAGTCTCTGAAAAAGGCACAAATTCCACTCTTTCATCTTAACTGCAGAGGCCAAAGCTGAAAATGTAGTGAGTGAAAAAGATAGCTAATTCACAATCTCTTGTATAAATTTACTAACTTGTTTGATTGATTTTCTCCTTCAACCAAAATCTTAAAAGGAAGAAATTATCTTGACAGAAAAGGTCATGAATGACACAAGAGATAACACAAAGGCACTCCAATGGGAAACTGGGGCTTGGTAGTAATTCCCAAGCCACAAAGCCCTACATGATAAACAATACATTTTGCAAAGCTGAATGAGGAGTGCTTGTCCCTTACCTTCCCAAGAACCCTGGCAGCTACTTTATCTCATTAAAGTACTGGATGTTAAAATACTTATATTAAGTATTATTAATATAAGTATTATTAATATAATTATTATTATATTAACTATATATATAAGTATAAAATACTTATATATAAGTACTGATAAAGTACTTATCCAATATTTACAGTCCTGTCTTTAGGTTACTCTAGCAACTGCTATAGTCCCACACAAGCAGTTCATGAAAGATGTATATATTTTCATTTGTGTGGAGAGTCAACTGGGATTCTTATGCTGTCACCCATACACTTCAGCTAATCACCAAGAATCACCAACAAAGCTTTTGAGCAATCTTGTCCTTTCCTCTGACATGCAACATTTGCACCACACACGGGACAGATTTTCTTGGCTTGGTGCTTCATATGTCACCAGCTCAGACACCTTGGGTAAATGATACTGAAAGTGGTACCAAAAAATCCATTGCACAACCAGATATGCTGTCCAAACTAAAAAAGGTCCTTTTCCTGCAGGACTGTCTGCTCTGAAAAACAAAGATCTTTCAGAAACAAAGCCAGCTCAATCCAGAAACAGATTTTTTAAAGCATGTTTTAAAGCAGCAATTGTTTTCATTAATCTTGTATATTTGCTCTTTTTAATGTTCTGATTTGGCTGAATTCTTAGAATTCAGTCAATCTAACCAGGTCATCTCAGCTCAAACGGGATCTCTTGCTTTCAAGGGTACCATCTCTTTCTATTGACTATAGAGATATATCCTTATATTTAGGGTACTAAGGACTGAGAATAAATAAAATCAGTGGACTCTCAGAGGATCAGAATAATGGCAATTTAGTAGAACATCAATAAAATACCCAGGTTTGATTTTGTATTCTCATTAAAATATTGATCCTTATTGCATCAGAGTTCATGAAGTTGGTTTGTTCCCCCCAATAATCATTCAGATTTCATGTTATGAGCAAGTACCTCCCAAACCAAGACTGCCAGTGAAAAGTCTCACAGATGGCAGTTCCATCCTCCAACAGATATTCATTTGTCAAAACTGTAAGACAAATAATTTTCAGTAATTAACAGATTTGTAAAACGAACAATTTATCATGAACAATGCAACATAGAGACATGTAAGTATTAATAGTTTTAACACAGTAATAGGTCAATGTCTGTTCCCATTTGCAAATGTTCTGACTTCTAATTAGTGTCTACCATTTTGTGGCCCACTTTTGCTCTAGGTAGATATCCTATCCATCTTCCACAGCAAAGATAACAAAACTGAATAAGAATAGACCCTTGACTGGCCTAAATTCTCTCCAAGAGAATGAAATCAGACAATGCTTTCCATTATAACTTGAGCCTGACAGCCTAAATCAGGATGATCTCATGATATGATGTAAGCTTTGGATTCCTTAGTTAAGCTCTGTGTTCAGTCACAAGTGTCCTATGAGGTCTTGGGTCAGTCACTAAAGCTTTTGTTCAGATCAGCTGGGTTTTGCAATCTGTAAAAAAGTCCCAGCAGAACCATGGTCAGCTGGGCACCACACACGAGGACGGGACTCCTCAGGAGGCTTTTGTGTTATTCAGACATGGACATTGTCACCAGACACTCCTAGGTGTCAAATGGAGACACTGAACCGTAGCCAGATGCAGGGATAGGGAGCACTGTACACACAGACGCCTAAAACTGCTTTTTGATGGAATGGGGAAAATTAGTTACCTCCCTATTCCAGAGGAGGATTTTAAAAATGTGGTCTTCAAAATAAAGAGGCCTTCCTCTGAAGACCATCTAAATCTATGTGATTCATTATCCTGGCTGGAAACTCATGTAGCAACTCACAAAATATGATGTTGACCTCACATAATACATACATTTCAGAATGCTTTATGTACCCTGTGTAATGAGCAAAAATTAACAGTCTAAAAAGCTTTCTAACTTCAAATCTAATGAGACTACACAGAAAGGCAGCTGGAACTCCTGCTTATAAACACCTTGCTATAATTACAAGATAAGCAAAAGAATTAGGCTTTCTAATCACAATAAATTACCAAGCAGAAAATGTAATAAAATCTAACAAGGTCTTTCTATATTGCACTGTGTTATTACAACCTTTTTATATTACCATCTATTGCAAAATGCCAGGCAACTAATTAAGGGAAGAGCTTTTTTCTCAGGTTAACTAGAGCACCTGCAATTTCTGCAATTATTGTACTGTTGGAAAGTTGTCCTGATTCTGTTCCCATTTAAACAAAAGAAATCAAGTCAGCATTATAGCAAGTTTTGTATGCTTGCTCTCAAGCACCTTTAGCAAATGGTCAAAATGGCCGGGCAAGAGCTTGAAATAAGCAAGCTATGCTTTGCACAACCATAGTGCTTCTCATTCAAGGACTTCAGTGCATTGATAAATATTAACTCCCATACTGCTGCTCTGAAATAGGCAAGGGATATATTTAAGTATCACTTGGTTTACTATTGAAATGCATCCCTCTTTTTATGCTTGGACAGGATGCAGCAGCTGTTTAAAAACACACATGAATATTAAACAAGAGGTTTAGAGAAGAAGTAAGGAATACTTAATCCAAAAGGCAGCCCAGAGAGATTTACACAGGTGGATAGCAATTACTTAAAGTAACACCCCCAAACTCCACAGGTAATTTTGTTCTTCAGTCACTTCCACTTTAAATTTAAATTTGCTGTGGCTTTTAATAATACTGGAGGACTTGGCAGGCAGCATGTCAGCACTGAACAGTAGTGAGGGGAGCTCTGGCACAAAATCAGGGCTAGAATTGCTAGAATCTTTTTATTCTGACAAAATGAAAGAGGTGACTTAATGATTACAGCACACTAAGATTTTGGCTTTATGCTGCTGAAAGAGGCTGAGTAACTGTTTAGATTTCAGAGGATTCAAAAATTAAGCCCTCAAACAGCTATTCTACCACCCAAACACTGTCTCACTGATAAGCCCTTATTTTCAACACATCCCACCCAATAGAGGGTATCACACTCAGCAGCAAGGGTCATCAGCTGGCACAGGGTTTCTGCCCTATTTCTGCTGGTGGCTGCATCAATGGGTTATCTGCTGCCAGTGCAAGGAATTCACCACATGGAAGTCACAATTTGGAAAAAAACCTCTGATTTGCACAGTGTTGTCTCAGCCTCATGTCCTGCATTATGGAGAAACCTCTTTACAGTCTCCCATTGCAAAACCTACTTAATATCCAGCTGTCTCAGCATGAACAGCCAAATTCTTTCTTGCGCAGACAAAAATTATTAAAGAAGATTATGATTCATAACAGGACAAAATCCACCAAGCAGCCATTCAAAAATGGCAACAAGGATATTGCTGTCTCTGCAAGAGAAATGAAACAAAAAGCATACAGCTTTCTTTTCCCATGAAACATCATTACCAGTCATTCCTTTCTGTGACAAAAGGAGAAGGCATTTTAAAAAGATCACCATTAGTTTGGTGCCTAACCATCTACAAATTTCTGTACTATTTAAATAGCCTCTGTTGGAATGGGTGGAGGTATTTTGCCAAGGAAATCTCCAAAATTTTCCCTGTAAATATGTCATTTAAACACATTTTTTGTACTTCAAGCATAATTTTTACAGGCTAGCCCACTCTGAGAGGCCCTCCAAATGACTTGCTCTGTTTTTACACCCAATCTACATCAGCACTTCCAGTCTCAGTATTAGGATTCTATTAACAGCTTAACTTTTACTTACTTATCCACCAAAACCAGTTCTGGCAGGGCAGCCAAACATCCATTTTAATTGAAAACGTCACATCTTTGTTTTTTCATCAAATTAATAAATGAGGTCACCAGATGGCTCTTTTAGGTTCATTGAGCTAGGCTTCTTGGATTTTACGTTCCTTGTATGCTTTATAACTAAAATCCTCAACACTGCCAGCAAATCACATCAATCAGTGCTGGTATCCTCACCTCACCAAAGTACCTCCAACAAACACCTGAGTTCCACAAACACAGAATCTTTTCCTGAATCCAGCCTCTCATGTCAAAAGACTTGACAGCAGACCTGGGGCCACATGTTATGAGTGATATGCCATGGAGCAGTGCTAGAAGGACTTTTCATTTGAGATGCATTAATGAATCCATTCTCCTAAACAGAATTTATTTCTTAGAAAGGCCAAGTGTCTTTTATTGAACAGTTAATTTCACAATCAGGTATTCAATCTGCCAGATGGGCTCCATGGTAACATCAACGTTTAGTTAACATAGTTAAAATTTGACCTAGCAGATTATCACAATTTTTCTCCTCTTTAATGCTGAGGAGTGGGAAAACACCTTTGTATGGTAAATTTGAGAGACTGAATCAGGCAATATGTTGCTGGCCCCAACCAAAACCCTCTGCAGGGGCACTCTTCCTGCACCTCTGCAGAGGGCTTCCCAAAAGTGAAAGTAAACCTCACATTTCCCCAGGTCCTTTAAGCTTCTGGCACAGAATTACTCTATATCTCCACTTGGCATTGAAAAGTTTTGTATTTCATTAAGAAAAACTGCACAAAACTGTAGTCTGAGCATCTTCTAGGCATGTGGATATGGTTTGGTGGTGGTGCATTTACACCACCCAACACCTTGGAGGCTGATCCATAGGAAGCACGCATATACACTACTGCAGTATGGATCTGAAATGGGCTTGGCCTCCATGCCAGCCTCCTGGACATATTTATCATCACCTAAACCCTAAGCAAATCTTTGGACAGCTAATGAACTGGCACAAATAGATGTTGCTGAGAGATGTGCTCCCACTTGCTTTAGCATTATGGCTAATTGAAACTTCTTGAGAAATTCCAAATGGCTGGAAGAGCATTAAAACATCTTGAATTGGAGTTCAAAACACTGGAAACTCACAGGTACATGGGATAAACTTCATGCAGTAGAAAATGAGCTATACTTACAGGGCCCTGACATATAGCAATGTGTTCTGTGACGTCCCAAAAGCCTTAATGGAAATGATCATAGAATTCTGGTAAGCAATTCAGAATATTTTGAAACAGAAAACACCAGTCTTACTGTGGAAAAAAGAAAATAATGCCAACAGATATATGCATTTGAAATCAGTGTAACCACAAGATGTCACTCTAAACTTTACTTAGAGGAAGGGTTAGGCTACTTCAACTTATAATAGCGTTCAAAGATACTTTTTTTCGAACTATATATATAGTTTTCACATTGCATTTACAAAACTTAAAACATAAATTAATTGCTACATGTTAAACACAACTAAACAAATGTGAGAAAGGCATTCTACCACACCAAAACTTACTTTTAAATCTTCAAAAGGCAGGCTGGATATGAAATTATGATGAGAATAAAAACAATAATAAGAACAGCCTTTTGGCTGGAGAGGTTAAAGACGAAAAATAATGAAGTTACAGTTCAGTTCAACACTGAAGATCAAAAACAACTCAAGAAAATGCAAGATTTGGGAGAAAACAGCCACTAAACATTTCAACCCTGTATCTATCCATCTGTCTCACTGCAATTAGGTTGGATTTCTCCTGCTATCTAATTACTGTCTGCTTGGAAAAATACTCCATTTTTTTTGCAGCAGAAATCATCTAGTTCATCTAAACCACCTAACTATTGAGATAAAAATCAGATCTAAGAGAAAGGAAGGAGCATTTTCAGTAGCATCAGCATCTCTAAAAGCTCAGGCAGTGAAGGCTCATGTGGAAGCGTCGGACAGTTTTGACCTTGCTTTAAAATGTGTGTTATTAACATCATCACACAATGGAAATTGTGAAGAGAAGCTCTCTTTACTATCTTTAAAGTCCAGGAAATCACTATGAAAAATTAACTCCAAAGCACTGATAAGGTTGCCAAGGTAAGTCCAAAGTTAGAAAGTGTCACACTTTAGGTGTATGGTCACACATTACTTGTCCCTCTGCTCTGACACTTGATTTAGTATACAGAGTGGGCCTGCTCTGGGAAAGCTGCCTGAGTAAACTTTGCACCATTTATCTGAGGACCTGAAAGGCTGAGAGCAATAAGAAGATTTCTTGAGGGTTCTTTAGCTTAAGAGCATTAAATAACACCCTGGGAATTAGATCCTACTGAGGGTCTCACTGAGATCAGGAAGTCACATACACAGTATTTTTCACAAATGAGCAGATGATCCTCATGTTTTAAGTATCCAAAATGAGACACTGAGACTTTCTTGATGGAATAGTGACACTCCCTGATGCAGATGGAGCTGTGGTCACACATAACAAGGGGTGCATGTGTTGAGTATCAGACCAGATCAGTGTCTCCAATCAGGCCTCAAAAAGAAGAAGATATTTTTACTGCTATTTCTCAGGGCTTCAGTACCACCTCTGTAGCACCTCTCACAGAGTAAATAATGATGAGAAAGCAATGAATTAAATACTTGCCCATGAGCTGAGTCCTGCCCCTTCTGCACACTGAATGAAGCAGGATTTTTGAAGAAAATAAGTTTGAGGTCAAATAAATAAGAAGTATCACAGTGTATGTATGCACAGGAATTGAACTCAGTTCACCAAAACTGGCTTAGTTATAACACTGCCCTCTGATCACTTACCTAATTCTCTTCTTTTCACATTGTTTGGAAATACCACATCCTTTCTGCATAACACAAAATAACATAATGGAACATAACAACATGTAATGATAATTATTATAAAAACTATTTTCTATTTCTAAAGCCTGGGGTTTTATGCAATGGTGCCTTAATCACCTGTATCAACAGATATTCAAAGCCACACTACTATGATGACAAAATGAAGACAGGAAAGAACAAATTAAAGACAAATTCAGTCTTCTTTGCAAAGAGCACCTAATTATCTCAGAAGCAGATCAGGGCGACAGAACACAAACACAGAGAATGGACCTCATGAGAGAATCAGCATGCAACAGGAATGAGCAACACAGTCTGCAGCATTTCTTTTCAAGACACACTTTAATACTCAACAGAGCTCACAAGCACAGAATAATACCTGAGCAAACTACAGCAGAAGTTTGAGATAAATACTGTATCCACAGTTACCTGTCACAATATGTATATATGAATTCATATAGGTATTCTATATATAGACATATATATTCACAAATATATACAGGTATGTGTATCTAAGATTAAGTAGTTTACTTTGATACATCTTACTGTTCAGTGCTCAATCCCAATTGCACTTAAATCACTCCCATCAGTATTTTTCACTGACTCCCACAACACACTGGAAGCACAGGGTTAAGTAAGAAGAGTACTGAGATTCCAAAAGATCCACAGTGGTGGCACTAGGCAATAAACTTGGCTCATTTATAACAGCTTTGAGAAACATGAGGTATAACACTCTTCAAGGCTAAAATGTTTCTTTGATTTTAAAATTACCATGCAATCTCTTAAAAAGTTATATTCACTGAACAAAAGTCTCATCACAGTCTAGTCTAAAATGACTCTGCAGACCAAAACATTAGCAAGAGAGAACAGCTCTGCTATTTTCGAGACAAAAATAAACATTGGGATTAGTGATGGAACAGCTTGCTCCAGATTATTTTCTTCCATTTTATTAGTAGATGTACAAACTACATTAGCAAGATATAAATCCAGTCTTTCTTCCTTTAACACCAAAAGAAAATCATCTATCTCATTGTTCTTTTATATATTCTGTCAGTCTTAAAAAGGAAACTGCATTATTCAAAATGCAACCAAATTATCTAAATGAATCTTTTAATAATTAGTCTCTAGTTCTCATCAAACCAACAATAAGGGGTTATCCCTATTTAATGCAAAGAGAAAGAAAAGCTTCACATTGGGACAGCAGCCACACAGTAACAGCTGCTGCAACTGCATTTTATTAATTCTAATTATACACAGAATCCATATGGCCAAGATGCATTTAAAAAAAAAAAAAAAGAAAAATACCAAAAACCACCCTACAGACCTACAGAAACAAAAACCAGCTTTTATTCCTCACTGGATATTGAAAACCAACAACCTCAACACTTATCACATTGCTCATATTAAAAAATGGTTTATTTCTAATAGCTTTTGCATTTCTAGTCACAAAAGTCCCCAAAGGTTCCAAATTCCTTGTCTGAGATGTAAATGTTATCATTCATGGGTTAAAAGGCAGCAAAACACAAGCAGAGGGTTGCATTAGGATTACAAGTGATTATGTATTACCCAAGTTGTATCAGTGCTGTAATCGGTTTCTCCTTATACTCAGATAGGCTGAGAATCCAGACACAGACCTTGGCTGGGACCTTCTATTTATCAGCATTCACTCCTATAAATGCAAGAGGTAGCAGGGCTTTGGTTTTGGGTTGAGGTCTTTCCTGGTAATTCACAAGTTTTTAATATTTCAATTATTTCAAATAAAAACTGATTTAGGGTACCCACACAAGATTCCCACATCTTTGCACACGCTTTCCCTCGAGGTGGGAAATAGCTTTAATATTAAGAAGCTGGCTACTCACATCACCAGGCTGGCCAGCAAGAACAGGGAGCACCATGCCCTGGCTCTCTTTGCTCCTGGTTTCTAACCAGTAAGACATCACATTAACATCTATTAAGTCCCAAAGAATAAAGCAATTTTGAGAAATATTTCAGCTCCTCCATCACAGACACAACTAAGAAAAGCTGGGTAACATTTCAGATTTCAGTGAAACTCAAAAGCTGCCCAGAGAGGCTGAGTGTCTCCTCCCCTGGCGATATGCAAAAGGCATCTGAACACAACTCTGAGTGACATGCTCTAGGGAACCCTGCTTAAGCAGGGAGGTTGGGCTAGGTGATCTCCACTTGGGATACCAGTGGTCCATTCCAACCTGGCCCATTCTGTCAGTCTGTGAAACTTCCTCTCTGAGTATCTTCACTTCTAATTCCTCTACAGCAACATGATGTGTCTGTCATCCTTCTCCATGTGCATCCACCTGTCAGTTCCCACCACCTAAATTTGGACCCTCTGCCCACTGTCAATGCAACCTGATAGAAGCAAAGAAGCCTTACTTCCTCTAAAGGATCCACAGGCACCATGGGTTCGGAAGAACTGTAAGAGATTGAGAGAAATTATAACAACAGAGGAGAAATTGCACTGCCATGGAAGAAAAAAGAGCAGTGGGCCAAAACCCACTAGAAACCAGTTACAACAGATCTCCCTTTTCTCCTTCCTTTTTAAGAAGTGGTCCAGTCCTTGTGGTCAGACTTTCACTGGAGAAATGCAAGGGTTAGTTCCTCCAGTTGGCTGCAATCCAGCCCCCAGCTCATAAAAAAGAAAAATCACACAGCTTCAAACTATCCCAAAGATCAAGCACTACCTTTAGCTATTTTGAGAGAAAGCACAGAATTTGCTTACTAAGAGAATTGGACTTCAAGAATAAAAGCAGCTGCAGCTGTCTTCAGGCAAAACAAAAGCTGCCCTTGAATTTAAATTTCAGTTCTGCTGTAATTTATGCTGCAACAAAGAAAGATGCCAGTTTGGGAAAGTAGGACTCTGTGTAGAGTAATAACAGGCTTCCCCATTGTCAGAGATGTCATTTGAGCATCTCTCAAATGTGACAGCACTGAAGAGGTTTTGCACATTTCATTTGCTCCTCGACATTTTTAATAGTCAAGGAGGGTTTCAATATTTTTAGATACAGCTATAGAAGAATCTGTATTTCTCAATCAGGGAAGGTCTGAATATAAATCTCAGAGAATCATCCCAACACAAGATCCCAGGCAAGCAAAATCAGCAGGGGTTTTATTCTTTGAATTCACAAATGGTGGATGCAGGCCCTCAGCAAGAGAATTGCTTAATGTCCCTGGGCTGGACACAGGCTTGGCTGCACTGGATTAGCATCTGAGGAATCCAGTGTTGTTCTTGTGAGTGAAACAGCCTGACATGACCAGAAACCAGCTCACTGAGAGTAAGTCTAGAGAGAAATGACATAGGAGACTAGTGACCTTACATCGGGAGCACTGCAAGGAGTTGAGCACACAGAACACATGAGTGAGACGAAAACATCTACTGAGAGCAAGCCTGGCAAATATGAATAGGCAACATACAGTTGTGCTTTCCTGTGGAAAAGTTTCCCAGCACAGCAATTTGTTTCATGTCCTTCTGGTCCCTAAAACACTGACACAGTACTGAGTACCAAAACATGCTTCCTCCTAGGGCCTGGGAAAGATGGGTAGTAGCAACAGTCACCATCGCTTCACCTCAGAAAGGTGACTGTCGAACAAGTTCTCCATTTGGATTTCCTCAATACTAGCAGCTTTATCAAGGACCTTGTGGAACTGGACATTGCCTTGTTTTCTGTGGTGCCATGAATGTTAAATGCCTGCTCAAATAAAAAAGTACAAAAGAGGTCTTGGTGGTTATGAAGTAAAGCCTGAAAATATGATAGTAGTGTTTCTTAAAGACAGATCACAGGAGCAGACAGTAATACCTTTCAGTATTTAATAGATTATCCCTATGCCTTTTGTGCAAATCTCAGCACTACCATGTATGACCAGCACTCCATTTTTGCATTTTCTGGCCTCTATAACTGTTCTTCACACTACTTTGGTACAGGCCTCATCTCCAGCCCAGGACTGTGATGCAGGTCTGCTTTTCTTATCTTGTATCCTGCTTTTCATACATCTATTCCCAAGTCTTGACCCACCTCCTTCCCTCTCTTCTCAAATTTCATTAAAAACTTTGTCCTTAAACACAACATGCCTAAACAAATTCCTTGCCTTACTACTAATCTCCTGTATTTTCTTCTCCCTATATGGTCAACAGTATCATTATTCTTCTCAGCATTAAAGCCTACATAATGTGGGGGCCATTTTTCATCACTATTCTTAGTTGACATGCCTGGCTATGCCTATCAAAATCTTCCTCATTTTTCATTCTTGGAGTTTTCTTTTTATGACAGCGACCTGTTCCAACATTCCGTCATTACTCCTATGATAGGTTCCTCTCCAGTTTTTTTCATACCTAAACTATCTAGAAATTTAACCATGGCCCTAAGTGCAAGAGAAATGTCAGACCCAGCTCACAACTTTGTAGACACCAAGGTCAATCAAACTAAGACAAATCCATAGGAATCAAGCTCTTGGGTTGCTTCGTGCTAGCTATAATAAATACTTGCATTTCTCAAAGACTATGCTATTTTTAATAGATATATATGTCCTAAAATAATTAAACCGAAGAGAAACTTGCTTTGGATCTCTGAAATGTCATCTTTATATACCCTACCTGTCCTAGGCACCTTCCAGTAACATGGAAGAATACAAGATTTAACTAGATCTCTGGAATTTTGGAGGCTAATGTAACACTATTGAGTTATACTGCCACTTCATTTATACAATCTTTTAACAGAAGAGTAATATGAGATCACAGAAAAATCATCTGACTTCCTTTTTGACTTGGTTTGAAAGACATGATCACTCTTTTAAAATGCATTGTTATAACAAGGTTTATTTAAAAGTGAGCTGGATGAGGAAAAGAGTCTTAAAAAAACACCTACTGGAAATGTAACACTGTATCCCAAGTTTCTAAGTGTAGGCTGTGACACAGATGATGAGTAAATTCTGTATCAGTAATGTTTGCTACAGCAATTTTTAAGATGAGCAGTTTCAGAACATCTGCACTATTGTGCAAGAATAGCACAATACCATTAAAAAAAAGTGATGCATATTTTAATTAGAAATATGGCATTTTAAAATTCAGGCAAAGGTATGCAAGCATGAGAAAAAACCACAAGATGTGGTTTCAAAGTCCCCAGGAAATACGTCACCGACTGCAGATTGGGTTTATCCGAATTTTAGAAAAACCTATGGAGATTAGTTTTTACCTAATACTGCATAAGATGATTACAGTTATTTGTGGCACTTTAATTCCTACTAGAAACAAAATGATGTTTTATAGAGATGTATCTACAAAAAAACCCAAACAACCCTGACATAAACCTCTTTTATCTATTCTCATTCCACAGAACCACCCTCTAAGCTGTAGAATCATGCACTTTTCTTAATGAAATGAAGGCTGGACAAATATATAGCAGAGGGTTCTCAAAATAAATTCTACTAAACTATGTACTGCATTATTAAAATTTATTAAGTTTCCTAAAGAACAGAACTGGAACAAAAAAATGTTTGGTTGCCCTGACACATCCAGATGACTATTATTACTCTCTTTCACAATTTCCCTTTTTTATCTCAGCACGATGTCTCCAAGATGCCCCATTATGAGACAATCCCAACAAATGAGGCATTTGGATTTCTGGAGGTTTCATTCCCTCTTCCTTTTAAAAATGTTCACATCAGCACATGTGCTACAATTTAAGAGAACCTTGTGATTTTACTATTAGCTAGCTACAGATGAACCTACAAAAAGAAAAATCCTCACAAGGTCCTAACAACAGAATAACTCCTCACGGCCCATAGTAGAGTGAGTAAATTCTTTCTGGTGAATGAAATCTACAATTAAATTAAGAGTAATGTCAACATCTAAATTCATGTTCTTCCCCTTGCATGCTCCTTCTGAAGAGTTGCTCCTCCTCCCTCCTCTTAGGGCTGGATTTTCAAAGCATTGTGTTTGGGCCACTGGAGTGTAAGTGGGACTCCAGAGACTGTACTTCCACATGTCACTTTGAAAATGTGCCTCTTAGCAACTAACTCAGCTGCCACTGAGCACAGCCACTCTAGCAAGAAGTCCAGCAACAAGAACAGCCCAAAGGGAGAAGGGAATGCTTTTAAACACTAAAATGTAAAAGGACAATCCTTCAATAATCCTTCTGTAAAGCACTTACAGAACTTTTCCTTACATTATTGTAGTGGCTTCCTGCATGTGTAGAATATATGCAAGAAAAATATTGAATCTTCCTTTCTCTCATGTTACCCCACTGTTCACTAGTCCACATTTAATATTTATGAAACACATTGAAGATAAAAATAGTCACACACAGAATGAGAAGCCAAGTTCAAAGATGGCTGAATCAAATCAGCATAATCACACAAGCATAAATTTGAGAATAAAAGGAGCTAGACTATACTAGATTTGAAAAGTGACTTATTATTTTTCTTTAACTGTTGTTGTTATACTCAGTTTAAGACAGCCAACAGATTTTTAAAGCTTTTTGGAAATTGATGAGAATTGAACCCACACTTAAAGGGCAGAGATGGTTACAATGGATGAATTTATTTGTAAAGGAACCCAATTCTGCTAAAGCTGTGGGAGCTACAAAAACTGAATTTGGCACATAATTTTATGTTAACTTCATTCCTGGTAAGAATGCACACCTCTGCATCCAGGTTAACAGTTCTGCACAAAAAAAAAAAAAAAAAAAAAAAAAATCACATTTTTCATTAGTAGTTACAGCCGAAATATTCAAAAGGTCAATCATGCTGGATAGAACCAATACTTGACAGCTATAAATGAGAGAGTTTTGGAAAGCAATGAACTTTCAGACTCTGGAAATTAAGTCTCATTAAAATCAGGCACAGAAAAATGGACACTTTCGAGACCATTAGACATTCTGTAAATATAAAAGACAAAAGGAAGATTAGCAGTACAGAACTTAAGAAGAGACCAGAAGCTCTGCCTTAGGTATTCCTTTGTGTAGAGGTCTGATTTATACGTGACTAGAGGAAACTATGTCATGAAGCTAAAACAGATGTTAGGAAGTGAGGGTCTTTTCAAATACTAATTATGCAAAAATCTCATTATTGATTGTGTAATAACATCATCTGCCACACTTAAAATGTGAGGGATGTCTCCTCTCACAGCGGAGAGATCCCTCTTTAGTATTGTTCCAGAATCTAGACCAACCAAGTAACAAACCAAATGTAATAATGAGAGACTTTGAATATGTCTTGCAATTCCCAAATCTCTTCTAAAAAAGGAAGCATTTAAGAAACAGGGAAAGACATCTAAAGGCCCACAAATTAAAATGTTAACTTCTGTAACACCATACTCCTCAATCTGTTATTGTAGCAATCAAAAGATTTAAGTTCTTCTTTGGATTCAACTTATTGTAGCTATAATCACTTTTTCATTTCTAACATGTGTAATACCTCAACAGATATTGTAGTGTAGCCACACACAAAGCACACATGTTGTTAGAATACTCTGAGGTACTCTAATTACTTCCAAGTAGTGCAGAAGTAAATGTACAACTAATGTCACTTCTGTGACTACTGTATTTCTTCAGTACACATATCTATATCCATAGTCACCTCCATAAAAACAATATGGATAGGTCCAATTTTTTTTCTTTCTCCTTATTTTCAAATCTATTTACAACTATTTGGCAAATTCGATTATTAATCCCTTTCCTTTTTTTAAAGCATACAGAGCAATTAAAATTATGTAGAGTTTATAAAATAAAGCTCATTGCTTTAAAGAAGTTAAGAAAAGTTACAAGTAAAAAGCACTAACATTAATGAATTCCATTTGCAGGAAATGTTAGACACTGGTAGTACACATTTTCTACAAATGCTACAGGAATTCCTGAAACTAGTCCCAGACCTCCATTGTCTTCCCAGTAATAATGCATTATTGATGTGCTTCCACTTTTATGACACATAATCAAAAATTTTTCCATAACTGGCCCTGACTGAAGCTCTGCAAGGAGTACAATTGATACTCTGGCTTCAAACAGCCACAAGTTGAAGGCATGTGTGCTTCCACAAACATAATTTGTGTTAGGAAATGCACCCCTGAGACGAGCTCCTCACAAAATGTAGCGGTGCGTGAAGGAAGAGCCGTGAAATGTGAGCAAGAGGGCAGAGGGAGGTAGAGCAAGGGAGATGCACAGTTAGTCACCACTTCCCTTGACTGGCAGCCCAGGCACAGCACAAGGAATGCCAAGGCAAACATGTATGACCTTAAAAACATCATATATAACAACTTATGGAGGTTGCTTTATAAGGCTCCAAAACAACAAGTGCTTGATTTTAACATCAGTTACAAGATGAAACAGGAATCTTCAAGTAAGTGGAAGAAAGACAGTGATACATCAGCACATCTATTTGAACACTGCAACATCACACAAATGGGAACATTCTGCCAAACTGTCCTAGAGCAATTTTCTTAACTTATTTTTGAGTTTCTCTGCTGAAACTTTTCACAAAAACATAATTCAAAAGACACAAAGATTTTCAATGCTACTTGGTGCAAATGAAATCAATTAAACTTTGGCCATTTACCTGTGAAGAGGGCTTCATCTTCAGCTTCGCATAAACAGTTATATCCTACTCTGATTCTGTATTTTCCATTAAATAAAGGAAAGCAGCAAGGTTTAGGAATAATTATTCAATACCTTAACTTGTATTAAGCTTCTGTTACTTTTCCTTCTCTGTAAGTAAGAAAATACCTTTAAAATATCAGGACAATAAGTTTCTGCTCAGAGAACCTGTAAGTATTACCTCAACATGCTTTTCACCATAAACACAAATTAAATAGTGACTGATAAGAAAGTTACTAGGTCTGACCTAGCTCTGGCCTCCAAGAGAGTGCACCTAGTACTAAACATCAGTACCTACCTAGGAGTGCCTGAAACAAGCTGCTCTTAAAGATGCCCATCACCTTTCTGATAGCTTTTTTCAGTTGTTGCTCTTCTGGCTTCCGTAGTTTTTTGCAATATTCTTCCAGCAGTACTAAAGCTCGGTCGGTATCTAAAAAAAAAAACCACCAAAAAAAACCAATGTCTTCATTGGCTCTGAAAAGTATTTAAATGTTCAAATGTTAACTACACATTTTGAGAGGCATTGTTCACACATATAAGCAACATTTACAGGAAGTGTTTATGGAATCATAACAGTACTATGGTTGGAAAAGATCTACATCATCAAGTCCAACTATTAAATCAGCACCACTGTGTTCCCCAGCATACCATGTCCCCAAGTGCCACATCCACATGCCCTTGAAACACTTCCAGGGATGGTGATGTTACTGCTTTCTGTCGTTAGCTGTATGTCACGAACAACATATGCAACACTGCATATGGGAAAATGATCTTTGGAATAGCATTTATAACAAGTGTTCAACTTCCTTTTATCCAAAACCATCTGGAAGCTATGGGGCCTGGACCAAATTACAGCTTGCAGAAGCTACAAAATTATAGACAATAACCATTATGGAAACCCATGCAAGAAAACTGGCCTTAAAACATATTCAGAGAAGACATGAAAGTGTTTGCTTTGCATCTGCAGCACTCAGTTCTCTGTTCTCTAACTGACAAATGTGTATCTGAAAGGCAGGTGTCCAAGAGTGAGGCTGGTTTTTTCTATTCCCTCAATACATAAAATTGCTATCTACCTCTTTGGTAAATGAGGCTTTGATAGACTTTCATCCATGTGCTGGCTCAAAGAGAGCAATCCAGCCTTTCTGTAAGAGCAGAGCTCTGTTTCTCCTGTTGCTATTATCTTTGTGCACTCACTTGCCAAGAGCATGAATGACATGTAAAATTGCATGAAATCCAAGCATCATCATCTTACAGAGAAGAAAATAGAGGAACATGGAGAATCAGATTTTATCTGTCCTTCTCCCCATCCCAGTTAGATTCCAGAAATGTACACAAACATATGTATGACATCTGCACATGCTTTTGTAATTGTATTGCCATCAAGTTTTCAGTAAGATTCCCAAATACTTAAAAAAAAACCCAAAATAATTAAAAGCAACTGCCTCAATCTAAATTTCTTCCATTAGAGATCACCTTTATAACGCTTTTTTTACTAAATAACTAAAATAAAGTTTATTTTTCACTGTATAAAGATTGACTGTCTTTGTTCAAGGTCTTGATGACTCCCTGTATTATAGGCCTTGGGAAGTGACAACCAGATGAGTTCACATTGGGGCAGACAGATGACATGGATTCTGTAACCCAATCACATTCTCAAATTTAAAATGGGGGAAATTTTAATCAATTGTTAAAGTTTAAAAAGATGCAATGTTTTTTCTTTCTCCTTACAGAAATTCTACTTGGCCCCAGGCATTTTATCAGAGAAATCAAAAACATAATGAATAAAAAGGAATTTTATTTAAGTGTTTTTATATATGCACAGACACATATATATAAATACACAGACTCCTTAAGGTTGGAGAAGACCTCCAAGATCATTGAGACCAACCTTATGTACATATCACATAGATAGGAAGATTAGGGAACATTTTATAGCAGTCTAGCCATTATAATGGAGGAGCTCATAATTCTCTGCTTTGATCCTACCTTGAGGGGTCTCCAAGAGGAACACCTTCTTTCTATGATAGCTGTCCTTGGGGCAGGTAAGGATTAGGCAATTGCACTTAGGACCACTTACAACCCATGCAGAGAGAGAGAGGGATCAGCTCTTTTAAGGCTACATCACAATATCTGGGCTGGGCTTCCATCAAATCATCCAAAACAAAAGCACAGCCTTGAAACAAAGCTCTGGATCCAAGTGGGATATGGTTGGGTACAAAGAACTACTTCATGTAAGCTCAGCTACTTTTGCTTTTAAAACCCCAATCATACCTTTTACTCACCTCATGACTGTGCCTGACCCACCTGAGACACCTGTACTTTCACTGACACACTGAATATTCTGGCCACCCGCAATAAAAGAGTTAGTCCAGAACTAAAAGCATGGGTTGGAACCAGTAATTCACCTTCTCCCAAGTACAGACATGCATATGTAATGAGTCCATGGTTACTTATAGTAAAGTTAAGCAACAGAGTGGTGGAAAACTACTGCAAAGTATCCAACACTGAGGACACATTTTACGAGTAGACTGAGAAACTAGAATGTGAATGCCTCTTCCACACCAGGGATACCACCCTCTCTTTCTTAGTGACTTGGTGAAGCATCCCCTTCTTCATTAATCATTCCTTTCTTAAAGTGCACTAATCATAATTGAAAAAGTACAATGCTACATAAAGTAGCATCCTTTGAGGATATGTGTAGTTTTTATTTTCACTTGAAATACTATTTTTCAATTCATGAAGATGCAAAGACTACTTTTGTTGCTACTTCTTGTTGTTACTACTTTTTGTTGACCCCAGAAGAGTCCTAAACTCTACAAACTGAACAACCAGCAACATAGTACAGTTCCAGTGCTAAATCTAAATCCCAAATCAAGTAATGATTGTCCTGCCTAATTTTCCTCTCTAACTTTAATAGGATACATTAATTTTTATTCCATCCCTAAGCTCCAGCGTGGAATTGCATCCTTTTCCTGCACAATCTCATTGGCAGCAGCGTATCTGGTTTTCCAAATAACCTGCAATGGCTGATATGTGCTGGGTGATTCAATCAGGATGTCCAGGCATATCCTGATCCTGACCAAGAGTATTTCAGCATGTCAGGGAGGGGGGCTGTGCAACCACTACTACTGGAGTAGTCCTGAAAAGCCAAGGGAATTATGGACACTACTTGAATCTCCAGTCAATTTATCACCAGATTAGACTTTCAAAAGACTTTCCCTCTTCTTGATGAACTCTCCTGGCTATAAATTAGTCAGAACTAGACCTTCATATGGATTTGACAGTATTTAGCATGCTGGGGCTGTTGAACAATCCTGTTCAACACCAGCACAGCACATTCCTACCTCTGCACAACACAGAGCAATAGGAAGTAATATAATAAAATAGCTCAGCTGAAAAAAGCTGAGTACTCTCCCCAAAATAGCCATTGTCAACTCCCAGTCATACCCAACACAGATGAGGACATCCAGTATTTTTTCTTTTGCAGCTACAAAGCTTAAGTACTATCTGGTTGCAAGAATGGACTGCAGCACAATACTCAAATAAGAACTATATTCCCTGCCACCCAATTAAGTGGAAGTTTCTAAATCTGCTTTCCCACACATTCTTTTCATCAAGAAGAATGAGAGATTGGTGGCTTTCATAAGGGGCTGGATCACTGTATGCATTACAGTATTCAATAAAGCACACACTTTATAGCAGCCAAAGTCCTGTACCTTACAGAGTACATCAGAAATGCAACAAAAAAATATTTGTCCTATGCAATCACTATTCTCCAGTACTAACATTAAAACCAAATTCAAGCAAGACAAAATCACTGAACACACAATTTAATATCCCAAGAGGTGGGCCTCTGTGTGGATCCTGAGTAGGTCCTTTGTCTGCAAACAAAAGACCACTGAAAAGTCAGCATCAGCTGTGCCCCATGAGGCCTGTCGGACACAGATCTAATTTTTTTATGGCTTCTTTGTATTTTATGACACTATTGTTAAATTGATCCTATTGGCTTTGAAAGATGACTTTGATAAGAACCATTCAGAAGACACAGTCCTACAAAAACACGCTTACATTCTTACAGTCAGGAAATGCGTTAATGTTTTGTTTAAATAAATAATATTCTAAACATCTAAATACAAGTAGAAGAAAAAAATCTTAAGGAATAAAACAGCTTTTATGATCCTACAGGATCTTGGCCAAGAAGTTATCAGTTAACCCAAACTAATTCACAATTGTGTAAATTCTATTGCTTTATCACTCCACAATTTTTTAAGTGGTTCAGAAGTTTGTGGCTTATATTAGTGATCAGGGAACAGGTAATTGCTACAATACAGCAAATCAGAGCTATGTAATATTGACACAAAACTACAGAGCAGTAACTTTGTTGACTGGACTCCCTCAGAAAATTTTCCTTCCTCTATCAATCTGAAGTTTTTTTCACACAAAGAATTACTCATTTTTTCTTCTACAGAATGAGTTTCTGTTTAATGTATTCACCTATGTAAGAATGAAAGAAGAAACAAATCCTTTCCTCAGGGTTATTATAGATATAGATAGGATCATTACAGAATATGCCACACTTTATAACACCCCGACAGTACAGCTTTTTCTGTGATGTTGTTTTAAAGTTCAATAAGTAGACATTTATGCTATAGAGTAAAATAATCTGTTGGGGCAATGCTTATATATCTGATAAAACAAATACAGAAACTGCATAGAAAATTATGCAGAAAATCCAAGTTATATTTTAACAAAACATAACTTCACTATATCTTACAGACAAAAAGTTTTCTGGGGATACTGTCAAAAAGAAACAAAGCTATACATCCAAGCACATACAGGGTAAAGTGCACTATGTATCAGGAGAAATTAAATTCTCACCAATTAATTGCTTCCTAAAGCACTGCTCTTAAAATGTAAGCCACACATATTAAAGACTTAAATTATGCACACTTAAATTAACACTGCAATAATTTTATCATCTACTTTGCTAAAGTGATGTCAAAATCAATTCCATCTACTTCTCAGGGTCATATCCAAGACCTGGATGCCACTTCAATACTAACCAGTACCTTGAATCAAAAGGATTCCCTTCCTCTGCTGGTTTAATTTCTGTGCTCTCATGTTTTGCAAACACATTTTTAGAACCACTTTGAAACTCCATATAGGCAAGGAGACACTATACTCACTGCAGCATTTACAGTAGAGTCCTGGCAGAGCTGCATCTGCAGCTCTGCTGGTGTAGACAGTTGAGTTGATTAAAAGGTTTTTGTGTCATCATATGGGACTGAGGATGACACAGCCCTACCTGCACATAGCAGGTCACACACCACACCATAGGACAGGCCCCGGAAATAAGTTTCTTAAATATCTCCCAGGTGTTTATGCACACCATTTATCCTTCAGATGAACTAAATATACTACACCTGAAGATAATTTAGGTTTATCTGTAAACTTCAATAACTAATTAGGAACAGGTTTGACTAATAGGGTTAAAAGAAATTATATGAGAAAGTAAAAGAGATTCAAAAACCAGTCTCCAAGAAGTTCTATTTTCAGTCCAGGGTTTGTTGAATGATGATGGCTCAAACCAAAGGAGCAGATAAAGAACCACACATAACTCAAGCAGATGCTGCTAAGGCAAGCATGTATGGGTACTTTCAAGCCATTAGAGCTTCTTCTGGCCACAGTAAAGTCATTTAGGCTGAACTCTATATGGACCCATATATGTAACTGGCCAGGACCACTCACTGATTTTGCACTCAAATTGTTGTGCTTTCAGTACCCCTAGTCTGCTGAGAGCTGCTGCTGCTTTCCTTGGGAGTATGATCCTATCATTCAACTCCTGCTATGAAGCAAGGTAGCTTAGAAGATGGAGAGAAAAAAATGAAAATGCAATTCCAAACTCAGCAAGTTCTGCCTTGCACATGGAAGAAATCAGACTCAGCTGGTTAACAGCACCCTGCACCAGCACAAGGGAGTATCAGGCAGCCACTGCCTCTCAGGGAACCAAGTCTACCACAGCCTCTTGCTAAGTTTAGAAACACATTTACATTTTTTTCCTCCCACTGGCATCAGAGTTTGTGAATGAAAATATTTTTGGGGTGCAACAGGGTGGAAAAATGTTAACTTCAATGTTAAACCTAATGAAAAATGAAAAATGTTAACCTTCAACAAGGTTTCATTGGTGAGAGATATTTAACATTAGCTGAGATCTAACCCTAACTGAATTGATAAGATGAAAGGGTGTTTTCATTTCAATTTCTATTTTTTTTTAATTTTTTAATCTGTTTTTTTCCCAAAAGGGATTTCAATTATCTTCTGACTTGCCAAGTCTGTTGTAGAGGTGAATTTTAAAAGAAGAAAATGCCAACACATTTCAGGAGACACTTTACAGGTCTTTGAGAACCAGAATTGGGAAAATGTAGGGCATTGAAGCAGGAAAAAGCATGAAGAATGGTGGAGAAGAAACACAGGAGCCAAAATAGAAGTGAGAAATGGAACCAGAGCACCAGGAAAGGGAGCAAGGAAGTCTTCTCAGTGATTTTGATAACTTTAGAAGAAAAAGGATCTCAAAAAATACTTTCATTTTGGAGAGTTCACACCTTCATTCAGATGACCAAAAGAGACAGAGGAGCAAACACTCTTCCCTACCTCTGTTATTTAAAGGTGTCTTGATTTGATTCTCTGGTCTGGAATTCTTAAAAAGTTAAAATGAGATCAGCAGGAGGGAATGCAGTAAGAAATTTCCAGGCAACCTGCCTCAGGACTGATCCAAGTCAAACCTGTCAGTAACTCATTTACCTTCCCTGATCTTCACACAGAACAGCAAACACAAAGGAATAAATCCTGCTAATACACAATACTCAGTATCCACAGAGGAAAAGAGCAGAAAGCCAGTTAAATTTTAGAACGAAATGCAAGAAACAGTATTCTAAGATGGTTGAGAAAAACACAAGTTGCAAGCTCCCATGGTTCAAAGGACTTGAGAACTACTAGACAAATGATAATCATAAAATATTTACATATAAACATTAATATGAGACACATATTAATCTAGCAGACTGCACAGAGGGAAAGCAGACAGAGAATATGTGTAAAAACCAGAAAGCTCCCAGCATCTTGGGCCCTTCATCTCTTTAAGAGGACTTTAAGCAACTATCCAGAAAATGCAGCATATTGGTTATACAACCTTGAGGAAGCATAAGGCGTGACGTATGTGACAATTCACCCAGTGTGGCAAGCACTCAACAAGCACTCAACAAGCAAAAGGGTTAAAAATAACAGCTCCTCAGGATATGCATGGCACATAAATCCATCTTCTGTCCTGCTAGGGAAAACAAGGGGACAGAAAAAGGAGGGGGGTAATCATTGAAGGGATTACCAGGCAAGCTTGTTTCTAGGATTTCAGCTTTTAGCAACCACATTGGCACATAGAGAAGGCCAACACATGGCCTCTGGAGATTAATCTTGGACAAGTGGAGAGTCTTTCAAGGAATGATATTTCAAGTTGAGGTCGCATTCTGAGTTGCCCTTGCTCTGCATTAACTGTAAAAAGTTACATCCCTAAACTAACCATAGCCTTGGTGAATTCTCTGCACAACTGCTTTCCCACCACTTTAGGACCAATTTAGGAACAGTTCCATTGTGAAGCAGTGTTATTCTACACCATGATGCTGTCAGCAGACAAGAAATGGGCCAGTCAGACTGTAAGAACTGCTTTGCAAGTACAAATTTCTCAGAACAAGGCAGTATTACATGCCCAGGTATATTAAGGGGAAACCAGGCATGCAAATGCCAAGGAAAGCTGAAGTAAGGAGGACAGGTAGCTTTGCACTGAACAGTGTTACCATGTAGTTGTGTTATTGCAGGTCTCTGTGCCCCACACAGATGTCACGGAACCACAGAAGTTGTTCACCAGCCTCTTGTTACAGAATATTGATTTCAGCAGATGATACAATGTAGAGGGCTAAATGTTCTGCAAGTCAGATTGCTTTGAAGGGCAGGAGTTGTGTTATGATGTGTCAGCTGAACTCTGAGAAACAGAACAGACACACACAGAGAGCCTGGAGGAGCCCTGTGAGGTTTGTAGTTTTCCTCCCTGCTGTGCAGAAGGACCCAGGCTTACCCAGCTGGCATCTAATTGCACTGGTAACCTCCTACAACATCCACAAGATCCCTCACCATCTGACTTCGGTGCTTGAAGGTTCTAGTGTTTTTTTCCTACTACATAAAAACAATCTTTTTTTGTTATAAATCAGGACAACTACTTGTCCTCCAGATGTCAATTTGTATAGCAAACCACCATTATTCCCTTTACAGCCTCTTCTACACTAGTTTGATTTGTCATGTCCCTTCCCTGCTCAGTGTCCTTTTTCACAGTTCCAGCCTCCACAACTTTTGTATACTTTTGATATTCTCAAAGCCTCTTATTCTCTTTTCTGGAATTAAATTTATCTTAACACACAACCTATAAACTCAGGCTGGACACCCAGTAATGATAAAGGAACACTGACTGGTGGATGGAGCTGAACAGAAAACCATCAGCTTTATGAAACACAACATACACAACCAACCAGGGAAGTGATGGGTTCTTTTTTTTTTGCCTATTTGTGAAGAGTCAGACTTTTTGTCTAACTTACTATAAGGAAAACTAAGAAAAATTTCATATATCTGTGTTGACTAGTTCAATGTAACCTTGTTGCCCATGTACCTTCAAACTTTACAACATATAACCACACATCTGTTCTGGTAAAATGCTGCCTTCACACATTTTTTTGTTTTAAATATAATTCTTTAAACTTGACTAACTGTACTAACACGAGGAATAGGATAATTATATAAAGATCAGGAAGTGGCTCAGCATAAACTCACAAACTTTATTCCAGTAATTCTGTTTATCAGAAAGCACTCTGAAAACCAAGCTACATTCTTGCTTCAGAGCCCCCAGATGACTATCTGACCCCTGCAATCCCACAGATATGTCTTCTCTACTCATCCCTGCCTGTAAACTACAATTAAATATTGAAAAAAATACTCAATATTTAGTGTATAACCTGTTAATCTTATGTATCAGACTTCACCATAAGGAAGAGCCCAGTTCTTATCAGGGACTCACTCTGGGACCCAAATTCTTCTCATCACATCACTTCTCCTCAAGGGACCACAAAAGGACTTTAGCAACTGCTGATATCAGCTGCTCATCACACCAGGGCCATTCTTTTTTTTTCCAAGGAGTTCTCTTTTCTCAGATATGTTGAAGGCAATGTGGAACCTGTTCATTAACAATCCTTGCTCCAGTTTGGTGACCTGGCTAGGTGACCGGTTTGCATTTCAGACAACAGAATGAGCAGATTCTGGGGCCTTGAGACTCCTTCCAAAACCAGACACCCTGCAATTAGAAGTAGCTTCACCTGACCTTCTTGTTTCTGCCTTTCAAGTGTCACAATGTTAAAATCTAGGTGTACAAATGTTAATGTTAAATCAACAATGCAAATATGAAGACGGAATGAAAAATGAAGCCACAAACCCTCAAAATGACATAGCACCAAATGAAAACCTCTTATTTATACAGCTGAATAAATGTAAATTGACATCTTAACAATGCAAAATTATCAGAGTGCCCTGCTTTGAAGAGCTTACAATCTAATTGAATGCAAGACACAAAACTAGTGGAACTTGATGTATACTTGCAAGAGAAAAAACCAGGAGTTGCACATTTAGTACAGCATCTGTGTAATTTTTTTCCTTTAAAAGAACATTCAGTATTAAAATTAATATAAATGTGAAAATTGGAGTGAGACAGAAAACTAAGAAAAATATGCCTGTTCAGGAATAAATAACTTCCAAACTCATACAAAATAATCAATATATTACATGAAAGAAAACAATTCAGTAACACAAATGCTTTCTAGTAATGCAAAAAAAATGGAATGAGATCAAATTACCTTTATTGATTAGCAAAACAGGCATTATGGTCTTATACCTTCTCACATCCCTGTTGGAATTTTTCATTTGAAAACCTTTGTATTATACTAGAATCTCCAACTCAATTAAAAAAACCCAACATGCACCTTCAGGCAACAACATAAAATAAATGTTACATTTTGGACATTAAACAACTGGGTCTGTAGATTTGCAAACCTTGGGTTGGGGTTGTTTGGTTGGGGTTTTTTGGTTAAAAGCATAGCTTAGCAGACATCCATCTGCAAGGCAGCGTCAACATAGTGCTCAACACCTAGATCTCAACCAGAAGGAGCCTGGAATTATTCCACTACAGCATAATGCGAGATATGCCCATACGGTCAGGGAAGAGAAGAGCATTTGAAATCAGAAAAGACTGGTTTCTGCCTGTGGAACTGTAAACTGTCCAGATTCCTTTTTTCCAGGGAACTGTACATGATTCAATTCCCTGATAAATATGTTTTGAAGGAAGCATTAACCTCTTCAACCCAAAAGTGAACAGGGACAATTGCACTGACTTGCTCTGGCAAAGTTCTGACACCAAAAACTCTTCTGGACCACATCCAATAAAGAGCAAATGTTTTCTTCACATATTTTGTATGTTGATTACTACTGCCATCACCCATCAGGTCAGGGCAGCCTTCCTGGCTCTTTCTGGGATGAATATGGCAGGAGAAAACATGACCTTTATTTCTATTTTTATAAAGCTGTTGTTCAGCACTGTGTTAATTTGCAGTAAATACAAGATACTATAGTGAAACAGACCTTAAATACTTCTAAGAAGCAGAAACCTGGTATGACCTGACCAAAACAAGCGTATCTGAGTAAGGCAGATTTTCTTATTTTGCTGAAGCAGGGACTGCAAAATCATCTTTTACCACATTTGGCCACTAGTTACAAATTCGGCTTTTTCTCCATGGTTACCCTCTGACATCTAGCTTGGCCATCTGGAACAAATTCAGAAGGAAAGAAGAGAGCATGAGAAGGAAAAAGATTATGCTTATAATGCAAGACACCATTGCTTCAACTGAGTGCAATATGCACTTAACAGGAATGGAGAAGAGGATGCACAGCTGCCTCTTGTGCTTGTACCAACACTACAGTTGCTTCCAATTCCAGTGACTAATAGTACAATAATTTATAACATTTCCCCCCCTAAAATAATGAATAGTGTTAATTTATAGCACTCACAGAACACACAGTGTCAGCTCTCATAAATATCTCAGATAAGGAGATGTTTTGCCACTAAAATTTATATGAGAGAATGAGACATCATCAAAGTGAGGTAAGGGAGTTATAGTGTGGCTACCCTGTGTTTTGTCTATGGGGAGAGAGAAAAATGACAATTGCCTAGAAGGCAATGCAGATCTTAGGTGTGTTAAAGTGCCCTTTGGAGGTGGATCTCTCTCTCTGTGCTGACCGAAGCAACACTCCAGGACAAAAAGCTGGGCACCCTACCTAGGTGAGGCAACTAAAACAGGATGGATCTACATTAAACATCTGAGAAGTACCAGAATAACAGCAGGGCTGAAAAAGAGCATAAATTTCACTATTCCTAGTCCAGAGCCCACTTAGCTTTGCAATGTGTATGCACATAACAAAGGCTTGTTCTGTATAATGCTTGCTCCTTTAGTCCTTTTGTAGGCAAAATACTTCACTGTTTCTCACAGTGGAAACAATGTCTGCCTGGGTCACTGCCATAAAAGCAGTGACATCTTTAAATCAAAGCTTTGTGGTGAAAATTGGCACAGTTTAGATAGTCATTTTCTGACACTTGTTTGTTTAACTCTTGGAAATCTAAAATTGTGCTTTCCACAGTCTGTAAACATAACTAAAATTTGCACTGCTCCCATACTGAAATTAACTGTAAAAACTGAAAGGTAGTTGAACAAAATTTGGAGTGGAGGAAGTAGCCTTTTAGCCACATACTTATTTGAGAATTCATATTCAGCATCTGAAAGGACTAAAATCTTGTAATACCAATTACCTGTTACAAGAAAAAGAGAAAGAAAATTTCCAATACACATTGGATTTGCTGCTGTAAGATGTAAGAAGACTGACACCACGTTCGAGATTTTTGAGCACAAAAATTATGATCATAAATTTAAATTTTGTTAGTTAAAAAGAAGCTGCCAGTTTTGAAAGATGAATGGGAGCTAGCTTTGTCTGGTCCTTTATGAACTTTGCTTTAAAAGTTCCTGCTGAGTTGTTCTTAGACCCCTTCCTTTCAACAGACCAGCCAAGAGGTCAGCATTACCTCTACAAAATCTAGCATTTCATAGAGCACATCTGTCAGATTCTTCTAAATGGCCCAGAAGTTGTCCACATGGATTCAGATTGACACGTTTTAATTCTTGACATTGATGTACTTAATAAAACATGTCCTGGAAGGTATTTTTTAATATAAAGGGAAAGATGCAAAAAGTTATTCCATGACAGAATCAGCATATCTTTATAAACAAGGTGGGCAACAAGGTGGGGCGAGTCAAGATGGTATTTACAGCAGCCCACAGCTTTCATCCAACTACAGGTACAATTCCTCTCCCTTTGAGAGATGCAAAGTGGGATGAGGGCAGCACAAAACCCAACACTCTTATCTCTGACTGCCTAGATACAGCTAGATGTGCAAGGAGGATGACAGGGTTAGTCTAGAAGCACATGTGCATCCAGGCACTCAGATGTGGGGGTTCCTGACATCTCTGTGTGAATCACAAGCAGGGCTCCAAAACTGAAATCTGGTCATCATCACAGAGGAGCATGGATTTAATTAGTTCTTTGCATCACTGTGAAAGACATGAATGAATTACAGCAACATTTTTGCTATTAACTATTCTGTTGATTAATCCAAAATATGTACAATTACAGATCTAAATATAGTCCCTTACAGTTAACAGAAATCAAGCTAAGTCACTCAGGGAGGGAGGGAGGGAGGGAGGGAGAGCAGACATCTAAACCCATGCAAAAACCTAACTTCACTTCTTCTGTATGGTAGCCTTATTTTACTTTGAAGCAAAGCCTTCCTCATGAAATTCTATATGATTTCCATTAACAGTTCTATTCAGAAATATCCTAGTTTGCAAAAGGTAAAAATTAAGCAAAAATAATGATTTTTCTTTTACTTCTCAAAATTGTTCATCTCATTCCATCTCTAAATGACACTGTCCAACAAATCATTTTGTAACTACAGTCAGATGCCTCTCTTGTCTGATTTAAAACTTTAAATGCATTTCAAAATTAGAGACAAGCAAAAGCCAAAGAGAAGAGCCCTTTTTTTAATTGTGCAGCAATTGTGCACCAATCCATACAATGTCTCACCCCATACCTAAAGGGAGTACATCCAACACCACAGGATACTCCATAGTCCCTTTGCAGCCTCGCTTTTTGCTGGTACTGCCAGCAAGCATGTCAACTCTGTGAATATTCCTGGGAAGGTGAAACCTCATTGCCCTCCACACTGAAGTGAGAAAAACAAAGTATTTTCACTCTAGTATATCAGGCAATGGAAATCAGGTACTGACACATGACCACAACCAAGCCTTTTTTTTTTTTTTCCACATCCATAAGAAATTAAAGCTTCCTATAAGTTATATGATTTTTATTATTAAGCAAATTATTTTTTTCCTAACTATACAGGCCTGGACTTTTAAAAGCAAGATAGCAGGCATCACACCAAGCAGCAAGGTGAAGTGTAAATTAGGTGTAAAGCTATGTGAAATTTGAAGACTGGTACTAGATGTGAAAGCTATTTCAATGGTTAATTCCCAAAATGCTTCAATTGCTCTTTAGAAAGATCCACAACTGGCCAGTGCCAAAGAAAACAGTGCTTGGTAACAACTTTTAGTGGTTAATATCAGTATGTTTTAAAGCTTTTTTCACAGGTTTCTCTGTCTCCATACTGATTTTAGGAGAATATTTTAATCAAATCCAAAATAGCAATGCAGAAAGAAGTGCTGACAAGGAAAGGGATAATCCTGTTCTAAATGCTGATACTGAAATACTTCTTCACAGCCTACAAGAGAGTATCCCACTGAGATTCCTACAGATGCCCTCAATGGGAAGAACAGTAGACATGAACTCCCAGATTTTCCCCAGCAAAGGAAAAAAAGTCATCATTAGAAATACTAAACTAGTTAGCCACAAACTGCTGTCAAAATCATAAACCAAAGAAATGGGAAAAAAATCCCAAAAACCAAAATGGAATAATCCCCTCAATCTCCCTAACATTCATAGAATTAACAGGCATTACTTGAAAAACTAGCAATCTTTTTAAAAACTAGAATAGTTAATATTTTGAGTTGCCAGCATGCTTTTAATTACATTTAGAAAGTTAAAGTCTATTGCATGACTTTTAAGTCGCTCAAAATCACAATGAAGTTGCTGATTCGCCAACATTTTTAATCCTGCAATTTACATGCTTGCATACATTCTTAACAATACCCTTTTAATAATCAAACACATTCACACTGGCAACTTCAGTACACTCATTGATGTGACAATTTAAAGTATTTCAAGGGGGACATTTGTGTCTCTTGACTTTATATTTTAATGTTGCCAAAACATACATCCTTTTAACACTAAAGAAGAAAGCCAAGCCTTGGTGTACACGAAGACTGACCCCAACTGCCTGGAAACAAACAGGAAATTCAGAGATTTTTAAGGCCAGAAGGGACTGCTGTGATTGCCAATCTCACTTCTGCACAAAGGAGCCTGTAAGATTTCACCCCTAAAATCCTGCAGCAAGTATTTGGAAACTGAATTACAGCTGAACATCTGGCACAGAAACATCTTTAATGCAAATCACCTAAATCAGGATTAAAACTTAAATAATGAAAAGCCTCAGTTTTCCTTCTGTAGGATAGGAACAGGTAGGATACAGAAGCCTCTGCAGTACATCAGGGTGGCAGTTTTACAGCACAGCAGGATGAATTATTAAGAATGGAACTCCTCCACACATTTCCACCTTTACTATACATAATGGCAAGTGATTCCATGAATGACAAGGCCATTCATTAAAATATTTCAGGTTTGAAATTTCATTTCTACACTGTCATTTTTTAAAAACACAATCACAAAATCCTATTTATTGTTTTTTTTCATGAAAAGAATTCTAGCAATCTGTGTGTTTTATCATTATTTATATAGCAAATGTTAACTCATAACTAATGAAGCATTATTCCTATACGAAAGAGAATCCAAAGTCACATTGGTTACATGCTCATTTCTGTTTGTAACATTCACTTTTTGCCCCTTCCCCCACATTTTGTATCATCAGATCCAGGGATATATTAGACCCAGGCACATCTGTATAGATGAGCTGAATAAAAAAAGGTTGCCATGACCCTTACTCTATTAGCAAATTCAGAAATTTTAAATCGGTGTCCAATTTGCAAGAAACCAGAAATAACCTAAGGTCTGTGAGTATTTTCAGAGTAAGAATTTGCCTTCATATACATCCCAATTGTTGTTTGAACACTGGAAGTCACATTTTCCAAAGGTGCAAACACAAATTTGAGGTGAGAAGAGGCCAAATGTAAGGCTGTTTGTCTTTTCTTAAATGCTGCCACACTACAGCCTTAGAGAGAGTAGTTTTATATTGTACTAAAGCATGGAAATTCAAGCTAATTAAAATCACATTTGGTAAAAAAAAAAACACGTTCAAATCACCTTCAAAACACAGGTCTCATAACTTGTTTTTAAAATCAGCCTTAAAACTTTGTTATTTATTTATGCTGCTACCGACAGCTGATGTTTATCCACCAAACGTGTCACAAATAGATAACAGATTAAACTATAGTTTTCAAATTTATTAGCATTTGTAAGAGAGGCTTCTCACAAAATTAAACATCAAGCTTTGCTCTTGGTGTCTGTTCAAAATCTCAGATGGCTGATCTTTACAAAAAAAACATTTGAGGCCAAATTTGATGTAAATCTTAAAACACAGCATAAAGTTACTTTTAAAAATTATTAGTTTAAGTGCACAGATTTTTCTCCCATTTTCAATGCAAAAGAAAAACGATTTCCATTCCCCATTAAAGCATTTTTAATTTGAAATTGTTAAGTACTAGAAATCAACAATCTAACACAATGAAGACGCAATATGAGATATGAAGCTTCATAGCCCACCTTTCTTCTTGACTGGCATTCTTCTTCCTACTTCTGAATCTGGTTGCAAGCACTTATTTACAGGTACTAACGAAGTACTACTGGAACACTCTGCAAGGTCAGGAACTGACTATCTATTGCAGAACACTTTTACAGTTCAGTAAGGAAATGCAGCTTCAATCTTCATTTCTATGAATACTTGCTGTTCCCTTGGATTGGACGTGCGATGCTCTCCACAAATAAGAAAAAAAAAAGGGGGGGGGGAAAGAAGCTTTTTGATTCTTTTTTAAAAGATGCTTTCAATTTCTTTAAAATATATTTGACTCTATAAAAATACAAGAGCAAATGTTCCTTGGCAATATAAAACCTTATTATAACTCCTCTTCTGGCAGCAAAGTTTGAAAATTAAAAGATTTTATGCAATATAATTAAGGCACAGTCCATCTCTAGGCAGCTGTCTCAATACTCCACCTGTACATGCTCAAAAACATATTATTTGCAGGACAAAAATGCCCAAGTAATCCAAATAAGGAGGAAGATAAAAACAATCCAAAGTGCCTCTTTAAGCTCTTTCACTTCTTGAATTAATTTTGCTAGCTATGTATTAGGTGACTACACAGCAGACTGAAAGGATCCCTTTTTCCTCACCAGACAAGAGCCTTCAAATATCACCCTCTTACCCAATAGAAGTCACTGGGCAGACACTTTCATTTTTATTATCTGCAAGCCACCCAGCCTCACGGTCTTTAATGTCCCTCTGATCCTCCCATGTATTAAAAGAGAGGATTGAAAACGAGGAAAGCAATCCCTTGACCTGGAATTATTAAAGTGACAGTGCTGCCCACTGGGCACTTGGGCAAAGCAGATTGCTTTATACTGGAGTCATTTACTTCATGCCATTCCTTCCCTTGCACAGCAGCAGCCACCTCGTGAAAGAGGAATTAGGAGAGTTAGGAGAAGAGCTTCACAAAAGATTCATTTTCAGAGATAATGAAGTGTTAATGAAATAAAAAGCAAGCCATGAGATCAGTCCGGAGTTTCCCACTCAGAAGCGCAGCTGGTTGGCTTCAGTATCAGCCTCTCTCTCTCTCCCCCTTTTTCTGGAAAAACAAAAAGAGAAACAGAAAGGGGATAGATTTTCCTCATCTACTTCGTTAAGGAAAAGTCTGAGAAAGGCGGGCAAGCTCCGAAAGCTTCTCTTCCCCGCGAGGACGAGGAGCTGCGATGCACATGACAGGCCTTCGCTGTGCATCGTCGTCTCGGGGAGACGGGACTGTGTTTGTGAAGGGGACGGCTCTGCTTTGCTCTCTGATGTTCGCAGCTGGGATCTGCTCGTCCCCGCATCTCGCGGACTCAGGGGCTGTCCCCCTTCATCCCCTCCCCACTCCACCCTCCCCCGGGTCTCTCGAACCCAAAGAGGTCCGCCTGCTGCTTTCCGAGACGAAACAAGGCACAGAGGGCTGGCTGGGGGACTGGGATGGAGCGCAGGTGAACTGGCGGAGCCAGGCTGGGCTTAAGGACGAGGACAATTCCCCCCAGGGCTGCCGAGCGACAAGCGAGGGGCAGGAGCTGAGGGGATGAGGGAGGGGTTGGAGGTGGGGCGAAGCGAGAGGCAGCCGGGGCGAGGGGTGCTCGAAGGGGGCGGGACGGGGAGGGAGCACAAAGGAGCCGGTGACGAGGGAAAGGGGCAGCGGGCGGGAGGGCAGCGGGTGTTGCGAGGGCTGAGGGGGCAGGCGGGGAAGGGGCACAGGCTGAGGGGAGGGGGTCAGCGGGTTACCCCGAGGACTGGCCCCCCCCGCACCGAAGGGGGAGTCCCCGCGTCCCGGCCGCCGGTGCAGGATCCGCGCTCAGCCCCGCCGCCATCGAGGAGCCGCCGCCATCCGCCGCCCCGGCAACCAGCTCCGCGCCCCGCCCGCCGGCCCGCGGCCAATCGGCGGCCGCCATGCTGGGCCGGCGGCCAACGGCCCAATCACAAACGGCCTCTGATAGCCCTGGGTCATGTGAGCGAGCAAGATGGCGGCGCCCACGGGGAGCTCGTGAGGTGGGAGGAGCCATGTTGTAGGCGGTGGGAGCGGTTCGGTGAGGGCGGCGCGGCCGTGTCCGTCCGTACGGCTCAAGGTCGGAGCCTGAGCCCGGCGGGGAGGCCGGGAGGGTCAGCGCGGTGCGGGGGCAGCGACTGGTAGCGGTGGGGTTTGAAGATCGGGGTCGAGCCGCAATTTCGCGGCGTGAGGATTCTGACTTGAGCCGGGCCCCGGGGGCTTTGGGAGGGCTCTCGGTGCCTCCAGCGGCGCTCGAGGGAGAGACGTGTGTACAAGTCGTGTGCAAGACTGAGGGAGAGGGGAGTGCTTACAGCTCCGTGACGTGCTTTCTGTGGGATCCCAAAGCACGGGGTTGGGAAGCCTCCTCAGGCGGCCTGAAGCGATCCCGGTGAGATCCTGCCCCCTCGGCTGACTTTTCGGCTCCTGCATCCTGCTAAGCCCGAACCGAAGCAGGCTCGGTCCCACAGGTAGGGCTTAGGACACAGCCTTCACGTTATAATAGCAGCTTAAGGTAAGTATGATTGCCACAGTAAATCTTGGAGAATTTCCTCTGCAGTGAAACGTGTAGGAAAAGAAGCCCTTGGATCACTCAATTCCAAGTGTAATCAGGTGGCCACCAAGATGCTCTTATCACTTTCTGCCCCCCTCAGCAGGACAGGGAGAAGGCATGAATAAAAGCTCAGGGGGTGTGATAAGGACGGGGAGATCACTCACCAATTACCATTATAGTCAAAACAGTAAACTTTTGGGGAAATTGAATATACTGTCAATCAAATCAGAATAAGGTAATGAGAAATAAAGCCAAATAATTAGAAAACCTTCCCTCCACCCCTCCCTTCACTCCTATTTTTCTATGTCTTCCTCCCTCTTAGAAGTGCAGGGAGACAGGGAATGGGGGTTGTAGTCAGTTCATCACATGTTGTCTCTACCACTCCTTCCTCCTTGCACTCTTTTCCTTTTCCAGTGTGTGGTCCCTTCCATGGGAGACAGTTCTCCACAAACTTCCCCAACAGGAGTCCTTCCCACAGGCTGCAGTTCTCTATGAACTCCTCCAGTGTGGGTCCTTCAGTAGCAGTGGCTGTTCCACTGGGCTCACAGGTGGGCTCCTCTCCCCATGCGGCCACATATCCTACCAGGAGCCTTGTCCAGCACAGGCCTCCCACTGGGTCATGGCCTCCTTTGGGCATCCACCTGCTCTGGCATGGGATCCTCCAGGGGCTGCAGGTGGACCTCTGCTCCATCATGGACCTCCATGGCTGCAGGGGCACAGCTGCCTCACCATGGGCTGCGCCACAGGCTGCAGGGGGATCTCAACTCCAGCACCTGGAGCACCTCCTGCCCCTCCTTCTGCACTGACCTTGGGGTCTGCAGGGCTGTTCCTCTCACGTGTTCTCACTCTTTTCCATCTATTGTTTTGCAGCAGTTTTTACCTTTTCTTGACTTTCCCCCACACACCACCACTAGTGGCTGGGCTTAGACTTGGCCATCAGCAGGTCTGTCTTGGCGCCGGCTGGAACAGACTGTCAGACATGGGGGAGCTCCTGGCATCTCAGAAGCCACTCTTGCATCCCCCCCTGCTACCAAAACCTTGCCACACAAACTGCAACTGTATGCTTTCTGATTTATGGCTACAAAGTATGGATTTATCTGGTTGGGGTTTTTTCTTACAGTTCTGTTTGACAGTTAAGTCAATTTAAACCTGGAGTATTGCCATGCAAAATAGGGAATGCATTTGTGGCAAAGAGTCTCAATGTTTATTTGATTCGTACTGGGGCTATATAGCTCTGATTACATACAGGGGTTTTTTTTCCCTTATGATCCAGGACTTCAAGATGACAGGAAGAGAGTTTCTTGAACTAGATTCTCCACAACAGAGACTAATTTTGGAAAGATTTAAGCGGATGGAAATCATACAAAAGATGTTCAATGAGCTTCCTAAAGAAGATCAGTAAGTGCTGGTAAAATAAATGAAGATAAGTGCATCAAACATTTCAAGTCCTGGAGGCTTTTCTTTTTCCTTATTCTTGTATTACAAATTCTCCTTGCAGTTACAAAATTAGTTAATTGTGAAGATGCTTGTTATTGTCCAGAACAGAAAACTTGTTTTGTGTTTTTTCAATATGGTTATTTCAATGTTGGCTCTGGTCCTGCTCAGCTGGTTTCTGGCATATGCTCCCCAGTGCTGAGGGTTCTGTGATGGCTGATCAGCCCTGACTGGCTCTGAGCATTCTCAGTCCTGTGCTAGAGCTAAAAAAATTTTCTAGGAAACTGAAATGTGATTCTGCTGGAGTCATCTTGTGTCCAGCAGGGCTGGCCTGGGGCCAGAACTGAGTGAGCATCAACCTGCTGGTTTCTGCATTTCATTCTGCACTGCTCCCTGTTTCAGGAAGGCGAGACTAAGGTGTCCAGGTGGTGGTGGAGGAGTCAGTTGGAGTCCTGCAGGCTCACCAGCAGGGTTCTGTACAGCACAAAGCCAGCTAAATGCCTTCTGGGCCTCACAAATGACCTTTTGGTTTGTGATACTGCATGTCACTGCAAAACCTTACTGGACCTGAGCTGCTTCTGTTAGGAGCCATTTGCATGTGTGTATCAGCTTGTATACATTTTTTAGAAATAAGAGTAACCAGAAGCTTATTTTATTTATATTTTTTTAATAGGACTAAATTGCTGGCTAAACAAACTGCTGGTAGTAACACAGGGCCTCTCCACACAGGTGAGAAAGCAAAGGCTGCAACTTTGTGTAGGATCTGCTGCCCTCAGCCTCCAAAACTCCTCCGTCCCCAGGAGAGCAGGGGAGGCAGATACTCAGTAGTGATGTGGTAATAGATATGTCTATTAATATCCAGATAACGTCTGGATAGAAACTCTGGACTTACGGATTGCTGGACCTTGGAAAGAAGCAGCTGCCAGTCACGGGCAGGACTCGCAGCTTGTATCCAAAGGGTAGCTCACTGATGTCTGAAAAGGAAGAGCAAGCATGCTGCAGTCAAACTGAGAGTTCCTATTTACCCAAGCACTTGTTTTTAACACTAGGGAGCTCAAACAAACAAAAAACCACAACCCCCAACTCTTCCATCCTCCTTTCCTTTTCTTTTGTGCAGTGTAGCAGTTCTGTACCTCACTAAGTAGATTCTGCTGGTCCTGGGTACATTAAGTTGCTCTGGTTTGGGTACTAATAATGCTGTTAAAATTTTAATCTCAGTCCTCCATATTTATTGTTCTGTTTGCCTGTGTTTCACTGCCTGTGATTGTAAAGGTAAAATTTGTATTTTCCTATTCAAAACAAAAAATAGTTGGTGTCCTTGATGTCTGACATTTTTAATTTTGTAAGTTTTGCGAGATTAGCAAGTACATGTCTGAAATCTTTTCCATAGTGCTTAATATTACGCAAAACATTAAAATGTAGAAGAATTATAAGTAGATTGACTTTTTAAAATTATATATTTTATTGTATATATTTATTTCCTCATTTCTTTTCAGAAAACATTATCCTTAGAAACATGCTTATTAGTAGAGCTTTAATGAAGTTTCCATTAACTATAATAATGGGGGGAAAAAAATTGTAGCAACAGCTTTTCAACCTGTCACTTCACTCTTGAAGTGTGTGGCATATAACAAAGGATGTGGCACTGGCTGCTTTTGAAAATAGTTACTCTCCATTTTGCACCAGTGAGAGACTGTCTCTTACCCCTTGTTGCAGGATTTTCAGAAGAGAATTGTACTGTTGACTAATCTAAACTTTTTTACAGTTCTCAGTTGCTGAAACTACTTTCCCTCTTTGACAGGAACCTTTGTAATCATGGAAAATACTTCCTAGCAGCAAATTCAAGCTTATGTGGCTTAGCAGCAAATAATTTCTTCAGGAGCATCCTACATGTCAGAAAGGCTTCCCTGGTGTCTGCTATGCCAATGGCTGTTATTCCATTTCTTTCAACAGCAGCAATTTATGAAGCTTTTGTGCATGACCCTTTATTTTCAGGTAAAAACCTCTTTATTCCTTTCTTTTTTTTTTTTTTGAAAGGGCTTTGCTTTCTGTACACACTGTAACACTAGAGGAGCTTTTTCTCGCTGCAGAACAGTGCTCTTAAACTGTTGTGGTCTTGAAAAACCTCAGTTTGTAAAGCAGAGTTTGAAAAACAGAATACATTGGACAGCAGTGTGTTCTCAAAGTTGAGTGGGAAAAGACATACATATGTTTATTTCTAAAAAAATTCTTTGACACATTACTTATTTTCAGCATTTTTCACTCAAAGTCATGCAAAAGTGACTGCAACAAAGCAGTTCAATATCCCCCCCAGCTGTACAATTTCATTTGAAGGTCAGCATTTGAATGATAAATTCCTTATGGATTGCAGTGCAAGTGATTATTTTTGGTTTTGTCTCAGTTTTTGAGACTGTTTTTGTTGTTGTTTTGGTTTTGGGTTTTTTTGTTGTTTTTTAAAAGAAAACTCCTCTTTATAAATTTTTGCATATCTATATGGCTTGGAAGTTTCTGTCAAGAGCCTGTTTTCAGATTGTTGCACACAGCTTATAAATATTGTTGTGGTGGAGCATGTGTGGATATTGGCAGTGAAATATGATTTGCCACGCAGGTCAGCTGAACTGTGAGGTCTGTGCTGTGATCAGAGGAGGATTAGTAGGCGCTGTTGTGGGTGGTTTCTATCCCATTTTCCTGGCTATCCCCTTGAATGCAAGCCTTGCAGCCAGGTACGTCTTACTTACCTGCAGTGTATTGATTGAAATGTATTTATGGGTTAAATGTTCAGCTCTCAGTGTAAATTGTGTAGATATTGATCTGTGCACACTTGTCTTCTTGTAGACATTTAGCATGTGGAAGGAGATATACGTTAAGGTCATCTAATTACAAAATGAAGTTTGTAAGAGCTACACCAAAGTGAAATAAGATCTGCAAAGTGACCCATTGGGAAGCCCTTGAGTTTAGCAAGAGCCTTCTTAGTCTCCCAGGGTGTGCCTGGGTGTGTGCTGTCATCCTACCACCACTGAAGTTGGCTGGACAGCCAAGAGACCTCACTGACCCTGGGCAGTGCCCAGCAGCCAAAGTCCCTGACAGGTGTCATTCTGTGTAGTTCAGAGCACAGCAAGGGCAGGGTGAGGCTTGGTGAGACACAAGGCATGCAGGATGGTTTAAAGCATTTATGCAGAGAGCTCAGTACCACCAGGTGTATTTAACATAGGAGAAGGAAGATAAAATTACTATCTACATAAATATTTATGTTAAATCTTGTCACTTGCATGGAAAAAAAAAGTTTCTACCACTGTTTCTGTTGTTTAGGTATATGTCAGCTCCCTTGCCAGGGAAAGAAAATCTGTTACGCTACTGGCTCACAACTTCTCAGCCTGTCTTTAGAAAGATGAGTGTGGGTATACTGGTACAAGCTCTGACTGGATTATATCTTGCCACTAAACAGCATGGAATATATATCAAAATGCTGCTGCAGATGAACAGTAGCAGGGATCCTGAAGAGCTACCTGAATGAAGTAAAGCAACTTCTCAATTGCCTTGGATAAGTAACCATAATAAACAAGAAAAAGAAGTGTTGCTGTGTCTTTTTAATACAAAAACAGTCTCTGCACTGGCTTTTTTTTAAGTTTTGAACTTAAATGCAGGTTAAACTTTCCATTATACCCAGTGTAGTGTATACACCTGAATAACAGGATTGTTTTGGAAATGGAAGGCAAGAAAGCACTTATAGTGCCTGCTTAATGTTTGGTTCTAAGGTAATGCTACAATTTTCAGAAGCTGTAAAACATGACTATTCTTGAAAAAGAGGTTTTTTCCTTCATAATGCAAACCATACAGATTTGATTTTAAAAAAAACCACACACACAAAATCCCAAAAAAACAAACAAACAAAAAAAAAAAAAAAAAAAAAACAAAACAAAAAAAAAAAACCAAAAAAAAAAAAAACCAAAAGGGGGAGGATCAAGGCAAGGTTTTACTAGGCATCTACTCAAAATCTGAGTATTTTTCTCCATTCTGCTAGCACAAAACTTCTGTCATGAGATTACCCCTTCTACACCATTAGATGGGTCACACTGTAGAGAACACTTTTATCACAGAGCAATCAGCAGTCATAGTCTTGTCAGGCTTTCCAGCATATCAGAAAAACAGCCTTTGGCCTTGTAACCATTTTGCCTTGAAATTAAGTCTTTTCCAAGGATGAGGCTGTGTCGAGAGGCCTTTGAGGGCTGGTGCCATTACTGGGATATCTCAGCTATGTCTCAGATCAGTGGTCCAGAGTAATGCCTTTATGAGTCAGGTGTGTCTTCACATTGGTGGCTGTGTGTTCTAGAGCAATATAAATTGCAGCTCTCCTACTGCATGAGGTGTATTCTGCAGTCTGAGAGCTAAATCAGGAATTCTTCTACAGAAGCAATACTCTCAATCTGATGTATTGTCTTAACTCACCGTAGGTAGGGGCTGGCTTTTCCCAGACAAGTGACAGAACAAGAAGAAACGGCCTCAAATGGTGCTAGGGGAGTTTCAGGTTGGAGGAATTTCGTTGCAGAAGGGCTTATTAAGCATTGGAATAGACTGCCCAGGAGGTGGCAGGAGTCACCATCCTGGAGGTGTTCAAAAAAATCACTGGATGTGGCAATTGGCGCTATGGTCTGGTCGAGGAGCTGGTGATGAGTGAAAGGTTGGACTCAATGATCCTGGGGGTCTGTTCCAAACCTAAGTGATTCTGTAACTGTAAAAGCTCTACAGCTACTGGTCAACAGTCACTTCAGTAAAATTCTAGCATCCCCTGAGATGCACATGGACATATTTATTCCATGCACATGAAAATATTTATTAATGAGAATTAAGAATTCAGCATTGAGACCTTTAATTGAAAGGGGTTAAAATTTAGGCTTTAATGCTGATGAAAATATATTGAAGGAGTTTCATCATCTTTATCTACCTTTTCTTTAAAAATGGGTCATTACAGCAGGAATATGACACATTCTTTATCTATACCCAAGAGCAGCAGCCTGATTTGTACAGGTAAGCAGCAACACAGACTCCATGTTGTTCTTTGTAGAAATCATTTAGTTTTTCCTTGATTCAAAGTGTTGCTGTGTCACGTGGGTGTTCCCATCCTGGTCTGCACCCAGACAGCTTGGCCTTACCTTAATCACCCCGACTGGAGATTCCCATGGACCAAGTATTTTACATGACAGTGAATTGTCATATCTCTGGAAGCCATCAGACTTTAACCAACAGAACCACTTACCTGTGATAATAAAAACATAAAATAAAGATGTTACTGTGCAACAGTGTCTTGAAGAATGATAATGACTGGCTCAGTGATTATTGCAAGTGTTTAACATTATATAGTTAAAATACTTTAAACAGATCCCAGTGCGTATTAAAGGGTGAGAATCAAAAGGATCTTCCTTTCCACATACTACTTTCATTTTGGTATAAATTGAAGCGATAATTATCCTCAGTCATCAAAATGCATGTTCTGATGTTTGGTGGTCTGACCTGGACAAACCACATCCTTTTAGATGCTCTTTTCTTAAAGTGAAAGGTGGAGATTGTATATTAAAAAGTTATATTCCTCAACATTTTAGTAAGTTGCAAGGACTGATAGTTGTTTTCAGCATGACTGATAAACACACAAATTGCAGGCATGTACTTTACATGTTCAGCACTAGTCACATCAAAGGTCAGCTGAACACTCCTGAGACTAGAAAGGTGGTGTGTTTGTGAACAAGGAAACTTCAGTTACACCTTCTGTACTTCTCAAACTATTGAGGGGAAGAAGTGTTCTCAGAAGTCAACCAATAAAGTCTGAAGTTGTTTCAGAATTCCACAGGACACCAAGATACTATCCCAGTTCTGGCATGCATGCATGTGGAGGAGTGCCTACACAGGAATCTGGGAATGTTCTTCCCTTCCCTGTTTCATACACAGGGTACGACCTACCTCCTGCAATCCCCAAGAACCAGTCCTTGGCCTCTGACAACTGTAATAAACTGCCTACAAACACTGAGTGAGAACAGGTGTTAGTCGGATCCTTTCTTCCACATTGTAGTAGAAACAAGACAGGCACAGGCTGCTTATCCCAGAGAAGGGATGTCAGGCTACTCCAAGTCTGAACCATGGCCAAAAGAAGGCCAAGAACAGTTACAGATAAGAGCCAACAGAAATACTAATAAAGCTCCACTTTTTTCTTGTAGATGAACCATTCTAAATGCTGTCTCAACATCACAATGTATTCTACTTCTGCAAATCCTCCTGGTACGTGTGCAAGTCCTGCCCTTGGCATCCTCCTGCTAATGAGCACAGGCAGAGTTATTTCTCCGCATCTGCATATCCCACTTAAACTGGGTGGAAAAATGTAGAATCAGCAGCTGGTAATGTGCAATTTTTGCACAGAGTGTTCTTTAAAAAGAGTCCATTTGAACAGCTCCCATACCTAACATATCCTTCGGACATTTTACAGTGTAACTAATAGTGAATAATACAGCCCTATAACCAGAATACTGCTGATTCCAGCAGAAAACCTCCTTAACTACAAACTCTAGAAAACATAGCATTTTCAAAATCAGTAAACGTACAAAAGGCCTTTGGATTTTGCCAAAGACTCCTGTGTTTCATAGGGAAAACTGATTACAATTTTGACAAATGGCATGAGAAATCTGATTATCTGGAAATGCTGGAACATGGCTCCCCGTATTTCCTTTGATATCATCTCTCCAGGCAGCTACAGATTATAGAAGCACCAATTTGTTTTTAACCCCCAGATGCTGCAAAGCTCTTCAGAGGAAACAGAAGTTAATTTAGAACACTACCAAGAGTCACAGCACCAGGATCAAACTCCAACGGACTAAAGGAGAACTGAGCATGAAATTGTTTCTTATTTAGACACTAAATAGTCTTCAAGTGGCTCTGTTGAGAAAAAAATAAAAGGTAAATGCAGGTAGCATAGCTGTGCAGCTGAACACTGGCAGCACTTGGTTCTGTGGTACATACAATTTACCAAACACGTTTCAGTGCTGAACAGGATATTTTCTACAGCTAGAGGCCAAAAAGGCAGAGCATGCCAGTATGCTTTTACATTTTTATGCAGTATTTTTTGTGAAATGCACCTTTTTATCAAGCTGCAGACCACTTTCACTAGAATCCCCTCATGCTGGAGAGCCAGTGCACTATTTTAAACTGTCCTCTACAAATAAAGATGAACAGGAATTTGAACATACAGTACATGGCCCAGTCCGGAGCCATGAAAATGTTCTGTCCTTCCAGCACTATCAAACCTTTTGTTTTTAACATTCACTCCGGTGTTTAGTGTGGAAATAGCAATTTGATCAAAGAGTGTGATTCAACAGCACATAATTAACCAGTCGTGAAACTTCAGAGCCTAAAAATAAAACAAAAAGGAGGAAGATGCTAATAAACCATAGAAGGGTTTATGTAAGCATTTTACTCCTCCATGGTATATTGATCAAATATATCCATATTAATAAAAAAATTAAGAACTATGAAATACAAGAAGTGGTGATTCTCAGAAGTACAGCTCTATCTGCAGTTCAAGGAGTAACACCTTTGTGTTGTCCTCACCACAGAATTACCTTTAAAGACAGAAGAGCAAGAACATTTCTCCTGCATACCCTGATCCATTACATCTTGTTTTCCAGTTGATGACCCAGAGATAGCAGCAACAACATTTTCCCCTTTCCATTTTACCACTTTGTTTAATGAATGAAGCATTCATGAAAATATGAAAAAACATTTGAGCCCATAAACTGAAAGATCAACAAGTCTGATTTTATTATGATATTGTATTCTTATCTGAATGGCACATAATTACAAAGAAACATTTACAATATATTTTCAAGTATTAATTCATTTCAAGGCTTTCACTTCAAAAAGCTACATTAATAATACACCATACAGATAGTACAGTTGGTTAGTTTCAAATAACTTCCTCCCTTCTATTTGGTTTAAATATGATTCAGTAGGCACTAGAAATGCCTGCAGCCACTGACTTTCTTGGGACTTGACCTTGTTCTTGTACCACAATACATCATTTTGCATGTCAGAAAATCAGCTGCTCTCAGACACAGCCACAGGTCGTGTCATGACAGAGCATTGTGCAGGTTCAGCAGAGGCCAGAAGAACTGTCCCTGACCCTGCCATTCAGCAGTGATGCGACAAGAAAGAATGCATACTTAACTTAAAAAACACTCCTACACTGAAGTAACTGTAAAAATGCCAATGGAACATCCCATGCTTGCTACATTAGTGTTTCTCTTTTCCTCAAGCACGTTAAACTGAAAAATAAATCACTTTCATGAAGTCTGAGCCAGGCAGGTTGAGATTAGGTTGAATCTAAATTATTTCCATTTTACGTATCAGTCAGTGCAGGTCCTGACTCCTGTGCACTGGTACAACCCATCAGTTACAGCAGAGTTACCCAAGTTAAGACTGAAATTTTGAACAGCCCTGTTGATGCCACCACAGAGGTGTAAGGTCACACATATCCCACTAAGTCTCTTTTGTGCTGGCAATATCCCCTGAACAGATGGAATTCTGCATACAGTGGAGTAAAACCTGTTTGACAGACTATTGCCTTTTAAAAAAAAAACATCTTGGATGACAGTAAATAATCCCAGCATTCAACTTCTTTTTTTTTTTTTTAACCAAATACAGCAAAAGCCCTGTTACCTCTTTATTCTCATTTCTTATACTACCTTTTAAAATAAAGCAGGAAATGTGGCCAGCAGCTGGTCCCGTCTCTTCTGCCCCAACACAGCTGAATCCACTTTAGCATAAAGAAAAACAAGGATGCTAAATACACATATATTTTATCACACAGTGATGTTTCACAAAGAAAAATCAAACTCCTTTTCAACTGATGAACACGTGACAGAGTCTAGCACCAATAAAGCAAATGACTGGGAGAAAATGCTTTCACCTACTTAGCCTTAAACACAAAATTTAAGGCTTTAAGAAACAAGACTTCAGAAGTATTAAATAGCATAATTAAAAAAAAAAATTAATAAATGAAGCTGGTTTAGGAAAGTATTCTTTGTGAAACCTCACTTTACATATTATCATTTTCACAATCCTTCTTCCCCCAACTGACATACATTTAAACAACCTAAGCATTTTAATACAACTGAAAAAAGAACCCGCTCATCTTTTGTGATAGGGAGAAACACTGACTACTACAAGAAAACACACACTATTTTTTTGTCAAACTATTTTCCCTCCTATCTCAGAAGCAATTATGGAGCACTTTTCGTATCATTAACCTCAAGATACATATTTGCTCATCTCCAAACTGTGCTTAATTATATCAGGTTATAGATTTCTGGATACTGTAAGAGGCTAAATTAAGAACTCTACAGTAGAGTTATGCATATACATTGCATATACATGCACATTTTTAAAAATTAAAGCTACTCTGAAGTAACATTGGAATTTCAGTGTGCATGGGCACAGAGATTTACTTGTGGGAAGGTAATGAGTTACTTAGATGCACTGATTCTTCAAACCTAATTCTCCTTAGAGGTCCATGCAAGAGCAACTCCTCTATGTGAGGATTCCTCTGCAGTGATTTAACCAGTGCTCAGGCTGTTTCATTAGGTAAAACTCTGCATCATGATTTAGAGCAAGCTAGAGAAGGGCTTTTGAATAGTACCGTGCATCACTAACACTAGACAGCATTTTAAACCAACAGGTCACAAATTCCTTTTCTTTTTTTCATTCAAAAAGCAATTTACTTAGACTTTTGGGACAGTCTCCTGTAATAAAAGGCTATAAATGTCACATCCCCCTTATTAGCATATTTTTCTTTTTCCGCTCATCAGATACTTGGTTTAATAGGAAATTTCTATTTCAAATGCATAAGCAGTTTCTTAAAATTCAAAATGTAGCTTCTGTATTGGCTACTATGTAGCCAATGTAGTTGTTTCAAAAATGAAAATAGGAAAATGGCTAATGAGAATGATGTGATTGTAGCCTTTACTATAAATTATCATCCAGAGCTAGAAACATTTTGGCAGAGTATGCCAAGGACCAGAAAAATAGTTTTCTGAACCAGTCATTAAAAGAGACTGGGATAAGCAAAGCAAGCTGTCTGATACCACATTATGGGAATATATTGATCCTTACCAGGTTGCGAGGTGGAAAACGACTGTTCTTTAACCCCTACACAACGGAGCCTGGCAGGGCAACCACCTAAAAGAGAAACTGTCAGAGAGGTTTTAATAGTAATGTATAACTGAGATGCAGTACAATTTTATATGCATGCTTTCTTTTGCCGATCATTACTATTTTCTTAAGTCTGTCCAGTGACGATGTCATAATGGAGTTTTTGTTTGGTTTTCTAAGCAAGCATTTTCGGCTCCTCAGGATAAGCAGGCTAGACATTATCTGACTCAAGACCGGGTAGTCAGCATTATCTTTACTGCGAAGTGGAGCCGAGCACACCTTCATGCATCAAGTCGGCATGATCTTTTCACCCAAGTGCTGCGAACGGGCTCTGGCGGCACCTCCGCGTGTGCACCACGCGCGTCAGTCTGCACGACCACTGTCGCACTGCTGCACACAGCTCTGCGCGACTCCCATCGCCAAACAGGCTCACACCACTACCGTCCACACGCCAGATTTACAGGACCTTAAACCAAGGCCACCGTCTGGCTCCCAACGTACCGTTCGAGAGAATTTTTGTTACCCTGGCCACTTAAGTAAGCGCCAGGTTCCCCTCCTTTGCATCTCCCCCAATACCACCCCATCACCACTGTATGGATTCTTTTCCTCCGCACCATCGCCTGCTTCCTCCGCCGCGACGCGAGGCCCTTACGGGTGAGAACCCCACGAGTACTTGCAGCAGGTACTTGACCCTACATTTTGAAGGAGGCCGCTGCCCGCCTAGCACAGATGGAGCAGAACTCCACCGACACCTGATCCCGGTCCACGTGCAGGCAGATCCCGCCGGGGGCCGCCCACTCCTCCTCCGTCTCAGTCACCGCCGCCGCCTCCTCCAGCCCGCGGGGCCGGGAGCTGGGCAGGGCGTAGTCGTGGTCGCTGCTCTCGCCGGCGGGCTGGAGGTGCTGGTGGCGGGGGCTGCCCGTGTCCCTGAAGAGGCTGGTGCTGAGCTGCAGCCCGCCGGCGCGGGTCCCGGCCAGGCGGCTCAGGAGCTGCCCCAGCGCGCTCTGGTTCGCCAGCACAGCCCGCAGGTAGCTGCTCTCCCGCTCCAGCTCTCGCAGGCGGCGGCTCAGGCCGCGGTTGCGGTCCCGCAGCTGCCGGTTCTCGGCAGCCAGGCCCTGCAGGCGGCTCTCCAGCCCCAGCACATACTGCTTCTTCTTCAGCCGGTTCAACCGCGCCGCCGCCGCCGCCTTCAGCCGACTCCCGGCCCCGCCGCTCCTCCGCCCGGGCGCCGCCGGCCGCGGGCCCTGGCCCGGCGCGGGCAGCGGCTCCGGGTCCCCACAAAAGCAGTCGCTCAGCTCCGCGTCTAGGTCCCAGTCCGGCCGGGCGGCCTCCAGCAGGTCTCCCAGCTCCAGGCCCGGGAACCAGTCCTCTTGCTCCCACACCTCCAGCGGGCCGCCGGGCGCCTCGGCCTCCTTCTCCTGCCGCCTCGGCTCCGAGGCGCCCGGGGGCTCCCGCCGCGGCGGCGGCTGCGGTTTGGGCCGCGCGGGCCCCGGGTCCCCTTCCCCGCCGCCATCCCGCCCTCTCGGGGCCTGTCCCGCTCCGGTTAGCGGCCAGACGGCGCCCGAGGGGCTGGCCCCGCCGGCCGAGGCCGCCAGCAGCTGCGTGAGGCTGTGGCGCATGGCGGGAGCGGCGGGAGAAGGGCCCGGCGGGCCGGGACGGAGCCTGAGGGCAGCGGGCGGCGCGAGGCTGCGGCCCGGCGCTCCCGCCGCGGGGCCTGTCGGGAAGCGGCGGGGGGGGGAAGGCGGTGGAAGCACCTCGCGACTGCGCCCGCGCGCGGAAAAGCAGCGTCTGGGAATGGGGGGGGGAAGAAGTCTTACCAAATGTGGAACATGTGAAAATTTCCTTGAGACAGGATGTTGACATTTGATCTTTGTATATTTTCAAGCCTAAACAACGAGAAGAGAGAGATCCGTGAAACAGAGAGCAGCCAACGAGATCTAAGGGCTCTCCAGCTGTTAGAAGGACAAATTAATTGTCACTAGAATTGCCTTGTTAAGGTTTAGGGCTCAACGTGTTTGTTTCAATGACCTCAGACCTAGGGGGAGCTTAACAAAGCTTGGGAAGAAGGATGTACTGCTGATAGTGAACGCAAAGAATGCAGAATTTACGGAACACAAGGACATCTGGCAGAACTCCCACGATAAGGAATAAACTAATAAACCAAATTTAGCAACTGTGCTAAATCAGCTCCGACTGGGTAATTCCAGCAGCAGGAGATCACAACCACCAACTCACGGACCACCGACCCCAAAAAAAAGAAAGATTGAGCATGCAAACTAATTAGCAAGAGAGAATCATTAACTGATAGACTACTAATTAATAAGAGAACTAGGTAACTTTTAGCTTGTAACACCAATTCCCTTGTTTGCTAAAATGTATAAATAGTAAAAAGTTTTGATAATCAGTGTGTTTGATTTGTGGAATACCACCAAGCATCCAAGCTTTGCAACTCTGAAATAAATTAATGTCTCACATGTGTAATTACTGGCTTGTTGCACACCAGGTAACAAATGTGATTTTTGTGGACAGCAGGATGACAGGTATGGGAGACTGGGGGTGTGAGGGGAGATGTGTGTGGTTTGAACGATGAGAGGTGTGTAGGAAATGTGGGTGTGCAGGAGGGGTGTGTGTGACAGGCTGTGAAGGAGGGAATGGGGGGCAGTGACAAGGGATTTGCGTGTGAGGGAGTAGGGGGAAAGGTCTCTCACACATAACCATTGCCAAAGGGTGGGAAGGGGGATGTTCCTGAAGAGGGCAGAATGTGGGGTCTTTCCCACCACACCCCATGGCTGGGGCAGAGGCCTCTGGGGCTGTTCTGTCACACAAGAGAGCAGGTGTCCTCTGGCCAGATTTAGAGTATTTAGGCACCTGGTTTCAGGGTCTCTTGCAGTGACCAGAGGGATACAGGTACTCCTCGTTGCCTATGGACTAATTCAAACAGAGCAGCCAGCTCTCAGACCGAGGGTGTAGTGGGTAACGTGAATCAGTTGGCATTTACACTGTAGCTGCCAGCACTGAGATTAACTAAATGTGTGGTGGGGGTGGGCACCTCAGAGCAGGGAAGTATGATTAAAAAGTAGGAGAATGTGGTCCATAAAACATCTGTGGAATGACACTTGTAGGAGCCAGGATCTGAAGAAATGCTGTGGTTCGTGACACAGCAGGTAGTAGAGCAATACTTCTCACCTGGCTTTGTGTGGGTTCAAGGGCAGTCTAGAGAAGTTCAGAAGAAAGGCTGCAAGCAGCTGCTGCTTATGTAGAATCAGAATCACAGAATGGTTTGGGTTGAAAGGGACCCTAAAAATCACCTAGTTACACCTCCCCTGCCTTGAGCTGGTAAACCTTTCACTATATCAGGTTGCTCAGAGTGCCATCAACCTCAAATTGAACGCTCCCAGGGATGGGGTCATCCACATCTGGGAATATGTACCAGAGGGAACCTGGGAAACCTGAGCCAGAAACCACATCTGGTTCAGCCAGTCCTTGAGACAAGCTGGTCAGTGGCCTCCAGACCTGCTGCTTCCAGTCATTTCTGTAAATGACCTCAATAGATACCAACTCTGATACCATGCTGTGGCTTATCGATACCGAGGACCAAGAAATACTCAGTCTGATTCCTAAATTCTAGAGTTATCCCCAGGCATGTGGGATAGAACTTGAGGTACTTTGAAGGTGACTGCCTACAGCCCAGGTGGAGGATGCTGTTTGGCCCCTCATGGTGGATGTTTTGGGGGTTTTTTTGGTTGGAGACTTAAAGAGCAGGAGGTGAAATTCAGCAGCAAAAAACTTCCTTCTTGCCTAGGAGACCAGCAAGAGAGAGTGGGAGGTCTCTGGATCACACATTGCTGACAGGAAAGATTTTTCTTATTGTCAAAAGCTGCCAGATGTACACAAAATGGAAGAGTATCACTAATATTTATCTGCAGGAAAAAGCTAAAAACAGGGAAAAAAAAAAACCCTGGTGGAACATCTAGAACATCGTCCTGTTCCAAAGAACAGATTGAAATCACCCAAAAGACTTGACAATTTATTCTGAGCTGAATGGGGATATAAATACTACTCTGGCATTAAATAGGGTTTAAATGACTGCAGAAATCGGTAAGACTACTGGAAAACTATAAACAGTAATTTGCTTGAGAATCAGTTGTTGTATGTGGATTACCTGTTAAATTCCTGAATTTAGAGAATTGCAGAGATATTGCAAGGTAGGATTTTTTTCTTGGAGCCTCAGAGCTTTTGGTCATCTTGAATAATAAAGTGGTTTCAACAAAAAAAAAAAAAAAAAAAACCCAAAAAAAAAAAAAAAAACCCCAAAAAAACCCCACCTATGATTCAGCAAAGGTTAGCACTAAATAAATCAAATTCATATTTTGTGTTTTCCACCCTCGTAATTCATGTGACAGGTTTGACTTGTTCAATGATCCATGTACAGATTTAAGAGTGTAGTGATTTACTTTCATAAAGGCATAATGACAAAAAGGCTACAGAACTGTCACTGGAGGAGGGTTTTAGCTGGTGCGGACGGTATAAAGAAACCAGAGGATGGTCCCATGGAGAGGAACAAAATTCAGGGGTGCGTTACCACAGAGGCACCTGTTGAGAAGAGAACAGAGAAAAAACTGCAGTTATGCAACAAAGTGATGGAGTGTGACATTCAGAGCTCTCTCTTTAGTCAGCAAATCCATACTGTGTTTTCTGTAAGTATCGAACTGCAGCAGGAGTTCATTGTACACCTGCTTGCTGCATACTAGCTGTCCTTGGAACTCTTGAACCTTCAGATCTACTGCTGCTGCCTCTTTTTTGAGGCACCTTCCTGCTCTCTGCATGGCTTCCTCCATGGTCTCTAGCTTCTCCTCCAGCTTCTGAATCTCCCACTCCTTATCTTGCAGAGCTTTGCTCCTCTCCATGGCCAGGTTCAGTAGTTGCTCTTTCTCTTCATGTGCCCTTTCCAGCTTGGCCTGCAGCTCACTGCCCTAGAGCCCTCTGCTGAGTCTCTGCCAGCTTGGCCCTTGCAGCAGCTTGTTGGTGCCTCTCCTGTAGGAGCTGCAGCTGCTTCTTCAGTGAAGCCACTTCCTGGGCATAGGCATCTGCTTGTTGGCTCTGAGCTTCCAGCAGCTCCTTCTCTCGCTCCTGGGCTCTGTGACTCTCATAAACATATTTCTCCTGCAAGGAGGATAACTGCTGTGAGAGCTTCCTGGCCTGGGCTGCCAGCCAGAGCACTTTAGCTTCCTTCTCCCTCACAGCCTGGCTGAAGAGTGCTTCCCTGTCCTGCCGTAGGCACTTGCTCTCCTCCCACAGCTGCATGTGCTGGTTTTTGTGTTCATTTTTGAACTGTATCATCTTTTCATGGTTTTTGAACTGATCCATGAAGCACCCCTCCAAATACTGAATACGCTGGGTCTGGGTTTTAATTTTCACAGCATCCTCTCCCCTCAGTCTCTCCAGCTCCATGTTGAGCTGCTCCAGGTCTCTGCAGTGTTTATGTGTGTCATCCACTTTCTTCTTCAGTATAGAGACAAGATGATGATACTGTTCTAGGTGTGAAAGCAGCAGCACCTCCTCACTCTGCTCCTTAGAGCTCTCACTGAGTTCCTCCAAGCTTTTTGTTAGATCTTCCACTTCTTTGCCTGTCTCTGGATCACCTGCGGAGTCAGTAATTCCTGCTCCTGTCTCATAAGCCATGGAACACCTGTCTCATGCAAAGACAAGATAAAATTTTATAGTGGCTGCTTCTGTTAGTGACATGGAGCACAATTAAACAGTGCCCAGTGGTTGTGTGGCCAACACTGCTGCCATAAGCTGGTGGTGTTTCTCTGGAAGTCCAGAGGAGCTGATGTGGGAGAACAGGACCTCCCAAAACCAATATCAGCCAGCAACCACACAGGCCTGCTGCCCTCCCCCTCCTCTGGTTCATAGTCAGGCCCACTGAGACTCAAGGATGCCAGACTCTGTGAGCAAAAGCAAAGAGTGTGGGCTTAGTATTTATGCAAGCCTATTCATTTGCTGATTACTAGCTTTGCTAATTATTCCTTCTCAAGGCACTGCTGTTGTAGCTACAAGAACCACTATTATATTTAGGTAAAAAGCTTGTAAGTGATAAAGCTGTAAATAATTCCTTACGCAATCCTTTTCCTCTGCCTTTATTTTCTCCTGCAGCTCTGTATTGTAACTGCAAATAAAACACGGAGGGTTACGTCAAACTTTTAATTGATTTACAAGATTTCTATGATAGTACATTGCTTGTTAAAAATAACTGAATAGCCTTATCCTGTGCTTAGAGATTTATGAATCAAGTACAAGATCTATACAATGTTAATAATTAGTGAATGCTCTGTGATACAAATCCTCTGTGCCTGGAGAAACAGTTCCTCAACTGAGTTTTCACACTGATGTGCTGGATTAATTTAGACGTGTAATTTTAAAAATCTGGTTCTTTATGTAAAAATAAGGAAAATATTTCTATTACATATGCCCCAAAATGATTATTGGCGCTGAATCATAGAGCATGTTACCCAGACATTTGAAAAATTAGCCTACAACTCATCTACAAGTTTTTCATTTGGATGCAGACCTGTAACAGCACATGGAAAATCAGGGTTTTTTTGTGAATTCCTGAGCTTTGACTAGAGGTAAAGATAGAATTTGGAAGGAGCCAGCTTAAAGTAAGGATGAAAGATAATGTACAACACTTGTGAAGCACAAAGAATTTCAGATCTGTGTAGTAGTGACTGCAGTACAGACACCAGCTCTGCCTCCACCATCCTGCATCTGGCACTGCTGTTGGTACCTTGGATCCTTTGCAAATAATGGAGGAGAGGGGGAAGGACTGAAAGGTTTAGGTCATATAGTGGAAATACAACAAAGAGCAGGATTTAAGAAGAGAAAACTATTTTCTCACCAGGTATTTTCTTCCTGCTGTCTGTTTATTGTCTCTCTTATTGTGAGACACTGTTTCCATAGAGGTAAGATGCTGAATCCAGTCACTCCAGAGCTCATGATGTCATCCAGGCTGCTTGGAGCCAGGCCAGCCCCACCAGGGTGGCTGAAAGAGCTGGCAGTGTTTCTTAGCAAACAAACATTGCTGACACTCTCAAAAGCACCAGATTTGGAAAAGGAAAGAGAATTTCCGCAAGCTTGAAGAACTCCTCATTCTCAGCTTACACCCTGCACATGCCAGAATCAGAATAGCAGGCTCTGACCTCAGAACACACTGAAGGTCCATGGAAAGTAAAGACAGACCTTGCCCTGACCAACTCGCAACTTTATTTAGCAGCTAATAAAAATCTAGCAGACAGGCTAGGGAAGGGAAAAATAAATGCTACTGGAAGAAAAAGTCAGTGCAGGTTTTGCTGAATCCTCTGGAAAGGGATACTAGGGAGAAAGAAGAGAGTGCTGTGGGTAACAGACATGAAGCACACAAGAGAAGGAGGGCACAGGATGTGTTTCAAAATGGGTGAAACCAAAGCAATGGGAGTTGCTGCACTAGCTCAGATTTGCAGCCTTACTTGCAGCGATGGGAGGTTTCTGAACACAGAGCACAAAAGGAGAGCTGTGACTTTGAAGCCTGGTTTATAGCAAGTGAAAACAGTGCAATTTAGAAGATATACACATGTGTATATATGCATATACACACATATGTGCTAAAATAAAAAAAAAAAAATCATGGGCTAAAAGAAAGATGAACTTGTAACATGAAGGAGAAGAGAGGAATGAACTGTTGTGTTTCTCCAGACAAGAATGAATATACATAAAGATATTTTAGGAGTGTGGCTGCTTTGATTCTTAATTCCAGTTCACCTCTATGACAAAGCATATCTATTAATTTATCAAACTGCCCATTAATGAGTAGCTAATTATGCACCTTTAAAATTTTGGTTATGGATGGCCAAAATCTTTCCCTTTGCCTTGAGAACAAAGTAAGTAGTTTCTTGAAACTTTTTGTCTTAATCAACTTCCCAACTCACATTTCTCTATCAACATATTATCATACTATTGAAGTTAGGGATTCTGTACACAATGAAAAGAAAGGTATTTAAAACTGGGGAGGAAGGTTTGTACTTAAGGGACAATTTTGGTTACTTGTCTCAGTTTCTTGGTTAACCTAGATGAGTACATAGTACCCCAATGTCATTAGTTAATCAAACTAGTTAATTACAAGTGCAATGTGTAAGTGAATCTTACATTCATGTTAAGGTTGCTTTTCAAAATTTGAGGTTTGGTCTATTAGTGAGGTGATAGGCAGAGTCTTTTGAGATACCAGAAAAATTCTGTGTCAGTCTCTAGGAGGGCTAAAAGAATAGCAAGACCCAGAATGTCTTCTACTTGATCAGAAGACAAAGAGATTGTCACTGTCACAAAAGAAACATTTTATTTTGATAGTGGTGAAGTTTAGGTATAAAAATTTTGTAGAGTATAGTAGACAGCACATGACCTACTATAGAAGACATGACACTTGTGGCCTACTATTAAGCCAATAGTGACTTCTGATTTTGAGTTAGTTGCTGGTTTTGAGGGTCCTGCAAATTTGGAGGCAAGACCCAGGCAAGTCCTGCAAATGTGGAGCCTTAAGACCCCATCTCTACAATAGAACCTAAAGCTGATTTGACTTCATAATGTATTTGATCTTCACAGGAGATAAAACCGCAACAGAAGCATTAATTCTGTGAAACTGTAGGTCATTTTCACAGCAACCTACATTTTCAGATGAAAGATTTATTCATATAGGGTACAAATACAAATAAATTAGGTGCCTCTTCTTTTTTAGAATCACCATCCTTTCTGGAGTGACTCTTCAAGAATGTAGAATCAAAGGAGCAGCTGTACCATTTTGGTCAAAAGACATTGTTCTGAAGTGTCATGTGCATGTGTTCCCTAGTCAGAAAGTGTTTTGTATATGTCTGGCAGAGTGGAAGCTGTAGCAGTTAACAATCTCATACAAAACACCTGAAGCAGGAAGACATCAAAGATTGGCAAACTGCTTTTGACATTTTTAAACTCCACAGACTGTCTGGCTGAGAGAGAAAGTGGGTTCCCTGGAAGACTGAAGAGCATCTTTCCTTTTTTTCCATTCATAGTGTATAATAAATAGCAAGCAGCACTTAAATTTCTATTATTAAATCAAGCAATTGTATTAGAGCTGTGAAGAGCTCACTTCTCCCCTCTTCTCTAACTGAAGTGAAAGATTGCACCAGCTTTTAGACTTAGCTGGAGTAAATAACTGCATTTATTTTCAAAAATGTTTTCTGTCTGCATTTTCTTATATTGCATGCTGAATGGCTAACATAAACCACTGGCATTTAATAAAAACTGAATTCTTATTTAGTTTAAGTAGGCTGCATTTATTAAAAAAAAAGAAAACAAAAGGAATATATATTGTATTTTATGTATTTATCTACTAGTAGCATGCATTTCTACAAGATAAAAACTCCAGTCTTATTTCCTATGCCTCAAAACTAAGCAAAGCCCACCACAGGCCTCGCAGTGTCCCAATGGTGGCGCTGAAGCACAGGTAAGTTCACTTCTTGCAAAAAAAAAAAAAAAAAAACCCAGGCTAATGGATACAGGTACAAACAAGTGCACTTTGGAGAATAAATACCCAACATCCTTGTCATCACTAAAATCAGCACATTTAGATTCTTTTGAGTAGCACCGGAATAAAAAACATTTCACCTTCTCATCTTCAGCACTTAAGACTAAGTATTGTATGCTAGCAAGATGATCAACACATATATAAAGCAAACCTTTTATAAGCCTGATTTTTTACAGTACATTGGAACTAAGTCCTCTGCACCTTGTAGAATAGGACATCAACAGTACCACTCCATGCCACACTTCTTTCATCAGGGAAGTAACTTTCATGTCCTAGAAATGTACAATTACAACTAGAGGAACTTTCAAAAACCAAAATTCTTCATGCCCATATTCCATGCTGGTGAGATCTAACATGGCATAATGAGGATACAAATACATACCAATCAGCATTAACACTAATGTTGCTGTCTTATCAGTAAGACTTCATGAGCAATCCAAGCAATGTACAGAAACAGCTGACCTTGCTCTTGTATTTCTGCTGGTTATTTGGATCATTTAAGGGATCAGCAATGCTTCAGTTAGACAACACAATCATCCAGATATCACAGCTACCTCTAATACTGAGTTCTGTAAGCACCTTCTTTCTTGAAGTTGTTTTCAGTGAATAAGAAATTTAAAAAATCCCTACAATTTACATAATGATCTGCAAGCAGATGTTTCAAATACAAAGTGACATCTGACAGCACAAAACCAGAACAGTAACAGAGCAGAAACTGTCAAAAAAGCTACTACTGTGTTCCTCTTCCAAGTTCCACCCCCATGCTTTCAATTTAATTCTCAAGGTTTCTTTTTGACACTAACAAATAAAAATCCACCTTATTTTGTCAATTTTGCAACCATAAGCATCCTGAGAGGTAGTATATCTTCTATCCAGGTGTTTGGAGAGTTCATCATCTTCTCCCAAAGGGCAGTTTCATCTGAAGTAGAATCCATCCAATCTACTGTAGTTCCATAGCTTTTGCCTAGAAAAATGTCAGTTTTAAGAGAAAAATTACTTAATCTGCTGCAGAGTTAAGCACAGACAATCAAATTTGCCTGCTCTAAAATTGTTACACCTCCTCAGGTAGCTGACCTAGTGCTTTGGAGATCCAGTTCTACATTTTTTCTCTTGAGCAATTATGTCAAATACAATTAACAACAGTTTCATACAAATTTTGTCATCTTTGTCCAGATTTTTTCCATTTTATCTTTGGTCTTTTTGTCACAATCCAAAGGAAAAAGATGCCAATTGCCCATACATCTGAGAAGGTTTAATAATAAAACAGGGTACTGATTTTGTACTGAAATGCAACCTTGGGTACTCTAAAATTCAAATTAAGATTTATTATTCTAATTTGTAATTTAGGTTATTCTGGTGAGCCATGCAAGAAATTGATTTATGAAAAGTAGCTTGTACATTGCATTTCTTTAGAAGACTCCAAACACATCCTCCCCTCAGATCAGAGAGCAGAATGAAAGGGACAAATAGAATTGTATGCATTTCCTGTTGCTATATCTGCACATCTTATATTGCCCTTATGCTAAAAACTTGTTTGCATTTATAATTTTCCCAATTCAGTATCTTCCAATCTTATCCTGCATTCCTGATCCATCCTTTTATTTCCACCCACTGCTGTTTTTACACTATTTTTTTGCATGAGTAAGCTTGCAAGACATTATCAGATTTCAGGTGCAGGAATACCATAATCTTGTACTTTAAACAGTACCAGATACAATGTATGGCCAGACAAAGGTTTGTTTCTAATATTTCTCCTTGTCAGTCATCCTCACCCTCCTAACATGACTATTCTTTACATTTCAGGATCTGTTCTGAAGAATAGGTACATTACTGAATGAAACTGTCCAAGTGAAAAGAAGACTGAAAGAGAAGAGAAGAAATAGAAAAGGAAAAAAAAAAATAAAGGAAAGAGTACTCTGTAAATTAAATATTAATGTGGTGATTGTCCAGTACCTGTTCCAAGGCCTATCCGGAGGCCTCCCAGAAAGTGGTTCGCTAGTTTGTTGTGATCCCAGACTGTGAGTTCTATGCAGGCTTCTTTCAAATCTTCTGGTCTAAATCCATCATAGACCATGGTGTGGTTGAATACCGGGTTTGTAGTTTTTGTAACCGTCCTTGTTTTCTGGCGACTTTTTCTGCTGGTGTCTGGAAGAATGGTACTTCAGAGAGAAAAAGCACTGTCAGTTTGCACTGGCACAGCACAGCCTGCAATCTGTGCATACTGAAACATACTGAAAAGGGAAAAGCTTCTGATTAACAATGTTTTACATGTTAAAATATGACTGAAGATACAGTGCTTTACAGAGATGGAGTGAATGGTCATATTCTCAGCCCCTTACAGGAAATACTGGCAGCAGGCATCCACCCTTGTGCTTCAGAGAATGGAAAGACAAGTCTTTCCAAGGTGGGGAAGAGGCACAAGTGAGTTTATTTGCTGTGTTATCACTGATGCTGAAACATTTTGCTGCTGCCAGAGATTTCCCCAACCATCTTGCTATTCTTGTCTCTTCACATTTTTAGTCTGTATGTGGAAAGGAAGGGGGAAGAAATCCAACTATGTAGTCACACCATTACACTATTTCACGCTTCTGTCTCCTCCCAAAATTTGCTAAGCTAAACCATGTTTTGCACAACCACGCTTTGCTTAAATGTGAATAACAGCCAGAACAGTTTGACTAGTCCTTCCACCAAGTGACTGAGAGACAAAACCAAAGTGCAATAATGACACAGAAAGCCCTCCCAGTAAGTTTTACTTGGTGGTACATACTTAGCATCTGGAAGCTGTAAACTATGCACGACAATTTGCACTACAATAAAGAAAGCCATTCAGTGTTCTTCTAATATGAATGTAGAAAAAGAAGATACAATTAGACAGCACAATGGTAGCATTATTAGGCCACCATGTTTGATGACTTCAACCACAATTCTCACCATTTAATAAAAGAGTTGAGCCTATTGCCTCTCAGAAGAGGGAGGTTATGGCATTCCTTCACCCAGATGTGGACTTCGCCAGTAGATAGAGTCTTCTTTCCTGTAAAAATAAAACAAAACTTCTGCTTAAGCAGATGCCTTTTAAAGGTGTTTTGTCTGATGCAGCAGTTCTTGCCCATTTGCAGAGGTGATATTCAGCCTGGACTTGTTATCTCACAACTTAATTCAACATTGCTCTCTGTACTCTGAAAGTTGAAGTCTTCATCCCATCAAAGTACTGCAAGATCACATAATGTCTGCATTCCTACAATGACTTTTCTTCTGTTACAACTAAGCAAACACATGCCACTGGTCTTCTCTTCCCAAGAATCCTAGATAAACATATCAGCTTGTCATCAGTGTATGTGATGTTAGCATTTATTGTTGCTTGTACTTTCAAATAAGCTCTTTTATGCTCTTAATGTATTTGGTTCTTACTCACTGACTGTCTGTCTGGATTAAAGACCTGACCTGGCTTCACTCTCAGATTGGTCTACTATCTGTTGCCAGACAAGATTAAACCAAACTGATCAGACTGTTATAAATTTCTGCTTTCTAAATACTTGCTGCTACTTCCGACACCTAGTATTGCTTGAAATTCAGTGTATTGTCATTGCTTAGCACATCGCAGCATCTGCCTGGTGATTTATAATCTCTAAAATTGAGAAAACAGAATTTTGTTACACGTACATATTGTATTACAAATCTTGGATTATGACAATGAGGTAATTTCTTCATCAGTAACATTAAAAACAACAAAAGATCTCAAAATGGTCTTTGGGGTTCTTAACTGTATTCACAATCAGAGTGACTTAATCCTCTAGGAAGAAAACAGAAAACTTTTATGTTGAAAGAAGCTGTCTGAAGTGAATGACAAACAATAAACAATTTTTTTAAAATTAAAAAAAAAAAAACACCAGTGTTCTCAATGCTGGATCCAGAGACCACTGCAGAGTTAACCTATCGATGGAAGCACAGGGACAGCTCTACAGAGTACTCCCTCTCATGCGAATGTCCCTTTTGAGTGCAATGTGCCCAAAAGCTGAGGTTCCTCACACATCACACATACAGTATATTATATCTAATAATAGTTTGATTTTTTTTTTTAATTAAAAAAAAAAGGACAAAACTACCAAAGACTTGAGAACCCAAGCAAAGCAGCAATGCTTACCTCCAATTGGATGTGGGACATACTGGAGGGCTAGTTTCATCTCCCCTCTGTTTTCTAGATTAAGAGTTATTGCTGAAGTCTGAAATGAAAAAAAAAAATTAAACCAAACATCTGATATTAAAATGGTGCTGCACTTGCTCCATATGCTCAGAAGGTTTACTCTATATTTGGTTAACAAGTGCCTTCAGATTTCTGTTGCAGTAATATGACAATACTTTGAAATTCCTATTCCTTAGACTGTGAGAAAGCTTCTCCTACTGTAATAGCTAGCTAGACTACAAGACATCTCAGAACTGTGTTTCTGTTTACCAGTGTATAAGTATTTATGTTTATAATCAGCACAAAACCCACAGAACACACAAAACCAAGCCCAAATAATTACTTGGTTTTGCACTTACACAGCAGAAAATGCAAAACAGCCAACCTACCCTTGGCTTGAGAGGAAACCAGTTGATCTGCTTACTGGATGGATCATTCCACACCCAAGCTCCTAAATCCAACTCCACTTCACCAAGGAAGCTATTCCTACCAAAGGTATCATTGTGCCAGACAGAGATATTGAGACTTTGATTCTTTAGGAGCTCCTTCTCAATTTTATACTGCCAGGAAGAAGTAAGAAAAAAAATATTAAAACAAGCTCAATTTTTGCCAATGCTGCATTAGAAAGTGATATGGTTAGAAAAAAATTGTCTGGGTTTATACATCCATAAATGCCCACTTCTGCATTTCAGAAAGAAAAAAAAAATCACAGTAAAACCCCAACTATTTCATTTTTGTTTCTATCATCTTAAGCTCATACATGGCTCGTGTTTGTTTACAAGAAGTATAAAACCACCAGTGTTCTCAATGCTGGATCCAGAGACCACTGCAGAGTTAACCTATCGATGGAAGCACAGGGACAGCTCTACAGAGTAATCCCTCTCATGCAAATGTCCCTTTTGAGTGCAACGTGCCCAAAAGCTGAGGTTCCTCACACATCACACATATAGTATATTATATCTAATAATAGTTTGATAAATACCCGCAGTATTTCATTATAGACTGGATTAAAAGTTTTCTTTTTGATAGATGTCTTCCGTTTGCCCAGTCTGTATTTCTCTGGAAGCAGGTAGGTCTTTACATACCTAAAATTTAGACAAGGTTAGAAGAGTTAAAAAAAACATGAAAACCCCAAAAAATCCTCTCCAACTCCAACTTCATCTTCCAAAAGACAAATATTTTCTTACAAAGAAAAAGAAATCCACTTGAGTAGACATTACTTTATTCAGCTTGTATGTTTAAGAATTAGAATAGCAGTGGTGAAGTATAACATCATCACTTTCTCATAATATCCTTCTCCAGGAGAAAATCTGTTGAAATGTCTCCTCAGCACATAAAAATACAGAACATGTAACTGTAGGAGGCCCAAATATTATATTTATAGGTGCTAACCCTACTGAAAACAGATCAAAGTGGGATTTTAAGGTGGCATTTTAAAAGATAATTTAATATTCTTAAAAGCTTTAATGTCCTATGTTAATATATATACACACCAATTTATAAGGGCAGTTCAATATTCAATCAGAGAAAAAACAACCCAAAAAGCACATTATACCCTTTTCATCTATTTCTTGGGTGGTTCACTCCAGCAGGTTTGAGAGACTGGAAAACCCCAGCAGTTTTCATTTCCACATTAAAAGAAAAACTTCCATTACAAAAGAAATGCATTCTTTGTACTTACGGGTCTGAACGCTGTCGCTTAACATCTGCTACTGCCAGGTCTTTACATTGGCAAATAAAGATGTGGAGCTCATTCAGCTGTTCCACATAATCAATGGCAAACTGAATGTTCCCCTTCACATCCACGTTGCCAAAGTCTGCACTGTAGATGCTCATTAGGCTGCCACTCACCTGCAGAGTACAAGAGGAGAAATATTTTCCAGACATTGCATTTCACCAGATACTTCAGGATCAGGGTAGAAGCTGTGCTCAGGATTCAGACAGTAAAGAAATCAACTACATCTCATTAGATGTAACAATAAAATGTAGTGGACACTATTATACAAGCTTCTCAGCAAGCAGATTAATGAAAGAAAGATACTTGGAAATCAAAGGTGTTTGGCTAGGATTCTTACAAAAAATTTGAATGGGTTTACTGCATTAAGATAAAAGAAATTAAATTATAGGATGCTGTAGATATGAAGATCGCCTGTGCTCAGATCCTTGAAATATTACTTCTACATCTCCTCAGCTCATCTTCCTTGCAGCAAGCAGAGCCTAAGAGTTTAGGACAACAGACCTTCTTAAAATACTAACAAAAAGATTAATAGATAAAGTCAATACGGCTGAAATATGTACATAAATATGCAGCTAAATAAACCACTGAAAATCAAATGCTAAATACAGAGAAGAATAAAGATGTGTGTATATCTATATATATTTTATCTCAACATCCTTCCCCAAAATTCTGTTTTTCTTACTCAAAGTCCACATAAACCAATGACTTTTGGTTAGCTAGTTGACTCAACTACACACCTGATATATCAGTAATATTTCCCACTTTGACTTATCTTTCTCCCCTTTCTCCCTTTCTAAATGTTTGTTCTATACGAATTGTTCCTCATTTTCAGCTACAAATGTAAGCTCTAAGGGTAAAATCCTATCTTTGTTCAGAGTCCTCAACAAGCTCCAATATATTACTAGAAAAAAAATTGAAATCTATTTAATTTTACTTTACTTGCTTCAGGCAATTCCATGCAAGGAATTATGTTATGCTCATATAACAGAAGTGGAAAGAGGAAGACAGAGATGACAAGGGAAGAAAGATACGATGAATGTGAAAAGAGCCAAAACAGTATTGGAGAAATTAGCAAAAGCAAAGTGCCTTTAAAATAATGCTTTGGTTTACATACAGAGGATAAGGAGGCCATGCCAGAAGAGCTGCTAAGATTGGTTAGAGAGCTGGGACTCTTCTTGATTCTGCCAAAGGAATAACTGCTTTCTGATGCTGTATCTGTCTCTCTGTCATCACTCTACAAAAACATCACAGAAAGAAAGTCTGTGTACGTTCTTTATAGTCACAAGAAAAATTAAAAAACAACAACAACAACAAACAAATAGAATTTTAATGCAGGTTGAGACTCAGCAGAAGTCTGAATTTAAATTCCCTGGTACTGCAACATGAATAATATTTCTAGAATTAGGTCATATATTTAAAGTTGAAAGGGAGTTTTTCTGATGAACAGCCTACACTGATAATTTTTTTAAGCAGCGATGCAACTAGATTCAGGGGTTTGCTTGTCTGTTTTAAATCTCAAGTAGCAATGAAAAATTATAAAGTTAAATTTATTGGGACAATTAAACACAACTTCTCTGTGTCACTGTCTCATGCATAACCTATGCAATTAATAATGGTCAGGTCTTTTACCAGTCCTTTCTGCTATATAGTAAATGCTGTCAGTTCTGTGCCTCTCTCAAGGGCAGCTGGCCAGAAGGTAACATTCAGAGAACACCACTGGATACAGTGAATGGTTTTTGCAAAGTCTTTCTTGCAAGAGGGCAAGCAGGGCTTCTCTTTTCCAAGAGGGAATTGCAGCTTTTGTCTCCTTGGTCATTATCAGGTTATGTACTCACAACACCATTCTATCTCAATGCTATTTCTGCACTAAAGAATTGATCCCCTTCCCACATGTGCCTTCCTACACAAGCTGTTACAGACAACTTCATCTTCCTGTTGTATTCCACCCAGGAACAATTTACAAGGTCTCCCCGCTCCTTCAAACAGTTTTGAACTGATGTCACAGATTTTCTCATAATAGATACAAGATTAGTAAACAACAGTTTCCACACATATTAAGAAAATAGTTATTTATATAAATAAACATTTAGCATATAAAGACCTTTTCAAATTGCTTATAAAATCTGGTTATGTCTATTCTGTTAAGTAAAAGCAGGCCAGGACTTTTTCTCTGCTCAAAGGTGAATAATGTCCAGCCTACCTAGGGCAAAGCTTCTTGAGAGAAAATTTCTTTGGAGAGTGCTGTTTGGGACTGCACAAAATAAATCCAGAGAGTGAAGTAACACTTAAGCAGTGTGGATAATCAGTCCGGTTACACAGACTCTTTGAAAGACAGAAAAATCCTAAGTCCTCCTATGGGAAGGATATATGGCGATTAGACAAGGGGGAATTGGCTTCAAACTAACTGATGATAGGTTTAGATAAGATACTAGGAAGAAATTTTACACTGTAAGGGTGGTGAGGCACTGGCACAGGTTGCCCAGAGATGTTGTGGCTGTCCCCACCCCTGGAAGTGTTCAAGGCCAGGTTGGACGGGGCCCTGAGCAACCTGGTCTAGTGGAAGGTGTCTCTGCCCATGGCAGGGGGTTGGAACTGGATGGTCTTTAAAGGTCCCTTCCAAACCAAACCACTCTGTGATTCTTCTGATAGAGAATCACAGATGTCATAAGGCCCGACAGTTCAAATTGCTTATCACTTTCAAACTTCAATGTCATTTTAGGATATTTGATTATGGCTGCAGAGCTTATTCCAAGATTCACACCATGATGACGATAACAACAATTATCAAGCATAGCATGTTGTTGGGAGTTCTGAAATTTTACTTGCAGAGAGTTAATGGTCTGGTACCTGAACTATAACATTTCAGAGATGGAGCTTACCTCTTGCTGTAAGAATGATGGTACCGACTTGCTCAGTCCTTTGAGTTTTTCAGGGTTGGAAAATGGTTTATCAGGCTGTGAAGTCACTGTGGAAACTGAAAAGCAGTAATTCAAAAGGCTTCAAAAACATGTTTGTACATCTGAACAGTGAGATTCCAGAACAGGACACAGTTAGAAGCAAACCACTTTGGATGAAATACATGCACATGCACAACCAGCTTGGATGCAAGGTTGTTTTTTTTTTTTTTCCCCCATAGGACTCAGAGAAGCTATAATTAGGAAGACTAACCTACTTTGGCATTGTCTACAACAGTGACCAACAAACATGGACAGGACCAGAAATGTTGCTTGATATGAGGTAGCCTGGGTGCTACAAGCAAATTCTGATCAAAAGTGATGAAGAAAACATTGCAGATTACCTTCTAGATTTTCTTCCTAGAACAAGAATAAGCACAGTTGTGCACTAATATCATCACTGACATTAGAATTATCATAATATTCTTAAGAAGAATATTCTTATTAATAAGAAGCCAAACTTTGTTCTATTTACTCAATCTATTTAACTGCAATAGGCAAATTTGTGTAAATCAAACAAATTCTAGACCTGACCAAGGAAGTTGCCAATATTCCTACTTAATTATAAGATGCATATCTTATTAATGATGCACTTTTTTGCAATCTGTCTCTTCCATACTTGCAGACCTCTACTGCAGCTCATTTCTGTGCTCTTTCACCGTACAAAACCTAATTGCACAAGCTAGGCTTGCAAAAAATCCAGTCTGTAGTAAACTCATGATCCTCAGAATTTTTCATGCTCTAGCCCCACTTATATTTAATAATACACAAAGATGAACTGGATATACATTGTGAGATGCGTCAATATCATGTGACAGAAAATGATATGGCGACAAACAGCCACCTACAGGAGCACATATTTACTGCATAAAATGAAACACTGCACACAGTGGGATTGTTTGCAAGGCGAGCGAAACTTTTGATGTCAAAACTCAACCAGTGCTCAACAGATCAGTTATTGTCAATATGCAATTAGATGGAGTACTTAGAGCAAGTATCTAGCCCAGATGTGTAACTTGTTAAATGAAAAAGTATTGTTAATGTATTAGTTCAGCTGTCAGAGGAAAAGTCTCTCCAGTATCTGCTGGAAGAATCCTATTACTCACTTTCTGCTGCATTTTCAGTCCTCTCTTGATGCTGATCAGGTTTCAGACCAGCTCAGTGCAGTATTAATGGTCATTCAGCAGCAAAGCTTTGCAACATTATAAATAGCACCAATATACTTTATATGTGGGATTTTTCTGGTTTTGGTCGTTTTGGGTTTTTTTACTTCCCCAGACCACATTAACATTGTTTTGTTTTGTTTTGTTTTTTTTCTTCCAATAGTTAGTAGTGATTTAGGTATTAGGCCTGTATGGGCATTAGGTCTGTTTGATTTTGGTGCATCATGGAGCCTTTCTGTTTATGCAAACATAAATTCAGAACTAGGGACATGGCTCAGTGTGAATTTGCCCATGCTGGGTTAACAGTTGGATTTCATGATCCTAAAGGTTTTCGCCAACCTAAACAATTCTATAACTCTGTTTCTGTGTTCTGCATTGCTGTTCTCCTTTGAGGAGCTGGATCATGGCAAAATATGAGTGTAATACAAGTGTACAAGCTAAAAAATCAGTCCTTTTGCTGTTCCAAAAGAACAGTCCTTTCAAGAGAACTTGCCTTATTCTGCCTGTACAGCCATCAATTTGGCTCTGTGTCATTTTTTCATAACTTCAGTCTTAACAAATAAAACTCAAATTCCCCCTGCTCTTTTCAGGTTAGTCTCTACACATTCACACTGAATGCCAAACAGGCTTTCAGTAGGGGTGTCCACTTGAAAGCAGAGTGCAGGATGGTGCTTAAGTCCGTCCTGTTACTTTATTGGGTGTTGTAGGTATTCTAATATGCTTTGATTATCCTATTGCTACTAGGGGCCACTGGCATCCACAATGCTTTAAAGCATCTAAACCATTAAATAAAAAGTACACCTGCACACAACAGTTCTTTTAAAACTGTAGTGCTCCAATACAGTAAATAAAGAATTATGTGCTATATACCACTATATTCACTACTATTTGATGGTTTTTCAATTCTGTTTATTTTGGCATGTTCTTGGAGCAGGTTTGCTTTTTATTTTTCTTAGATTTGGAATTTCTAAAGGTATCTAGAAAAATTTAACTGTAAGGCATCTGTAATGCACTAATGGACTGATGATATCAGCAGTAGCTGATCTGGAAGTTCATCTATTGCTTAGAATAATGCTACTTTATAGGAATAAGGCAGGGATATTAAGAGAGGTTCCTTTCCAACTGAGGTATTCTGAAGGGTGTCTTGTACTAGCAAAATTCATCTTGGACTTTACAATGTAACAGATAAACAGATAAATTTAATATTTACTGAGGCAAATTTCTTTCAACTGAGCTTGTGTTCAAAGCTCTCTATGATTTCAGTAACTCATAGGCTGAACTGAATGACTGAAGGCCAAAAGAATACACTGATAAGTGGCACAGTTTCTACAGATACAGGAGGACATAAATAGATTCCTTAAGAATAAACACCACAATAGAATTCTACAAAAGCTTTCCAGCCATGGTGAGGTTAACCAAATCTAAAAACACAAAACAAATCTTGGTTAAAAAAAAAGAAAAACCAAAAAAAACCACCTTCACTAGCAAACAGAGGCCATTAAAAAAGCAACAAAATTCCATGCAGACAAATTATATTTACCATCTTCAGCACTAAGAACTAATTCTTCCTTTGGTTTATTTATTTTTTCTTTATCTGTTCAGGAAAAATAACACAGTTAGAAATTTTGTTATTCAGTATAAAATGGATGGCAGTGATAATCACAAAATTAAGAATAATGAGGACCAAAACCACAGACAAACCAGCAGAGCCATGGGAAGGGTTAAATTCAAGAGGCTTTTACTTGACATTCTACCTCAAAGCCTACATCCAAGCAGGGGTCTCATGGTGACATAGTTTCTATCGGCATGTTGTTGCAACAATGTTAGTGCACACCTAAAACCTAGAAACTAGTTAGAAGCAAGCAGTAGCATAAGTAGTATTAGAAAAACAACTTGCCAAAATCTTTCAAAAATCTACATCTCCATGCCTCAGTTCACAAATGTAAGTTCAGTCTGTGTCTTCCCCATTAGACATGAGATAAGCATGGAAACACTCAGGGGCAGGGTCAAATGAGACAGGAGTAATAATTAAAAAAAAAAAAAAAACAAAAAAAACAACAAACCAAGGAATCCAAGGAGGCTATTGAGGGATGGTGGGAATTCATTTTACGTATAATATTATCTCACTGTATTCTCTTAAAGTGAGCTTGATATATTTACTGCTAGAATACACAGGTGAACCATTACTAAACTGAGTTTTTCATGCTTTCATTGTCTACTTATTCGACCCAAGCCAGCAACCAGGAGGGCAATGACAGTAGCTGCTCATTACTGGTTTGGGTAACTGCCAATACTTTCACAACTGAAAAACTATCCAGGAAACAGTTAATCACTGATCAACACAGTGCACTCCTGGAAGATGTCTGCTTCACAGACCAGTCTTGTTCCAAAATTAACACCAAGGACTGAAAATTAAACCGTATAAGAATCTGGTTCCAAAGTACAACCTCCATACAGCTTATTGAGAAACAAAAACAAAGCCACAACTTGGCAGAGCTGTATGGCAGACCAGCATGAACACATTTAAGCCAAACTGGGGGTCATGGGAGACACACACAAGCTTTGTGCTCACTTGAGGTGGCTGAAGGAATGTCCTCTAGACTTTTGGAAGGCTTTTTCCTATCTGCACTCCTTTTCAAAGCCATCAAAACAGGGTTTAATTCTTCTTCAGAACCTGTTATGAGACAAAACACATGAACACTGCACACACAGGCAGGCCACTTTAAGCAAGTCAATGAAGAACCAACCACAGGTTTCTCATGAGAATCTATTTTGACAGTTAGCAAAGACAGTGAACATTGAATGAAAATACAAGATAAATCCAAAATAAAATAAACATCTAATTTTAAGTGTCCATTTGTTCTCTCTAAATACCCCCAGTCATCAGCAGAGACAGACAAGTCTGACAAGTAATTTGACAGACAAGTGATTTGCCCAGTGTAGGTCTATCTTTACTGACTAACAACAGCATTTGGGGCAATTATTGCACTCCATTGGTTATAGGATATTATATCCTATATGATAGAGGATGTCCGTCAATAGAGGATAAACTCAGATTGTAGCCATTTTGTAACCATCTTCTCAATAATAAGCACAAAATAAAATTTTAGTTTTTTCCCTTTGTGCAAATTTTTCTGTTATAGTCTTTCCACAGTGAACGTAATTTTGTTTCAATGCTTGAATAACCAAAAAACCTCAACAAAAACAAAACCAAAGAAAACCCACTGACCAAAACCACAAAAAAAAAAAAAAAAAATAGAACACCTATTCCCCACACACACCCAAAAAAACCCAATAAACAAACAAACAAACCAACCCCCACAAAAAACATTTGGAATCCTGAAGTTATGCAATTGTCTCTAAAAGTAGAATCAAGACAGACCTAGCTCCTTCAGAAATCTTTCAGACTTTCTTTCCTCCCTATCTCACTTTGCTCCCCCTCCACCAACCAATCACAGTGTTGTTGCCTGTAATTATGGGTGAAACCTAATTACATTTGATATTTCCTCACTTTTTCCTCACTTATCTTGAATTTTCACTGACTCTCTTTGGAAACCCACTTTCCAAATAGGCTCAGATGTAAGTTGGCAGGCCCTGTGAACTTCATATATTTCTCAGATTCTCCAGGAGAAGAAAATATTCCTAGTTTCTCAGTAAGAGACTAAAAAGGTCAAATTATCTCCTCTACCTTAAGGTCTTTGATGACTATCATACACTATATATTGACTAGAACTGCCATTCAACCAAATAATGTGAATCCTAGTTAAAGGACCTCTTCATTGATATAGCCATTTTTTAGTGCAACAGGCAGCAATGCTAAATGATATAGCATAGATTATTGGTATTATCCTTATATCCAGATATTCCACTGATAAGCATTTATCTTCGGAGACTAGCCAGTCAAACTAAAGAATGAACCCATTGAGCCACTGATATTTTTTTCCTCTTTTAATCCAGTATATTTGAAGGGATTACTAGATTGAGTGTTACAAAGTTATTAATTTGAAGGCAATGTCACATGGGATAAGAAAAGTATAAATCACAGACTATATTGATTCATGCTGCTAAACTATCCTTATCAAAGAAGGCTTATCCAAATGTCTGTTAAACTTTTTCCAATCAAACAACTTAATTAGCTCTTCCCACCCCTCTCAAACAAATATCCAAATTTCTCAATTAAGAAAGTACCAAACAGACTTTTCATTAACATATTTCAAGCTGGATACAAAAAAAAAAAAAAAAAAAAAAAAATACTGTAGCCATGTTTAACTCAGCACCGTGAATTTTAAAAATCAGATAGCTCACAAGTTGAATTTCCTGTTCCAGAGTGGGAATCAGAGTTTTCATCTGAAAACTTGGATCCCAAATTTAAGTTGTTGCCTTCCTCTTCATTGTTATTCTCATGCTGAGACATTAGGCAGAACTGAGCTTCTTCTGGCGGGGGGGAGTTGCTCTCATCTTTAAGTGGTGTACTTGTTCTTCTGAAATTCACAAGTGCTTGAAATTCTGAATTCTGTTCAGAAGCCTCCAAGAATGTGCTTTCATCCATCCCTTTTGCATTTATCTCAAATGGTTTAACTGCAACCATACTGGTCTTGCCTTCCAAGGGATGAAGATCAACTGGAACCATGCTTCTTTCTCCTATTTTATTAATAGTTCCATCTCTTTTAAGACCAGAAGCTTCAATTTCACTTACTGCAAGATCATTAACTGAGGCTTTAACATGTTTTTCTGGAGCTCCCTCTTTGAGAACTATCTTAATTTGTGTATCATAGCTACTTAGGGTATTGTATGGCTGTGACCTTGTCATGAATAGAGTCTCTTTTTCTGAGGGAAATGTATGACCCTCAAATTCTTCTTGCTGATATAAATCTTTGGAGATTGGGCATGAAACTGCAGATGCTTCTTGAAGAAGTTTTTCTAAAGAGCGACTGAATTCACCAAATTTTGTGATATTTGAAACAGAAGTTTTTTCTATTGTTTCTTGTATTTCTTGAGGGTGATCTCTGTCCCGTTGATGTGGAAAATGTATACTTACACTAGTCTGTATTTTATTATTCATTTTCTTATCCATATTTTCCAGCACAGAAGCTGGTGTTTCAGAGACCTCTTTGGGCGGATTCTGAAAATTAACATCAGACCCTCTATATTCAGTGTTGGACAGTGCAGATCTTTCTGTGGTCTCACCAACTCCCTGCAGCAGCTCTCCGTCATGCTCATAGGCTGTGCTCATAGCTTTCACCTCAGCAGTCCCCTGTACTGTGCTGTCAGCACATTTCGGCTTAGGAGAGGGTGTTTCAGAGGCCTCCTTCAGCATCCTCTCTAAAGCAGAACTCAAGCCACTGGCCTTGGATGAGGCAACAGACTTTTCTATATTTTCACTGATTTCCTGAGGTACCTCTCCACCATGCTTACAGGTTGTGCTTTTAGCTTCTACCTCCAGAAATCTCTGTATTGTGATGTCAGCATATTTTGGTTTAGGAGGGGATGTTTCAGAGGCCTCCTTCAGCAGCTTCTCTAAAGCAGAATTCAAGCCACTGTCTGAAGATGGGGCAACAGACTTTTCTATTATTTCATGGATTTCCTGCGGCAGCTCCCCATCACACTCATAAGTTGTGCTTTTAACTTGAACCTCAGCAGTCCTTCGTACTGTGCTGTCAGCACATTTGGGTTTAGGAGGGGATGTTTCAGGGTCCTCCTTCAGCAGCCTCTCTAAAGCAGAACTCAAGCCATTGACCTTGGATGGGGCAACAGATCTTTCTGTGGTCTCACTGATTTCCTGCAGCATCTCTTCACCATGCTCATAAGTCATGCCTTTATCTTGCACCTCAGCAGCTCTCTGTGCTGTGCTGTCAGCACATTTGGGTTTAGGAGGGGATGTTTCAGAGGCCTCCTTCAGCAGCCTTTCTAAAGCAGAACTCAAGCCACTGGCCTTGGATGGTGCAACAGACTTTTCTACAGTCTCATTGATTTCCTGTGGCACTTCTCCACCATGTTCATACATTGTCCTTTTAACTTGCTCCTCAGCAATCCCCCATGGCGTGCTGTCAGCACGTTTGGGTTTAGGAGGTGGTGTTTCAGAAGCCTCCTTCAGCAATTTCTCTAGAGCAGAACTCAAACCATTCACCTTGGATCCAGCTACAGACTTCTCTATGGGTTCATGGACCTCTTCAGGCTGACCAGTAGCTTCTTGGTGTGCTGATTGTACACTGCAGGTAGTTTGTGATATACTATTTGAGTTATCATATGTTTTTATCCCCACCCTTATGTATTCAGAAGGTTGAGATACAAGGGTTTCTTTGAGAAGGTTCTCCAAACCAGCTTGAGGCCTCTGAGAGCCCTCAAGAGTATCATCCTTGTCTGCTGCCTGATATTGTAGATACAAAGGTTCAAATTCCCTAAACAGTTCTCTGAGACTTTTTCTGTTCTCATGCTTATCTGTTGATGACACATTCACTTGTCCTGTACTTTTGCCTATTTCTTCTCCTTGATCAACAGGAGAAATATCATGACTGTTGTCCCCTGTTCGCTCAAAGACCTTGCATTGATTTGACTGAAAATGTGTCCCTTTTAAAGTGTTTTCTTTTAGGTTTAAGCTACATAACATCTCAGAGGCTTCATTTTCTAGCTTCTTTAGACATGATTTAAATATATCATGCTCACCTTTAGGTAGAACAACTTTATCCACAGTCTCTGCAACTTCCTCTTTATCCAAAGGAGTAGTCTTGTTTTCCCCTTTTTCTATAGGTAAATATAGTTTATCACCTACTACAGTCTCCTTTAAAGTATCTTTATCACCAGGAGACTGGAGCTGCAAGGATACATTATAATCTTTTGATGAAAGAATGCTTTTTTCTGTACATTCTCTAACTTCTTGCTCTGGAAGATCCATCTTTTCCTGGGATTTTGAGATAACTGGTTGTCTGTCCAACTGGAGACAACCTGTATTTTTGGTGTGTGTCACATTCAGACCTTTTAGGATAGGAGACCCTAGAGACTTTTTGCATACCTCAGAATCTAGTTTCTGTGGTTCTTCTCTCTCAGATGTTTGGGTTTGTTGTTGAATTAACCCTTGCTTGCTCACATTATCTCTGCCTTTTTTATCTTCCTTTGATTTTCTTTCATAGGTTATTGATCTAGTATTATTTGGCAAAGAATCATCTTCCCTGTCAATGCTACTCTGGAATTTAACTCCAGTATCCCAGAAGTTTCTCAGACTCTGGAAGTGTGAAGGATCTAAAATTTGATTCTTGGACTTTTCATTCATCTTTTCTGTTAAAGACAAAACCTGGAAGCTGGGCTTCTCTTGGGAAAAAGCAGCAACTTTCCCTTTAAGAGTTTCCTTCTCATCTTTGTCTTTGCTTTTTGAGGAAGCTGAAGTGACACCAGCTCTGGGATACAAGTTACTGGATTTTGGGAGTTCATCAGATTGAAGTGTCCCTTCTGGCTTTTCAAATGCATGGGCTGGTCCTGATTCCAAAGAATGGTAACTTTTGTTTCTTGAAGCGTGGCTTGCACAACTTAGTTCAGGACTTCTTAATGTATTCTTGCTCTGATCATGCAATGCCTTAGGTAGATACACTGCAGATCGTTTTAGTTGGTCACTTTCTCCAAGACGTGTAAATGCACGGCCACCTGATGCATCAGCATTGATACTAACTTCTTTCTCTCCATGACTGGGGGCAGTTTTATCCCTTTCCCAGAATGCTCTGATCTCCCTTATTCTTCTTTTTTCTTGTATTGCCTTCTCCGATTCACATTTCTGAGCTGGTTGCTTGTGCCCTTGATGTTCCAAGAGACTTGATTTTTTATTTTGTTGTTTGATTTCTTGACCATGTTCTTTTTCTTTAACTCTTGTACAATCAAATTCTGTTAGCAATTTATCATTTTGCTTCTCATTTGCTTCCCCTGTCTTAGGCTTCACCCTCTCCTTTATCAGCTGTATGTTTTCTGAAGTAAAGGATGTAGATGAAATTCTGCTCTGTTGTTTAATCTTTCCAAATAGTCTCTCTTCTCTATCTTCTGTTTTTCCATGCATGCCAGGCCCACTATGCTCAGTAGGAAGAACTGCTGTTCTGATTGACACGTTGTCCACTTCTTCTCTGGGCTCCCTGCCTTGGGACTTTGTTGATACAACTTCCTCATCTTCAGTACTAGAACTTCTTTTAAACCAGTCTAAAACTTTTGACACAGATTTATCATCCACTTTCATAAGTTCATCAGCATGCTTGCCAGGCTTGAAAATGGTTTTAGCATCTCTCTCCTCAACAAGATCAGTCTTACCTTGTTGAAGACTTGTAGAATCAGTATTGAACACCTCACATGCTTCTGTTTCAGCAGAAAGTTGATGTCCATCTACAATGTAAACAAACTTATCAGAGTTATGAATCAGATACATGACTAAAAATGTTTGGTCTACCTAGAATTTTTCTCAATTTTTTAAACCATTAGTGGAGAAAAGAGTTCTTGTCCTCATGACTTTGGAAAGAACCATACCATGGGCAATAGAGTGAAGAAAATTCCTGCTCTGAGACATCCTACTGGAATCATTGCTTTTCAGGGCATAAGCCAAGAAGATGAGTTAAACTCATTCTTGATGGAAATGCCTTCACTGAAGGGAGGCTGGGTGTGACACACACACAGAGGATGACAATCCAGCATATTTGTGCTTAGTCCCATAAGCAAATCCCTAAGTCACATCTGAATTATTCCCAAGGACAACTGACAGCACTATACTAAAATACCATCTACAACAGAGGTGGCTGTACTGGCTCTGATAAGATGACCAATAGGAGATCATAAAAGTATATAAAAATATTGATTATTTAATTCTGCATAGCAATTCCTGCAGTAGCACATTCCTACTACTCCTGTTTCCCAGTTGTTAATTCTTAGCTACAAGTGATCCACATCAATAAATATGTGTTATATCCTATCTCATTCGATTCTTCACTTCTATTAGACTCTTACCAGTAAAGTTTTTGTGTGACTCTAATTCATGGCTCAAGATTTGGCTGGGTTTTTTTTCATGTGTCTCATCAACGCTCCGTTCATTATTGCTGTTTGACAGGATATTGCTGGAGGTCTTCTGTGAAGTTTCAAGTTTCTTGGGAGTAGCTGTATTTGTCTGGAAGCTTTCACTAACTGGGAAGACTGATCTGTTACTGTCACAAGGGCTGAATGCAGATGTGTCTTCTTGTAAGCCATCTACTGTTTTCATTTTTAAAGTTGATGAATAGGTTCCCAAAGGTTTTGCAGCAGGAATTTGCTTATCCCCATATGAATCTGACTGAACAGCATAATTTCCACTATTCTTTTTTTTGTCAGGTCTTAAGATATCATGCTCTCCTTTTTCTTTACCATGGTGTAGCTGTGGGCTTTGCAGAGGTTTTCCTTTACCTGAGCTAGATGAAAACCTCACTTGTTTCAGTTTTTCCAGTGAATTTTGTGCGGAGTTTTCTGCTTCTTCCGTAAGAGAATTCTTCTCACCTTCTCCTTCAAAAATAGTTGCAGTAGCAAGACCATTCTTTTTCTGAACATCTAACATCTGACTGACCCGAACTTCTGAGTCAGTGGAACTTGAGCTTGAGCTGCGCTTCAGAATGCCCCTGGGTGGGGTACCAATGCCATTAATCCTCTCAGTCTGCTTGGCTGGTTTGGGAGCAAGGTCTTCTCTTTGTGATACAGAATCTGCTGCTTTGTGAATTAGTTTCCTAGCTTTTGGGACAGGACGCTTAACTGGTTCCTCCTGTGATTCATCAGTAAGTCCTACAGAAGGCTTCTCAGGTTTATCTGTTTCATCATTTTGTAAGTTTGATTTAGGTGGGCTGTCTTCTGAGAGTGACCAAGTTTCTGTAAGACATAGAAGAGCTCATGAGTTTATGTGACATTTGCCAGTATAAACAGAAAGATATGACTGCAGATCTAAAATGCAGTGATTATACTGGTTTATTAAAAACAACTGCAGCAAAAACAAAGTCAGTAATTTTACATAGGTGTTGATTTCATTTTTATGTAATAGAATTTTTTTGCAAATTAAAAGCTTGCAGTTATTTCTTATTTTAGAAACATTAACTATTTGATGATATCAAATAGAGCACACCAAGTTTTTTATCAGCATTATTCCTGCAAGGGACAAAGTTTGCAGGGAAGGGCAGCTTTTGAATACACATACACCTCTTCAGTGTCAGAATGTAAACAGCAACCTACAAAAATGGAAAGTGGCTATTTCCACAGTCATATGGAACAAGGCAAATGCAGAAATAATCTCCTGGCAGGGAGATGAAGGGTTTTCTATTCCTACTATGCAAATCTTTTCTTTTTCTGTTAGCATGTTTCACAACAGAGACAGGAGAGTAATAGCCACGCGTGATTCTAAATTACAACTTCAAATGCCTGTATTGTGATATATAATCACTCATCAACTTGCTTGCACAAAATACTGCTGGAAAGGGAGGATAATAAACAGGACTAAGGAAACAAAGGAGAAAAGTACGAACCAAAGAGAGGTAGGCTGCTTCTGTCAAGCTAATTAGCAGCAACGATTGGAAGGTCATAAAGACAGCTATGCCAAATTCAAGGAAATTTCACTGTCTTCTTGTCAATTCAGGACAAGCAGCCCTCCCAGATGGAGTGCTTAGTACTGACTAAAACTATGCATAAAAGGAAGGAAACAAAAGCCATTTACTCATGTCTATAGCCATTTCCTGAGTATATCCACATGCTTTAGATGAGGTTTGAAATACGCTAGTTGAGAATTTCCAATAGTTAAAGACAAAATAGGTTTTGATCTCTTACAGAAAGAAGTAATTAAAGCAAAAATAATTTCCATATAAACCTACAGGAAATTTACAGTCATCTGCTAAACAAATACATTTACCCTTCTTTGATAGCTGAGGTACAATGACTGGTCTGTCTTCTGACTCCACACTGTTCAAATTATCATCTGATACAATGGAATTAAATGGATTTCTCCTTTGCTGAAAAAGGAATAAACATTACTATTGCAGTCAAATTCTTACATCACAAAATAGACACAAGTACAGTGATTTTCTCTTCCCCACTAACCAATCAGTAAGGAGTCTGAAGGCATACCTCTTAAATTGGATACATGACAAAAAACCTAAACAATATGAACAGGAAATTATCAGAAGTGCCGGTGATAACCTCATCTTGTTCTTCTGAACTCACCAACAACAGAGATAAGCCACCATTTAAAGACACTTGAAGATTCCAAATTCTTGCAAGTTAAATAATTTTATCTCTAATTCTGTGATATTAGAACAGAGCAGGCCAATCGTTTTCAGTAGTTGAACAGATTGGAAATAATGTTAAGGAGAAACAGCCACCAATTATAGGTGTAGCAGCACTTTAGTGATGAACCTTTAGTGCCTTTCATTATCTCCCTCCCAAAAAAAAAAAAAAAAAACCAAAAAACAAACAAACAAAAAAAAACCCAACAAAACCAACCAAAAAACTCATTTTTTTACAAATTATTATCTTTCCTCCTCAGAGCTTTACTTATGTTTACCACTGAAGCAAATAACTTCCACCATATTCAGTACCAGTCATACCCTTACTGATGAGACTGCTGGCTTCACAGGTCTTTCCTCTAGCTTGTTTAACACAGGGGTTACTTCTTTAGAACTGTAAAGGAAAATTACATAACAAATTCAGCAAACAGGACATTACTTTAAGCCTTTTTGAAAAAGCACAACAAAGATTCACTTACACATACTCAAACATAAACACTTGGAACTGAGTTTTTCTGTTTACCCTATTCTCATTCCTATAGCAAAGGGGATAGTCTTGCTGCTTTGTTTCCTTGCAAAAATGTATTTACTTGTTAAAGAATTCAATACTGTATAAATACAGTAAATATCACTACTCTCCAAACAATATCAGTGTTGCCATCTCCATCCTTGTTCTACATTTGTACTTCTAGGACTGAAATGAAACTGGAGGAAAGTGTCAAAGGCTGATTAAAAATAGAATTTTGCAAAGTGTCAAAGTAAGAAAAAACAGAGGAATCTCATCACCACTAAATATGTGACATCTCACAGATAATAACACATTCCCTCAGAGGTACAGTTTATAAACTATTCTTTCAATTGAGATGTATAATTTCTTTTTGAATGATAGCATAAGTTAAGTAAGTTATTACTTGTGATAATAAGTATAGCCCAGATATGGAGAAATTAAAATAGCTAGACAAGACAGCTCCTATATTATCTCTAGAAATATTTAATCTACTTGCAGAATGATTAAAGGTTTTTTTCCCAATCAGACTTTTACTATTTTAGTTTACCTAAACATCTCAGATATGAAAAAGTATTTGGTTTTTGAAGATGGAAGTTAGACATGGATTTCAGTGTGGTCTTCATATAACCGTATTGAGTATCCTAATTTTATATGGAAAACATTGACATTAACCAAGATACACACTTATGATTTTGAGGTGGGGGAACAGTATGAAGCAGAGATGATTTATATTTCCAGATAGGAAATAAATATCAGGCTAGGAGGGAAAGCAACTCCTACTGTTCTGCCAATATAGATGTGCAAAGATATTCCAAAACAGAGTATTTCTTTGCTCAATGATCTGTTATGTGTGAAAAAGCTTAAGGATGGTAAGTAGAAGAGCCACAAGGTGTCTCAGGACAGAAACAACATCCACGTCTCATCAAGTTCCAGATTCATCTCCTTGCATTGACAAGTATCTCTCTAGTTTGGTAATTGGTACCGGTCTGCCCTCCTGAGGGGAGAACAACTTTGCCATCTTCTGCAAGGTGCACAGTTAAGCTCAGACTTTAGGGAAGAAAAAAACCCCAAAACACTCTGATAAAATACCCTTAAAAGTCTATTTGCCTCTATTTGCCTCTGGACTGCTAAGTGTGTCTGAGCAGTGACATCACTTACATTTTGCAGAAGGAAAACATTATCATGGAGAAGATAAAATGACCATGGTGAGCAGTGTGAACATAAGGCTAGCAAAAATATAGCAGGTGCAATCTGAACTATAAACTTCTATATCCCTTCCTTGCTCTTTTGATTCAACAGTGCCTTTAAGAAATATACCACCATGCATAGTGATAGAGGGTTAAGGTATGAGCTGATCATGTAGTGAAACCTATCTCAAGGGTTAAAAATTTACTGTTCTTACATTTTTGTAGGACAGTAACCATTGCAGCCTCTTATATGCACCAGATTACTAACAGATTACTATTGTCCTTTCTACTCTTTGCTGATCCCAAGTAAGAAAAAATTCTGGTTCTCAAAGAGCTAAATGTTGCAACTTCTAGTTCTTTTCCAAAATATCCTTTCACATTATGGTTTTTAACCTTAGTTCTAATATATTTTTAGTGTGAAAATAGACATACGTATTAAAGAAACTACAGAAAATGGAATTTGTGTTCTTGTTTTTACAAAGCACTTGTAGTTTTGTTTTTGAGTGCAGTACACCTGTATGCTCCTGCATTTTATGTCTTTTTTGCAACATCTACTACTGAACAGGACAATCATGATTTTTGTTTTTAAGGTCTAGGTCCCAAATACTTCAACTGCTCACTCATTTTAAGCAAGGAAAATACTGTTAAGCACCCTGTGCTGCGAGAATTCTTCAGTGAAGTTTTTACAGGTGGAGAGATAACTCTGTGCGTGTGTTCAGTGAAACATAATCTCACAATCTTTAGTCCAATGCTTCTTTGGACTTACTATAGAATAATTAAAGATTAACAACTTGGCATTGCATACTGAAAACCCTGGTCTAAATAAAAAGCAGAGAAAAAACAACAGCCAGGATCCTATAACTAAGTTTTACAACAATGGGTCTGAAAATGAGTTTACCCACAACCCATAGATAAGAAAACTGAACAAACTGTTCCCAGATATACTGCATTCACAAGGATAATCTAAAAGTGTGTAAGTCCAAACTGAAAGATTTAAAAAGGCTTTAAAAATTCTACATTTCAGTTTGGAAAAATGATGTGCTGAGAACCACAATGAAGGCCCAAGTCCCATATAGACTGAGACAACAAGGCAAAGGCAAGAGCAAAGCTAGAGAAAGGGGTTACAGATTTGCAGGCATTGTCAATATATGGATTTTAAAAGTCAGGGCTTTTGTGCAAGTTTTCCACTTGCTGAACCCCAGGACCCCCACTTACCACCTGTTCAATGTTGATCAAGAATACTTTCTAGCTTAGGGAAGAAAATTATGTACAAATCTTAATTCAAAAGACAACCCTCCTTTTTTGAGATTCAGCATATAGACAAATGGCATCACTAGACAGAGGGAATATTGACAGTGTGACTCACCTTTGAAAACTCATTCTGTTCAAGGCTACACCTTCAAAGACACTTCATACACCTGGCCTGTAAAGGCTCTGGTATGCAAGAAAATTATCACAATGACATAAAACTCAAGAAAGAAATAATTCATAGCTTCATTACAGGATTTAAATATTTGGGCTGTGGGGATAAAGATCACTGATAATTTTCAGAATATTGTTGCTGCACCTAATATGGCAGCACCTTGATTCAACAGTAGTTGAACTGGCCCCAGGGTTGGATTTTATCCTTATCAGTTTACAAACAGATCTACCAGAACTAAACTTCCTTTAAACTCAGTAAGAATTGTTTTGCTTTAAGAACAGGATCCAGAACAAAAGTACTCTGAGTAATTTGTTATCACATAGCTTCTGGACCCAATCCTCAGGTTAGCAGCTGTGTAGCTTTTGCAAAGCCTGCAAGTCAGTGCTGGCCTGAGCCACACTCTTAGAGAAAGAAGGGGAAAAAAAAAACCAAACAGAAAAACCCCATAAACCCCACAACATCCACAAACTTATTCTTAAAGCTCCACTTTTAAACAGCTTTAAAAGTCCAAGTGCTTGAACCACAGATAGCATCTGGACACTGTAAGCCGTGAACTGCCTTTAATGCAATCCCAAATTCTGCAATAATACTCTCTTTCATCCCCTTAGCTGTGTTAAGACTATTCCACTGTGAGAAGAAGACCCCATTAATTCCTTGTGGCTCCACTATCCTAGCAGCCAAATTAAATGTTTGTAGACTTTCCCTTCCCAGCCCAGATACTGGAGTTAATGCTTTTGCACCATTGTGCTTCCTTCTGCCATTAGAGACAGGCCCACAGTTATGCCAGGTCAGTCTCCTTCAAAATCCAGTATCAAGAGAACAGAAGAGCACTTTAAAAACATATGGTGCCTCCTGCAATTTCTCAAATGCTCGTGAGAATATTGTGTAGACTAACCTCAGTTATGGTGAATTAAACCCACATTAAAGTCATAAGCAATGAATTTCACAGTCCTGCCACATTTGCTTGCCATAGGTTTTGACATTTTAGAAACAAATTATCTGAGGCATCTAATCAAGTTATTTATGCAAAATCAATGTAATTAAGCGTCCAGCCCACATATGATAGATCACTTCCTAAGGTCCATTTCCAATTTCCTCATAAATCACTGGACTGTGTGAGCTTGCTTTAGAGAGAAGATCTTGAGCTATTGAGGAAAGTACAAGTACACATGAACAAGGCATGGAGGCTGATTAACTTCTGATACAATTTGGAGCAAAAGGCAGGAGACAGTCCTGGAAAATAGTTATCAAGCTTTGCATGGCTGTGATCTGAAATAAGTAATCAAATCACTTCAAGTTGAACACCACTATCAAGCCGGTCTCATTCAAAAAAATTTGTCTACGTATTCTTAAACCTTTCTATGTAATGTATTTTTGAAGAGGCTGCCTTGGCATATTATGAAATCTACCTTATCAATTACACACAGTTTGCAGAGAGTTCCAATTGTAAGAATAGCATTATAAGACTATACTTCTTTAAAAGTATCATCATCTTTTCCTGATGTGCAAGATGATATGTAAAATATTCTAAAAGACAAATTAAACAGCAACGTCTTCTGCTGTTTTAAAGAAATAACTTCATAGCAATTCCCTGAATGTAAAATCCACCTGTAAAAAAATTACATTTAGTAGCAACTAACTCTGTCAGCAATCAGTTAATTTAAGCTGGGAAGGAAAACAGAGCTCTGTTTTGTGATAAGCAATTTTTATCACCCTTTTTGGACAATTTCGTTTTTGGTGAGTCTATAACAAAGCAGTTGATTTGACCTTTTTCAGCACAAATTCAGATATGGTCAAAACAAACACCTCTGAGTTCACTGATACTGATAAAATATAAGAAAGACAGTAACACAAGCCAGAGTTGTTAAGACTCACACCAACCTTTGCTGTCATTCACCATGAATGTGTGTGCCCAGACTGCAGACCAGGAAAGTGAAAGGTTCAATTGCTACTAGGTATTGTGTAAATGCATAGTAGGAGAAGCCTTACTGCAAAGAAAAAACAGATGATGTACAGAGAAGGACTTAGAAGACAGACAAGAAAGTGACAGGTTACAGAGCTCATCAATGGCACAACCAGAAGTAAAGCAGTTCTCCTAAGAAGAAACTCTGGCTCTTACCTCACTCTGTTCACTGTAAGCACAAACAGTGGCTATCTGGGTTGTACCCTGGTTCTTGTTTCCTCAGTGTGTTGGGGAATCTGGCCACTTTAAGATATTTCACCTCTACCTGCTCTGAGTCCAGCTGTTTCAGCACTTTCCTTTTCAAATGCAGGCTTTTTGGCAGTTTTTAACACAGCCAATGAATTACATGTAGGTATTTTAAAGAGAAGACGCGTCTGTTTCAGAAATCAACTCAGGATATTTCAAAACAAAAAAACGCTGTTTGGGATGTTTATGGACTTGAGATAAACTGATTTAATATGAAATCTTTTTTAGTTCAGAAACTACTTATCATAGTAGTACTTATCATATCATGCTCAATAATTTGGAAATTCTAACCAGCAATTTCTTAGTCTCCAATGTGATACGAAGTGTTCAAAACATATCAATGTGGCACTTGAGAATATGGTTTAGTGGTAGCCTTGGCAGTGCTGGGTCAGTGGTTGGACTTGATGATTTTAGAGGTTTTTCTCACCTCAATAATGCTGTAACCCAAGTTTAAAATTCAGGCTGAATTGATTGAATGGTTTCAGTAAACAACTGAATAAAGAGATGCAGAGGTTGTGGTCTCCCTATTACTGGCCAGCCATTCTAACTAGAAAATCCAGGTCCTCCTTCAAGAAATCAAAACAAACTGACATGAGAACACGTGTGGGACCATTATATCCTTGATTGTCAACTTTTTCAGAGAAAGGCAAGCTGAAGATTGTTAATTGTTCTATATTCAAATGCAGAACAATACATGACTATGTGCCTGTCCCAGGCACAGATTTCTTGTACAATTCCGTGGGAACATTTGGTGACCTTTGAAATAAGAGATAAGTACATTATTTTGGGTCGAACTTCCAGCTCCTAAGCTTCACTAGTTCATATATATACATTCTAAGCATAATAAACAGACAGTTTACCTTAAACTAGTTTTCTGTTGTTCTTCTTCTTGATGTTCCACAATGCCATTTAGATCTGGTGGCATGAAGACTTCTTTATTGACATTGTTCACCCAGCTGATCTTTGCTTTGCTTGTTTTGTTCTGACCCACTTCAGCTAAAACATGAAGCAAGAATATTGGTTTTTTCCCCACATGTTCATACAGGATTTCTTAAGAAAGAAGTACAAGTATTTGCATTTAGGCCTACAGCTATTTCTAAAGCCCACTAAACTTGAATTGTTTTCAGAAGCAGATCTGGTGCCTTCACAAGAACACCTTTTTAATACTACTAAAATGTCAAATATTGTTCTGAATACTTCATTTTACTACACCAGTTATATCTGCTTTTAACCTTAAATTGAGGAGTTTTCTACAAGAACCTGGTAAAGACTGATCTTGTTGTTAGACAAATACTGAAAGTTCATCCTCAGTGTCCTGAGGAAGGAAAAAATGATTAAACCAGAGGAAACTGAAAATATGTTGAAATCCATTCAATTTTTCCCTTCTTAAGCAGTAAACTGGAAGTTGGTCATAACTCACTTAGGCAGGTGGCTAACCCTTTATGAACAGAATTACCACAAGATGTTAAAAAGGTAACATAAAAAACCTAAACAAACAAAAAAGCCCCACCTCACTCAGAAATGCAAATACATTTGCATTTCTTTTTAGGGTGGGACAAAATCCTATTCCAATAATCCCTTTCAGAGCAAAAACATTCTATTATTTTCTCTAATGCTTTTTCCGCTCCACCAACAGTTTAGAAGTGAAGAATTTCTTAGTGTTCAAAAATAAGCAAGATTGTAATTACACTTTTGCTATCTATAACTGCAAGGAAAAGTATCTTGCCATCTCATGAGTCACTGAAACCAATCAATTGTACATAGTTCTGAATGTGCCAACATGTCCCTTTGTTTAAGTAACAAGATTGGGATTAGTTAACTTTCCTTTAAGACAGTATGGCTTTTAGTACTTTCCTTTAAGATACAAGTTACTGTGAAATTTAGCTAGAATTTTACAGCTGATTTTCATAACCTTCAAGCACAAAACCAGCCATGGGGATTTTTTTTCTGCATTCTTTTCTGTTTCAGGCCTTTTCTTTTTAACTTAAAAACTCAAAGCAGTAACTTCAAACTGACTAAATTGACATTATTCAAAATCATCTCTGAAAATACAGAAATTGAGAAGGTGCAATACTACAGGGTTAGACAGAGGAAAACAAGGATAACCTATAGTTACAAAACCCATAGAAAGCAATAAACTTTAGTCCATTCACAGTATGGAAGGAACCTTACTTGCTTCACTAGCACACATCAAAATCCCTTGACAGAACCAAAAAAAACTAAATAGTACAAATATCAATATGATTTGGTAAGAATAATGTAAGTCTTGCCCTTCTAAATCAAAAGGACTTAGTAGAACTTGAGGAGGTTAAAAGGGGATGTAGCTCAGTTGCGCTAAGAAAAAAAATCATTTTCTATATAAAGAATGATAAAATAGGACACTTTAGATTAAAAGTTAGATGCTGAAATATTTAATAAGGTGGGGGGTCTATAAAATCCTGGATATTATATGTTTTTGTGAATACAGATTGACTGCTCACTCCCTCCCTCCAGGAGGTAAAGTTAATGGTGACTAGGGCACCCACCATACCATGAGGATTATAGGTGCACTTAAAGTTCACCTGGACACAGGATGCCCGTCACAGCTGCCAGAGCTTTCAGCACAAATATTTCAGTTAGTTATAACCACTATCTCTAGCCTGTGATGCCTGCCATTAAGCCTCTAGAAGTCTTAAACCAAGCACCGAAATCTTGGAAATTCATGTTAAAGAGCAATTTCCTCAATCTTGGATTCTTTGCATGTTCCTAAATAACTCACAGGGCCACAGAAATGGAAATGAGAATGAGTCTAGGAGTGCAGAGAGCTTTTAATCCTACACATAAACACAAGCCAGTCCCTTCTGTTAGCAGTCGCCACTCTTTAATATACAGCACTGTGGGAGAAGAAAGCTTACGCTGTAAATTACAAGCGGGAAGTCTCTTTATTAAATGGGAAGTCTCTTTTTTGCATCACTTTCCACTTGTAGAGAGACCAGTATTCTTGTATTTCACGGACAACATTGTCTGAGGTAAGCGAAGTAAGAGGCAGCCTTTCCAAAATAAAGCACCAAAACAAATTTCCAAATGCTTACCAATGGTGGCAGGCTTCCTGTGCATGGAAGCTCTGATAATATCTGCTCCATGGATCTTATCCCTGTGCCTCTTCGACTTGGCCTCATAAAACCACTGCCCACTCATATTCTTCAGCTGAACATGGTCTTTGACTTTTTCTGGTAAATGCCTGAGGAAGAGAAAAATGAATAAATGAGATATAAACATACTTCACATATTTACCTATGTTAAGAGGAAAAAAAAAAAAAAGAGTCAGATTTTTTTGGTTGCTTGTTTTTTGTTTTGGGGAGCAAGGTTGTGTTTTGTTTGATTTTTTTTAGCACTGTCTCCACATGCTAGTTCCATCTTCTCGCCTGTTATGCTCCTTATTAAATTATGAAGGATGACCATGAGTTGGAAAGGGAAGAGCCTCAGCCTATTACTTCTACCTATGCTCTGAGGGTAGCTCTTTAAAAAAAATAAAACAAACAGCTTTGCTATGATAAACACTCAAGCACTAGAGAAGTCTCCAGTAACTGTAGATTTTGACTTTCTGCCTTCAAAGGCCAGCTATCCAAGATTAAACTTGAGATAAGCTAGTAGAACAGCATAAAAATCTCTAGCAAAATGAAGAGGATGGCTGTTTTGAGGCTCAGAAGATGCCTCTTCAGGGTTTTTTTTGCACTGCTTTTACACACACACAGTCCAAATGTGTACTGGAAGCATGGTGCCATTTTTTCCATAAATTACACAAAAATCCTTATATGAATACTATGAGTTACAAAGAAAAACATCATCACGTGCAAGAAACAACAAAATAAATTTTTGCTATTTATTTTATTAATCTAGATATATCTATCACCTGAACTGCAGTCATTTTAAAAACTGGGATACAAATTTTAAATAATTTGTTTTTAGGCTTCAGGGTTTTCCTGCTTTTATGAGGCATGCTTTAACAGAATAAGTAGTTGCTGAGGGCAATTTGAGAGTTGTTTTTTTTTTCCTTGTTAGGCATGTGTTTACACATGGCCTGAAGACTAACCTGCAGATCAGGGAAGTTACCACACAGATTTGAGAGCACTTAAACAATAAAAAGTCAAGTCATGATTTATCTTCCTTCTCTATTTATAGCCTTCCTTTCAGCAAAATAAGCTAACAATAGAGCCCAAGGGAGAAATCAAATCAGGTCCATTTACTGAGACTTGAAGGCTAAGCACAATCCACATCACTGTGGAATGGTGCTGTCTTTCACAGGCCTGATGGACAATCATGAATGGTTTGGGTCGGGAGGGACCTTTAAAGATCATCTAGTCTACCCCCAAAGAAGTTTACAACAGTATGACATTTCTCATGGGTTTAGAGGACAGATCTTCTGTTACAATCAATTAACTCTGATGACAGCCCTTTAATTACAGGCTGCAGATTTGATTGTCACATACAGACAGTCATTCACAGCAGAGAAAGAACACCGGGTCAGTCCCAACCCTCAAACTAAGACCATTCTCATCTGTCAATCAACTTCTCTTTCACCTTTGTATGGCCACATATGAAAAGTCTTATTTGAATGCATCAGGTATATTACAATTTGAATACTTAAAACTTCATTTTGAAAGTACTGTCAAAAATCAGTCCCTCCTAGGGGTGCCTCAAATCTACTACATACAGTTTAAGCTGACAGATGTTGAAGTCACCATTGGCATTTTTAACTCCAAGATTCAACAGTCCATAGTATTACTGGGTCATTTAAAATTTGTCTCTCCCTCTGTGCTTCTCTAAGGGCCAAACTATGTATCTTTTCTAAACAGATGTTCTAAGCTGAAGCAGAAACACAGCAGTAGCTTCCCTTTGTCCTCCAACAAATATATTACTCAGTTTATAAATGCAGCCAGCAGGAAGAATGGAAATGTGGAACACACAAATATTTTACACAGGTGGCTGCTTCTCCCTTTCACCTTCTTTCACACGTGTTATTTGTCTTCTCAGAAGTGATGTCCCTTAGGGCAAGGGCTGGCTTTTCAGCTGTTTGTACAGCCTGCAAGGCACCAAGTGCTCTGGGACAGTATGACAGCATATGCCAAGGGAGGTTCCCTAGCGGGAGGGTACTGAGTCACAGGACAAATATTCAGTGTCCTCACCCTGTTTGATTCAATCCTTTTACCCCAGACACTGCTCACCCCTCTCCCGTCAGTATTCATCCACTGAAACTGGGGTGTGGTTGGAAACCTTTACAAATTGGCTCAGAGCGGAGGAAGCTCAGCTGAGCTGTGGAAGGGGACAGGCTCCCAGGCCTCTCAGCTATTGCAGCCTGCTTACCTGCCTGCAGGACTCTCAGATCTGCAACCAGTTAACATAACCAGACAGAGAGAGGTATGGAGTTGTCACAGTTCTAGACTCAATAAACGTCACCTGGCCAATGCAGCTCTCATTTTGTCTGGAAGTGAAAGCACCCTGCTCCCACCTCTGCTTGCTGCCTATGAGAGTTAGTGTGCCTTAACTCCACCAGCTCAACAGGCCTTCTAGACTTTGGGAATTAATTAATTATGCTTCCTACCAAAGGTATAAAAGTGCTCTCAATTTTCACAGCACTTCCTTTACAAATTACCTACCTGTCTGCCTGATAGGGTTTGTATGGTGAGAATTGACAGATGCTTATAGCAGCTGACTTAAACAGACTTTTACTATCTCACCTCAAAGTAAGCTTGCCTTACTTGCCTTTTCAAGAGAGGTGTTTAGCTTGTCAGTCACATTGTTTTTGAGGAACTAAGAGCAATATAAGTATTAAAGCTATTTCCAGGCATTCTCCAGCCACAAATAATGAAACAGATTTCTATTATCAGAAAGACAATTAGTTCTAGGTCTTGACAACAAAAAAGTTTTTAAGCCTCCTGTGTTCACCAATACATCACAGACTTGTAATGCCTGTGACTGTTTTTGCAACAAATGAGATTTTTTTTTCAATGCTCCTTGAATTCTCAAGATTTTCTAGGAGGAGGTCTTAGGAGTAACATCAAATTGCTTCCACTATGTGGGTTTGTTTGACTGCTAGGAATTAGACAAAGATTGTGGTTTACCTTGAAAGCAACTGTGGAGAATCAGACTGCAGCCATGGTTTTCCACAGCTATGTCAGCCTCCCAGCAAACCACAACAGGACTGGAAGCCAACAACTGATTCTACACCAGCTCCCCAGTTAACAAAAAGGCTGACCAAGTTGCCATTAAAATTTTCCCTTGGTAATCAAAGAACTAGTAGACATCCAGATTAAGAATCAGATTGTGGGCTCAGTTGCCAACTTTGCAATTAGGAAAAAACGCAGCAAGACCTTTATGTATGATGCAAGTATGTATTCTGGAGTCCCTCTGTGCTCTGTTAAAATGCCAGTTAGTTTATGCTGTCATTTTTCAAGGGGAAACAGCCTAAATTTATAAAGAAGCTAGTGCCCATTTCTCCAATAGGAACTTTAAACTCAAGAAAGTAAAGGTAGATAGTTAAAAGGAAATTTAAAAGAGGATTTTGGACTGAATAAGACTTTCCCATTATTTAATAGGATGTTTCCACTATGCCAAGGTGAAACATGTTTTATGGCAAGATGGAAAATTTGTCATCTCCCCTAGGGCAGTAAGTACATGCAGATTGCAATGAACAGGAATACAAACCAGCTGTCCACCACTCTGCAGGCAAACAGAAAATCTATTCATGGATTAACTGGTTGTTCCTCTTCACCTCTGGAACATCTGATAATGGGCCAGATCATATGGTATCACTGTAAGGCAGGAAATCTGCTCTGATATAATCAGTCCCTGACGACCCTCTTATCACCAATCCAGAATGGTTTATCCTGTGCTTTGTAGGCTACTGTAATAGGTCATTGCATGAGCAAAGAGGTAACAACTCATCCTTGTTTTTGAAAAAAGAGTATCTAGCAATGCATACCTGTATCTAAATTTTTTTACCTACACCTCCCTCAGTGTCTCAATTCCCTCTCCTGTACCTGCCTTACTCATAGTCTAGAGTACAAATCACCAAGATGTTACTACTGACACCTTAATACCTTATTTGATTACCTTATACCCCAATTGACAGCTTAAGCTGAGCTTTTCAGACAGGAGAATCTGTGTGGTGCCAGCATATTCTGATAAATGAAAGAGGATTTAGATCAAGGTCTGTGTTTGCCTCAAAGATAGATTCATTATTATCCCACACACCCTAATCAGAATATATGGAAAAAAGCACCTTAGAGTCCAATATCACAATAAAGCCTTTAAAAATTCTGATATTACCACACCTTATCAATAAATTAACTTCTGAAACCTCCCTTCTGCAAATGGTATACCAAAATACTAAATAAGTGGAGAAGTTGAAAGAGAATTTGATTAATTTTATCTCAATTCTATTTGCTGCAAACATAACAACAAATCACAAACCAACAAAAAGACAAAGGATTTAGGTTCTGGGTCACATTCTGAACACAGAAAAGAGAAACTTTTTGTAGTATCACTCATGCAAGAAGAGGAGTGAAATGATATTTGACCAGGTATTTTAAGAGCCAGACGTGTTGATAAGGTTCTTTTTTCTTATTTGAGAGTAGGAAAGAACTACAAAAAGTTTATAGGATAAAGAAGTAATTATTTAAACATTCTACCTTGTATGAGCATGCCTCTTTAGTCTGTAAATATCTATATAAGGTATAGGAAGAAAGTCTGTTCTGACATTTGTTAGAGAACTACACCCAAAATATTTATAGTGGCCAGTCCCAAATTTCAAGTAAGCCATCTTTTGCATGGTAGCTGCACATGATTTTACAAAACCCTAAAAACGAAAAAAAAACCCATCAGTTACTATTTAATTTGTTTAAACAATAGAATAATATAATTTCAAACTGTTTGAGGGCTATACTAGAAAGAACAAAGCAGACCTATGGGGTTATGCAACCTTTCCCCATCCTTGCCATCACAATTCCTCAAAAGTAACACCTCTAACTCTTGCCTTTGGGGTCTCACTAGACAGCAAGATTTCTGATAGTTAGAAGTAGCTGGATACATGAAAAAGCAAACCAATTCTATCTGTAGTAATGCATGTTCTTCCATTTTATACTTCTTCAGAAGTTTGTGTGTCTACCGTGTTTGTTAAGTCTACTAACAATACCCTGATGAACAAATCTCAGGTATCATCTTGCTTTTGGGTCCTTAGAGAACTGACCAGGCTGTAGTCAGCACAAGTCTTGATGACAAGACAGACTTTACATTCTATCTCAAGTCAGAGGGGAGACAGACACATCGAAGCCTGGAGCAAAAGAATGGATGGATGGATGGATGGATGGATGAGCGAGTTACATGCTCAGAGGTGTGAAAAGTAAATTGATTTTGAAGAAAAGGAAGCTCTCCTGCCCACTGAAATATGGTCTCCATCAGAATCTGGAACCAAAGATACAATCTCAATGTTTGTGCTGAACAAGTGGCTGTGACACACTGACCTGCTGTACATTTCTCTCTTAGTAGATGGCCACACATGGGGCATCAGACCAGCACATTTTCTCCCCATTTCATTTAAACTATATGCATATTCTGCACTACAGATAGAGTCCTTAACGTTTATATGCCTTTCTACTATGTCACCTGCACTCAGCACTCAGACTTACTCTCCTATTAGTAGTTGCACTGTCAGGTTTGAAGTAAACTTCCTTTTACAAGCAATGAATTATAGAGATCATGTAATTAGATACTCCCTAGGCAGACACAAAGAATATGTGAATTTGTTGAAGCATTTCTTAGTATATAGAAGCTTAACTTTATTCCATTCAGGAAATCAGTATCAAGACTCTTGAGTTTTGCTACAGGAGGCAGGAATTTTCAAGGTCTGCCAGTATTAGCAGCTTCTATTATCTTCAAATTGTTTTATTTCCAGAACAGCCTTACACTGTTTAGTTTCTCTGTTTATTTTAAAGGATTTTCATTGAGGCTCCCCAATGGCCTCCCCTCCCTCTTCTGATGCAACCCAAGTAAACCTGACAGGGGAAAACTAAACCAAACCAATCAACCCAACCCTCACAATGAAGGCACAGCTGTCCTGTGACAATACACCTTTGGTATTAGAGCCTGCCTGGACAGCAGCACAGGACAATCTGAACAAGGGCTGGAAAGGTTGTTAGAAAATATGTAACTGTCAGGTTCTGCTCACACAGGGTCCCCAGCTCCTCACAGGCTTTTAAAGTAGGCATATAAAGCATAAAACCAGCCCCACCAAATGACACATACAAGCAAATATAAGTGAGCAGAAGAGCCTGTATTATAGCTTGCTTCACACTACCAGCAAGGACATTTCTCCTGCTGTGTGAAAGAAAAGGTTGCATTTAGGATTTCAGGTGAACTACAAATCAAGACTAATCCAATCTGAAGACAAAGGCTTCAGTTTGGTGCTTAATAATACAACACAGTGTCAGGTAGAAACATGTAGTAAGTCTTACCAAGAAAGTTTTTGAACTGTAGGGAAAACCTTGCTTGCAGAGGGAGTACTCAATAGACATTGAGTACTCAATAGTACTTTTGACATAGTACGCAATAAACATTGTTATTAGTATCCACTTTTTTCCCCTTCAGTACATTCTTTTACCATACAGAATAAGTCTCATCTCCCCTGCTTCACTAGAACTCCCAAACAATCATCGTCCTGTCAAACAATTTATCTGCTAGTAGACAAAGTCGTAATCAATACTGGGAAGAAAAGGTATCAGCTCATTTCTCAGTGTAGTCCAATGCTGTATCTCTTACCAAGACAAATAAATAAGGTGTCTTCCTTAAGCCCAATTATCTCACCTGATCAAAATGAAAACTATCCTGATTTTCTTACTGGCATTGTACAAGGTGGGCTGGGACCATCCTCCCCACCTTTGTTCTTATGTCAGTTGGCTTTGTTAAAAAGGATAAATAATGACACAATCATTCATCTAGAGAAAAAAAAATTGATCTACTTCCTGAATAGTCACTGTATTTGGAAAATCATACATGGCACTAAGCAGTGTCCAAACGGGGAATTCATCCAGAAGACATGAGCTTATCTTTTTCTGCCGCAACAGGTGCACTAAGAACATCCTTGCCTCTGTGAAGCACACTCTCAAAACAGTTTCATGTAACAAAAAAATATTTTATGACAATTTCAAGTATGTATTCTGATGTCAGTTATTTTCACATTACAATAGTAATTCTGGTTTCCCCAATGCCAATACTAACCTCACCACAATATTTTAAATATATCCCACCTCACAAAAGACAGTCAACAATATAAGGAAAACTGCCTTGAAAAGTAACTGGAGAGGATATCTGTTAGAACTAGCCAGAGTCAAGATAGCATTTACAATAGGCTTTCAACAGCCACACACTCCCAGCAGAATCAGACCCCTGAAGCTTCTTCTCTTTTTGCAATGCCACACCAATTAATGTATCAAAGGGGTTTGGCACACAGCAGTCCCCACCCACCACACAGACAACTCCATATCAGTATTTCCTCTATCATTAGCCTCCTTCAGTTTACATAAGGAGCAAACAATCCCAAACACAGCCCACAAGAGCACTGCTAGGAGGTTCTGCTGGGAAGGGCTGATCACCACAGCAGGGAATCCTGTCACAAAGGTCACCACAACAGCTTTCTGTCTTAGACATGCTGGTGCCGGGGACCAGCTACTGAAACCACAGAAAAATCACCCAACCACACTCCACAACTTCACAGACAGATATATTTCTGCTCACATTACTGTCTGTAGAAAGGGCTCAAAGTTAAGTTAATTCTGAACTATACATCTGTAAAAGGAGTTAGGGGTTACGTTGAAGCTACTGCCAGGACATTCAGTTATGTACGTAGCCCACTCATTTTGTTCAATGCTGAAGTAGGGTATATCAGAGATTCCTGGACAGGAATGATGACAACAAAACCAAAATAGTTAAGTTAGTAATATGCTGAAAAACAGCTTCAAGTCTTGACAAGCTGTCACCTGACTCTTGTTTTATGCCTTTGCCCCATCCACAGCAACACTGCCATTGAGCGAACTGCTGCAGCTCCTACGGTAAGGAAGCAAAGAGAGGCATCTTCTTGCAGCAGGAATAAAAAAGCATACAATGTCTTTTGCTTTCCATGCATCACACCCTCTTATCACCTGAGATTTCTTCATCATCCTTTTGCCAAATTCATCAGTATCCTCTTTCTTTTGAGACAAACCTCAGCAGAGATGAAAGAAGAAGCAGACATGCTATTCCCAAAGTAGTGCTGTAGGTAAAACTAATCATGCTGATCCTGACCAACAAAAAAGGAGCTGCAAGATGGGGAAACACCTATTACAACCCTCAACAAACTAAGATTTAAAGCATGGCTGCATGGGCCAGCCTCCTCAGAGTTTTATTAGATTAGCAATATTAGGAACTGTTAGTAGGGAAGAGACTCTATCAGGTGATTTGTAAAATTCCACTAGGAAGTGGCTCAAAGAGGATTTTGTCACGTTACCAATTTGTCCATGCTCCAAGTACATGGCACAGATTATTAGAACACCCTTCAAACCTCAGAATTTCTTCTGGAGAGGAAAAAAACATCACATTGAAAGACTTCCATTATATACACATATAAATAACACACTGTCTGATTTTTGTATGATGACAGTTGATCCCAGTTCTTGGAATCTTCCAGCTAGGCTGGAAGGCTAGCCAGTGCAAGGCTATAGAATCCAAACTAAAGTACTGCATCTCCTTGGCTGGACATATAATTGAAGTTGTGTTTTAATACAAAAGATATGAAAAGCAAGCTCCATGTGCCACAATTAAGCAGAAAAATCCATTTCATATGTAAGCTTCCAGCTTCTCAGAAGTTAAAATATTTAGAAACTAGAAGAGACTTGTTATTGTAGCAGCAAACATGCTGCTGCAAAACATGATTACAGGCTGCTACAATCTGCAGTCTCTTGCATTTTCCACCACAACCTCTTGAACTGGAATTATAAATGGTAAAAGTAAAGCTACAGGGACAAAAATACTTTCTGACAGTCCTTTCAGACCATTACTGAGAGTGGCTTTTTTGAATTTCTATTCCAAGAAGTGTTCTTTTCCCTAGATGCTGTTTTCAAACTCTCATCTACAATTACTTACCCTGAATGCTTTCAGACCTGGCACTGATGTAACTGATGTAACATTCCAAGACTAGATACTAGTCGTTTTCTACCTTCAGTAAATAAAATGCCTATTCTATAACAGAAAAGTCAGTTTATTGCTTTTTGAAGCAGAAGACAAAATTGTGTGCTGAAAATATTTACTTAGACTGCATTAAGATGGGGGCAGGAACTTGGAACAGTGCCTGTAATGATATTACCTTCAGCAAAGCAAATGCTTTGAGAGGAAAAGTCTTTTTAACAAGGAGGAGCTACTGGTCTACACTTTATTGCTCCTAAAAGAAGCAAGTAGAGTAACTCAGCAAAATGCTGATCGCATGCTGATCAAAGAACCACAGGGCTGCACAAGCATACTCAGCAAAAGGAACACTGCTCTTAGGGCAAGAGGCAGGCTGCCTGTTTTTTTGCAGTATATAGGGTATGCCTACAGCAAGGACATTTATCAAAAAATCTTTCTCAGTAGCAAAGAAGCACCAGAGATGCATCATGGCTGGAATAATTTCAAAACATTTAAATTGGAAATACATTACTTCACAAGGAATATCACAACGAGAAGGTATCTTAGAGAAGATTACCAAACCAGTGAGAGAAAATCCTGCCTTCACTGAGGCCTGTAAAAATTTGTTTCCATTATAACACTTGGAGTTCTCAGCACCTCAGGCTCCATTTTTCATTATTTGTTCACATACTATTTTGTGTACCTTGTAATGGATAATTTCCTTCACACTGGAAAAAAAATAAAACAATGCCTATCAAGATCCTTACTCTTGAGCAGGCAGATATCTATATCAGCTGAAGCAACTATTTGACCGTGTAGATGGACAGCTTTCTCAGAGCCATCTGAGAAACACTACTTTCCATGCATACATTTCTAGTCATGGCAGTTACCCTAAGAGTAGCTCCAGTAAAACCTCCCAGCACAAAAAAACATTCCAGAACAGCAACACATTGCTCCATCTGTGACACCACAAAGAAATTAAACAGCAATTTTCTGCTTTATTTGTGGATTGCAAGGACTTTTCTTGGCAGTGGGGCATAGGGTTGGTACTTCTGGACTGCAGCTCCAAATATTTTAGGTGCAACTTCAGCATTCAGACATGTTTGCTGACTGCAACCATATTTTGGTTTGTGGAGGGTGCTTGCACTCCTTTTGAGCTAAGTCCCTCACTTTACTATGCATTAGTCCAGTCTGCAGTGGTTTTGACACTTGCAGACTGAATCCTCTTCTGAGGAAACCAAGGCAGATGTGTATCCAGGCAGATGCATACAGGGTGCTCTTGACCCCTTAGGGAATTACAAAAGTCCGCAGCAATTTTGGCCGGTAATGAAGCATTTGTGTGGTAGAGGTATTCCTTCCAGAGACTAGTCCAGAGTAAAAAATCTCCAAACCACATATACTGAGGAATAGGGGTCCCTCAGCAACAACTGTTTTAATCTACTCCTGAGTAACACAACACAGGAACTGTGTAGGTCTTCCCAGGATAAGCAGCGTGCAAGATCCCTTACCTGACTCTCTCTTCTTCAGTTCTTTTAAGCTCTGCATCCCGTTGCAGCACCTTCATTATTGCCTCTTGTTCCTCCTCTGTTAGGAAGCTTAGGTCAATCATCTTGTTTTGTGTGTAGGGCTGGTAAAGAGTCTGGGAAGATCTTGGATCCTGCTGAGGGCAGTTTTGCAGCCTGCTTTAAAGTTCTAGAAGTCTTTTTCAGCAGGCACTGACAAACCTGGACTGGGTTATAGTCAGTGGTTTAAAGAGTCACAAAGGTTGCTTTCTTGCATGTTTCCCTAGATCAGAGACTTCTGGGAGAGTGTTGCATTCCTGCTTGCCATCACAATAATGTCTTCTCAGTTTGTCCTCTCAGCTCTGCTTCCTGGAGTAACAGTTCATTGATCCAGCATATCCCGTGTTTGAGAACAAACAAAACATTCCCTAAAAAAGAGACAAGGAAGAACAAGTTGCAATATCAGGGATCAGGGAAGTAGATTATGTATGCATTTTTAATTAAAAGAAACAAGTTTTTCAGTGTGATTAAATGACTTTATGAAGTTCAAATGGTCACTTCAAGTCAAACCTGTTTTACAGGCCTCTTGAACAAGGTGGCCATGAAAATATATTCCTCCCCAACAGGACAACTCACCCCTAAAACATAGAAACAAGTGTCATACAACTGGTACCGCTTTTATTATACAAGTATTTTAAATCACCCTTACAGTTAGCAGAACAATTTAAAGCAAAGGGGAGATCATCACCCCCCAAAAATAAGTAAAGAGGACTTATCACAATGATTTAAAGGAAGGAAAAAAAAAGGCCAAACCACTGTTCTACAGACCATATGGAATAAATGAGAAATAGTTTAAACATAACCATACTGAGTATGTGTAATTACAAGTCATGTGGTAACATGAATCTCACTGCTTTTTACAAGACAAACTGCATTTACAAGTAGTAATTTGAAATACTGTTTTGTCTCTGTTTCATAGGCCATGGTTTCAGAGGACTATCCACTTAGAGATAATTCCAACTGTCAAAGACAAAAACCTCTTCTTAAAAAAACCCTTCAAGGAATAAAGAGAGTATCATGGGGAGGAGTTAGCTGTGTCTGTGGTAGGGTTATCTTAATGCCTCAGGATTACAGAGACGTGGATGTCAAAGCCTGAAAAAAAAGAAATAAATAGCTCAAATGTAATGCTCAGAAGTATGCCAAGTGCCAAACCTGGTGAGAGACAGAAGAGAAGCAAATGTTTTCACTGGACAGGACTCTGTACCAGGCAGCTCCATCACAGCCCTTCAGGGTTGTGGGTGTCTTCCTTTGGCCCTTGCAGACTGACACTGTGATGTGGCTGACAGGATGTTGACCTCATATCGATCACTACAATTGTGCAATGAGTCACTGCACTTGCTCCCCACTGCATTTGCTCCCCTGGCCACAAGAGTGCAACCAGGCCATTAAAACAAGATATTGACACTGGCAGGACTCAAAGGGAAACTTCATTCTGAAAAGAATAGCATTTCTTTTAGATTTGGTAGGGAGCTGTAGCCACATTACTTATTATCCCCCCCAAAATTCCAATGCCCAACTACCTTCTGCATGTTTTTGTTTGGCTGCCATCTTTTTCTCTATGATTCTCATTGTGATTTTGTTGCATGGGGTTGATACAACAGCATCTCAAACAACCTGCCATCTGTAGCTTCATTTGTGTTTAGAAAATTATGGGTTCATAATTAGGCAAAAGTGAAAAGTGCTTCCTATAGGACTACCAACAAATACAACAATCCTAAACTTGTTGAGTATCTACAACAGTACTCCTTCAGCTTAGGTATGGATATTGGTTTCAGCTGTCACGTGGAAACATTCTACACCATCTGACACAGCAAGCAGCATCCACACTGCTAATCCAAGGCCCTGGATGCTGGTTGAATGGCAAGTGCCCAGCCAACAGGCACAGAAGCTCATGTTGCAACTACAGACCCTGGACAGCTGTGAACTGGAATAATCAAAGATTTTGCTTTGTTTCTTGCCCAAGATCAGTCCAGTCTGCAAGAAAGCTGGGAATAATATCTTACCACATCTTTGGTCTTTTTTGTTGAAAGAAAACTGAGGGAAGTTGTATTATATTGTTTTATTATATTAATTTTAAAATCTAAAGGAAATAGTTGGACAGCATTTACAAAACCACCTGCAGACTTCACTGATGGCTCTCAATACTCAAATCAATAAAATTAGTGGAAATAGAGCTTTGGTCTTCCCCAGCTGAACAGCTGTTTGCAAGGGCACATCCAAACAAGCTGTGAGAGCTCACAGCAAGCAGCACTGCTACTGAACTTCCCAGATACCATCATTCTGTAGAGCAGTTTCTTCAGCTAGGGGCGCGCCTCCACTTTGTTTTCAATCAGAAGAGAGATAGCAAGATACCACCCACCCTGGCAGGCTCTTCACCCATGATTCCACAGTTCTTCATAAATAAGACTCTTTCTGTGTGTGTGCGGTGCATGGCCAATCTCATGAGATTGTCTGATACAAGTAACTGCAAGGCTGGCATTCTGCGAAAGATTATCAGCACTGATTCCGAACACGGATGGTAAAAACTGCTAGCTTAGAGTATAGAACCTTTTGTAAAACTTGAAGTTAATTTAAAAATAAAAAGTTAAAAAAAAAAAATGTCTTCCCCATGTTCAATTCACACTAACACCACCTCAGCCTCAATTATTTTGATTTCTTTTGACATTTTCTTCCTCTTAAAAACCCCTATACATGTCAGGAAGAACTGAGAGGTTTGAACAGTTTGTTTGGTGCCACTGCAAGTTCAATGGCGGCAAGCGTTTTTTTGTCAGGAAGGTTTTCAGTCCAAAGTTTCAAATAAGACTGAAAGATCCTTATCAAACTGATTAAATCATGGAAATTGATACCATATTGACTGACTTTGGAAGTACGAGTTTCACGTGCTATATACTATGTATTGATGTGAATCATGGCATATTTGGCATGATTTTTTTTCTTAAACATTAAATTCAGATAAATGAAAGACTCTCAGTAAAAAAACAGGATCTGAAATTATGTTTTATCTAACTCATGCTTGAAAGCTTCTGTGTTCTGGCAATAAACAAAACAGAAAGGTAACTCAAAATATAGTTTTGCCCACACACACACTCTTAAGCTGCTCTTGGTTTCCAACTGGTTTAGGCCAGGCACTCATACAAAAATTTTATCTTGTAAAATTTCTCAGAATCTCTCAGGCAGCTGTACACCTCAATTGCTTTAAGTCAGAATTCACATTTTTCTAAAACAGGAACCACAAAAGAAAGACAACTTTGTCTACAAACTCATTAACCCTACAGAGGGCTCTGCTTACCCCCACACACTGTTTTCCCCCCAAATACAAAAGGGGAATGTTAATTTGAATACTGTATTCTGAACACTATGGGATATTACATTAAGAGGTACTACAATAATAGTGTAAGTTTCTAACTTTCTACTCAGTGTATACCTATGGGATGCAAATGAGGGAGGCAAGGAAAAGGTTGGAGTACTTTGCCATGGCTGACATTAAGTTTACCAACAGAGTCAGAAAACAAACAGCAAAACCCCAGAGTCAGCTGTTCCATTCAAACCAAGATCTCCTTTTACATGCAGAAACCTCCTAAATTTGCATTGCAAAACTACTTTTCAAGGGCTCCTTGTAGAGTAGACCTAAGCTGCTAAAGCTTTGATCCAGAGAATCTGTCTTGCAGCCAATGCCTTCTAACAAGAGGAAGAAGGTGACAGCCAATCCTACTTCTGGCTGCTTCACACAGCTCTCTGTGCCAACTCCTTCAGCTGAACAACTACCCTGCAGGCCTGGCTGATCAGCAACTGCTGTCTGCACACATCTTTATCCCAGAAAGCATCCACTTACAAGTAACCTACTGGCTCTTAAAAGTAAGAGGGTTTGGATTTATGTGTTGTGCACTACAACAATTTGCATGTGCAGAGGAACTCATTCTCAAAGGTAACCAAGTTTGGCCTACACCCATGCTCAGGAAATAACAGACCTTTATTTTGAAGCAGGGAAACCAAGAAGAATACTAAGAGCAATAAAAGCCTTGGAGAGCTGGCCCCAATGGCCCTGGGAAGTGACATTAGGCAGTAACAGCACCTCTGACTGTGAGCCCCACAAGCTACAGCTTTGCAGCAACAACAAACAAATGAATAAATTTCATTATCCAGTGATATTTAAGCAGTGCAGTCACAGGTACCTCAGCACCAGCCTAGGCTTAGAGATAATTTTTCTGTAAATACGTGAGGCAAATCCCATGAAGCCAGAACAGCTAATTAAGCTAAACGCCACTGTTGGCACAAGCACAAATGGTCATGAACATATTTGCTCAGAAGATCAGAGGATTATGGATTTCATTTTGAGCAGTGGAGAAAGAAGAGCTATTAACTTTGAAGAGGGACTTAAGTCATAATTCATGGGAGTTTTAAAAGCTGTTGCCTGCAATGATCAGGACGAGAATTTTAGCACAAGAAGGCCAGTTGTCATTTTTATTCCTGAAGGGGCAAAAAAGAAAAGATCACCCAGTAAGATATGCATATCTGCAGCCAATCCAGCCACTCTTAGAAGAGGTGCTATCAGAATATTTTCAAAATTATAATAGCAGAGTGTACTCAACATATCATACGCCCAACAGTCCCAGAGATTAATTTAGAGAAGAGTGTTTGCTTATATGTATGCTTCATCAGTGGGAGGTAGGGAAGTTCTTATCTATCTAGTTGTGAAGAGTGTTGGTAGAACAAGGACTTTTGCAAAAGTGAGGGATATTGATTTAAGAGCAGTTTCAGTGTTGTCTTATTAATACAGCAATGCTTCATTTTATTGCAATAATAAGCCTATTTGTTTTCCTGTGCCCTATTCCTTACAACATGGTTAAGGGAAAAAATAGGACCAGATAACTGCTCCAAACAGCCACAAAGGGGAAAATATTGAAAGCTACACACAAGCTTTGCTCACACCTTACCCTTTCTCAACAATATCAAAATAATCCTTGCTGGTTTTAACCTGTAAAATAGTTGCAAGTCTCAAGATACTTTCACTGACAGCCTTATATAATGAAGACCTTCAGCACTTTGAAGACTATTTAGGCAATTTACTCTGAAGAAGAGTTAATAGCAAAGAAGATAAAAGTTAACAACTTAATATTGGAACAGAAAAGAATAATTTGCTTTGATTGTAGCCTAATCCCTCTAATCATATATGGCAGCTTGCCATTTCTTTCACAGGGCTTGGATATTGGCAGCATTGCCTAAGAATGTGGATCTCTATACCTGCTATAGTGTAAAACCATTAGGCCAGACGTATTAAGAGGATGTGATCTCTGAAGAAAGAGGCTCATAAATTAAAGAGAAACCTCAGGAAAACACACCTAAGCATTCCTTCTCCCTGTGACCATTGTCAGACTAACTGTAGAAGCCATGCCATTTATTTCATATTGCAATAAGAATAAATCTACTAAAAATATATCATTTGAAGAATCTTCAAAATTATAGAAATCCCACCAAGTTATTGATACTAACATCAGCATATTTTCAAATCTAGTTATATTTCCTTGCACATTGTACCATTTGTACTTGGCTGTGGTTTAATCCTAATAGGCACACTGCCTGAATTAGTAACAGTTCGTTTGAAAGAACTTAATTCTTCTAGCTAATTCTATTCATCAGGAATTACAAAACAAAGAATATCTTCTCAGCATAATGGACTTGAAATATAATAATGAAGGTGACTCAGTCTTGTAGATCTCTGAAGGCAGAGCACTTCAGAGACAGTTTTGTAACAATTATTCTCATCTCCATTTAGGCAGCAGAAGTGTGAGGCTCACAGGACTCAAGCTCCCATTGCCACTTTCTCATTCTTCATGTCAACATTGGCATTAAACTCAGACAGGGTCCAGTCTGAGGGACTGTTTTTAAATCTTACTTGAAATCAATTTAAGCAAAATACTAAAACCTTTAGAGAGATCAGTAGCAAACCAATTACTTGGTGGGAAGCATCTCCTGACCCTATATATCAGACACATTTCTGTATGTAATGGCTAGCTATTTCTGAATGTTTTCCCAACATAAATACAAGACAGATTCAAACTCTAGCAAGGGAGTTACACAAGAAACAGCCAAAACATTGCCCCACCTCTCCCTTCCAAAAAAGATCCCAGCAACAAACAGCCCTGAAACTCATAATGCAGCTAACTGATTAATTTCTTAAGAAGGTTTTGTTAAGAAGCCATGACCTTCCTTTCATTTTACAGGAAAGTAGTGCTTACCCTCTTCTTCTGGAGACTTGCCATCTTAAACATATGGATTCAGCATGGAAGATAACAATGAGAATGGGACAACAGGACCTCCATTCCCTTCTCACAAACTTTTATTGCAGAATGAAAAACACACCTGCTATTTCTCCCACTTGTACTGTCCCATAGAGGACAGTCATCTGTAAGCAGGGGCTGCCAAACCCCTTTCCTTTTCTTCCATTGCTCCATTCTTCCAAAAGAAAATATATGTATTCTAGTTTGGGATTTAGCATTACCCAGATTAGTTTAATGAACGCTGCATTGACGCAAGTCAAATAAAAACATCTAATATGTAGTAGGAATTGCTAAAAAAAAAAAAAAAGAAGTTATCAAAAAGGCTAAAGTAGAGGCCTTGGCAAGTTTAGATACTGAAAACTTTAGGGGAACTATTTGACTTCTATTCTCCTTCCTTGCTCTCCAGCAAGCATTGGCTACATTTTTAGAATGTAGAATTCTAAACAGAATTCTAGAATTCTGTTTTATTGTAGGAATTGTACTATTGGAGAATGGAAGTGTGCAAAACAGTGTGACTAATTAACAAGTATTTCCTATCAGTGGCTACTGGGAAGTGACACACTTCCTGCACTTTGTTAAGATATTCTTTCTTATGTGAAACCAAACTGAGCTGCAGTTTACAGTCACTGGGTAGTTCTGACTCTTTCCTAGAGCAGACAAATCCAACAAAAGGGCTTATTAAGGGGCTAGCAGCACTGATGAGAAGAACAGACAAGGATTTGCATTCAAATACTTAAGAGTAATGCTAAACTGAGCTGACAGTAAGGCAGTTTGTAGAGCAGTCCTAAACATCAACTGGAGTATACAGTTTCTGAAGAAATCTTTTCAAAGTTTTATTTCAAAGCCCATGGACATGACTTCTCAGATGATTTTTATCTCATTATGGAAATCCTTTAGTCAGTATCTGTTGCATCCCTGTGACTTTGAGAGTCCTGCTCTTACTCCTCATCTGAGTTGAGGTGATGAGCTAGTTGAGCAAGGACAGCTGCCATCAATGGCAGACTGATTTTCCTCCACTACTTTTGTAAAACTTGGAAGCTGTGGGTTAACAGGTTGCTCCTTCCATGTACCACTTGGGTCTTCTCTAAAGCACTGTCAACAGCCAGCTGCTCAGGTCACTGTTAGTAACACAGTGCCCCTGCAGGAGGGTGCACAATACAGCTTTGTGGTACATATTAAGCATAAAATTTCCTAGTCCAGACAGCAATATTTTACATCATCTTTGCTTTCCCTGACAGAAGCCACTGATCTCAGCTTCCTCAGAGTACTTTTGCCTGCAGCCCAACAGGAATTTGGTATCACACAGAACATTGCAAAAGGCACTCCATTATTCTCAGACAATTAACTGCATAAGTACCTGTGGGAATCAAAAGAATCTGTAACTCACTTGAACCACTTAATTTGTCACTGCAGCCTCCTGTTTTTCATCTACCAGCCTTGTTCATGTAACTACAGCTCTAATTGATTACTACTGTGGACAAAGAGCCAGCAAACAGAACAAGTCCTTTGTCCTTTCTCACAGGATGACTGACTAACCACTCACCTTAGACACTCACTCGTGCAAGTTTTGAAGGTTAAAATTACCTACCTAGTAAATTATGTAACATCAAGGACACTAAGAAAGTTTGCATCAATTAATCAGGTCCTTGCTACCATAACTAAAGCATACACCTACTTGAAAACAGAGCCTCACACAATTGCCAGCACAAATCAGGTGCTAGAGGAAAGAAAATATCCTTTAGGAGCCCTGCAGTCACAGAAACAATAAGTAAGCTAAAGAACGAGTTGCAAAAAAGTGCACTACATCAAAGTCCCCAGGTAAGTTAAAAATCAAAATGGTTAAAAAAGGTGGCATTCAGAATGGTTGAAAAAAGGTAGCATGCAGTCTGCACACAGACCAGTCAGAATCAGGTCTCTTCTCAGTCACCAAAATTAAGTTAAACTTTGCAATGAAGCTTTTATTTCAGGGTTATTGGGTTTTTGTTTACTTGTTTTGTTGTTATATTTTTTTAACAGATACATTAAAAAAAGCTCATGATGGCTCCCTATTCAGAGCCAAATAACTTGTCCTCCCAAGCATAATGTTTTAACAGATAGCCCCACAACATGAAAATTTTGTATACTATTGGGGTCATTCTGGCTAAGTTGAAACCAGCCAGCAGCAATGTTAGTCCTCCTTAATACTGATATTGAATTGCAAGAATAACAGGAAGCCTATCAGCCATGAAAACTTCACTCACGAGATTGTTTGCACTGCTGGGCTGGGCTGTATCATGCAAAATTGTCTTCTCCCTGACTGGTACCAGTTTCCCTGAACACTAATGGCCAGATGCAAGCAGAGAACTCTGACATTGAAAACTGAGGTGTGCTGTGGTGAAAGGAAGATAAAAGGCCACGGCAAGAGCTAAACCAAACTACGACTCAGGAGAAGCATGAAGCAGGGAACAGTTTCTGAAGCAGCCTTCAGTTGCACTGGATGATGTAAGGTGTTGATTTGCACTGAGTGAAAAGGATTTGCCCTACAAATGCTGCTGAATAGCACAGGAATAGGAAAGAAGGAGCAAAAGACTGTGGCAAGAATTGTTTTTCATACACAGGCAGCTAAATCAGGAGTTTAGAGTTTGTGAGGCTGGGCTTTGGAGTATCAGGCCTGTCCCTGAACAGGTATTTAGTCTTGCAGGAGTGGCTCATTCTTTATGAACATAGCTATGCAAGGTGTTAGCTCCCTTGCCCAATAGCTACAGCTACATACCCAGGAAGCAGCCAAATCCAGAGCCCCCGTGACCACTTAACCCAAGAAGATTCAAAGGCACATCCCCTTGTTCACCAAAATACATGATAATCTCTGAAGGGTTTGCTTGGTTCTCTCTTGACCCCTCCTAGGCCTGAACTATCAAGAATTAAACCTCACAGAATCATTATTAAAGTGATAGCACAACCTTGCAGGCAGAAACAGAAAGCCAGGTACACTTTCTCTCAGTCAGGCCACTACAAAAAAAAAAAAAAAAAAAAAAAAAAAAAAAAAAAAAAAAAAAATCAAGGTCTCTCTTAACTTCCCTCCTCATCCAGACAGATATGCATTCCTGCCTATAGAGCAGTCCAGTTCTAATAGAGCAGAGGGAACAGGAGAGTAACCTGAGGGTAATTCAGTTTTAATCCAAGTCTCTTAACCTCCAGAGAAGTAATGTAATCACTATGAAGCAAGGTAAAATTAACTATATTTACACTAACATAAGTTACTCCAGGACTAAAAAACAAGTTATGTGGGCAGGACCAGAACAGAAGGTTAAGGGCTTGCTACTTCTGTTTGTTTTACAGCGTTCTGCCTAGGACTTAGATACATACCTTTTGCTTACAGTGCTTCAAGTGCAATTATAGAGGGTTTTGGACCTCACCCTTAATTTTTCATAACAGATGCTCTATTTTTAAATGCTATTTTAAAATCACATTAGCCATTTAAATTCATTAGAGAAGAAAAGCATGATGGCAGATCTTAATATTTACAAGAAACCATTTCTAACCCAGGCATTCTTGAATACACTGGTCTAGTCCTGGAGCTCTAGCTACATGGCTGAGATCACACAGTCTGACTGTAGCCCATCCAGCCTGTACAGAGCTAAATCTCTGTCAGTTTATCAGACAGCCAGAATCAGACACTGGGCAGAAAATTTCATACAGAATTTACCAATATTGTTTGATGCTTTTCTAGAACAAAAACATTTTGCAGTGAATCTAGGATATTGTTCTTCTAATTACTCCACAGATAAGCACCCCCTTTCTTCTTACCTTTCTTTTTATTTATACTCGGAAACACTTAGAGAGAGATGAAATGCAAAATTTCCTTGACTGGGATAGAGAAATAGAAAAAATTACTTTTAGAAGATTTATACTGCAGAGAAAAAGGAACATACCAAGATGTAAGGGAAAACAATGGGATCATAGCATGGTTTGGGTTGGAAGAGATACCATCTAGATCCAACCCTCCTGGACAGGGACACCTTCCACTAGTCCAGTTACTCAGAGCCACATCCAGCCTGGCCTACAACACTTTCAGGGATGGGGAGTCCCCAGCATCTCTGGGCAACAAATTGTAAAGCTTCTAATTATTTGATGCATAGGCACAGGACATTGAGTGGGTTTCAGGTCAAAAATAGTCTGGCATTATCATCCAGAAAAGGAGCTATAGAATAAAGAAGGAGAAGAGGTATTCTTTTCCTCCTCCTCACACGTACATTACATCTCTTCCCTTTGCCCCCTTGATGCAATAAGCAGAATCAAATTACATATAGCAAGGAAACCTTGTAACATGAAGAATCTAGCATAGCCAGTTGCTGTACCCTGATGAATTGGAATGACTCCCTGCCACAAGAATGAATCATGAGTAAGTCTGCTGAAATCAGCTGTCACTCTCAAGTTATACCCAAATAAGTTAAAAAACTGGAGACTGCTGATACAGCAAATGCAACATCACTGGTCATACATGTTTTGGCATTGGAAGATCAAACTACAGAGCCTCCTTAAACTGATTTCTGATCAACCTAAATAAGCTGCCCTTAAATGCAACAGGTGATGGACTTCAAGCACCAGAAAGGTACCTACTACTTTTAGCAGTCACCCATTAGTCAGCAATCCCAGGTGAAAAGCACTTTCTGTGCAGAGAAAAAAGATTCTTTACTATGGTTTAAAACAAGTCATTCTTGAATAAAGAGTGACTTCCAAAGCATAGAAGCATCACTTTTAATTAAAGAAAAAGAAAATTAAACATTTTTTCCTACCAAGAGACTACAAATTACCTATATATTTCCTTGTAAATAATATTTTATTAGATTTTTTATTTAAGTCTGTTTCATGCCTTTCTGTCATGAGCACAGGAAACAATACAGAGTAGAAAAGAAGTCATTTCTTCAACTTCATCCAACAGCTTTCCTGGTTAAGCCTTTTTTCCAGATGAAACTATCAAAGATTTTCTCCATGTACTAAACTGAAGCAGTATTTTCACTTGGGAATCTGGCAAGCATCTCCTGCAGAATAACAGGAGTTTACTCCAGAGAATACCTGCACATGGTCTCTATCCAGCAGAAACAGAGCACTCCAGGAGTTCTATCCAGTGTTCTAAAGCACTGGCTCTTAATGGAAATGACAAATTCACTTTTCTGTCATCCATTTTTGGGGGTAAGGGAACGTTGTTTATTCTGGCCTTTGTCAGAATTGGAAAACAAGAACACAAAGACCTGTTTCACTGAATTTTAGAAGTCTGACAGTGAAACTGAGAATACATTATTTTGGGATTCAAGAAATGCTGGAACAAAATTTGTTTAACAAGAGACAGGCCCAATGACGGGTTCAAGAAATTCAAAAACGTGCCTTACAACCAAAGCAGAGAACAGCTGCACACATAAGGCAGAAGCAGACTAAGATGCATATTATTCCCTTGCCTTAGACCTAGACATAAACACACTAAGGTATGTAATTGGTAGCAGGGTATAAGCATTTTGTAACACTGCAACAGTATTAGTAGTATTTTATAACTTAGTGTGGATAAATAACACAAAACTGCAAATGAACAGAGACTTGAAGTATCCTTGCTCAAATAGGGCACAGGAAAGCATAGGTAAATAGTAAAATCTGCAAGATAGAACAGAGAATGTAGAGTGGTCATGAAAGATGTCAGATGAAAGAAAAATAAGATTGGTGAACAAAGAGGAAGCGTGTCTGATGGAATCAGAATAATGTTGCAAAACAAATAAGAAAGATACCTAGCAACACTATGGTAAGCTTATTCCTTCAAATAATATGGACTATATAATCTGAGATCACCCCCTTTCTTCCAGGGAGGAAGCAAGGTGGACAATATATTAACAATTAGAAAAGAAGGATGATAATTTATAAAAATCACAAAAAAACCTCACTTTGATTCCAACTTCTCTTGCCCAGGAGCCCTCAAGCACTTCACTGTGACTCCTACAACTGAAACAAACCATCAAGAATCATAGTCATCAGTGCTAAATATAGGGCACCAGCTCCATGGCATTGTATACTCCAGGTTTACTACCACTTACATATGTGATTGTTAAGAACTGCTTGGGAAAGAGATAATAATGACTAATGATAATTAAGAACTAATGACTAGAAAGATGCATTGTTGCTGCATACAAGTTTAATAAAGTGCTTTGATTCATTAGTCTTTTAAACAATCCATTACTAGGAGCTTCAATCTGTGTGGAAACACGCAAATGTTTTGGTGCAACACTTTGATCAGTTCTTTCAGCTAATAAAATCAAGTTTCTTCTCACAACATCCTGTTAAGCATATGTGTTTACTATTTACGCAAAGGTCATTAACATCGCTCAGCTGAGATCTAAGCACCTTATTTAAATGAAAAGTGCCCTCCCATTCCAGCAGACACCAAGAGCTCTGTACAGCGAAGTTCTAACAGGTAGCCGGCTCTTACCCCGGACAGAGGCAGCAGCAGCGGGGATGTCCTGGCGCTCAGCTCCCCGAGAGCGCTTCTGAGGAAAGGCGCTGACAAGCGCCGCTTCCCTGCGGCCTCAACAACGGAGGCCGGGCCGGCGAGACACCTGTGAGCGCTGCGCCGTGCTCAGGTGAACGGGCCCTGCCAGCCGACCGCGGCCGAACCCTGCGGAGCAGCCCGGCTGGCGAAGGCTGGCAGCCAGGGCTCCTCAGCGGCCAGCGGGCTCGCTCTCACGCTGTCCCAGCACTGCGAGCGCGGGTGGCTTCTACAACCCTTTTTGACTCCGAGTCACTCCATTAACAAAATCTCCCCCCTCCCCATGCCTAGAACCCTTTTTAGGTCAGCCTCACCTATCCTTCCGTCTCCTCCGCGGCTCCCCCTTCCTTCCCTCCGGCCAGAGACAGTGCCGGCTCCCCGGCCCCGGCGGGCAGCCGCTGTCCCGCGCCTCCGCCCCGCTTGTCTGAGGGCAGGGAGACGGCGGCGCAGGCGAGGCCGAGCCCGTCCCGCCGCCTTGGGCCAATGCCGGCGCCTGCCCCTCCGAGCGGGGCGGCTCCCCCCGCCCGGGCCCGCCCTCCCGCTCGTGTCACCTGTGGCACCCCCGGGTGTGCCCGGCGGGGCCGTGACACTGCCCGCGGGCCGGGGGAGCTTCGGGTCGGCTGTCAGCGGGCACTGCTCTGAGGCAGCAGCTCCACAGCGGACAGTGGCTGCTTCACACGAAGCCCACGCAGGGAGTGTCGGCTTGACTTGACGAGCTGCCTTGAGGGACAAGGATCCCTATTTCACTTTACCTGGCGATAGGCAACCCGAGGAGTGTGAACATACGCCCCTGTTTGAGTAAAGATACGGGCCGCGATAACAGACGATTCAGTCATGTGTTTGTTCAGGAAGCCGCTCTAAGTGTTTTTCTGTTTAATTAGTGGCACATGCCGCAATTTCATGGGGTGTTTCAGCAGGACTTTCCCCTCAGCAGCCACGCACCACGGCGATTTCTGAAGCCGGAGTGCCTCTGCGAGCAGGCTGAAAGCACCGACCCCGGCATGGGGAGAGCTGGTGTGCTGGTATTTTTCCCTTACGCACATTCTTCTCACAGTGCTTGATCTTACTGGTTTAATTCTAGTTTGGGGCAGCTGAAGGATTTCAGCGTCTGGCGTGCCCGGGAGTGGGGCCGCTGGGCCCTGAGGGCAGCCCTGTTGTCACCTGCCCACGTCTGCCGCCCGGAGCGCTGGCTCGGCTCTCGCTCGCAGCAGCTCTGGTTTAAATTACACCCCCACTGTGTTTCCAGCCTGAGTCCATTCACTCCCCACATGCTACACCATCCGCCCTGGCTTCTTGCTAACAATAAATTCTTATGTTTCACTTCCTTCTCAAACTTGGATATGGTGAAACGATTTTAAGAGAAAATTTAGTGTTCGTAGCATTGGTGTAAAGTCTTGGTCAATTACATGTCTTTTCAATTTAATGCATTTGATATGGGCTTTTCCTTTTTGATGACAAAATAAGTGACTAGAGCATGCTTTTCATGCACTATGCAGTAAAATTCTGGCTTAATAAGGTTTTAATAAGGTTTACATTCAGCTCACAAGGATCAGAGTGAATTGGAGACCTTGTGAAAGATTAAAAGTTGCTTGCTCCCCTCAATAATTTTCATTCAATCGCCTCTCATCTACATATCCTGTTTATTCATCCCAATGTAGCATACTAAGCTGTATCTATTCAAACCTACACTAAAGTGCTGTTCAGTGCAGATCACTTAATTAGAAGTGATGCGAAGCCCTTCTGACACTTCGTAGATGGAGCATACTTTTCTCTTGTGTAAAATACCTCTTTCCCCCCTCTCGCAGCAGTCCCGAAGAAAAAGGAAGGCATGAGTAAAACAGTGGCTCAGGACCAGGCACGCTGTATCTGTGAGTGCGCTTGACCCCTGCTGGATGGACTTGGAACTGATGGGTCTGGTGTACCCTCTGCCCAAAACAATTCCCCCTCTAAGCAAGGATTTTGGACCCAAGCTTAGGAAAAAACAGCTTCTTGGTGCGAAATGGCAGAAGTCTCCAGCACTGTGAGAAGTGACTGCTGAGAAACTGTGTATGTGATTTGTGCTGTATCTGTTAAAATATGTAGATGAGCTGTCCTGCTCAAATTTAATTTAGTGATGTGTTCTTAAAATGGATTCAGATTATATCTATGGGATTATGTGTGTAAGGACTGCCTCAGCTCAGACCAGCTGCCAGTTGATATCCTCATTAAGAAGAAACTGAAAATATCTGAATGACTTTCAGAACATGGAATACCTGAAGGACCCTCAGACTCATTCCCCAGTAACTGCAGATGGAAAAAGTCTGCACTCAGTATCCAGCCTATACCCACAGCTACTCTGCAGTGGTTCAGCAGATTTGAAGAATCTACTCATTTTATGTAAGCGCAGAACAACTGTTTTTCAAGTGAATTGTGCCTGAACACTCTCAAGGTGGCAGCAGGAGAACAAAAATTAGTCACAGAAGAGTATACTCTACCCACCTTCCTCTTTCTGTTCCCCAGACACAGTCACAGAGTTGTTAAGTTCTCAGCACAATCAAAAGATTTAAGCATGGTTTTGATTGCAGTGCAACAGAGAGTGTTATGGCATCTTCAGGAAAAAGACCCAAACCAACCAAGTCTGCAGGCAGCTTTGTGTAGTAGTATTGCTATCACATTCAAAAAGTGGATCCCCTTTCTTCCTTCACTCGCTCATTCAGCAAGTCTATCTTTCTAGTGGTTTCCCAAAGTAAAAAGGAAGTCATGCCATCTTTTTCCACTGATGAAAAAATTAGTGAGTGCCTTGGTGTGGTTACAAAATGACAGGTATTAGTTGAAGAGACAGTAGCTTCCACTGAAGCAAATTGAGCTGATAATGCTTTCCTTCCTCCAGTTTCCTCCTGTCACTCAACTGCCTTTGACACTGAGCTGCTCTCTGATGAACTAACACAAATCACAGCTAACTCTGATGTTGTTCATTTAATGGCTGTAGTGACATTTCTCAGGTGGCTTTGACCACATCATCCCTTGCTTTTCATCCTTCAGCTGGGTCCTGGGTATCAAGGTAACTTTTTATTTTTCTTTTAAAATCTTCCACACTCTTAGGTTATGCCACTAAAAGTTCTCCACATGCACAAAGGAAGACAGAGCAATAATGGTGAGTGGAGTAGCTTGAGAAATACCCTGCCTGGCTGCCCCCAAGTCCACCACAGGAGCTCTCAGCCCATCAAAGGTCCCTTTCTTCACACATGAAGGAGTGCAGAGTCTCTAAAAAGTAAGCCTTCAAAAATATTTTAGAATTATTTAGAATTTATTTTTAAACATTACAAGAAAATGTATATCAGAAGTGCAAACTGTAAAAGGAAACAGGTGGATAATTTGGATAATTTATATTACTATATACAGTGCTCTCTGTGGTAAGAAAAAGACTGGCTTGATAATAATGAGCATGAAAGGAATGGCTTCAAAGATCAAATATGCATGATCATTTTCCTTCTCTTTTGCTCTCAAATAAAACAAATTTAATCCTGCTGCCAATGACCAGGGCATCCTTAAATTTACTCTCTTATGCCTGTAGGACTAAAATCAATCTGTCCTTTCTTTAATGAATATGTCTTAATTACAGAGACTGCTCTACTGTGTCAAACAGGATTTATCAAAGGAAAACACTAATTCACACAGGGATGGCCAAAACTTATGAACAAAGTAAGTAAATGTAAATGTTCACCATGGAGAAAAGGGAGAGACCTTGGGGACCATGGGGAGATCTCATTGCACCCTTCCAGTCCTTAGAGGGGGGCTTATAAAAAAGGGGGAGAGTGATTTTTTTTTACACAGGCAGATAGTTATGGGACAAAGTGAATGGTTTTAAACTAAGAGAGGAGAGCCCAGATATTCCCCATCCCTAGAAGTTTTCAAGGCCAGGATGGATGCAGCTCTGAGCAAACTGAACTAGTGATGACATCTCTGCCCATGGCAGAGGGTGAGATGATCTTTAAGGTCCCTTCCAACAAACCTTTTTATGATTCTATGTTTCCTAAGAATGGGGGCAGCAGTACTTAAGTGATTGGTAATTTATTTCTGTGGTTGAGTATGGCTCCCAGGATTATATGGCTCAGGCACTGATATCCTATGAAGGAAGGAAATGACCAGAGCTTACCCAAAATCTATCGCAGTCCACTGTCCAGGAGGACAGAAGCAGTTCAGGATGAGACTCCAGCCTTCCTTTCCACCATGCCCACGCTGGCCATGGCCTTTTGCTCTGATGTGGAGCAAAGGAGTCACAGGCCACAAAGTTCGGCTGTTGTTACTGCAGTATAGGAGCCACCGAAGGCTCCATCGCAGTGCCTTGGACTGAGGGAGCTGGTTCCTGAGAAAGCAGCTCTGCGGCGATGGGTGGCCCAGCTCACATTCGGTGTGGGACTGTCTCAGTACGGAGCTGGGACACGCTCTCTTTCCTGAAGAGAGATACAGCTTCAGGATTTCAGCCTGGCACCGCATTTGGGCGAAACCCAGCCCGTCCAAGTCCTTTTCCCCCGTTCTTCTCGTTTCCCGGGGCAGAGGGCGCGACGGCCCCGTCGCGATGGCGACCGGCGGGCGGGGCGCGCGGCAGGGCCCGGCCGTGCCCGCCGGGGCCCGCGGCAGGGCCGGCGCAGACACAGCGCGCGGTGCGGGCCGGGTGCCGCGGCGCGGGGACCGTGAGGGGGGACGCGGGTCGGGGTGCGGGCAGGGCCGGGGAAGGTGCCTCAGGGAGCTCTCCTGGCTGTGGCGGGAAGGGGTGGCGGGGAGCTGAGGCACGGAGAGACAGTGCCAGCGGGATTTGGTGCCTGCGGGCAGCGAGGCGCTGGCCTCGGTGAGGGGTGGCCCAGCTTTGTCCACGGAGGTGTCTGGTGGTGAAGGAAGCTGGAGGGAATAGAGTGTAATGGACATGGGTGAAGTGTTAGCCAGGGACGGATTGAGGGCAGAGGGAATTGTTAGCCTGCTTTGGAGATTGGGAATGGGTTACAGTGTGACAGCAAGATGTTGTAGCGTAATTTAGGTAATATATCTTCCATATTTTGCACGTGGGATGGGGCAACCCCGGGTGTACCGGCAGAATGGGGAGCAACAGGATGGACAGCGGCCAGTGGAAGGGGACCTGGGGGTCTTAGTCGATGGCAAGCTGAACGTGTGTCAGCAGTGCACTGGCAGCCAGGAGGGCCAAGTGGGTTCTGGGGGGCATCAGGCACAGCATGGCCAGCTGGGCAAGGGAGGGGATTGTCCCTTTCTGCTCTGCTCTGGGGTGGCCTCTCCTTGGATATTCTGTGCAGTTTTGTGCATCACAAGAAAGACATTAAGCTATTGGAGAGCCTCCAAAGGAGGACCACAACAATGGTGAAGGGTCCTAAGGGGAAGCCATATGAGGAGTGGCTGAGGTCATTGGTCTGTTCAGCCTGGAGAAAAGGAGACTGAGGGGAGACGTCATCAAAGTCTGCAACTTCCTCATGAGGGGGGCTGGTACCAATCTCCTCTCTAGTAAACAGTGAGAGGTCCCGAGGGGATGGATGGCCTAAAGCTGAGTTCAAGGTGTGTTTGGACAACGCTGTCAGGCATGTGGTGTGATTCTTGGAGTGTCCTGCATTGGGCCAGAAGTTGGACTCAATGATTCTGACAAGTCCCTTCCAACTCAGTGTATTCTGTGGGTCTATAAATGTTGGGGACTGAGGAAGTGGAGGCTTCTGGTAGTGCAGCTGCTCAATATATGGGGATAATTATGTGAGTGCAAGTGCTAGTTTGGATGGTGTTAATGATAATGATTGAGCTCATGAGAGTGGTACAGGTGGTGTCTGTAAAAGAGTGTCTGAAAAGTCACTGTAGTAGGGTTGCAGTGTCAGGAAACTGCCTGCTCCTTCTAAGGATGCAATGGTAGTGAAGTTATTGCTTGAGTCAGTGCTGGTGCTTATAAAGGGGATCAGTCAAGAGCCTCACAATTTGATTTGTTCGGGAGAAGAAATAGATCTTTCCTTCTGTAAATGTTCTCCTGTGCGTTTCAAATGTGCAGTCAATCCTCAGTCCCCTTAAATATGTTCCTCTCTCTCTCATGTGTGAGTATTTTCTATGGTTTGCAAAATCCTTTCTTGCAGCATGTGTTTTTTCACCTTTTACAGCTTGGAGGCTTTCTTGTTCCTCTCTATTTCAGAACAATTTCATAAACATATAACTGGAGCTCATCTGGGTCTGTAGTTTTCAAAATACTTCTACTCAAAATTTTCTGGTTTGTATCCAGCTTTAAGCAGGGAATTTGATTAGTGAAAGGGACAGAAACAATTTAGAGAACACCTTAGGGAGTGCTCTAGTGATCTTCAGTTTCTGAGGAAAATCAGTAATATAAATGCTGAAGTGGAAATGGAATCAATTGCAGTCCAGTTAATTCTGCACTGAAGAAGTATGATGGAGGTTTTTTTTTTGTTTGTTTGTTTGTTTTGTTTTTTTTTTTTTTTATGCTTAACAAGTGTATTCTGCACTTGTTCATTTGGTTTGGAAATTTCAAAGGGGTCTAGGAGGAGCAAAGTACCGATCTTCCTGCCTCAGTGAGGTTTTTTTTTTCTTAATTCAATTGTTTGTTTGGGTTTCTTTCAAATCTCAGGTCTTAAAACAGCCATGTCTTTAGGATTTTTGGAAGTTTCATGAAAAAATATTGTACTGAATTGGAAACTGCAAAGGTTGTATATGAAGTAGGATAGAAAGTTATTCTGTATACAGAAAGCTGACATGGCCTTGCTTCAGGGTATGGTGAGTGTGATGAGAAGACATAGGACAGTGTATGGATTACAGTGCATCTGTCAATAGTTGGTTTCACTTCATTCCCTTGATTTTACAGGCTTGCTTATGTGGCTTTTTACTGATTTCTTTTTTCCTGTTTACTTGTGCTCATTTTAACAGGAAAAAGTATCCAGCCTGCTGTATTTAGTCACAGAACAAATTTTTATCAATTTAACCTATTATTGTAAAATTCAGAATTTAAATTCAGATAAGCAGTTTAATACAACAACAGGTTATGTACGGTGTTTCTACTCATTCAGTAATAAAACATTCCATATTATATAAATTATTTTAATTTGGAAAATTTGATTATGTAACTACTAAAAGCAAGGAATCTTCATAAGTGCCCTTTCTTGTGACATTTTTTATTTTGTATAATATATGCTACTAGTTCCATTGCAGAACTATTCATTGTCAGTCGAATTCTGAGATTGGTAGTTGTGACAGCATGCCCAGGGAATACTGCTGACATGAATATCCCTTCAGAAAGTGCTTGTGTTCCAGCTCTGACAATGAAAACTGCTACCAGAGTTGTGGTGAAAGGGAGATATTCATAGTGCTAGGAGAACAGAAGGAGAGGGAAAGAGAGGCATGTGAACAAGTGGACTTGATAAAGCAAGGCTGATAAAGAAACAAAGGACTGGAAAAGGAGCAACTGCTGGTTTGATTTGCAAGAACGTAAAAGACAACCTGTAGCAAGGGATGTAGTAAGTAACTGGTGATAGAGAGCCCTGTATCTACTTAGGTATACATTACATTACATATATATATATGTATATATACACACACATATATATGTGTATATATGTATAGACATGGGCCTGAATGCTACCCCTGGACAGCATTGTTGCTGTCAAAAACCCAACTTGTTTTTTTTATTTCAGAACTGTTACAAGCTTGTCACAAGTGACAAGTGCCAGTGAACACACAATGCTTTGTAAATTATTCATCTCTATATTTTTTTTCCTTCACTTCTAGCACAAGTATAAAAAAAAAAAAAGCAAAAAAAAAAAAAAAAAAAATGGAAGAGAGTAAGAAAAAGAAGAAACCAGAAGAGCAAGTTCAAGAGCCTGAATCAGATTTACCAGAAGCCTTACTAGAATATCAGTAGGTTAAATATATTTTAACTTTTCACTCATATAGAATATGTGAATAAAGAAAGCAGATAACAAAGACAGCTTACACAATTTAGAGTCTGAGCTGATTGTTTTGAGGTTTCGAGGTTATTTCAGAAAGGTATACTTTTTAAACTGTAGCTGTAAGAAAGCAATTCAATGGGTCAGAAATTCTTTGCCATTAGGCTATAACTTGGCAAAAATATTAAAACCAAAAAGAGGTGACATTTTTTCTGTTAGTAGCAAGCTTTTGATCAGCATATGCTGAAGTTGCAAGATCACATTTGACTGTATTTTTTAGGATTCCTTGGTGTTCGCGGAGGTTTGTTGTCACTAGCCAGAACCTCAAGACCTACAGTTCCTTGGTGCAGCTGAGAGCAGAGCACAAAGTGTTTTATTTTGAAAGTAAGAGATGGATAAATTAAAGGTCTCTTAAAATCAAGCAGAGAAAAATAAAAGACAAGGGGGAAATATCTGAAGCAGTTACAAACCAGTCCAACTTATTTGATTTCTAGACTCTTGAGTAAATGATGAAAAGGAGAAAAAGTAAGCTTCATGACTTTCATCTAAGAGACAGAAACTGAAGGGGAAATACCTCAGGAACACCCAATATCCAACAATTATCAGCGTTTAGGGAGCAAGGAGTAATGCCTTGGTCTGGAAATGACAAGTGGAGTAAGCAAACTGAAAAGTATGCTCCTATAGTTGTAGTGAGATCTGTATGAGTTCACAGGGTTTATGTGAGATTTTTCTGTTTCATTTTACAGAGCACAGAGTAGTGAAATAGCCTAGATTTAGCTGAATCATATAACAAACAAATACCTTCTGAAAAGTCCAAAACCTACTCACCTATTTTGTGAAGGAATAAGGAAACTGTATTAGTGGGCTGGGAGAAAAACTGCACCACTTTCTGATAAAATTATTGCTATGCATATGCTGATATCCAAGCAAATGACTCATTTGTCTGGAGAGTCTTCCACTGAAATAGGTGCTTCACTGAAATGGAATATGTAGTTTCTACAGCAACAGTAGGGGAAAAAGGGAAGAAAAGTATTCTTCTTGCTGTTTTTATCTTTCTTCCACTCTCTTCTCTCTTCCTCTCCCTTTCTTTCTCTTCACCTCTGTAATCTCTGTAACTTCTCTGTACTATTTGACTGATCAAAGGTGGATAACCATACGAGTGAATAGCTGTCACATTCCACTTTAGGATTTATCAAGTTTGTAGTATTTAGCTTCCATTCCTGTTTTTTATTTCCTTTCACTGAAGAATGGTCACTGTTCCTGGGGAGTTATTTTGCATTTTCATTAAAGTTCTCCATTTCAGCACTTCTTAGGAACAACAATCTTATTATGTACTTTTGCTATGGCCATGACCACTGTACCCCCATATCTCTGGTCTAGCCTCTCTCTAACTAATATCCTTCTACTTAATAGAAAACCTGAAGAATACATTGGAGCACACTGACACCAGAGGATGCAAATTTAATAACCTGCAATTTGCATGATTCAGTGATCCAAACGTAGCAAATTAACTAGGAAATAGCTGAAAGCAATAGAGAAGGGAAAAAACTCCCAAAACCACAAAAAAAAAAAAAAAACAAAAAAACAAAAAAAACAAAAAAAAAACAAAAAACAAAAACAAACAAACAAACAAACAAAAAAAAAAACAAACACCACCCCAAACTAAAAACTGAAGGAAGAACTGTTAAAAGAATAAAAGACTTTGTGATAATTATAGTAGTTGCCTCTATTGCACCATAATATGAATGAATGCTGGGAACAGAGGTACAGAGTACTAGAGCAATATTTTCTGGAGCACAAACTATCTTGTCCTGAAAGTGACCTGTGCAACAGGTCAGCTAAACCTCATGCCAAATGAACAAACCAGCTCCAGCCTCTCAGGAGGCTACACAGGAACAGTATAACCAAGGAGTCTGCTGCTCTGTAGGGGTATGAAATCCAAACTAACATCTAGGCCCAGATGTATGTGGGAAATAATTTCTTTATGTGTAGTAAGCAGACAGTGGTATTTACCCAAATGAGTCAAGCAATATAATATGAAAATAAACATTTTTTGTAGTATTTACATCTAACCTAGCTTAAATAGCATTTCTTTCTCTAATGTTTTTGTAAGAATGTCTCTTTCTTCACTCTCTCTTCATAGCATTGTGGCAAAAGAAGCAACAATTGCACGGGTTTTGTTTCATCTGAAAGGATTGGAAGAAAAGATCAAAGAAAACATTAAAAAGGTAAGTGACTATGCAACAAATTTTATTTGTGGTATTCTTACTCATAAATTCAGTTTTATTCTTTCCATTTGAATACTACATACTTTAAAATTAGTTATTGCAGTGAATTTATTACAGTCAATGAAACTAGTGAGTCACTTTATGTGCTGAAAGTTAAAGTGTTATCTGAATTAAATGTGACATGTAGCAGAAATGTCCTAAATATAACATGCTAAAAAGAAGCTGCAGGAGTAGAGCATTACAGAATAGGACAGAGCTATAAGGTAAAGTGAGTTCAGTGCAGGTGCTTTCTAATGCACTAGAGATGCTTATAAGCACCTACCTATTTAATGGAATCACAGAATTGTTAAGGATGGGAAAGACTTCTCAAATCATCAAGTCCAGCTGTTTAACCCAGCACCACTGTGTTCATCACTAAACCAGGTCCACAAGTGCTACATCCACATGTGGCACTTCAACCCTTTTGAACACTTCCAGGGATAGTGATTCCACCACTTTCCTGGGCAAAGAGTGCCCTTTATTCCAATGCCTCACCACCCTTTCAGTGAAGAAATTTTCCCTAATATCCAATCTAAACTTGGCACAATTTCCTTTTCCTCTTGCCCTGTTACATGTTACCTGGGAGGAGAGACCAACCTCCACCTGGCTACAAAGTTATTCCAGGTGGTTGTAGAGAGAAATAAGATGCCACCTGAGACTCCTTTTCTCCAGACTAAACATCCCCAGCTGCTCCACATCAGACTTGTGCTCTAGTCCTTTTATCAACTTTGTTGGCCTTTGTTATCTTTCTCTGCAGCAAGCACAGGACAGCAAGCCCTTTTTCAGTAGGTACTTTTCCTGCAGTACATCCTTTTAACCAGTCCTACAAATATTCTTCAATATTTTAATGCATGAAGAATAAATGGTATAAATTTCATTTTTGTCAGTAGTATTAGGAGACCTAACCAAGCACTGAGAATTGTTGAGCTTCTTTGAATCACTTCTGAAGTAATGGAATTACACAGATTTCTGTGAGAATCTAGTTATTGCTGAAAACTTAGTTACAATAAAAATTGAATAAAAGAGAAAGACCATCATGCTATGTACTAGCTGTGATTTCTAGCACTGATTGATAAAGACACACTTTCTCATGGATTAAGAATTGTTTTGGGTAATTTTTAGAACAAGGTTGTGTAACTACTGATCTCGCCTGAGTGACACTTTAAAGAACTGTGCATATGAGCTGTATATAAACAGCCATAATATGGCATCTGATAACTGTGAGCAGTGAACTTTGAAAATAGATATTAGAGAGTTACCTATTGAAATTAATTGAAAATGCTCAAAAAATCCTTATTCTGGATCATGTTGCAGCCTGCATTTCATAGCAGTGAAACATTGAAACAATGTCTCTCTGTCCTTCCCATGCTGATGCTTGCCCTGCTTTTATAAGCATCCATATGTTTAGCTTTCTGTGGTACTTCTTTCAGTCTTGAAGCCTGAATGGTGTTTCATTTGTGGCTTGACTATCACTGGAAGTGGCAATTGCTCTTCTTTCTGCAGGCATCTGAAGGCTTTTATGATTATTGTTGAGTCTTATGTCTCTTGTGGTTATACTGCTGGATCGGAGGGCGTTTCGACTGCCTTGTTCAGAGCAACCAGCATAGGTTTGCGACCCCTCAGTGGGTCTCCCCAATTTGTTTGAGGGTTACTGACAGCCAGTGCCCGTGAAAGGCTCATACTGACAGCTTATGGAATAATGTTCTTTATTAACATAAAGTTGTGACAGATTGAGTTTTGAGGATTTTCAGTCAGAGTATCTCTCTGCAAAAACATGTTCAAAGCCACACACAGACAAGCTCTAATCCAAAGTATTCAGTGCCCACAGAGCATGGTTCTAACCCAAAAGGTGTCCCTATGGGGGAGAAGACAGGTTCAGTCTCACAACTGATCCTAGCAGTTATGATGGACTTCCCAAACTTCTCCCCATTCCTAACTTACTGTCATACTGTATGCTTAGGTGGAACTTGAGTGACTCTAGTCATTCATCTTCTCCTCTCTCCCCTGGCTGACAGGTGCTGTGCGGTTTGTCAGCCACAGAGTGCCATTGAGTTCCCCTCCCTGCAAAGATTTCTATGAAGCCCGGTCACGGTGTCTCCACTCTGTTCCATCCCCCTTAGCAGGGGCTATGGTTGCAGATTGTAGAGCATCATCATGGATTAGGTTTCGAGCATGCCAACTGCATTCCATTAAGAGAGTAGCAGCTGCATTTTACTCTATAATTTCCATCCCACTACAACTTCTGTTAGGATGTGAATACAACTTCCCAGTTTCCTCTAATTTTACCCCCAGCTCTCTTTCTACAGTTATTCCCCCAATTCACTGCTAGTTCATGGTCTTTCAAGGACTCCATATTTTAGATTGAGCAGGGTACTTTAAGGCATGGGTGAAGTGCTACAGTTCTAATTTATGTTTTGACAGTGCTTTGAGCTCCATTCTTTATTTCCTGCTTAATGTTTCTGAGCATTTAGAGTTAATCCTAGAAGTGAAGAATGCTTGAGACTCTTTCTACTGCCTACTAACTGTTGCTTACTTATTACTTGTTTGCTCCTGTATGGTATCCTTTGGGAGCAAACATACACAATCAGTAATCTCAAACAATCTGAGTGTCACTAGAGAGGGTAATGGCCAAGGGTTATGATAACAGTTGTGGAATCAGGAGGTAAAACGAATTTCAGTTCTAACAAGATTCTTTGCTGTGGTTATATGCAAGTGACCTGATTGTCTCATGATTTTTCTATATGAAGATGGTACATTCTCATGAAGAATGTTGACATGAAGCAAATAGCTCCTACTTATAAACATTGTTATTAAATTATCTACAAGCACCTTTCTTTCCAGGCAATGGAGGATTATCGGTGGGCTGTACTAAGTACAGCTGTCCTTTGTCTCTCATTTCCTTCCAGTGGTCTTGAAGTCACTGAGGAAGTATCTGAGCCTTGCAAATTCTGCCCTCTGCTCTAATCTTTCAGAATATGAAGAACAGGTGCTTAGCTGGGTGTTCTTGCATTTCATCTGGCACTAGGCCAGATTTTACTTATTTTGCTTAAATTTGTCACTTTGAAAACATGTTAATATCAGCTGTGTCTTCTTTTTTAGAATGTTCTTCTGAAGGAAGAACAGAAGGTGCTTATCAGGCGCTTAGTAAGGCAAATAGAAGAAAAGGAGAAAAAACGAGATGAGAAGGAGGTTGTAACCAGGGATGATGTGGAAGAGTCACTGAAAGCAGTTTTTCAGTTTGTGAAGGACAAAGAACAAGTTATTCAAGGTATGTTGTGCATTGGGAAAGTGTGGTTTGCAGTTTACACACTTGGGATTGAGTATGTGTTGTTGTTGTTGTTGTTTTGCAATTTAAGTAGAGATTCAACTTCTTTGTTGTATAAAAAGTATAAAACTATTCCTCTCCCAAAATTGGGTCTCAATTTAGTATGAGAATGTGGAGGGCCTATAAATCAATCTGTCCCTTCCAAGTGATGTATAGTATTGTGCAAGTGCAGAAGCTTCCTCTTTTTTGAAACTCATGAAAGTCCTAAGCAGTGGCTCTACTGAAGATTGAAAATAAAAATTATTGATGGCAGGAAAAAAGATCAGTTTTGAGTGTTGAAAATTCTGGCTGCCATCCCTGTGACTTTCTGTGGGAGACATGTGACCTTGGTTACAACATTTTGGTGAGAACAGTTGTCTCTCTTTGGAAGAATAAGATCAAGCTGTTTTCAGCAGTGATGGTGACCCTTGAAACTATGTAAGGTCATCAGGTTGTAATGTTCTGTAGTGTAGAAGAATCCCCCTTCCTTTTCCATTCCCTGTGAAAGCGCCTTTTTTAAACATGTTGACACTGTAAGAATTATCAGTTCAATAAATCAGTAATGAACTTGTCTTTGACATTCTTATTTTAATAGATCTGCGCTCCCAAATTGAAGAAACTAAGAAAAAAATTGCAGAAAAGCAGCGTGAGAGAGATTATTGGTTGGAGTACAAAAATGTCGGAAGTAAAATACATGCTGAGAGGATTAGCACTCTGGAAAAAGATATTGCAGATGTCAAATATGAACTTGAAAGAACTGAAGGTCAGTTTACAGCTGGTGTAATGCAAGTCTTACAGGGCCTTTGCATATTGCCTGCAGGAATTAAATGATAAAATTCATTTTAGATCAAGGTCTAGTAACTTGTATCAACTTTTCTAGTAATTTCCATGAACTTTTCTCAGTGCACCTAAGATGGGCTGCATAATCCTGAAAAATATAAGGACTCCCTTTCTTTATTTCTCTCTCTGTAGAAGTTCCTTTATTAAGAAATTGATACAGAAATGATGACACTTCAAGAAACTGATAAGCTGGTCCTTTGATTGTTTTCTTGTAAAATAGAGGCAACCAATTAAAAAAAATGTTACTGAGAAGGATAGCAGTTTTTTGTAAAAATAAATCTACACATATTTAGGTCACCTACACAGAGGGCTCCCTTAGCAGTCATACTTGAAAATGTTGACTCTGCTGTTGTTAGTTCTCATCATCTACAAGCACTTCACATATTGAAAGCTCCTTTGACAGGAAAGTAGTATGAGCTCATTCTTGGAACAGTTTTTTCTGTTGAGTGCACTGGTTTACATGCAGGACTAGGGGGAGCTCTTTAGCCAGTGGTCTGGGCCTTTCCTCCTAGTTACACAGTGTGAGGTCCTGCAAAATTGCTGGTACAGACACAGACACATACTGGGAACTGTTTCAGCACTGTCACAGCAGTGGAATTAATTTGAGAGCTTATATATTGTGGTGCTGAGTGCTTTACAAAGATTTCTTTATTACTGCATTATTTTAAAATAATTTAAATATTTTGCTGTTACATAACCCATGCTTCCAACAGGATAAGGATGTCCTGGTTTTCTTTCTTCATGTCCCTCTCAGTATGCGTGACTGCAGCCAAGCAGCTGGTAGTAACAGGCAGTGACACTGCTCTAAGGGTCTCTGTATATTCTGTGCCAGCCATTACCAGGCATCAGCTACTGTGAATAAGAGCCAGCCAGCTATCTTTTTGTCTCTCAAAACATATTTTACCACCATTGAGATCTGCTCTGTGATTTCTACATTTCCAGATAGCTTGTCATATATCCACGTCTGTAGTCAGGAGAGGTTGGGGTTTTTTCATTATGCATTTTCTATGTTCTTAATTGATTTAAAACTTCACCATATAGCTGCTGAAATATGAAATGAAAAGGAGAATGGGCTGTTATATAGAATGTCAGTAGGGACAGGCAGTCTGACCTCTCACATGTCACAGGGTACAGAATGTTGTGGTTTAACAAAAATTCATGGTCCAACAGAAGTGTATTTATTGAAAGTCATGTTATAGTGGTACATATATAAGTGGCCTACATAAAATACTGGAAAATGATGCTGACAGTACTGGATGTTTACCATACTATTTTGCTTAACTCCGTAAAACTGAACCTAGGAAGTGTCTGGGGAGTACAGCCTTCCAGCAGAAATCTATCAAGCTTTCAGAGAGAGGCAGCAACAAATTTGGCTTGCTCACACCTTGAATACGTAACAAGCTTAGAGAATAAACATAGGTGATCAGGTTTCTGTCTCTTTGTGTGCCATTGAAGGGCTTGGAACTGGCACAGTTCATGTTTTCTGGTGGTGACATTTTAAGCAAAACAGCTGGAGAGGAAGAAAAAGAGAGCCACACATTTAGGTGATGTGTGGGGAAAACAGTGTTGCAGTGAGAGGATTAGGGAAGATAGTCTCTTTAGGAACTGTTCAGACACACAGTTTCTCCTTTTTCATTCTCCAAGTACAAATCAGGTTATTTAGCTGTCTGAAATAATAAGAGTGAATTCATTATAGTATGGAAGTACTTCCTTTTCATTCTGCCAAGCCTAGATGGTGGAGTCCAGCTTCCACAGTGTTAAATTGTCGCCGCAGGCCCCTAGCCGGGCAATAATTAGCATTGACACCATGATTCTCAGAAGGCCGATCTATCACTTCATTATACTAATTAAGAAACCCATCACCCTTACAGACAGTCATGATACAGGTGGACCCAATTGGTCCTTCCATCTACACATCATCACCACTGGCCAATTAAGAAATCACACTTTGGTAAACAAATCTCCCTAACACATTCCACATGTTCACAACAAAAGGTGCAGCAAGTGAAGATAAGAATTGTTTATCATTCTTTTCTCTGATCTTCTCACAGAACGATGCCTGGGAAAGTTATGTGTTGCTCTCTGTGGCCAGAGAGCTGCTGCCACATTAAATTAATAATTAATGCACTACTAATACATCTTTCAGATTTGATTGCCTTTGACTCCACAGTGCATCCATGAGCAGATATTCGTTTACAGCTAGATCAGAAATAGGCTGTCTGCAACACAAGTGCAGTGAAAGACTGAATTTCAGCCCTTTGAAACAAGTGTGCTGTGCCTTCCTTCACAGAAAATTACTACAATCTCATTCATTCCTTCAGAAGGAGGAAATATCAAGCAGAAGTGAGCTGTTTAGAAGAGCAAAAACAAAAGAACTTAAGGGAAGGATGAAATAATTAAATAGCAAATGACTAGAACATGAAGCCAAACCAGTTCAATGTAGGACACACTTTCTAAATAATGACCACAAGTAATGATAGAAGCAAATCATCGTGGCAATTGCCACATTCTCCATTTTCTCCTGCTGTCAAATTAGAACCTTAGAGCCTTAGATAAGTCAGAAAATTTATTAGGCATGTTATAATAATTATCTGAAAAAAATTCACATGGATAAGGAGATCCAATATGCTTCTATGTCAAAAAAATTAATTTTCTAAGCAAATCTCTCATATGGCTCCAGAACCTCTGCTATTGATAGAGACAAAATTTAATGTTAAGATGCCAATATTTTAGCAGAGAATTGCTTAGATCACTGCTCAGTTAGCAGTGAATTGCTCAGCTGTTGCAGTTGTGAACAGAAATATGTAAGCCACTTCCAATTTCTAGTTTTGTAGTTAACACTACTGTTCTTGGGGTTTAGAAGGACAATTTCTTTGGAAAAGGATATTTGAATCCTTTTCTGTGGAGCATCTATGCAGGCGACACTTGCTGATAAGTTGCCGTTTAGTAATGACATATCAGTTATCTATCTGTTATCAGGAAAAATTGATGGCAAATAATGATTTCTGATTTCCCTGGTTTTTTGTTTTGAAGAATATTATAGAGAAGCTTTGAAAGTTGTGAGAGAAGAAAATCAGAAACTGTTTGACAGGCACATGAAATTACTCAGTGAAGAAGCTCTTAAGGTATTCTTTTTGCTTTTTTTTTTAAAAACTGCTAACTGCGTTATAGTTGGGATACATGTACTCTGCATTATTAATTATTTTAACACATATTAAGACTTCAAACTTTTCTAATAAATTGAGAGTAAAATAACCTGTAAATCCTGGTACATATGGATTTGGTTATTGCCATACATACATGTACTTTTTTTTTTCTTTCCACCAGGATAATAATGGATAGATGTGAGGGCATTTTACAAAGAAGGCACAGGAAACTGGGGCACCATGCACTGACAAGGCTTGTTTGAGAACATGTTGCTTTTGCCATGGCCTTGATTTTGACATTTATACAGACTTCAAAAAGCAGTAACATACAAAGAGATTGCATGAAAATATACATCGATTTGAAAAAAAAAAAAAAAAAGGTTTCACTGCATTTGTAAAGTACAACATGTTTAAAATGCCACAATAGTGCAGTCTCAGGAAAATGTAGGTTTATTGATTCACTATGTTTTTTGTCATCTCTGCCAGCTCTGATTTGAAAGCATGGTTTACAAGTAGCTCTAGTGACAACTTCTTACTTTCACAAAATGCAAAGCATACTTCAGTACAAACCACTAGGCCCATTAGGTGTTTAAATTCCCTGACTTCAGTGCTGGAATTTCCAGTCATGTGAGAACATAATCCAGAGGACTGTGTTTATGGTGATCTACAGGGCATCTTCCCTCCCCACTTCTTCCTTCCCACTTTACTGACATCAATAATTAAATTGTAGCCTTGGGTCATTAGCACAGACCTCTACATGCTTAGGTCACTTGTTGTAGAGCAGTACTGGCTCATTTGGGATTTTACTTGGGGTTCTTAATAGCTGAAGGTTTGATTTTCTAAAAGCAGTAAAACTTGAGCAGTACTGGGAACATAGAAGAATTTGTTAGGCAAAAAGGGAAATGTCCTATTTTAATATGGGAAATAAAAAAATATTGGTAAATTGTTTGACATATAATCTGCTCTAGGAAGGATGATAGAGGAGAAACATCTGGCCTTGTGAACTAAATCCCCTTGTAATCCCTCAGGGGATGCTGCAGTCTGTTGTGTGGATGTGTCTTAATTATTTCCTGCTAAAGAGCAGAAGGTTCTTCTTTATAGTGTGCAGGACTGTCAAAGTGTTGCTCTCCAATGAGATTATCTTAAATTGTGTTTTCTCAGAATGCTGTGGGATACTTAGACAAAAACTGTCGCAGAGAGATTGAAGAGAATGAGTGGCTAAAAGAAGAGGTAAGAGGATCACTTGCCTGCAGTTTATGTTTGAAATACTGTGGCCTATGGTCAGAACTGTTTCCAGTCATGGGCCTCGGAAGACTTCTGTTAGCAAAGGAGAGCAATTTTCCAGTAATTAATCTGTAATCCTGAGCAGCAAACAGTGCAATGTGGCAAATAAAGGTAAGAGGTGAACATCTGCTTTCACAAATGGAGAACCCCCTTTCCTACCCAAGCTGTTACATAAAGGACTACAATGTACCATACAATTAAGGATTTTTATCTGTGGAGATTGAGATGCTATAAAGGATCAACCAGGTAAGTAGCTGAAGAGGGGAAGTTTGAATTGCATTAAATTTCTAGTGCTGCTGTATTGAAAGAAAATGGATATGGATGTTGGAAACATGTTCTGAGAAATGGCTTGAGACAACATTAAATGGAAGGTCATAAAGAAACCATGGGGACTCTACACTGAAGAGAGGAAAATCAAAATCATATATGGTTGTAATTAATTGCTTGATAGCTTTTATACTGCCCATTAATGACAATTTAGAGCTATATATTAGGTATCTGTAATTTTCTTGACAAGGAAAAATTTTTGTGCCAAATTTAGGAAACTAATTTTTTCCATAGTGAAAGTTTGATTTTATTTATTCCAGTCAATATAGGTTCTTTGTTTCAATCAAATATAAGCATGAGATTGGTAGGTGAAATGCCTTTCCTCACTTTTAGAGCCTCACAGTTGAGAACTGAGCAGAACTTTTTGGGAATTTAGTAAATGTACTTCTTACTTTTTCCATGCCACATCAACAAACCTGGCAGAGGTTTCTTCATTTTAGTTACTAATTTAAGGTACTTGCCAGTATGCAGGGACACAGCTTTCCTTCTTCCCCTTAATGAGCTCTAAGCATGCATCTTTAACTTTCCAGGGAGGGTGTCCAAACCACAGCTTCTGAAGCAATGAGGGTAGGGAAATGAAGTGGGAAAGAATTAATGTTTTATTCTGTATAAACAAACAGGAGCTCAAATCTACACATCCCATCACTGAATGAGTATGAATTCTCTTCCCTTCTCCCTGTCTTACTGAACACTTACAGTTTTTTACACACATTAGCAGTGCCAAGAAGAAAGCACTTTGGAGTACTCTTATGTCCTGACAGGCCCTCACCTCAGAGCTGAGGGATTTGGATTTCTTTCCTTTCAACACGAAGTTTCCTATGTTATGAGTTACTTTTCTATGTTGCTACTTGCCTATGTTATGAATTACTGCTTTCAATTTTGGGGGAAAACAAAACTATTATCACTAACTTCTCCAGTCCTCTGAATTCATCCATTCATTTTCTCTGCTTTTCGTACATGGATGAAATATTTTCTCTCAGACTAATGTTTATATGTAGCTGACAGACTGTTTCAGTATTTCCTTTGGGGGTGATAAACCAAAAAATTTAGTTTTGTCTCAGGTTTTTGTTTTTTTTTAAAGCTTGGCCACTGAACTGAAAAATAACTTACCAAAATAGCTCTAGATTAGTTACCTCCAAAATTAAAACAGATTTGGAGACTTCAGTCACATTTTTCCATGGTTACTGTGTCACACCAAGATGGTGCAAAGCTGCATCACCTCACTGTGCCAAGCCACATCCTGTTACTGGTTAATTTCCAGTCATTTTCACCTTTTTAATCCTTGGGAGAAGTTGGAACTAGTTTTAACTGCAAATTTGGATGATTATAGCTGAGTTAATTTGATTTTGATGAGAATGGACGCTTTCAGATCACTTGGTACTTCTCTTGAGCATGTGCATATGGCTAAGGTTTCTGGGAAGATATTGTTTCCATAGTACATTCCCCTCTCCAGTGAAGGGGGTAAGAACTTGCTGGTACTTATGCAACAGTGGGAGGAATTGTGGGAACTGAATAACCAGCATCCTTTGGTCAGTGTATCTCCACAGTGATAAGGGGCAATTACCAGTCTGAAAGCAAGTAGTACCTGGGGCTTAGCCAATGTCACAGAACCATAGAACATCCTGAGCGGGAAGGGGCCCACAAGGATCATTGAGTCCAACTCCTGGTCCTGCAAAGCCCCACTGAGAGCATTGTCCAAATGCTCCTTGATCTCTGTCAGCCTTGGAGCTGTGACCGTTTCCCTGGGGAGCCTGTTCCAGAGCCCCACCACCCTCTGAGGGAAGAAATGTTGTGGTAACATGGACTGAAAACTTCGCTAATTCTGGGTAAGAAGGTTTTGTGTATAAGAAGTCATTAGTAAAACAACACTTGCTAAGTAAGACCCTGACTTAACCTCTGCAAAGCTTTTCCTCTCTCAAAGCTCTGATGTGAAAGCAAAAGAGAAAAATCCAGAGTTCCTGTCTAGCAGACCTGTTTGACTATACAAGAAGGTTTTGCTGTCAGGGTTGCATAGCCCAAATGTGTGGCTGTGATTGACACACATGGGCAGTGGCAGTAAAAGAGTTCTAATAAAGGTGTGAAAGAACTAGAGAGCCTTTCCTTTTGTCTGAAGATGGTGTCAGTATGTTTCCTCACCAAATGTCCAATCTTTCTGATACAGCTGCATTTTTCTTACGTATGTGCTGGTAAGGTAGTTGCTATCAAAGCTTTCCAAAATTCTAAGACTTTCTTTTCTTCTTTTTTTTAATTGTCAACAGGTTAAGATCTACCGAAAGGAAGAAAGGGATTTGAAAGCTTCTGTCCAGCTCCTGGAAGAAGAAAATGCCAGTTTAGTGGCAAAACTGATTGATATCAAACTTCAGCATCTAAGAGTATCAGGGTAAAATAATGCTTTTATGGACTCAAAAGTAATTAATTTTTTTTAAAGATAATGCTCCTGTCTGCCTCTAGAGCTATTTGGGCTCTCCCACATCAAAGCCAAGGTAATTTCCTAGTTGAGGAAAGACAGGATTTGACTGAGTATATATGGGAGTAGTATCTCTGAAGGATGACAGTAACATTGTGACTTCCCAAGTACCGAATTTCAGGGAAGAAATGGAGTCCTTAATTAATCTACTAAGAACTAACACTATTCACTTTATATCACTGAGGCTTGGAAGTAATTTCTTTGTGTTGCAATTAGATGGTCTCAGCCCCAGCTTTTCAGACTAAGTGCTGAATAATAGATTTTTCCTTTACTGTTTGCAAAATATGTAAGGATGTGAAGATTAATTTGCAAATATATAGGGGGTTTGCAGTCTTGAGTGAAACCAATGACCTGACACTGAGAGAGGAAGAGACCTTGGGAAATGTCTGTCTGCAGGGGTGTCTGTAGTATTAGCTTCTTTTGTGTTGAAATGATTTAACTTTTTCCCTGGAGAAAGATTAATTTAGCTACAAAATGTCAACACTAATGGTATCAAAAGCACAATGCAACAATGTGAGAGATCCATCTTCAGTTTCCAGTCCCAGCTCAGTGATTTTAGCCATATTGCACTAAAAGTTCAAGTCTTAAGAAGTGACCATTTTTCTCTCCTTTCCAGACTTTGGATATCTTTGAAGTGAGAGCTGCCAGCTGTGGTCTGAATCTTGGACTGACTGGAGACTATAACATTTGTTTTCTTTTAGTCTCATGGACATAGTTGAACTAAGGCACTAAGAATAAAAAAGAGCAGCTTATTAGCCACTAAGCTACCTGGCTGCCTCCATGGCATTTTTGAACCATTGCGCTATTCTGCCTTTGTGGCTAAGCAGCAGTGGCTCGCAGAAAGGGTGGCCTCCCCCTCACCCCAAATCATTGCACAGGACAGTTTAGAGAGAAAATTCAGACCCCTGTTTTGGGTTTTACTTTATATTTTTTACTCCACAGGCATTTGTTTCATACAAAGGGAGCTGGCTTGCAAGAACTTCCTAAGGATGAAATGAAAAGGGAAAACAGAGAATATGCAGGTAATGCAAATGTCAGCAGCTTGTAAGAATTGCTAAGTTACTGAACGTTTACAGACTTTTTATTTCCAAAACTTTTAATTCGAACTGTTTGACATAGAGAACACCTTATTTCCCTCTTGATTGCAGCCACCACAGCCATGATAGATTGTAATTTGCATAAGGAGACAAAATCACAATCTATCTGTAGTACAGATTTTAAATTTAAATTTGTTTTAGATTGTGGAATATGATTACTCATCTAGAGCTACCCTGGAATGCAATTTACAGGACTGGCCATCTTTTATGAAGATATGAATCATATCTTAGTCAGTTCTTTACTGATCCATATCATACCTTCACTATAGCTTGTCCCTGAGGGGACATTCTTAAATTCCGTATTGGCTTTCACTTTAAGTGTACACGCACTTTGCAGTCATTCAGCCAATACACCAGAGTTAAATTACAACTAAATCCCTAGCAAGAGCAGATGAAGCTACGTGGAGCTCAACCTGAACTGAAAATTTTGGTAAGCAGTACTGAATTTTGGTCTGAATCTCCACCCCTTCTGGTAAGTGTGGCCAGGTAAAGTATATACCATTAGGCAAGAAGGAACATGAGCCTGTGCTTATCTGTTTAGGACAGTCTGTGTGGATTCCTAAGTATCACAAATTTTATTTTACATCTTTGTGTGAGTAGAAGAAAGAGGATGGAAAAAAGTAGAAGATGATTCTAACATATGTCTTTAATACAAATTTAAAGAGATATGTTAGAAAAATGGAGGTCATACAGTTATGGATATATGAAGAAGTTTGTTGAAGTTCTAATCAGTCCCAGCCATAGGTAGGCCTTTTGAAATCATCAGGCACCAGCAAACATGTTGACAAAGACTTCTGTATTAAATACATGTTTACTTTGAACACCTTTGCTAGACTTACCTGGAGGAGAAGGCTTTGTTCCAATAAGCTGGGTCACAGTCACTGGCAAACCTGTAACTTGGCAGTCCACGTCCAGAATCCTCTATCATCCTGAGAATTAGTCAACTACAGATGTGATCTCTTTAGGGGAGTTATAAGTAGACTAACTGTGTTTCAGGAACTTGTAGTTATGTACCTATAGATACACAAACATGGGTATAGAAGTTTATACTTGGTTTTGCTGCCTTTCTTATTTTTTTTAACTATTCAGGGCTCTACAGGATTTAAGTTGAACTGATAAAAGCTCGTTTTTTCCCTGCCCCCTCCTACAGACCCATTAGTTCTAACTTTCAATGAATTTCAGTCCCTGGGTCTTGATCAGAAATTGTGAACAAAAAAACCACATAAAAAACCCCAATGTAAATGAACATTTGGCTTGAATTGCCAATTAAAAATGCTACCAAGCTGTTCTTTGCATTGCAGGGGCTAAGCCATATTAAAGATTGCAGGCAATGCTCATATCAAGTACTGATTCTGACTTCCATAAGGTTTAACTATTACATACACTTCCATTTTCTTCTCTTTAAAAAGCAAAGACAGATGGAAAGAGCCTCAGAAGTGCCTTTCCAAAGATTCGGTCTAAAACAGATTATAAGAAGCCTCCAGACAGTGATGAAAAAGCATGGAAAAAAATCTTCACTCCAGCCCTGGACAGCTTGTTGTATGAAGATGAAGAGTTCCAGGTATGAGTCAGAGTTATCAGGTCTTCCACTGACACAAACATCTTTCAGTGTGGAGCATGAGCTACTGTTAATACCATTCTATTTCCAGTGGTGTTATGGCATCCCATGTCCTTTACCTGGTGAGCAATTCAGATGTTTGACTGTAGTCCTCTGGTGCTGTTTGGGACAGTTAGGTCACTCCATGTCCTTCAGATGCTGGGCCAAATGAGCACAGGTTCTGTGTTCTACGGACCAGCCTCACGTGGATGTTTTGGATGCCTTCAGGCATCTCTAATACCATGAGGAAGTGTTTTGGCAATTGAATGGTGTCCTGGGTATCATCCCGTGGAGTGTCAGGATGAAATTCCCCTAGAAAGAATTCTGAATGTCACCTAATGAGAGATTACTTGGCTTGGATAGCAATGGACTAGTTCCTTTAGAATGGTGTTGCACAGGAGTATTAAAGGATCAATATTCCTTCAACAGAAAGCCAGGATGAAGGTGTTCCTGGGTACAAACTACAGGGTTGAAGAAACCATGCACATTGGCCTTTCCTGTAGCTGATTGACTCTAACCTAGCAGAAAAGCTTTCCTTTTCTTTCTCCCCCTGAATTAGTCTCTGTTGGGTTGGTCAATTAAGTAGACTCAGAGGAGAAGACCAGAGCCAGTGCAGATGTGGTGGAAGCACATGGCTGGGCTTGGACCTCTCTCTTTTTGGCAGGAGCAAGCTGTTGCATTAGTTTAATTCTTCTCATAGAACTGAAGTTGAGATTAGAATTTGGTTTATAGAGGGGATATTGGTGAAAACACAGAGAAGAAGAGGGCAGCAGGGCTGTAGCATCCTAAAATGAGTTGGCTTGCAAAAGAAGCCCATTATTACTGACTTTATCAAACACAGCCCCAGGGCAGCATATCTACAGTTGCTTTAAAAATAAAAATTGCTGGGTTTAGGTTTTTTTTTTTGGTTTTTTGGGGTTTTTTTTGTTGTTGTTGTTTTGTTTTTTTTTTTTTTTTTTTTTTTTTTTTTTTTGTTTTGTTTTGTTTTTTGTTTTTTTTTTTAAGAATGGTTGCTTTTCTATGAAATTGCAAAGGAAACATATTCTTTCTTCTTAAGGCATACTTAAAATTGGGACCTCTGAAGAGAAAGCTGTACGTGGTTGGAAAAGCTGTGCCTGCTTGTAAGGAACCAGAAGAAATGCCAAGTGGGAGCCACAGAGAAGAGGACACTGTTGGTAAATTAGATGGGCATATCACAGCTAAGATGATCAAGGCCTTATTTAAGGAAAATGTTGATGAAAACTAGACAAGCTGTGCTGTTTATACAGAAATGTAACATTCTCAGTTCATTAAATATTTGCTCTCTTCTGTGTGGCATGGGGCTTTGAGGAAACTATTTCAGAATGCCTGAATCATGATTGTAAGTTTCATGAGAGGTATGTCTGTGTGCAGAGGCTAATTGGAAGGTTCCTTTCCTTACCACTGAAAGAGGTCTTGTACACATGTTTGGGGTATTCAGTCCACATAGCAGCACGTATACCTACTAAAAGGTCTGAGCTAATACTTAGTTTGTGTGGTCTTCACTTCCAGATGTGGAATTCCCTCTTGATCAGACAGTGAATGGGTAAATGCAGGCTGCCATAGAACACAGAACTGTTACAAAATACATAGTGCTCTGCTAAAGCAGAATTAATTTTTGCAAGCATAATTCAACTATTGCTAAAAAATGGGTGTCTGAATGCTTTTTTATCTGCCTCCACAAGATCCCTACTTAAATACATTCAAATTAAAAAAAAAATTAAAACCAATTTAAAACCAGCATAAAAATCTCTAAGGTCTTCAATATTTTGTTTGTTTAGAATTGGCCAAATATATTGTGTAAGCCCTTATCCTTGGTTTGTGGCTGGTCTCTTCGAACATTTATCATAGTGCATTGATGCAGTGGAGGGGCTCCCTTTTGACACCCTCTCAGCAGCACACAACAGGTCCTTCACACGTGTAGGCTCTGACCCATGCATTTCCTCATTAGAAACTTGTGACAGCATTGAATAATCTGATTTAAACCCTTGACAGGATAATCAGCTGTTTGGAATAAAGCTTTTTTAAAAAAACTATGTTTTAAACAACCTGTATCTCTGCGCAGTATCTCAGTGTATCTGTACTTCAGTGCAAACACTTGTTTTTTCAAGCATGCTCAGCTGTTCCTGCCCAGCAGGTGTCTCCTTGGGCTGCAGGTGAGTCCCACTGGTCTCTGGGCTCCACTGACCAAGGTCCTCCAAAGCTGGGATCACAATCAGACAGGTAAAAGTGCCAGACTCCAGGTAAAGGCAGACTCCAGCTCACACTGACTCTCACTTCTCTGCTACGTGGTGAACAGTAAAGCAAGTTTGGATGTGCTCCTGCTGTAACCCAGTGGAATGACTGTGAAGGCTGATGTGATTCCTATGCCTTGAGTGTCCATGGAATGGGGATCTGCTCTTGGGCTGTGTCTGCAGCCCAATAGATGCCTCCCCTTCCTTGCTTTGAGTGCAGCACAAGCCCCATGAAATGGCTGACTTGAAAGAGAGATTAGTTCTGCTCAGTGATTAGTTTAGCTTCTCCTTCAGATGCAGAATTAGAATGTGGCTTATGCTGAATGGCTTTTCTGTTAAAGAAAGACCTCTCCTTCTTCCCACCACTCCCCAGAGGGGATTTACATTTTCTAGTGGTGTAAATGTAGGGCCCATCCCTAGGTTTCTCTTGGCTTACCCCCATAATGCGTAACACCATGTGCAGGACATATGGCAGGACAACAACCTGCACCTTGGAAAAAAGAACCCTTACCTCCTCCAGTCAGTTTAGCCTTTTCCCATAACAGCCTGTGTGGGTGAGAGGGAGTTAAAAAGAAATCCCAAACATGCTAATTAGGGTACAAGCCACAGGCAGCCTGCACAAGCCAGAAGCAACAACCTGCAGCAAAACATATTTAGTGAAGTGTCCCAAATCGCCTTGATTTCTACAGGATTAGCATTAAGGCCACTGTGAGGCTTTCATATGGAGAAAGCCGGGTCTTCAGCCCAAGGCATCTGGATTTGATAAATTTGTTACTTGCAAAATCTCTGAGAAATTTCTCTCTAAAACGGGGCTGATCAGTCACTTTTTGGCAGCATAGCCAGTGCTTCCAAGCCCCACTTGGAGTTCACTACTACAGTTAGAACCAAACTTATGGGAGTCACCCTTGTATTCCCAGCATTATGAAATACCTTTACTGTGTTACTGTTGCACAAGACAACTCTAGGATGCAAGCAAGTGTCCTGGTGTCTCCACAACTGTAATACAAGCTAAGCTTCAATTGAGCTGGAGTTATGTGTTTAACTAGAACAGAGGTCAAAGAAATTTGCAGTTTCAACAGGAAGAAAAAGCCCAACAAGTATTCATTGAAATTCAAAATTAAAGAGACATGAGCATCACAGTTGCATGGAAATAAAACCTACTTTAATAGAACTGAGGTCCATGAGCTGGAAGTGAGAAACATCAATGCATGGAATGTCTAAAAAGCACAATGGGGAGAGGTGTGCTGAGAGCCTGTATCCACTCCAGTGATGAAAGGAGCTGCTTACCTCAGCATTCTGCTGGCTTGAACCCTCTCGGAGCAACTGGCTTGTACTGCTTTATAGTCTGGCTGTGCTGGTATAATCTCCCCCAGCCTGAGCTGCAGGGAATGTGGGTGATCTCACTTTTGGTCAGGTTTTTGCGAGGTTTGCAGCCTCCGCTGCAGTGAGGTTATATAACAAGGCAATCTTTCCACAGGTTCAGACCTGCACGTTTTGGGAAATGAGGGTTAAGAGACTCATTCTGCAGCATTTGTTCTTGTTTGGCTGCTTTCTGAGAGAGAAGTTATTAAACACTGTGCTTCTGTGGGCTAAAAGGAGTTTGCCAGAATAAGGTCAAGGCAGAAGGTAATGGACTGAAAAGTTACACTGTAGTGACAAGCACAGAACAGAGAATCTATTGGTCTTTAGCCACTGATGTTTTGCAGCTGGATGTTCCTCCAAAAAAAGGCTTTTCCTTGGATATTGATTTAACTGTGAAAGTAAGAATGTTTTTTGCAATACTACATTTCAGAGCTCATGTTCTGCAGTCTCCCACAAATACCATATTGTTTTAGGACACAACATGGCAACAAGATGCCAAAAACTGTTCCCATATGTTGACGACTGAACATTGAGCCATGCTGAAAACTAGGATTTAACATGGTGCTGGATCTTTGCTCACTTAGTGATTAAAGTAAAACAAGAAGCTAAAATTGTATCAAATACTGCTTTTCCAAAAAAAACTCCAGTACTTGGGCAATTGCTGTAGCTGGCATAGGGAAGTTCAGTAGTTAGTGCCAAGAACAAAGCAGAGATCCATGCTATGAGAATAAACCCAAGACCCCAGTGCTCCTTGTGTACTGCAGCTGCTGGATATCCAAAGCACTATGCTTGCATACAACACATTCCCTGTACCCATTATCACCTCACATAGAAATTTAAGCTAGCTAGCTCTTTGTTCCAAGGCTTTTTGATCTTTGTTTCGGGAAATTTCATCATCAGAGAAGCAAGAAAATAGTTAAATGTGTTTTACTCACTCCTAGACTGATTTGTTATCTCAGGGAGGCCATCTCTCATCGTATTACTCAACCTTCTGGTACAAAAAGGTGCTGAGTAGGTGGCAGCAATGTTACACCTTCAGGGAACCTGCTTAGGGTTTTCTCCTCTACACTCATTCTCCTGATCCAGCCAGGATGCAGCTGAATAATCAGCTAAGTCCCTTTGCTCTCCAGTTTGAACTTGGAAAACAGCAGCATCTCACAGATTTTTCTTGTTGTGTAAACTCAGTGGAAGATGTCAAGCCTGTTTCTGCTCTCTCCACTGTCGTGTGAGAGCTTCAAAGGTCAAGTCAAGAGACTGACAACAGGCCAAGGAGCAAGCTCTTGTTCAGTTTACATGTGCTACCATTAGCACTGCTCTTTTGTCTGTATTCAGCACATTTTTTCACTGCCCCTCGTATTATCTTGTTGATCTTCTGCTCCCATCAGCATTTATTATCGTTCCCAGTGTTTTTAGCACTTAATTCTCATTTCTCTGCCACAATCTTTATCTCACTTATGTCATGGCCTTTAAGTTGCAATTCATTTATGTTGCTACAAAATTTGTGTCAGGCTCTGGAAATGGACACTTTTTGTCTAATGAAAGATGCAGGGTTTCACCCTGTCCCTTTTCTTGCTGAAGGGCTGTTTGGCAGCTGGGAACGTCTGTGACTTATTCTGGCAGTTGGCTGAATGGAACCTCTGATGTCAGAAAGTCACGCAAAGACAGACTTTAAACATGTCCTGAGGTACCAGCTCAGTTTAGTTTGTGACTTTGAAACAAAGAAGAGAAGCAGCAAAGGAATTTAGCTCTGTCCTCAGATGAAGACTCTACATTTGTGCTGTTAGAAAACTCAGGAGCTGTTCAAGTTCATGTTCTGGCAAAAGTAATTGTCTCAAGAGGTAAATCCAGTTGTTTTCATTATATAATTCCCTGATCTAAAAAAAAAATAAAATATTGTGCTTATTCTGACATATCAGTTCTCTACACAAAGCTTCAAGAGGAACCACATCCCTTCAACAAAGCACTCAATCATCCTCTGCTTCTGAAGGGCAGGCAGCTTCCCTACACAGTTTGCTCCTGTACATTAAACAGCCTTTCAACTCAATTCTGAAGAGAACCAGGTTTTCACAACCCCCTATTATTGAAAAGTACCAGTAATTAAAAAACAAATCAAAAATTAAAAGCACTCTGCTGTGCTTTTAAAATTAAGCTAAGCTGAGTGTTATTTCAGTGATACCGAAAGCAAACACTTACTGGGAACAAAGCAAATGAGAAAATACTACTCAGGAAAATTCTCAAGCCAGTTTGTCTCTGAAGAGTAAACCAAAGAGCAAGGATTTTTAGCAAGGCCTTGAGCAAGAAAACCTATCTGCACAGCAGCTGTTCCAAGGAACACAGAGCAACAATGAGCAAGCAGTAAAGGGTAACAGTTCAGCATCCCTGTAGAAGACATGGCTTTGGGTGTTCACAATTCTTTGGTGCTTTCACAATTTGCAGCCTCAAGTCCACAGCCACACAAAGAGTCCAAGGGATCAAAGAGATCTAGGAACACATCTATCCTCAGCCAAAAGCCTCAAGTTAGACTGCAGAGAGCACCAGAGACCTAAGAAGGTTAGCATCTGTTTTATCATAACCCAGCTCATCAGGCTCTGGATGAAGAGGAAGGTCAACCTTCTTTCTTCACACAAAGTCTGAACAACCTGTACCCTGGTACTTACTGAGGTAGCTAACAGGTTACAGATGTGCACCTTTTTACCAGCTGGCTCCCAATTCAAACAAGTCACCTTTTTAATATTCTGACCACAAGCAAACCTGAGTTGCTCTCCTAGGGCACTGTCCCACACTGAAAGCCCCAGTGATAGGAAAATTTTAGTAGATGTGTATGAAACTCCCCAGATCTGGGTGTGTGTATTACATACTCTGCAATAGGTTCAGGGATTTTTTTAATTCATGCTTTGAGAAAGAAATTTTATATCTACTGACCTGTACTGCTCAGTTTATGATACCCTGGCCTCCAGGGCAAGCCTCAGGTCATTGTGAGGAGAAAAGTTCCACTTCTATCAACTCTTCCTGTGTCTAATTACAGAAGGTGGTCTCAGCAAATTGTTCATAGCCTTTCCAGCACTACCTTCTGCTGGAAGATTAGGAAAGATAATAACAATTTCAGGGGACATATTTATCCTTCTTGCTCAGTTATAAACACTTTATTGCCATGAATAGTTTGAAAAACTAGAAGATGGTAAAATATCACATTAGGTCAGGAAGAAGGAGACACCTTGTCACTGGAACACTGAGGCTGTCCGTGACGCCAGCCCAGGGAAGAGGCTGCACGGATCACATCAGCCACAGGTTCAGAGTGCTGCACTTCCTGCAATACAATATGCACATATGAAATACATTTGGTATTTTATTAAGTAAACAAAGCAATTATCAGTGCACATTTTAAGCAGCAAAAAGAAAAGAAGCACCTCAGACTTTCATACCGTAACAAAAGTTCTGTGGAAGCTGCATTTTATTTGAAAATCCACCCATTTTTGCTAACATACATTTTAATATTTTAAACAAAAATAGAATCTGCAGAGACAATGCAGCAAGTATGCTTAATTCATGTACAGAATTGCTTTCGTATCATTGACTATCCTTCTGAAGGCCCCACTCCACCCAAAAGTTATGGTGTATTTACACAAAGCACCGATCAACAGCGCTACTTTAATTCCTCATGAACTAAATACCCACTAGACATATGTAAGGAAGCTACTTCCCCTTTTTTTACTTTTAAAAGGTACATGATCATGAACGAGCCAAATGAAAAGGCTTTCCCCCCCAACACACAACACCTCAATTTATTTTCTTTTACAGAAAAGAAGGAAAGTCTTAAAAGTGAAAGCAATTCCTCACATTCATCTTGGAAAGGCCTTATAATGTCAAATGTAAAAATAATGACATGCCAAGCACAAAGCAATAAAGTTCCTTCCCGATGCACTAATGCTGAATTAAAAATGTAGTGCTTCTTCTAGTCAGTTAACTGTTCCCTTGCAAAATCCTAGGCACAGAATTGACTATAAGGATTAATGTGTTTTACAGCTCTTCCCTAATTCCCATATATACTGAGAATTCATTAGATTCAGATCTTTAAAATATTTAGTGCTCTGTATGTCAGCTGAAAAGCATTCTGAATCAGATTCATTCTTTGTGGATAAAAATCAGACATACTGTATACATCCATACTCATTTTCATAAGGAGGTTTTTTTGATACAATATTAATGTTAAATTGATAATCATAAATAAATACAAACAATAATACATAAGGAATGTCTACTGCAAACTGAATATATAATTTTTTAAAAAAGTTAATTTCCATTACTGCTGTGCCTACATTTGTGAGGACTGAAGAAAAGGTAACTGCAGAATTAAGAGTTAGGATTCCACCCTCCCCTGCCCAGAGTCTTGTTTTGAGTTACGGTAAAGGACACATCTCCAATCCAGGCAGCATTTCCAAACACCAATATCAACTTCCAGAATAAAGGCTTCTCTTTGTACGTTACCAATTAAGGATATTATTAGAAGCTGAGAGTATTGACGTGTTAGTCACCAGGACAAAAACAGATCTTGGTCTTAATTCATGGCAATTCTTGGCTTTGTGTTATGTACTGATGTCTTCTTATGGAGGTGTCCCAGCTTCCTTCATTGGTCTTCATCATTTCACTGCATCACTTAATGGAAGAGGAGAGTTTGAGGGACTGAAGTTCATTTTTTTCCTGGAAGTGGGAGTTTACTGCTGAGCACATCTTTTTGGAAACGTTTCTTTCTCTTCCATTCTAAAACAGTTACATAAACTGAATCTGGAAAGATGAAAAACCCTGGGGTTAACATGCAACATAAGTAGGACTTCACTCTAAATCCTTTTTCTTCAAAAATTTCCATTCTTCTGATGCCCAATCTACCCCATGATCTGAAGTTTTGAACAGAAATAAAATATTTTTTAAAAAATCAGGGACAGGAAACAACCAAAAGACATCAGGATGTTCTTCCAATGATACCAGCCTTTGGAATACCTCTGCATTAAAAATAAAACCCACCTAGTTATCCATGCAATATTGTCACCAGCGGCAGCATAACACAGACCAACACCATTATGAAGAGAATTCAGGGTCATTTTTCATGTTGAACCAGAGGAAGTGCACAAAGAAAAGCAGCTGCTGTGTGCAATAAGCCTACTCTCTCTTTATACTATGAATTCTTTAATTTCTTTTTAATGTTTTCACTCATTTTACTATTTAATTCCCACCTGTCCCTGACTGGTGAGAAACAACACAACTCCTCCACTGCACCTCTGTACCAAAATGGATCCCTGGCACATGTGAAACAAGCACCTCCTCCTGCATGAAGGGAACTCTCTGGTCAAGCCACGGGGAAGCGCACGAGCACCCTGCCAGCAGCACTCCGGGTTCTGCTGCTAACGGGGAACTCTGAACATTTTCCAGATGAGATGGTAAATACAGGTAGCACCAGTTCCTTCTCTCTAACTGCAGCAAGTACCACATGAGCTGGTTCTAGTTCCAATGGACTGAGGAAAAAACACTCAATCAGCCTGTAAACTGCTGAAGTTTAAATACAAAGAGTTTCCAAGTCACTTCCACAGTGCTTCCAACTCAACAAGGTTTGGTTTTATTTCCTTCAGAAACAGTTCTAGCCATGTTAATAAAACTTGAATTAGAATTTTTTTGTTTCATATCACAAACACCAGCATCTCCCCAGAATAATGGACAATACCTAAGTTGTTCTACAAGAAATCCTGGAGAGAGAGCTCTGCAAAGGGATCCTTTCCTGAGGCTCTGTGAGGACTCTGACTGGAAGGGCTGGATGCTGCAGACAGCTAGTAAGAAAGACGACAGAGAAAGGGAAAGAAAAAGAAAACAAGGTCTCAGAATGACAGAATATGAAAGCTAAACGTGTAATGAAAGGACAAGGGGAGGTTAAGAGGCAAACTTGGCAGAAGTCAACTACTAAAACAAGGTGTTTGGTTATATGGAAAACAAAGCCTCTTCAATGGCTGGTGTAATGTAGAAACAAGCTGGACATGACCCTCCAGAAAGGAAACGCCAGTGGCATTTGCCAAACAAGCAGACACACACTTTCACAGCTGTTTTCTTCAAAAGAAGATACAAAACATTCAGCCTGACTTCTGTGAAACAGGTTAGTCCTCTCCCTGCTTAACTGGGAAAACTACAGCCTGGCAGGGAGAGATGATGCTGGGGTCTAGCCAGAGCACGGCAGCTTTCCAGATGGTTTCTCCAGAAGGAATAGCTCTCAGCATCTTTTCTTGTCAAAATAGGATGCATATAAAAAGAGGTTGGATAGCAGAGAATAGATAATTCTCAATTTGGGACCTAGAAGGAGAACACGAGATATATTCTGTGAGTAGGAGAAAAAAGAAAAAAAAAAAAGGAAAAAAGATGAGAGTTTCAATTGCTACTGTGGCCATTTTAGGTGAGAACTGAAGACTGTGACTGGTAGTCCATAAACTCATAAAAATTGCATCCTACCGTCATGTACCTAAAGCAGCACACCACGAACTCAGTCATAGAAAGCACATAACTTAGAGGTGGATAATATTGGCATTCCAACTGCTGCTGCTGCTGGGAAGGACCAATCATCTGCAGGCTGTACTTGCAGGAGTATCTGCTATTTGTTGATTTATTTTTCCTTCTCTGTTAGTACTTTTCCTGTTATAAATGGTGTTATATTAAATCCTATTTGCCCTCCCCCTGGGTAGAACATGCATGTTTCTGCAGTTATAAATCAAAGCCAGCATCCTCTAATTTGGGCTCCTCACTGGAACAGTTTGTTATGAACCGAGTCACTTGCGCTCCATGCCCATGGCAAAAAGCATTGCATGAAGACCTTTTCCTTTGGAAATGCCAGACACCTGCTAACCTACGCATGACAGGAAATCTGCTTATGGGAATTGCTTGCAGAAGTGCTCAGAGTGTAAATATTGCCACTGCACATTTAAATTTTTTACATTAATATCTATCTCGGAAACCACATGAGCAGAAGGACTTCCTTCAGGATCAGTACATGCCTGATCTGCATTGGAATCTTCTCCTCCTGAAACCCCATTCCCAATGGGGCACTCAGATCCAGTCACCATAAATAAATCATGCAAAAGTCATGAGACAGAATGGGAGATGCTTGAGAAGCAGTTTCAGGATGTCAGAATTTCCCCTCTTAAACTTGGTTCTTTCCTTTGGAAAGCCATAGGCAGACTAGTGATATGGTCCAACAGAGTCATAACTTCAGCAAGGAATGCCTGCTGCCACTTGATTTCAGGAAACATTCTTCCTCTTCATGATCAAATGCCTTGAAGTCACATACATTCCTATCAAACTGAGCTGGCAAATCTCCAACCCATATCAAATCCAAAGTAACATCCCAGTTTGAAAGCAGTGTGGAAGACTGGTAGGTTTGAGCCAGTTGTGCAACATCAGCACATAACCAAACATAGGGGAAAATGGGTTAAAATAGGTTAAAATCTGAGGAAAAAACCCAACAATGCTATTACCTAGATGCCATAATTAAATTCAGACAAGACTTGCAGTAAATGTCCATTTTAACAAGATTCCTCTAATTATTAAAAAGGAGACCTAAAAAAAAATAACAGGAAGTATAGTTAGACAGCTTCCTACATTGCACCTCTCTAGATTACTGTTTATAAATAGATCTGAACACCAGGACTACTCTTAGCAGTTTCTAAGGAGAAGCATTTAAAACAGTGCTGGCCATCAGTTTCTCTAGAGCTGATCTTACTGGAGCTGTGGATTTAGTGCCCCTATTGCCCCGAGCTGGTGTAATGTGAAATGCACCGCACTGCGCTGCTCAGACAGCTAAGTCTCACCTTCAGCATCAGCTGTCACTCCTCACTGCCTCCAACAAAGACAAAGCTCCCTGGAGTCACAGTAAAACCCAAGAACCTGTCCATAAGCGAGCACTGGACTGACTGCCATCATTAGCTACATTCTGGTTTCCCATGAAACAAGTCTGTCAAGCTGTTTTACCATATATTTTAGGGGTAATGTGCCAAAGCAAGCATCTCTAAGGTCTACTTTCTGGCATAAGTCTGTCCTGAACTTCCTACCCTGTTCTTACAGTTTCAAACACCCCTCAAAACCACCCTCCCCCACCTACACCCAGCCAAAAAACAACCACAAAACACATCCACCAAACCAACTTACTAATTTGCACATTTACCTATTCTCTATCACCCAAGTGATCACTCCTGCTACTTCCCATGTACAATTAGCTGTGTTAACACTGTGTTAACAGCAAATTGTGTTACAATTTACACAGATGTTGGCAGTAGGTGGAGTGATTTCTTTATTCTATTTTAAATCTTAAATTTAAAGATTTACCCATCTCCTTTCTCCTCCTAAAGTTATGTCCTTCTGGGGACAATCACACCAGAACATGCAACGTGTGAAGGCACATGGATTTGTCCTAATTGTACCATTTTATATTGACCAACACAACACTGTTGTTGGTTTAACAGCCAAGCCCTGCTGCTGCACATTGGGACACTCAGGTCTTGTGATGGGTAAACGCATTCCAGCCCCTGTGCATCAGTCAGATCTGGCTTGTTTGGGACATTCAGCATTTGCAGTACTGTAACACATCTGCCATCCCTCTGCTTGAACCACTGATTCAGCCTGCCCCCTCCTCAGACACACACACACACATACTTCCCCCTCACCAGCTACAATGTCATCAAACACCTCCAACCATTCTCACTGCTCTGGGTAGCACAATGTAATTAGTTGCAGTGGGTAATGACCGTTATTTTATCATGATGAAAACTTATTTTCTTTCTCAGGCAGGAAATACTGCAAGATAAATATTTTCAAAATTACACACCTTTCAAAACTATGAATCCCTTCTGCACTGAGATTTCCAAAGAAGTGACTGTTCTAGTTTCATTCTCAATTATTTCAAATTATTTTGCTCTTAAAAACCAATCTACCTTTGCTTTTGACTGCTACAATTAGGAAAAAAGTTGCAAGCATCTAAAGAGAACATTTGGAAGAGAAGCAAAATAGGTATGCCTAGAGATAGAAAAAACTTATTTATTACAACAAATCCTTGAGAATATCAAGTTATGAACAACAGTTAAATTTATATGGAAACTGCACAACATTAAGATGCCTATTTTCCCAGTGCATTCTCAACTCATTACAGCTTGGCAACAACTTCATATCTGTCATCATGCTTTTAAGTACCTTTAGCTTTCTTTACTGTAGACAACACTCGAGATCTACCAGGAGACTGGAGGTGATATAATCTGGTGCTTTAAAAGTAAATATGAAAAACAATTTCATTTTTGGCAGTGATGACGCCATGGACAAAACCAGTATTAGAATAATGGTCTTTACAGAGATCCACGTGGGCAGTTTGAGCTGCGTGCCTTTCAGATAACCATGATTTATTCTTTAAGATTTGTTTACTGACCCCAAGAACACACATTTCTGTTTCTTTTACTTTCCTTTTTCTATTTCTGGCACAACAAGAGCATTAACTAAACTTAAACTGCAAAATACGCTCTCAGAAGAGCCTCAAGACTCAGCGCACAGTAAATTCAGTGTCATTCCCCTCCATGGCTATGCATTAATAAACTCTGCTGTGTATGGGGAAGCTCTCACATGCAGCCCTTGTTTCATTTAAGATGCTTTACTGATATCAGGCTTCTGAAAACTTGACACCTTCCAGCAACAAAGACTGTGTGTCTCAGGGAAAACCCTTCTTGATCACAGCAAAAGCTGACTCAAAAGGGTGTGTTTTCAATTAATTCTCACAAGAGCCAAACATTGTCAGGTAAGAGAATAAATATAGCTCCACACACCTCACTTGTGACTAATTCCTCTTTCTCCTGTTCTGACAGCCAGCTGGGATTCAACCTAGGCCACACCCTGCAATGTCAAATGAAGCAGAAAGGCTCACTGAGCTATTCAGACCCATCTACCCGTTCATAACTGAATCGGGCAGGTAGGCAGGATTTTTTTTTTTAAAGATAATTTTTTTTTTTTAATGTAGAGAAAACTCCTATCCTTGAGGATCCTTTTACTTGGTCAATATTTAAAAACTGTCATAAGCACTATTTGTCCTCTTGAAATGGCATAAAATCCATGTGAAAAATACCAAATCACTTAAGTGACAGTGAAGGTGCAAAGCAGCTCTCAGAAGCCTAAGACAAAGCCAGTTGAGAACTGCATTTCTGGCTAAAGAAATCTAACAGCATCCCTTTCAGATAAAGCATTTAAAAGAAGATATTTAGAAAAAAGCCCTTTTCACAAGGCTGTATTTTGAAGAAGACAATGGGCATACAGCCCACTGGGAGCACACAGCAGAACCCTTCTTATAAAAGGATCAGACTGAGGCACTAGAAAATACTGGAGGCTCTTTTTAGTTCCAGCTTTCTGCTGAATTCTCTTCCCTCCACAGTCTAGTCCCAAACACTGCAGTTACACCAACCTATACCTAGGTGAAGTTATACATGAATGCTTTTAAACATTCACCTATAGAAACAGAGCTCTTTATAGTAAGATCAAAATACAGGCACAATATATTTCATTTTTCTAATGATGATCACATTTCTGATGTACAGAGTGAACTTTGAAAAAGAGACATCTGATAGGTGAGTAAGACCACTTAATCCTAGAGCTTCAGTCTGCCAGTTAAACTTGGCTCCGCCTCTAACTGCAGTTCACAAATACAAAGTATTAATGATAGCAGAATTTTCCAGAAATAGTATGAAGGCGGTCAGGGTTATCCATCCCCTTTTCCTCCTACTGTTTTAAAATGTTTTTCTTACCATAAAAGAAAAAAAAAAAAAAAAAACAACCTCTTTTAAGATGCCTATTGGGTTATAAAAGTGAGTTCAGATAGAAATTTCCCAGTGACAGACACTTCTAAAACAAACAGTAAAACAAATCAATAACAGGTATGTATTTAACTCCAGTATTGATGCAGATAGTTCAGAGTGGCCCTTTGGCACACTCATTCCAGTAGGTTAGGTAATCAATCTGGACACAACACATCCCAAGAAACAGGTAACCAGGGGATTTAAGGAACACTCCACATAAGGTAGCACTAAACAGGGAAAGGCCAGGTAGATAGGTATTGCTATTGCACATCTTCACTATGCTGCAAATGCAGTCTCCTGCAAAACCATGGAGGAACACAAAACCCACTGGAGACTACCATGGTTTAAACTAGATTAATGTGCCATGTGCCTCCCACTGAGGTGCTCAGGACCAGCAGCTGGGTGGTTGGTTGAGGTTTCACCAAGTTTAATTCCACAATTTTTGCAAACCCATCTAATGCAGTCATGGGCATAAAAGGCTACACACACCCTGTCTGGCCCCTGCAAAATGCTGTAATACAAGCACACACCTTGCACCTTGGGCACTTCATAATCTAATACTTTTAAGTGTATCAGGGGAAGGAACAGTGACATGTATACTTAGGAAAAAGCTGTAATAGCCAATCTCACAAAACCACACTCTGAGGGTAAAGCAGCATGGAACATGACTTTGGGGAAAAAGCTCATCTTCAGCAAAGAGCACAGACATCAGCTTTTGCTATTCTTTGTCATTGTCACATTACCAGAAAAACAATGCCTGAAAAAGACCTACCCCCTCTTTGTTTTGGTAACACAAATTTGCTGCTGTCAACAGGGATACAAGCAGATAGGAAGCAAGCCTTCCATGAACCACTGAGCTTGTGCAATAATTTGCCCAACACAAATGAGAGCTATTAATTATATCAATGTATGAAATTAACGTATTAAATATACTTCTAAAGAAACTGCCTCGTGTAATTCATTCCCAGGACCAACAATTTGAATATACACACCTGTGCTCCCGGTACAGGTCCAAAGGGGTTTGGTGGTCTCATGACTGGCTGACTGTATATCAAAGTTGGCTGGGTCATTACTGGTATGCCTCCCATCTGTGATGGCTGAAAAAACCCAGACAGCATCAAATCACACACAGCATTAATGCATTTCAAGTATTTAAGGAGATAAAGGAAAATGGCAAATGAGTGAAAAGTCTCAGTTATATTTGAGATCTGCAACCATGTGAGATCCTCCTACAATATCCTGCAAATAAAGGTTACCAGAAAGGAACATTACAGCCTTTCCAAGGAAATTTCTCAATAACAATTGAGCCCATTCAATCTCTTACTGCAAAGATCTGAAGCACTAAAACATTTGTGCTGGTCCTTCTGCTCCCAAACACAAGGTCTGACAGCACTTCCCCAGCTGCCTCAAAGCACAAGCACAGTTGTGCAGACAGCAGTGCAGTGCTGACAGAGCTCAGGAGAAAACAAACCTGAGAGCTGTACATGCAATTAATGTTAAGTCATTATGCAACCAGAGTCAGTGTTACCAACACTCCAGCTGAGCCAAATTACGAGTTTAATGTGTATTAATGGTCTTACAAGTCAGGTTATATTTAACCATCTCTGGCACTGCTTTTGGCATTCCACTCAGGCTTGGGTTGACAGCCAGCAGCTGTCCTACTGAAGCAATCCCCATTCCAAGCAGCTTTTCCCTGACTAATCCTGGTGGTGATGGTACTCCTCCTATCATGCCAACCAGCTGTTTGGGCAATCACAGGATGAACCCATTCAATAAACTGACCCTAATGAAAACACCCTATTAAAAAATGTAAGAACAACTGAACAACTGCTGGCCCAAGACACAGGAAGCAACAGCCAGGGAATGCCCAGGCATAGTGCTATGGCACTAAACAAGCTGCCTGTCCCAGCAAGCTCACAGCATTTGGGAACATAAGGGAACAGCCTGCACTTAGACAGGACCATCCTCAGAACTCTGGTCCCCACTATTGCTTTTATGAAAAACTAAAAGGTTTAACAGCAAGGGTTGTAAATTGAGTCAACATTTCAGAGATTCCTGATGGTAAATGTCCTGAGTAAAGTTTGAATGAGCCAGGGCAGATTTCAGGATGTGCTACAGAGCCCACTGGTCATTCTGTAATGGCCCACCTCACCCCCCTGCTCAGATACTGCACATGTCTGAACTAGCAGCAGCAACTCAGGGTAACAGAGCTACGGTGCCTTAATTCCAGTTTCCATTTCACTTTGGCATTTAAACCCCACAATCAAACATAACACAGAAACATAACATAACAAGCAAGATTACTTCTCATACACTACAAATGTTACCTTCCCCTGCTGCTGACTCAAAAGAACTATGAAAATGCTGCTGATACCATAAGAGCAAAGTTGTGTAGATCAAGTTTGAATCCATACTAATGTTAGTTTAAGCATAACAGCTTTGGCCAAGAATATGGGAGTTCATGGATGGGTAATGGGGAATGATAATATATGACACTCTCGCAAGAGGCCCTCAAAAACACAGTTGGCCACTTCTGCAGTTCACTTACTGATTGTATATAAGCTATAAGTCATTAAACTAATTTGGTTATATGATGAAACATTATTTTTTTTCCCTTTAAGGCATTTATTAGAATAACTGCTTGAAGGACGTCTTCTTGCCTTTTATTCACCCAGGAAAGCTGTGATGCATCAAAATCATACTAAAAAGAACTAAGGCATATAATTTCAGAAATATTTTAAAATTTAAGGCAAGAACAAAAATTTTCAAAGCAAAAAGCAGAAAGGTCAGGTTTATGTCAAAAGCCTTGAGGTGCTGGTGCATCACTAACAGATCCAACTCTCAACCAAAAGCACACCATACTGCAGTGTCACAAACTTGCACTTCTGTAGCATTAATCATCACAGATGCTTACTCCCAAACCTCAGCAGAAGGTATTTAAGGAAGGCTTCACTTCAGCAAGAAAACATTTCTGGTCTGAAAGCAGATATTTATATTGACACTATAAACTTACTTCTGTGATAAACTTATTTCCATGCCAATAAAGACCACCAAAAACAGACATTGTGTTAATTTTCATAGAATCACAGAATGGTTTGAGTTGGAAGGGACTTTAAACATGATCTAGCTCCATTTTAAGAAGTTTATGAATAAAACAAGTGAAGTAAGGAAGGGCAGACTTAATTTCAGACAAACAGCATGTAAGTGGTTCAGAAAACCAGAAGTTAATCATTTGGTGAGGAATAAATTCATGGGAGTTGAAATTCAGTCTTCAGTAGAATAGTTCAGGAAAACAAGACCTAACAAACTATAAGCAATCAAACAATATACAGCATCTGCCTGGCTGGAGTTGTAGGAATTCCACTCACCATCACGTAGCCCATCATTCCTGTTGGTGTTGTAGCAGGATAGGCCATTACAGGGGGCGCCTGGTGTGAGAAACAGTGGTGAACTGAGAGAAGAGATCAGCTGCATACTCTAAGACATTGTTTTCTAAGGATCAACTGCAGCACTCAGCTTATTATGAACATAGCAAAGAATAAATAGGATTTGCAGTCTGGTGTTAAGAGTGTATCCTAAGTATTTCAGATGGAGTACAATACCTAAGCTAGAGTTTATGGGCCATCTTGGCAAATCTCTAATAATTTATTTGCTTTTATCATGTTAGGATTCTGGCTGTTTGAACTAAACTGCAAGTACCACTCTCTCAACATCCTATTTAGAGAACACAGTACAAGTCTCAGAGAAGTTTGAGAGAAAATATCCATGAAGCAGAAGCGCTTTTTTAATCCCATGAAGTACATACTTATATTTCAGTATCAAAAGTAATGGTACACAAGGAGTCCTAAGACAGCATTTGAAAGACCAAATTACCATTGCTTCTGCTGACACTTACAGGAATTCTCTTTAGCCAGGATGGACACACTATGGGAATTCTCCTAGCAGGTTTTGATGTAAATTAGACTCTCACAGGAATAGCCAGTTTGCACTCCCTCTCCCTCACTCACTCCATTCACTGCATTTGAACATGCTAAAAGTCCTCTCATGCTAAAAGTACTTGGCAGATACATTTATATGACCCTGATGGGCTTACTGTACCTTTTATGAAGGTACAGTACAACTGCTGTCAAAACTGGGGTGAACTTCAGTTTTATAAACATTCTGGCAATATATATGTAGAAAAACAGCTGATAACTCTTAGAAATTTAAATAAAGACAGTTCTTCATCTCTTCGTACTCTTTATTCTACAGTTTATTATCCACTTTCTAAATTACTATTTACTGTTATAAGAACAAAAAAGTTGTGGGGTTTTTTTCAGACTAAACTGGTGCTTACAGATATTTAGATAGCTTGCTGTCTATCCACTCCACCTCCTGTTAGTCTTACTTTTCAGAAAAAAACCCAGTAATTTTCATGCTTTTGCTGTGGGGATTTCTAGTCAAGAAAAACACTATAAACATTTCTTGGTACACAGACATTAGTGCTATAGGAAAGAGGCAAATCATAATCCATTAATCATACTGGATTAATTAAAGCAGATAAATTATTTTATCAGGAATAGGGCATCAGGAAAGCTGCTTCTGAATTCAGTTCCAAGGTATCAGCTGCTTTTTCTTATATAGTAGAGCCAGTGCAACTGGCATTTCAATTGCCATGAGAACAGATAGAAAATCATCTGGACAGCATATTCACCATATATTTCACACAGTGGGCAAAGCTATCCTGAAAATTACAACTATTTTTTTGGTGTTTTGCTTGTGTACACACACCTACACAAACATGCTGAATAAACTTATTGCTGAGAGCTCAAATATGGACCTACCACCTTTTAGTTACAAAGTTACCCTGGAATAAAAACAAAGTACAGGGAAAGACCAATATTACTGTTGACATAAAGAAAAAAGTCCTTTGAAATGAAAGCCTACATTCCTCAGACAGCAAGCACAGGTTATTTCTTGCCCTCTGTAAACTATCTGCATTAATTTTCTCTTTTCATATCAGCATTCATGACATATTGGTCTCTCCCCACTTAAAAAAAAATTAAAAAATCAAGATCTACCATAAATGTGGATCAAGTGCCACGTATAACAGAAGCCTGTGAGGTTTCATGCAGTTATTCGAACACAATATTTTTATCTTCATTCAGAATTCACCAAATGCATTAAAGGCAGCACAGACACACACCCCAGCTCTCTGGCAGCAGATGGTACATTTTAAAGCAAGGAAAAATAATCTTGGTATTTCCCATGCCATCATTCGATTCAAGAGCCTGCACACCACCTATGAAGTTTGTGTATGCTAGGAAAAGCTCAATTTTTGGCACACCAAAGATTTTCAAATGAGAAATGTGTAAATAGCAAGGAGGTTATGAGATTCTGCAACAGCAGTGGTTAATATCAGCATGCCAGTCGATTGCAAAAAGGCTGTGGGTTTTTTCACTTACGTATTGTGGAAAATGCATGCCATTCTGTATTTCCCAGGGAGAACAATTACATAATGCAATAACACTGGATTAGAAGCAAATACTTACACAACAGAATATACACAGATAGCATTTTAGTTCACAAATACATTAAATGTTTACTCCAACACATTCTTGCAATTCAAGTCATTCACTGAGACAACACACCTGTGATACTGTCATTGGTATTAGGTTTGACATTGGTTTGCATAGTCCATTTATTTTGTATATGCCTTTTTCACCAAAGATTTTCAAAAGCATATTTATTTAGCAAGCAGCAGCAACTTCACAATAAATGGACTAGCAGAGGAAAACAAAGCTTTTTTTTCCCCCTCACATTATTTCTTTTTCAAGTTTTTTATGCTTATAGAACAGTTTCACAGGAAGCGTCTCAACAGTATCTCTCAATAATAAAAGCTGTTAAATGTAATGACTTATCATCACAAGATGTAGATATAAGACATGAGTTATTAAACAGATTCAAGCACACAGGTAAACTCAAACCACCAGTCATTAATGCAGGTAAGTAGTTACAATTTCTTCAATATCTACACATCCTCCAGTAAGATCCACAAACATATTTCTCCCTAAATAAATGTAGAGAGCCTGGTAGGGGAGAGGTGGTGGACCCAGGGAGACAAGCTCTATCTTTCCAAATCCACAGTGCTGCATTACTGCCCTGCAGATTCAACCTCCCCCAGTCGGAGTCAGATGCAGTAAATCCTTGGGGGTAGTTTGTTACCTGCTCTGTCCATGTATAGCTCTTCAGGTCATTGGTGAAAGGGTGAGTAGGATTCACATGCAAAAATGTTCTGTGAACATTGTGAAAACTACTTCTGTAAAGCCTTAACATGTACTTAAAAGCCTTCCCCCTACACTAGTACCCAAAAATCCTTGCCAATACTACCTGTTAAAATAGACATGAACTTGCTCATCAAAACTGACAGGGATTAAAAGCACACACCAGGCAGGAAAGGAGCAGTTATGTACATTAAGAAAGCTGTAGCCACAGACACCTCTGCAAATATCATGGGGCCAGTTCCCACCCTCAGAGCAGGCCAAGTTACACTGTAATTATGTGTGACCTGTAAGTGCACCTGTGGGATTGCTTTCACACTTCTACTTTTCTAGACTGTCAAATGCCTCCTCACTCCTTGGTATTCAGAGTTTTATGTCATAAACTCATAGAATTGTTTGAGTTGGAAAGTACTTTGATGATGACAGAGTTTGAACCCCCCTGCAGTGGGCAAGGACAGCTTCCACTAGACCAGGCTGCTCAAAGCCCCATCCAGCCTGACTTTGAACACTTCCAGGGGTGAGGCATCCACAGCTTCTCTGGGAAACCTGTGCCAGTGCCTCAGCACCTTCATAGTGAAGACTTTCTTCCTAATATCTAATCTAAACCTGACCTCTGTCAGTTCACAGCCATTACCCCTTGTCCTGTCTCCACATGCACTTGAAAAGTCCATTGAATGAAACCCAGAGAGCCCTACCTCCCAAGAGAGAGGCTGCTCAAACACTAGTTTGTGCTAAACCTGCACGTCACATCATAAACTATTTACTAGAATCACAAGGCCAAGAAAAACAAATCCCAGAAGTACACAGCTCCAACTGACCACTTCTTTAATTTTCTATTACCCTTTTACTACAACTATAGGCCATTTTCAAATTCATCCATTATACATCACCCTGCACATCTAAATTGCAGGGAACTCACTATTTTAAAATGAACATTTGCTTACCAACGTTGGAGCGTTCCACGCAGTTGTAGGTGCAATCTTGGGTTGCCAGTTGGAACCACCTGTTAGTTTCTTTTCACCTGGCTGAGTCCAGTTTACATCACTTCAAATAAATTTTTTTAAAAATTGTTAGAAAACATTGGACTTTCTTATAAAACTTTCTCAGGTAAATACCATTTCCACTTGGGAATGAGGCTTCTTTTATTAATGAAGCTCATTTAGCAAAGGGGTTGATAAAAAATTTTGTGACAACATGTTTTGGCTCAGAAAAGTAAGAAAAAATATTCAGCATGAGCCCCCTCAGCATCTTAGTCAACTTGCCCAGAATAGGTAAGTTAATGTATCTGACTCAGATCAAGACATTTGAGTTAGATTTCAAGACAGCATGTTAGATTTCTGAATGATTTCTGAATTGGCACAGATGGTCCCAATAAACTTGAAATTTGCCAATCCCATTTCTCAACTTTGCTGCTAGAGCAAATGTTCACTACCCTCGAATACACACACCCTGCTTCAGAATTCACTTGTCTAAAGGTCAGCCTCAAGACCAAGGTTGCGGTTTCATAATCTTTAAAACTGCTCTGCTCACAATCGGATCATACCAAGTATTTCAGGAGTGCTATGACTACCTGCAACAACTACAAAGAAACTGCTTGATGAATTTTTTTTCAATATGCCTAAAAGTCTGAAAGGAATCAGAGACAGGACACCTTGCCTGCTGCTATCACCATCACTGCCACTCTGTCTACAGTCACCTTCCAACAGCTCTCAACAATTCATTACCCCTTGTACAATCTCACATGTGCTCTGAAGGCTAACATTATATTTGGTATGCACAAGTTTCAACATGTACATTCATGAAAATTTACTATAATGAAAATCCAAATGCTCAACTTCTGATTAAGCATACTCACTTTTTAGTAGTTCCATTTCCAATGCCCAAATCTGTCATAAGGGAGAAAAAGAGACTACTGAAATTCTGTTTGTTTAAAAGAAATCAGTAAATATTTACACGTTGGTGGTTCCATACTTACTGCCTACAAGATTGGCTAAAGATGAATCCAGATCATCTGACACTAATTTATTAGGCGGTACTTTGGCAATTGGAAGACTCTGGTTTTGAGAGGCCACTGTTGGTTTTAGGAGACCACCTAGTTCATCAAAGCCTTGGAATGAAAAACATAAGTGATTTGAATCACAGGCCTCCCACAAATGTCATGACATTCAATTAGACAGCAAGGTCAACACAATGGCTAAAATACAAAATTTAACCTGGTGATACAAGAAGGACAAAACTTATTATGCCTCTTGATAAAAAAGATACTTACTATGGAAATAAGATTTCACTTCAGTGGTTTAACCTATGGGACAATTTTACATGGAATGGATTCATAGTGACTGTAAAGCAGTCAAAATGCAAAAAAAAAGAAAAAATATATAAAGTGTTTCAATCTTATAAAAACATCTATTTGCTTTTAGTAAATCATGGGCTTGCAAAAACAAACAAAAAAAAAAAATCTGATGTCAAGAGTCTAATGCAAGAGTATAAAATATCTACTTTCCAGATGCTCAAAAGAATAGAAAGAGCACTATGACTTCAATCTAAATTAACTGTGTATTGACTGATCATTTTCTGGAGCAATCTTAATGTCAAAAGAGGAGGCAAAGAAGTGCCAGAAACCATGCTGCATATATATAAAATGAAGATGAAATTTTACCTCTTCCAACCACACTCTACAAATACAGACTTAATTTTAGCTGACAGTACATAAAAATGAAGGCTGTTCACTGTGTGAAGATTTAATGTACAAAATATTTAAGTGAGGGAAATCAGTGTAAACATTTCAGCAGAGTGTAGAAACAGTCTGTAAAGAAAAATTATTTGATTAATGCTGTTATTGACCTTTCAAAATCAGCTTTCTTTTCTTCATCTGAAACTCTGTCCCAGTAGTGTAAGTAAACACATATTAAGAGATTTATACCTCAAGAATAAAATAAATTAAAGGAAAGGACATATGTTATTTATTTTAGTAAGGGTCTTACCACCAGAATCTGGGACAACGTTAGAAGATTTGTTTCCAAACACAGACTCAAAGTCAACATTAAGGCCAGCTGATGGCTGTGGTTGAGCAACAGGAGATGGAGTGAACCCTGTGGGGGAAAAAAAGAAAGAAATTGTATGTTTATATACAGCATTTCCCATAAATCCACCTTTATGCAAGACAAGCCAAATAAATATTTCAGCACTGCAGAAAGACCAGGAATACCTCAAAAGTCGAGATTACACCCTGACACTGAGCAGTTTTTTTGGTCTTTATTTGAAGTTACTCCTCCAAAGAAAGATTTTGTCTAAGAAACTGAACAGACAGGCCATAAAAGACAGTCCCCTGGCAACTGCCTAATCTCTGGACACCTTCCTATTCTTTTAGCATATGTTTACAATAAAATTACTGAGGAAAAAGTCACCATGCTTCTCCAGGAAAAGAAGCTGGCTAGTGTGGAATCTGTTTCAAGATTATTTGACTGAAGATTATTCCACTGTGGTTTATATTAATCCAGCAAATCTCTTAGATACAAATGGAATAAGATCTAAACCATCCCAAGGTGCCTGAACTAGTAATGCCTTTGATGAGACACTTAATACAAATAATTTTCATAGCTCTTAGTTACTTGTGGACATGCATTTTGCAGTTGACCATGTTTTTCAGGCAAATTTCTAGAAATTACAGCAAGATATGGGCAGGTACGGTTACATTTCAGTTCCTAGTGCTGTCTAAATTTACTTCATCTGTCTTCCATGTATCTGTAGTGTTCTACAAATACACAATTCTTTTTCAACACTGAAAATTTATTGCAGTGTTATATAATGCATGAAGCATTGCATATGATGTTCAGCAGCATTAAATTAATAATTCAGTAATAAAGAAAGTAATAGCCATTTGTTTGCACTATTTTTTAATGTTATATATGATCACACACAAGCACATGCATGTGCAATACCTTTGTATTCAGGCAATAAGAGAAGTAATCATTGCTTTATATGAAAAGCACAAAAAAAAAAACCAAAAAAAAAAGCCACCTTGAAAATTAGCTCTTCTGATTTCTAACAAAAAGTATGATGACATGGAGAAATTATCACAACTACTTCAGCAGTAAAATACTGCAGTGGGTAAAAATAACTGACAAAGAAAACTTCTTGGATTTCATTTTGCTTGCTGGATCAGCACCTCATTTCAATCTGACTGTTTTCCTGAAATAAGTCAAATTTTGCCTAAAAAATTAGTAACTACAGCATGTTACTCTTGAACATAAGCTTCAGAGAAAAAAAAAGCAAATTTGGATTATCTGTTTCTTTTTGCCTTAAAGGAACATAAGACTCCTAACTCCATCACTAAAATTTAGACAATGTAATTTTCATTAAAAATAAATCAAAGTAAACTACATACAATAAAACATGGGAAGCAGTAATGTGGGAAAAGAGAGAGTAAATAATCAACGAACCAAAATGAGTATCTTTATGACATGTATACCATCAAGTTGCAACAAGCCATTTCAGAGACTCTGAACTTCAGATAGGAATTCCTTTGATGGGATGTCCTGCAACTCTTAAAACCGTGCCTGTACCAATAGAAAACTTCACTTACAATAGCTCATAATTTGCTTTAGCAATCAGCCTCAACTGAAACAAGCTGACGTTCCTGCTCTCACATTTTAGAAGTTTCAAGTTCTATGAAACTAAGAAGATGAGACCATCTTCAGGACAAAACAATACACAGGACTCCTTTGAATCAGTCCCTGAGAAAGCTCAAATCCTACTCTTGGTATCAACTACAGGTTGGTATCAGGGCAGTTTGTTTAACAAGGTTATTTTGAAAGGTGCAAAGGTCAGTATTTTTAATGGAGCTTCTTTGAGCATCAAGACTTGACAGAAACTAATGATCCTGCTTTTTTAATAAGAAACAAAGGGAACACAGTAATTTGTAGCATTTAACTTTTGTTAAATGATGCTCACTGATTTTTATGCAAAGATACTAAACTAAAATGTGACTTTATGGAGCTTTTAAGAACCAAGCCTTCCACAAACCATTTACTGAAGGTATCCCGAAACCTTGCACTGCTGCAATGTTTACACAACCTGCTCAACCTGGTTTGGACAGATTATAACCTGTCACAGCCCACAGTCTCTCTAGCAACTATCAGGACAGTGTTCCAGAATCAGCACCAGTATGAGGTTACTAGACAGACATGACACAGCTGCAAAAATGATTAGCCAGCACTTCAGTGCAGCAGAGACCACTTTCTCCTGTTCTGTTGCAAAGCTTAACACTAGTTTAGTGCACTGTTTAAGAGTAATATATCAACAAAATTGCCATAAGCAGCACAAACATCCCAATCCCTTTAATCTTAAAAACAATGAGGTAGAGCAAGATGAAAAGATACTTATAAACATGCATGTCTTTTGTGTGGTATGTAGCAACAAGTAAACTACAAGAGATCCTGAAATGGGGAGATACTCATTTCATGCTTAGACTAAATAAGCCTTAGTTTGGCAGAAACAGAAAAAATTCATACCATTTGTGACCACACACCTGGCACAAGCACATGAATTATAGTTGGAGCCACTACAACAAGGCACTTCTGTAGTCAGTAACATGCCTACTAGTTCTAGGCACACAACACATTCAAACTCCTGTGTGCGTGGTAAGGCTGTATCCCATTACCTACCTCCAAATAGACCAGCTACAGAAGAAGGCTCATTGCGGAAATGAGAAGCGTTAGGATAAGCTTGAGGACCACAAAAAGAATCTGATAAGGAGTATCACACAAGAGAGAAAGCCAGGAAAGGAGAAGAGGGAGAGTTACAGAAAGAGAACCAAGATACACTGCTATTCAAAACTTTAATTTCACATCAGTCTATAAATGCACATATAGTCTAATAACATAGAACCAATGGAATGAAATCAATACACATCAGACAGACGGTAAGAAACAAGTTTACACAATATCTAATACAAAAGGGGAAAGCACGGTTTCAAAGGAACAGCTATATCAGGATCTTTTTTTTTTTTCCAATGAAATGCCATGTTTTACACCCTTGGAGGAAATGAGTGTAAAATCTTTAAGGCATTTTTCTTATACCTGAAGTATATTCATATTTGCTTGCCACAAAGGGATTTGGTCGAGTAAATGGACTGTAATGATCTAAAGAACCGGAAAGAGTTATTTTAAATCCACATTCACATTATCGTAGCACCTTGATTGTGCTACAGCTAAAATTACATCTACATATCCCACATCAATCTGTCAGGAGGCCACCCTCTGGTTCTAGATATATCTTTAGAGCACGAGACACTGGAAGGGAATGCAATATCAATGCCAGCCTTTTCCAGTGACTTCAGAGCTGTCATGTGATAAATAATGCAAAGACCAGCAAGCACCACAAAAGCCCACCAGGGCCCTTGTTCACAGCTCCGCATTGCTGCAACTTTTTGTGTGACTGCAGAACAAGTTAGACAGAGAAAACTAACCTGACTAGATAACTATCCTATTAAAAAAACCCAGTTGTATTTCAAATAATCATTCTATATTTACATGAATTGTAACAATTTAATTGAAGCATGGAAAAGACAGATTATCACAAAGCAGTACCAACTAAAAGTATTTTATATATATTTAAAGATATATTTAGCTTTCCTGTTTTGTCCTTCCAATAAAGACAGGCTAGGAAACTAGTTAGTTAAGTTGACAAAGCATAGGTAGTATGAATATCTTTAAAGAGATAATCCCTTTGTTTTACCTCTGTTAACAAGTACCAGAGGTATTAAAAACCCCTCTTTGTTCTAATAGTTTGTATTTTTCTTTGATCAAGTCTAGTGAGGTTCAACCAGCATAAACACAGCCTGTGGTATACAACTGTCTTTAAACTTGCTTTGTTTGCTAGAACTGACATAAAATTAAGTGATTTTTCATCTATGAAAACAAACTAAGTCTTTATATTGAAAAGTAATTAAATTACTCTAGAGCTGCACCAACACAAATGTTGGAAGGATTTCTAGTGAGACAGCCATGCTGAACCATCTCCAAAGTAAGATATGAACAGCTTTTAACAGGCGAGTTATTAGTTTATTGCCCCATAGGTAAACACTCGGAGTAGATCATACATCAATACATGCATGACTTTATCAGCTTTGTTAATGACAACATGACTGGGACAAAAACATCAACTATCAAGAAAAAAAAAAAACAAACCAAAAAAAAGATTAGACTCCTTTGTTTAAAAATATCATTTCAACCTGAGGAAGAAAGTAACAGCATTTTCTTTTCCTTCTCAGGCATATGCAGCATTTTACCTTAAAATTCCCATGTACAAGAGACAGACTGTAAAACTGCACTCAAGCAACTGCTCTAACTGTAACTGTTTATTTACATCAGGTTAGAATCCCATCTAGGCAGCCAAGAAAGGATTTTAACACCATTTTTATTGTAGAGCTACTAAATAAAATTCTAACATAGCGCAAAACCAGCCCCAAATGACCAGCTTTTATTTTCTGAAAGGCTGCAAAAATATATATTAGAAACTAAAATAATGTTAAATTTTTTAGGAAATAGGAAATTAGTTTAAAATGGTACTTTACCAACAAATATTTCATGAGTGGGTGTCCTACTGGTGAAAGTAGATACATCAGAAGACACAGACAGATGAGCAGCATCGTTAGTTTTTGTAAGGAAAGGATTTAGGTTTGGAATGGCATCATCAACACTATCAACAGTAGCAGAAAAAGGATCTGTTCAGTTCCAGAGAGCGAGAGAAAGAAGAAAAGGGAGATGGATTTAGTTTTCTCCTGACATCTCTAAGCTTGGGATGACCTAGGTATTTATCTCACTTTCAAGTTGTCCAGGACTGAAGATACTAGCTAGTAATTTCCTTTCTTTTAAAAGTTTTAAATTAATAACACCATCTTATAAACTGTACTTCTTCCTGAGTGTGTTTTAGACTGAAACTATGTTATTCCTCTTTAAACCCAATCACTTTTGGGTTTAAACTCAGTCATGTCCTGACATTTGCAACATAGTCTGTGGAGCAGAGGATGCCTGTCAGCACTACAGAACCCGAGGTGCTATGAGAGGATTCAATGCAATAACATCCCCAGGATAACTTTAAAAACCTGAACAAAACCAACTGAGCTGAACTTCTCTTTCTCCAAACTGTGTTTATAGATTTTTTTGTTACTGAGCATCACAAAATTTTCAAGAGCTATGATTATACCAAAATAACATACAGGACATAAGCACTTTCCTTGGCACCTGGGGCATCAGGAACAGCAGCTTGTTGTGTGTATGCTGTTACCTGCAAGCAAGCAAAGGACTGCTCTGCTTTTACAGACAATAGACACTAAGCCATAAAAGAAAATGTTCCTTACTAAAAAAACTGTCAGACTTTATTGGAATGAAGGAAACATGGATCTATACAAGTGACTTCCCAAGGCACATAGTTTCAAGGTTTCCTGAGAATGGATGCAGTTGCCAAGCTCAAGTATTCATGTAATTCAGAATCTAACAGATAAACAGGATAGAGAAGGCAGCTATAACACTTGTTGACTGAAGGAGCTGTGGTTTAGCTGTCTGGTTTCAGAGTCCGTGAACCCTTGATGGAAAATTCAAGAACTCACGAGGTGAGATCAGCAAGGGTTGTATCTAGTCCTACTTATCATTGTGCCTGGAACTGCAGCTTGATGTTCTAGGCAAAGCCACTACAGAGAAATTTCTGAATAATAATTATAGGAAAGATGTGTGAAATACTTCAGTTCTTGGCCTTTTTTTTTTTAACCTGGACAGTTTATGCATTTATTCATGCCTCTTGTAAATACTATCGTGCTGTGTGAAGCAGTTTTGAAATGTAAATTATTTTCTCTCCTTGAACCTGACCTCCTGATTCTTAGCTGTAAGTCCCACACAGCTTCATAATGTGTTCAGTTGTACAAAAGTCCTAATGGAAACAATATAACTACATTATTCTTTGCAGTCTTAAAGCATGCTTTGATTTGCTGGAAGCTCAAGATATGTTATTAGGTAAGATCTGACATTTCCCCGAATTGCTTGGCTATATTGCAAGAATGAGTGAAATAGCTTAAAAGACCCTTTCCTAAATCATTCAGTCAGCAAAATGACAGTGTACAACACTGAATAAAAGATAAGCAGAATAAGCTGATATAATATTTGTAATATATAACAGGAATACAAAATTATGTATTGCCTCATGTATGTTTTATATATTGGACATGCCAATCAGCCAGTTGCCTGAAGCGAAGTCCTTGTTTCAGCTACTCCTTAAAACTGCTTTCTGCTTTAAACGTCATTTTAAAAGATGTAGAACAAAGAAATACAACAGTAAAAATGGGGCAGATTATCTGTTCATCAGCTCTTCCTTGCTCTTTCTATAGCTGCTTCATGTTCTGCTGATTTTTTTTGTTCTCTATATTATATAAGTGGAAAAAATTCAAACAGATGGGTCAAAATGTTCATTTCCACACTGACACATTTGGTTTGTTTCTGAAGTTTAGGTACAAATTGATAGCTGGCAAATATACCAGACACAGCTGGAATGGTCTCCAAAGAACCCCAATAAATAGTGCAGATAAAGCAATATAGAAGAAATTAAGAAACACAAGTTTTTAACTGTATTTGTCTGAATCTACTATTCACTAAAATTATTTTACACATGCATTCAAACAGAAAATAACCAAAAACTACTTTCTGTTACCAGTTCCCAAGGTTGTATATAGAACTTCCTGTGTTTTGACTAGTAAGACAATATAATCCAACTTTAGATTATCAAGATTTGCTCAGATTCTCTGCTTGTCTGCCCTATTCTAACTCTAGCCAGCATGTCCAATCTTGTCCAAGTCTCAGAACTTGCAAATACTAGTAGCAAAAGTAACCAAAAATTAATTGGGTGTGGGTAATTTATATCCTTGTATATTCAAGTTTTAAAAATTGCTGTCAATTCTGACAGCAACACCTCAATGTTTCTGAAGCCCCATTTCATCCTTGAATACACATGGCATCTGTTTGTGCCAATGGAATCACTCTGCACCTGCATGCTATTGTTAGGCATTAATGATTTGTGATTTATTGTTAGGCATTAATGAGCTTGAAATTTGCAAATTTCTACCTTTTAGTTATGCAATTAGAAGTAATTTGTCCAAAAAAAAAGTGACAAAGGATCTTCAGTGGCATCTTTTACAGTCTGAAATAGGTAAACTGAAAACATACAATCACAGAACCCATTCCCCAGGAGTTTACCCGTGTTAGTTTTAACATTTTTGGAAGCACAAAACTAAAGGCAGCAACCCAAATATAATGCTTCTGTAAGCATTAAAATTTATTGTTTTATTATACACCTAAGAGCTTCTGCATAAAATTTTTAACAGTAACTGATTTTAGCTGATCTGATACTCTTCTCAAAGCCACCATATACACCAAATACAAACATCATCATGTCAGAAAATTACCTAAGGGAGGGATGCTGTGCAGTGGTTAGAGCACAGGACTGGAAATAGTTCAGGTTCCATTCTTGGCTCTGCCACTGACTTGCCGTATGACTTCAGACAAGTCAGTTAACTGCTCAGATTTCCCCATCTGTAAAATGTGGAAAGCACTTCTTATCTACCTCACCTGTGTGAAGTTAGTGTTTATGTCTGTAAAGCTGAAGAGCTGGGGTTTCTTGATGAAAGGTAACACAAAAAAATGGTGATCCCAGAATTTTAGCCTAAAATTTTAGCAGACAATCCAAAATCTTCACAGTTAATTAAGTCTTATAAGTATTTAGAAATGTGTCAATAGTAAGCAGAAATATCAACAACTATTACTGAATACTCATACACGCAACACAACATTGAACAAACACAGACTTTCAGGCTCATGAAGAAATGCTCAATTGTGATGTGACCTTTGAGAGGCAAGTAGTTCCCCTTTCATATCTCAAACATGAAACAGGACAAGTTGAAACAGAAGGTATTGTGCAGAAAGCAATCAAGATGAGCCAAACCATATTTCTCCATTTCTAAACTCTAAGCTTATTATAACACTGAAATTTGTATGCCTAATTTCATACACTCCTCACTATGTCCTTCTCCAAAGATGCTTTGCTCATCAAAACTAAAGAATAAGAAAACTACTCATTTATTATAGAAGCTGTCACATATATTAGTAGTGCCTTCCTCACTCAAAATTGTGTTACTTCCCTACAAACAAATGTGAGAAGGTATAGAAAACAAAGTACACAGCAAAAAGTGAATAGGAAAGCGGAATACATACACAGCTTATTATGAAGATACATTAGATAGCTGGAAAGATGTTAAGAAGAGCTATAGCTCATAAAAAGAAATAGGGAAGTAAAAATTTAGAACAGGGTTGTTCTGATGCCTATGAAACTTCCTGAAGCAGCAATTCCCAATTTTTCACATCATAAAACAAAGCATTTTTGCAAGCATCTAGTTTAGGAAAAAATAATCTGAAAATAGCCACATAGTTCAGGAGTTTACTATTTTATTAAGCGCCATTTATATAGAAAAATAAACCAACACAACCTCCCTCTCCCTCTGTCATAGAACTCTCTAATCCTCCACCAGTATAACCAACAGTTATATTGGCAATAGAATACTGTAGCTGAATTATTCTGGAACACTGCAAAGCAGCCAAGAACTTTGAGTAAACATTAAAATGCTCCAGCACACAAAGCAATCTTGAAGGAAATTCATTACTTTCTAGAACTCTCTTGCTTTGACCCCTTGGTTTGAGGACTTGACTGTACCAATAAGATCATCTCAACTTGTTCAATCCATCCTAGAAACTGGGCAGAATGAAAATCTGGGTGCTCTGAAGCAGATTTCAGAGGGAAGAATATAAATTTTGTCTCTTCACTTAGGTTCAACCACAGCTTTTTGCTAATTTGCTGTTGTAGTTAAATGAAATATAGCAGAGAATTTGTAAAGAGAAGCCTATTATTATTTCAATAACTAACTCTGGCCTTTCTTTCTATGCACAGTTGTCACAAGTGCCTCTTTTCAGGCCTCATCCAAGTTCTGCATTATCATCACCAGCAAATTTGATTTAATATTAGACAAAATTTACAATATATATTAAAATTATTTTTGCATTCAGGTTCCTGTGTTTGCAGCACAGTCTACCTCTTCCAGTTCATCTTCAGTGAACTGACTTCTAAACAGCTATGTTTCTGCAGCTGGCTATGTGAATCTTGAAGAGAGCAGTTACGAGGCTGGCAGAGCTCATCAACAATTAAAGTAACTTTGATAATAAGAAAACATATAAAAAAAATTCGAATCACCACACTGCTACATTATTTTAATCTATACAAATATTTTACTTTTTCTCATCCCTTTATTCGCTTGTAATGTTCTTAAGATCTCTCTCTTTAAGGAAAAAATAACCCCCAGACTAGGGGCAACATGTACAGGAACATGACCACAGCAATTAGAACCTTAATCCAGCTCAGAATTCTTACCTCCCCAGGTACTTCCTACTTGTGGAGCAGCTGATATAGGATGTACAGATGGATGAAAAGTTGGCTGCAAATCAAGCAGATCATTTGGCAGCTTTGAAGTGCTACAAAGATAAATTAATACAACTGTTTGAAGTACATCACAGTTTTCAACACAGGAAAATACTAGCCACTGTCTACAGTAATGAAAGCTTTGTTACAAAATGGTTATTATAAAATGGATAAAATTGAACCAAAATCAGAAGGGCTGGTGAGCTCCATATTTTCAATTCTGTAAAAAAGTGTTAATTTAGCAAGGTAAATTGTATGTTATGCCAAGAGACTTCTGTTAAAGCTGTCCAAGACACAGACAGGTGTCCTCACAGTCCAACACCATGCTAGGAGATGTTATATTCAGAACTCTTCATCAACTTTTAAAGTCACCTCATGAAAACTCTATAATACAACAAAAACAGACAGACAAGATGAACTCTAATGGGCTGCACCACTAAAATATTACTCTAAATTCCACAACTCAGATCTTTCCACTATAATCACTGCTGAGAAACTATGTCACAACGGTGAGCTATTAAAGAACTTTGGGGAAAGCAAAATGTAAGAGGCCTTGAAGCACTTGATCACATATCAGGCACGTGAATGAAAGCATATTTAAATGCACATTTTAGACCATTCAAAACCAAATTGAGATCTTATAACATCAAATGGAAATTAAGAGTGAAGGCTTATATACAACTGCTGCATTAATTTAAGGAGTCAGACAAGAACAGTAAAATTCATCCTCTTGCAGAGAGTTCATTTCACACTTTAAATAAGTCTTGGGAAAAACGAAAAGAAAAAAAAAAAAGAAAAAAAAAGTACTGCTCTTCTCCCAGAAACTTTTAGGACATGAACCCAAATCTGCACATACGTCTTCTACTACACACAGAAGCTAAATCACTGTGACATCCAAACATCTCTCTAAATGAGACCAGCACAAGAGTTCAATGGCTAGTAGTGACATCCTAGATCTCCGTATATTTTCTTGCTCAACTAAACACTTGTATAATTCACAGTTTTTGGTATCGCATGATTCATTTCAGCCGTGATTGAAATCACATTTTGCCACTACTGCTCCTATTAAAAAGCAGCACGGACTGGCACTGCCCTGGAATGTGAGCAGCTGAACAAAGATAATTTTCAAGGTAAAGCTTGTTCAAGATAATGACAGGGATTAACCATAGACATTGCATCTAATAGCAAACCACTGAACTTCTGACCAAGCATATCCCCTTCATGACAACTCCTGCTTTAAAATCTGTTCTTTGTTCATAGCAGTCATTCTGCCAGCAAGTAAATTTGAACAAGAAAAACTAGCATTTGGGGTTTTTTTGCAAGAAAACACTCTTGTCCTCACTATGTAGCATTTCTGTCTGTTTAAAGAAGATTTATGTTTCTATGTTTCAGACCTCTTAAGAAGCAAGATCAGATACTCAAGTTCAAAGCACACACCCATTTCAAGTTTTCTGGCCTCTAAAAAGCAATTAAAAAAAAATCTTTTTACCAGGAAGTCTTTCAGTTACTAACACTGACAGATTCTCTAGCTTCTTATATGTGACTCAGCTATTTACCACATATTTGGTGTCAAGTAATTACCTACAGTAGGTTTCCAATGGGAAAGAAAGCTGCAAAAGAGCAATAGATTCTTATATAAGCTCTAACAGAACAACTAAGCAATCCCTTCAGGTTTAGGATCATGCTCAAAGCAAAAAATATGACTTCAGAGTGTGGACTCCTTCTATACTGATAAAAGCACTGTACCTTCTGCTGCTGCTTAGTTTGATCGGTATTTTACAGAATGAAGATCACACACTTGCTCATACCAGCAGCTTCTGTTAGTCAAAGATCAGGATTAGCATGCAGTGAGTACTCTTGCGCTTTCTTTGCAGGTCCTTGCAGAAATGTTCCAGATACAACACAAGACTGGAAAACCTGCCTCTCATTTCAAACCCTGTTTCAGGCTTTTCTTTTTCTGAAAAACTAGCCAGAATATTTGCCACTCTACCTTTAAAGACTTAGAAATGCATTTTCTTTATGACTTCTCAACAGAATTTTTACTTGACTTTTCTCAAATTTACTTGTAAAGTTCTTTGATGACAAAGCATGTGTGTTTTACAGTTCCAACGGTCTGGCTTACAGACTAATAACAGCTACAAGGGCTATCAGCAGTCAGTTTATACCAGAAACTTCTGCAAACAGACAAGAACAGTTTTATGTTATTTATTGCAATAGGCTATTTTCCCATCAGCTTCACTATAATTTCTTATCACATTGCTAATGTACTCTACACCCAACCAATCTTGTGCAATATGCACTCTGTGGCAGAAGTTAAGAGGAAACCCTTGCTGCAGCACATCTCCCAGTGGAGGATTCAGCATACCTGTTAGAGGAGCTAGGGGTAGAAAAAATATCAATGGCTGGTGTAGTCATTATACTTCCTGCTGCAGTTGACACAGGAGAAGCTGCCGTGGTTAAAGAGGTATGAGGCTTCTTTGCAAGTTCTTTTAGACGTTGCTCCTGTTGGGAAAGTGAGCTAGTATAAGAAATCTGAACATTTGTGTGTATGACATCAGAGGTAAATAAAGCAGAACTAAAGATTTATTCCACACACTAGTGATAGCCACTTATAATTACAAGAGTCAGTGGTGCCACAAATGCTTCAGAAAACTTTTTTAGCAAACCCTCCACAAGCTGTACCATCTAAGTACACACAATTCTACTTCCAGTACTTTGCCAACAGTACCTGTTCAGTGTTAATAACTCTGTTTCCCCCTTTGCTTCTTTAAGAATACTAATAAGCTATCAACAAGAACACAGGAAAAGCATTTTCAATTAAAAATTCTGTATGCTTACCTTTAAAGCTTTTAAGAGAGCCTGTTCTTCCTCTAATGCAGCTTGTTTTTCCCTTTCATCCACTTTTGTGAGGGACAGGCCAGTGCTTGCAAGGGAAGAGACTGCATTGGAAAGGGTGGTAGCCCTGAAGTAATTGGACAGGAGAAAAGCTGGCTGTTAACACAGAACACGTGATAGCAGCATCTGAAGAACATGTCGCTCGTATCCACCCAGTCTCCTTCTGAGAGAAGGTGGATTTGTAACATTTGGCTAGATCTTACATTGTACAAGTGAAAAGTTGAAATAAGATACATCATGTGAAATGCAAAATTAAAATGCACAGAAATCCTGCTGTCTGCTCTACTGGCTTTTGGATTTTCCACCTTAAATGCTTCCCCTCCAAAATGCATCACAAAATTCACATTTGAAGCCTTTGCTCTTTTCCTGTTTACCTAAAATGACATTATTTGTAGGCACACAGCAATCTGCAATCATCTGGGCTCCATTTCAAATTGTTGTTAATTTAACAGGCTTAGTGAACAAACTACCAATGCTTCTAATATATTGCAAAGGAAATTTGTAATTTATCATCATGTTTAAGAGTATGCAGAAAGATTTAAAACAAATACTTAACTTTTAACAGAGTAATCTCACAAAAGAAAGCAAATATTCTAAAAAGTAGTGCCCTACCAAAATAGTGTCCTAATAGTCACTGCTGTAATGAACTCATAAAATATTACTGCCTCAGTTTTTGAACATGCAATAAAGAAATGCTATTTAATGTTACAAGTCTTACCCCCAAGATTATGCTTTGTTAAATTTAAACAATGAAATTTGTCATGTAGAGGGGACTTCTCTATACTGCCTGTTGTGTTTTGGAAAGCACTCACAATAATTTAATGCTTTATACTATATGCATTATGGCTTTCACTTCCAATTACTTTCAAAATTCATTCTTAATGTAAGGACTTCCTGGAATGATTTCCTTGCTTTTGACAAAACAGGGGTTAAAGCTGAGATGTAAAAGTCTAAGGACATGTATTTATTCATGTTGCATACCTTGCAGAAGTCCAATTATTAGTATAAAATGAACATTTGCAGGTAGTACGTGAAAGAAACTTAAGTTTCTCTTCAGAAGCTCAAGATCAAATGCTAAAAGTCTAAGTAGAGATGCTAGAGGAGGCCCTTACAGGTCCTTCGATTCTATTTCTGTTGACCTGGAAGAAACTGTTTTAAGATGGGACAACTTGCTAATCCATCATTGCTCAAACAACAACGCCTTTAAGGAAGCCTCCTCTAATACTTTGTCTATTCGAGCCAGGTCTTAGAAGCCCTCATAGACAAGTATTATACCCTAGATAGCTCAGCTACCTCAGGTGGCATAAAAGTAGCAGGATGGCTCCTGTGAAAGTGTTGGAAACAAAAAAGTTTTATTAAAAGGCAAAATAAAAAAGCTCTTTACAGAGAAAAACTGAGCCAGGGCAAGTGGTTCTTGCTCCTGCTAAAACACTTCACAAAAGTGATTTACTTCTTTTGTTCTCTTTTTTTTTTTTTCCCCTAGTGAATTGCTTAGGCAGGACTTTTTGGCTCCTGTCCTATTAGCTACCCTTAAGTTTGAGGTGAAGTCTCCAAGGTCCTATGAGGTATCTGTTATCCAAATTGAGGAGAAAAACTTCTGGGCTTTTGTCCTTTTTAAGGAGACAAAGGGTAACTTTTTTACTCTGTCAACAGGGGGCACATTCCTACACTCCTCAAATCTTAGTTTACAATGAAATTGAAATAAAACTGATTTAACACTCAATTTGACAATTGTCCAAAAGGACAAGGATATAAGCACCTGCTTGCAGCTGTGGAATCTTTGATTTTCTTCCCCTCTAGAGAAGCTAAATGTTGTTCCAAAGCATCAAGAAGGCTACTCGGTGCCTACAAAGAGAGACATTGGGGAATACATTTGAAGAAACCAATAGTTAAAATATTTTCAGAGAATGCAACTGTAGGGCAACTGGTACAACAGCTCTGAATACTTATACCCCCTCCTGGCATGTATGGATGTATTTAAAGACTTCAAGTATAGGGTGATGTATTCTACTCACTACATTATTCCATCACAATGATTTATCCACAAAGACTGAAATAAGTCAAGAAATGTTAAAATTAACAGCTAGGAAACAGCAAGCAGATAATCAGAAGCAGTCAGTATTTTAAGAGACACTAAGAAGGAAACTGTACCTAAAGTAATTTCTCTGTGCATGCTCTGCAAGCCTTCACATGAACTTCAATAGGCATATAGTCAAAAGCAAAGCTGCTAAAAACCACAGCTTTGTAATATCATGTAAGACTTTCATTACATGACCTCACAGATCTAAACTGCGTCTTCAAGCATGATGGAAATAAGGTTATCTTAAAATTCAATTAGAGAATGACAGAAATGTTATAAATATTTTACACCAGGATCACTGAATATAAAAGCCAAGCTCTGACAGGGCTTGGGTTTGATCACGAACTTCGAGATAACTTGGTTACAATGTATACAATAATGCCTAAGTGAGTACCATAAAGGCAGGTTTTTCTGATCATGCAACCCTAAAAATACACATAAATGCACTGGCAGACACATAATAGGTTTACCTACCTGTGAGAGATCTGGTATGTCTCCTCTGTCAATTCCAACTTGCTGTAATAAAACAAATGAGCTTTAGAACTTGTTTGCTTTTGTTGAAGGCAGAGATGCTCAGAAAGTAAACAACATTAACATGAAGTAATGCAAAAAACACAAACCTGTTCAACATAAATTTTAAATTTCCCAAGTCTGTACTCCCTAATGGTTGGTTGTAATAAATTCTTGTTAAATGTATACAAATTGAAGTAGGTGTGTTACACAGATATTTTAACAGAGAGAACCTTAGAAACAAGAGAGTAAGAACACAGTGTTTCAGAACCTGAAGAAATTTGCCTATCTCACAATTTACATGGCAAACTCTCAGACCTACTGATACACAGGATATATCTGATGAAACAAAGCATCAATGAAGTTTTGTAAAGCAACATTTTTCTAAAATGCAGATGAAATTTAGGATGTTTGCAGCAGGACATATACTATTACAACAGAAAGATCAATACTCTCCACTTCAATTAATGGTCTTATCGGCTGAAGACAGTATCTCTGACAGAGACACTGTCAGGACAGACAGCAAGCCAAGCTTGAAGGCTTATTTTTTTGTTAAGAGAGATAAAAATACTAAGGAAATAAAAACAAGAAGAGGAGCACACCTCAACTGAGGAATTCTATAATATTAGGACATCAATTTAGCAGTGCTCTAGAAACAAGAAGGCAACAGACTATTTTTAAAAAAAACCCAAAAACTAAACATTTTCCAAGGTAATTGCTTTTCCCTCTATGAGTAAACATACAGCAAGGTATCTTGAAGAAATCCCATGTTCATCTGTTTGTCTTAGTTACTTATTTCTGAAGCTGTTACTTCATCTAAAACTTCAGGTAGAATTGTGGGTTTCAAACTGGAATACAGCTAGAATCATAGAAAGCAGATCACCATGAAGTTCCTTTGTTTGTTTAAAGCAAGTTTATTCTTCAAAGAAAGCTCACAAGTATTCCATAACCAAAGAAATTTTAAAATTCACATTAATACACTCTCCTCAAGTAAAAGATAAACCAATAAGCACTCCATAATCAGGTTTTCCAATACAGTCCTCAAATGAACTAATCACCTGGGTAGAGATGAGCAACACAACCCTTGAGAGAACAGCAAATAAGCAGAAAGGAAGAAGCACCTGTTTTACGATAAAATAAGCACTTTACAAGCTGTTTCAAATAAACAGCTAAGTTGACTGACTTAAGTTTACCTCTGCAACTTTAAGGAACTCTGAGATCCGTGTCATTCTAGTGAGGAACTTCTTATATATATCAAGGCCTTCTTTGCATTGGTTCTTTTTCATATCAAAGTATTTTTCTAGAAACAGTAAGAATATTTACATTAAGTAAGAAATCAAGATTTGCAAAGGATATGCAAAGTAAAAGCATATAAACCAAGACGAACAGAAAATTTCCTGCAGATCTGTTATTATGATAACTGCAGAAGTCACTATGCCTAACTTGCACCAAATGACAAAAGCTCTGTCAAATGTGAGCTACTGATTCCATGCATGCAATTACACCTTATCTTGCAGGTATTAGATACCACAAAAACATAACCACCTTGAAGAGGACTATCAAGTTTAAGAATAGGTCACTAAAAGAAATGTAAACTCATCTTTTGGGAAGAAGAACAAACAAACAAACAAACAAACAAAGGCAGTTTTACACCTGGCAGTCAAATATCTACTCTATTCCAGTGGCCAGATATCAGGCAAGATTTTGATCTTCTCTGACAAGCTGATGCCTCTTACTATGGTCTGGTGCAGTGAAGTACAACTGATTAGAAAACACCAGCGCTGCAAGCAAGAGGTCCCACTCCTCTTCTGAAAAGCCCTTTCAAGGCCTGTTTCTTTTTTATTGAGCTTCACTCAAAGCATAAGTTGAAAGCAAGAGCATTACCAAGGGAAAGGAAGCTGACAGGGGCGTCACACTCGAAGACTGATTGACTTCAGATGGTCCCTTACTGACTTATTCTGGATTTTACTTTTCATTTTGCAAGCACTGGATAATGAGAGCAATCAGGTAGCTTCATCCAATCACAGCATACAAGAAAATCAAGTAAGCCAACAGATTACTTTCAACTTGATTATTTCCTAAATTTATGCTCCCCTTTATCTTCAGTATGTGCAACTGAAAGGGCCTTAACCTTGAATTTTTAATTCTCCTTAATATATAAGATATGCTCTAGGAATATAAAACAACCAATCATGGAAACAAAGCAACATTGAAGTTTCAATAGCCAAGCAATCACTGATGTTGTGACTGCAGACTTGCAACTGACAATAACTGATTCCTTTACTACAAACCACAAACTCTTTCTTAAGAAAATCCCCCAACCAACATCAATATTATAATTCAGGTTTGCCATGCAGTTCAATAAGACAAAATAAAAAACGAACAAACCCAAAACCAATGTACACAAAAATCCCGAACAAAGCAGTGTAAGAAAAAAAATTAGATTAATAAAATCTTGGATGGACTTTGCTTTCAGATTTTACCTATCCCTGGGTACAAAGCAATGTCAAATGCAACTGCACAGACAAACACTGGAAATAATAGTAAAATTTTGATGTTTTACAGTAAGACTGTTTCAGTTTCTCACGAGAGCAGCCCTTGTGAATCATTCACTGAGCTCCCCCCCAGAGCTGAGCATTGCAGAAAGCAGCTGTATTTACCCAAGAGGTTAATAATCCCTTCATTATATGCCGCAAACAGTCTAATGGCATCTTTGAAGAGGAGCATGAAGGCAGCATTAATTACACCATTTGTAAGTTCATTGCTATTAACCTAGGAAGATCAGAGAAAAAGTTAATTGAACTGGATTGATCTCTTACTGGAAAACTTCTAGTTAAACTTCAGCACACTATCTCAAGACAGGCCCTCCAGTCATCTCACTGGCTGTTAGCAGAAAGTAGCACCATAACTAACCAACAGTTTCTCTCACCACAGAATTAAATCAAGTAATTTTGGCAGACATTTTTGTTAAACAATGCTAATGTTAACTGACATAACTAAAAGACAGAGGGCATAAATAACCAGCTTTTCAACAAACAAGCAATTTTACATAAGGTACACAATAAAAACACAGCAATTCAGCACAAAGCATTCTCTCCAGTGAGCACTGCATCTATTTTTTCTGATTTCTTGGGGGCATACCAATGAACAAAATGATTTGTGCTCTTTAAGCTGTGCAGATAACATGGAACCAACTGAAAGACATTTAATCGACCTATTATATGTGTTTGTACAACAAGTTGACTGTATGTTAGAAATGTATGTGCTACTAAACTTACATTAAAGTCAAGAAGTGCATCCATTTGATTTTGTATAATTGGTACAGTTTTTAAGAGTTTTTCTGTGCTCATTGTTCTCATCACTCCATCAGCCCTGTTGTGAGAAAAAAAAAAACAAACCGAAAATTCTTCACATGAATTTTGAAGGCAATTGTTAGTAAGAAACAACTGAAAATACATCAGGTCATCAGAGAAACCATTTAAGTCTTTGCCATAGAAAGCCATCCTTGTGGTGTTTAGGAATGGTGTCTAGCCAATATAATAATAACTGTAATAACTGCAGTGCAGAAAGACAACAACTTATTTGGGCAAAATATTACTCCAAGATAAATTTTTTACTCAGAGAAAATGAAACCGATAGTGTTTAGAAATATAGGAGAGCTACAATGCATCAGGTAACAAAGAAAAAACTCCAAAGATTATTTTTTAAGCAATTTTTAATGTATTCTTTTTCCAATTATTATTTTGTGTCTGTTTGGATTCTTTTCAACTTTAAGAGGTAAGAAAGAATTTTAAAATGCAGCAGTACGTTTTTCAAGCTTTTTCAGAAAGATTCTAGAGACTACAGGAAATTTCCTTTTAATGGCTGACCACCAATATTTGGTTGTTTATTAATTGCTCAGATTGAATAGCTTAAGATTGGCTGCACATTTGAAAGACCCATCAAATGAATACCAGAAATATCCAAGAAAAGCAACAGCTAAAGAAGAGACTAAATCCCCTCAGTGACATGAAACTGCTTTCTGTAAGACAAATCAGACAGCCTTGCTGTTCATCAGCATGCACAGAGCAAACCAAATGCTTCCTGCAAGTGCAAATCTCATAGTGCATCTTCACAGAACAGTTTGTGGCTGTTCTCCAGGTTGGAAAGCAGTGGGGACCATGCTGCTTCCAGCTCTCTACTTGTGCTGTATAATTGCTAACAGCAAACAGCAAATGCAAGAAACTGAATGGGGCAGAGCATGGGTGTGAGGGCCTTGAGAAAAATGGAGTAGAAAAGGCAGATTTTGCCTTCAGAACAAAAGGCACAATTGCTGCCATCAGAAGAGTTATTCCTATTGGCTCACAGAAGGACCTCCAGGCACATGGTGCAGACTAAATAATTCACCTCATTAGACCTAAAACACCTGATAAAACAATTGAGTATCTCTCTAGAGCAGTTTTAGCTGCCTTACCACACATAAATCTTAGGTGTGGAAAATACTGTTTTTTGTTGTTGGCAATCCAAGCAACTCTAAAGGCAGAATGAGCAAAAGGAGCCCAGGCATGCTCCTTTTACTTTACCATCACACTTCAAGCCAAAATGGACTCTACAGTCTTAGCAAGGAGGCAGAGGGGATTTGGACAGTGTTCTGAGGCCCACTCCAAATGCCTTTACAACATTAATGAAAAATACCATTAGACAGCCCATTACTACAATTAATTCATTCAACAGTATTACATTCAGATTTCTGTGCATTAAGTTTTTTGTTTCAATATAAATTCACCTATATGGATGATATAAGACACCTGAATGTAAAACTAGTATTATGCTTTTAAACCTTAAAAAGCACCATATAAAAAGATAATGGACAAAGATGGAAAGACTCAACTGTGATTGGTACCTTCTCTCCAGCCTTCCCAAAGAAGAGCTCCAGATTAATTCCATCATTCACTACAACATGTAACTTACCAAACTACTGGTGCTCTGCACTGTGTTATTTTACATGTAAACAGGTACCTAGTCTCAAAATAACTCACTTCTCTTAAATGAGCACACTTTCCAGGGAAAATCTGAATTCCTGTCAACCAACTCAGGACAGCATCTGCTGCAATGTACTATTATAAGTACAAATTTACACTACCTTCACAAAGGTAGTAAACATCAAACAGATATTTTGTGACAAGAACAGAGAAACACCAGGAAGGGCTGCAAAGTGTTTCACCCGTCACGTAAACCTTCCAGAGCTACAAGGACAAATAAATTGCATGGTCCTCTATATTACCTAAAAGGCAAAGTATATAATCTATTGTGAAAGATTTGTTCAAACTTCTACTTTTTTTATATAGACTTACATGTATACCATCTTTCATTCCTTTATATTAAACGGTTAATGTTTAAAGATGAAAAAAATATAACAACTGAAGTAAAAAATTTTTTGCAATATACATTATCGGGCAGTTGGGCCTTTGTGTGTCATGGGAGATATTCAAAAGAGAAAAGGAGTCATTATTGTCTGTATTAAGCCTGAGCTAATGTCAGTATTTTTCACTAGAATTACAGGACATACGACAAAACCTCAAGATCAGTAGAACAAAATGCAGTCCTTACCCTCTTTTTACTTTTGTGAAGTCAAAAGCCACTTGTCTATAGGAAACTGCCTTTTCATTCAAATACCTGCTATACCGCCTGATAAACGTTGACATGTCATAACCTAAAAAATAAGTTTCAGGGATTTATTACTTACCTAATCAAAGAACAAAAATGTTATTCAAAATAAAGTGCAAAATATTAGCACAAGACAGCTCCAATGACTATGCAAAATTGTGCAAAAATAAGCTGAAAATAACTGCGTACATTATTGTATTCACCATGTAAATCAAACAGACAATACCACAAATATCTAGAGAACCTCAACTATGTACAAGTTTACACTTCACTTCCTAAGGAAATCACTTCCACAAGCAAAAAGAAGTAATTTTTATGCAAGTCCTTTTATACTACAATACAAATTACTATCAAAAAATAAAATTATGCATTCACAAAAGCATTCATATCAGCTCCGCAACAAGTTGTCTCATTTGCAACTGAATAGAAAAAAAAGGCTTTGATGGAAACACCACAATATGACAGAAATTTTTCTCTGTTAAGATAGCAGTGATAGGAAATATTTTGATAACTGTCAATCTAGGGGTACAGACTAAGAAGATCTGTTCATAGTCTATGCTGAGACCATAGAAATCAAAACTCAAAAAAAAGACAATTTGCTAGAGCCTTGGTTATAACTCAGAAAGTTTCTGTCCTCAGGTAACCACTTTGGCTGCCTGTTCTAGTACACTTGTGGCAAAGATCAGAAGTATATAAGAAGCAGTAGACAAAGTTAGGAACCACCTGAGGAGAAAAAACAATGCCAGCTACAGGTATGGTCAGAACTGCACTGAACTGCAGCATAACAATTTGGAAGACTATTTCAGTTGAAAAATCTGAATCAGAGAAACACTTATTTGCCCACTGAATTAGTCTCAAAGATAAATGGAATGGTCTTTGATCAGTTTTCCAAAAAAGTAATTTTAATTTTTTTTAGATACACTTCTTGTCTCACTGACATTATGTATGTACATATGATGCACTTTTTAAAAATTAATAATCAAAATTGCCTCACTTGGAGAGGTCTATCTCTATAGAAATAAGAGGAATACTGAGACCTGTATATCTAAGGAAGTCAGAAGCCTTTAAGTATGTCTGTTAGAAAAGATGCAACATGGTCCTCCAGCAGACCGCTCCCACCACACCATTACAGCATTTCATTTAAGAAATGCAGTCTTGGATAAAATGGACAGGAAAGTTACTTCCTAAATGACAAGGTTCGTTAGAGTAACCAAGTTGTCTTTGCTGTTCTCAGCACATTACTAACTTTGAATGAAGAAAAGATACCTTACCTTGCAATCCACTTTTGTCTAGGAAATTGCTCAAGTTAAACAATGTGTTTCTGGACGCCAGATACTGGATAAAACGCTAGATGAAAGAGAAAAAATTGAGTACTTTTACTGTGTTACCAAGGAGAAGGAATTGCAGTAACAATACTAGAAACTTTTTATTCAGGTTACAAAATTCAGCTTTTATGCCTTAAGATTGACTTCAAATCTGGAAACTATTACAAAATCAGCTAAGCTATCGAAGTAAGCTAGTTATTTTTGATGCATAAATCTGTGAAAAAATCCAAGTAGCATTTTGTATGAAGGCCTCATTCAGTCGGAGTTTATTCTAAGCCAGAATATGGAACTCTGAAAAAATCCATTCAAATACATTCTCATTTTACATGTTCATAGTTGTTTCACTGACTTCAATTTTATAAAAACTGATTTAATATTACTAATTAGCCAAGTCATCTTTGCTCAGCATACAATTGTAATGGTACTTAGCTTAAATATGAAAATAGATAATGTAAATGTTAGTTTGCATATAAATCAAATATCAAACATAACAATTCATATAAAGCATTAACACTCTATCACAATACTTCTAATTATACTTAATTACAAATTATGTTTCATAAGGCGAATGATGCTATTTTCATCTTCTAAAGACACATTTCAGATTGTTGACACAATTTAATAGGGAAAAAATTGTACAGAGCTGCTACAAAAATAAGCCAATCATTCAGTTGCAAGAAACATTTTAACAAAGGACAACAACAGTGTTGATTAGTCTAACATGTACTACTTCATTACTTTCATTAGCATACATAGGTTACATAGAAAAAAGACTGGAGAAGAGTAAAGGCACTCAGTACCTAGTTATAGAGGAATTAAGCCAAAGTTGGAGGCACCATCTCTGGAAGTATTTAAAAGACACACAGATGTGGCATTTGGGGATATGGGTTAGTGGTGGGCTTGGCAGTGCTGGGTTAGCAGCTGGACTTGATCTTAAAGGTCCCTTGCAATCTAAATGGTGCTATAGTCAGTTTGCACTCTCATTGTTCAAGTACTATTTCCAACTGTGAAAAATTTCATCTTGAGCAGCAATCTTATCATCAATACTTCTGTAATATATTTGACAAGAAAAAATAGTTTGTAAATTCTGTTCTTAATGGAAAGTATTTTAGACAGTGGTCCCATGAAATACATTTAATTGCTATGAAATATTTTGTTATCAGTTTAAAAGTCATATGACTCAAAGTGCAAGGTGTTTTGAAAAGTGTCAATTATCCCAATGAAAAAGTTTAAGCTGCAAGCCAACAGCAGAAGTTTGCCCTCTTGTGGCTCAGTTAGCTTCACAGAATAGATTTTCATCCAGACCAGCAATAACCTGCAAGTGAAACCTGTGTATGTTTAAAAACTTAACCTCTCCCTCCAACCCACACAAGTCAGTCAGAGGAAGCAGTTCCTCTGAATGCAACCTGAAATTAACAATTTTGGTAATTTGCTAAAAGCATCTCAATTCCAAAGTTCATATAGCTTACCTTATTCTGCAGTAAAAAGGAATGTTTACAAAAATTTTCTAAGAAAGCCTTAGAAATATATTTTTTTTCTTCGTTTTAAAGGCAAAACATTCAAGATGCTGCTATGCTTGGCTTGGTATTTCAAACAATAAGGCCCCATAGGAATTAAAATTGTGAGACAAAACAAGTTTTTTCCTTTTTGTGTAACTTGGGGTTATGTTTGTTAAACTGTTCAACTGCTAACAGTTTGGTGTTATTTCACCCTGTCCTAGGGTGACCCTCAAAGCCAACTCACAGGCACACATTTGTTTTCATTATAAAAGATTAGGTTGCGATGGTAGAAATTAATTTAGAATCAAGTTATCTAGGAGAAAAGACCAGAGGGTTAGCTACAGCATGAAGGCAAACATGCTTCAATTTTCAGCCTGTAGAATCCCATGCCAGTTAATTTTTCTTGGGTTTTTTTTCTTTCATCATTAGAATATGAACACAGGAAAAAAGGACCCTCAGCATTTGGGACATTTACTTTTTACTCTAGAATTGCAAACTTTGAAGTAGAAACAGAGACAAACAGAAAATGAAACCTATGTTCATTCAGAGGAGGATCCAAAAAGTCAAACCCAAAGACTGTCTCACAAAAAGAATTAGTGGAAACATTTAGGTGACATTTACAGTAATGAGGGACTGCAACTGTTCTCAAAATAATACATCATTTTTGTATTACCTCATTTCCATACACCATTAGATGATGGGTTGTGATAAGAGATTTGAAGACCACTACCCAGCTACTGTTGGTAGTTCTTTCAAATAAACTATCCGCCAGTTGTGGGATGTTCACGTTCATCTCATTCGTGCACTGGATTAAATCTGCAATACAAAAATTTCTGCTGTTATTATCAGTTCTGTGAAGGAAGATCAATAATGCTCCCCAAAAAAATCAGTACATTCATTTTATGTAGTAATACTTTTGACAAAAACTGAGTGACTTTCCAGAAAAATAAATATTGAAAAGCAGCATGGCTCTGGTCTATCAGAACTTAATAATAAAAAGCTAGCTCTGCTCACTGCCAAGATTCAGTTTTTGCAGCTGCCTTAGAAGGCCCTGGAACAGAAGTACCAGAATGACTTACACTACCTCTGACTAACAACTCTGAGCTTTCAAACACCTAAAGCATTAAATAGCAAAATAATTATTACATGGTACCATTTAATTAAGTTTTACTGGAAGATTATGACTAGAATTAACTGTAATCTCAGATTTCTGGCCTCTTAATGGATCGGTAAATACTTTCCGACACTGGTTCAAAGTGAGTAATATAAGATTCAAATACTACTTAGTCTTGATACAATGCAATCAACACCTTCAAAAGGGCAGAGAAAATGCTGAGTGGAAAAAGGAGCCTCTAGCAACAATGCCAGAAGCTGACAGATTAATTTAGTTCAAACAAAGTTGGATCATTAACCAAAAAGATGGTTAAGGAGCACAACACCTGAGGTTTGGCTAACCAAAACAAAGCTTTCCAACCTCTGTTCAGCCTGGACTTCTGTCCCGCCTATGTAAATATGGGGAGCTATACTTTCAGTGCAACCAACAGAACAATGTATCATCATCCAATAACTTATTTCCAAAGGCCGATGAAGGAAGGGATGACTTAAGATCACGACACTATGTTGACAAATACAACAGAAACAACTACAAGATAATACAGCCGGTTATTATTTAATATGAAGCTTAATGCAACATAGTAGTCGTGAAATTTTTCTAGTATTACCACTCCAAAAACAAACCAGCAATTTTTACTCAAACTGACAGCCCTGCCAAGGGCTGTAGCTCAATAAAAATCAAGACTGCAGAATGTCCTATGCCTTCCTGTCTAAAGACTACTAAGGCATACTGGAAACACACATTTAATCTGAAGGCAAACATTTCACTTTTGAAAATAGTTTTGTATCTTCCTATGAACAATCAACCACCTTGAAGGACTGCTGAAAGAGCAGGACCTTCCTTCAGCCAGAGCAGCAGGTAAGCATGGCTACCACATACCCTGAACTAATATGGTGAGAACTGAAAAAAGCTGCTATTTACATGTTTTAAAGGAAGCGAGCAGGAAATGATTTCCACATTCATAAATGTAATGAGATGGAGAGATAAACATTCTTTTATCTACAAGTAAAATTGTGATGACTATAGGCATTCATGACCTCATTTTTAAGTCACGGTTATCTATTACAGGATGATGATTTGGAGCTGTTAAGACAATGCCAGGATATTACTCAGCAAGAGACGTGCTCTGAACTGGATCATCAAAACCAAGCCCTGCAGCTTCTTCACCTTCAGGTCTTCCCTCCTAAATAATAACATAAGCAGTTTTGTGCAAAGCTATCTGGCAGGAACATACATTAAATACAAAGGTACACACATCACTGGATGTCAAGTCATATGTTTTGGCATAAGAGGTGCAAGTGCATATTAGAAAGTGAGAATTTCTATTCTTAAATGCAACATTTGCCAACAGATCAACAGTAATAAAAAATACAAAAGAAGAGGTGGCACTTGAAAGTTCACTATCTAAAAATATTTTAAAAAACCCCCACCCCAAACAAATATCCAGTGTAGATGATATTTTGTGCTGGGAGAAATGTTTTCTGAAATGCCACTGAACTTTGAAATCAATATCTATTGCAGTGTATAAAAGAACACAGGCTCTGTAACCCTCAGAAAATCACCCCTCACAGGACTGATGAGTGTTTCTGTGAAAAGCATATGAATGAACTTGGGGGGGAGGATGGGGGGGGGGAGGATGGGGGGGAGGGGCGGGGACCGGCAGAGGGAGAGAGTACAAGCACATTATGAGGAACCAGTGACCAACTGAGAGAGAACCTTGGCAAGAAGAGAAGTACAGAGGCAACTCCAGCCTTCAGTGGAAGTAAATTTGCAAATGCAAACAAGGGAGTCACTACAATACTACAGTTACTATAAACTAAATTTAGTAAAACATGAAATTTTTCTCTCTCCAAAATGCTGATTGAACAGATGCACAACAATCTGGTATGTATTAATACCTCAAAGTATCTACACCATATACATCTCAGAAAAGTTACATCTCTGAAATTTCTTTTGAAAGTATTTTCATGAGCAATGCTAAAGGGGTAAGAAATATTTGCACAGTTACACCCAAATTAGAATGGCAATTTTTGTGCTAACTATACTATAAGCAGCATAGTACAGACAGCAGAAGATGGTATCCTTCATCCCACACTCCTGCACTACATCCCACACTGCATATACAGTGTTATTTATCCTATTCCCACAAACACCCTTCATTAAAGGAGAGGAACAAATATATAGTTATTTTCACATCCTACACTTAACACAAATTGTCTCACACCCACCTATGAAAATACTAGCTATGTGTTTGGAAGCCTAAGTGCCCCAAAGCAACATATCTCTAGACTGCTACTTACTGGAAATGCTATGAGCAATATCACAGGCAGGTGTATAAGCAAAGAGTACAGCACTAAGGGGAACAGCTTTCATCTCAGAGCAAAAATAGAAACAAACAAAATAATCAAGAAAACAAAGGATAACCCTTGGTGAAAGAGTTTCATTGATCATCTTGTCATGGGAGTCAAGGAGAAAGATTGAATACTTACTCCCATCAATACTACAGAAAGGAAAATCACTTTATGTGTTGACCTTCTGCATTAAGGCCCAGAATACCTCACAGCAGAAAAAGAAACTCTCCTTGGAAACAAACCACCTAAAATCATGGAATTCTGCAATTCTAAAATCTGTTAAAACTTTCACAGTATGAGACACACAGCATAAAGGTGTTAGATAACAAATGTCATTCCTTGTTTCAAAGAAGGTAGCAATTAGCAACAAGAATCTTAAGCTTGCAGCCGGCTGGAAGACTTATATGAGGGAAGCTTAGACAGCAACAAATGCACAGTCATATCCATGGATGTGGCTGGGGACTGCGAAGGGAAAGGCTACCAGGGTGCCCAGGGTGTAGAAGAACAAGATGCTCAAGAAGTGGTTGAAGGAGGTGGGTTTATTCCACCAGCAAAACAGAAGGCTGGAGGCAGAGAGGGGGAATATAAAGACAACCTTCAATCAGGTATCTCTTGGAGGTTCAAGAAAAAGGATGAGAAGCAAAAGGAAATGGTCAGGTAGCAGAGCCTGTAAACAGTCAGATCTGTTTATGTTCAGCATGGTTTAAAAGCTGGGGTTCATTACAAAACCTGAGATCCCTTCCAATCTAAAGCAATTTACAAATCTATGCAACATCTACAGAAAGAGAGAATGGAGGCAGGCAAAAACAGAGAAGTGACTTACAAAGTAAGTTGAAGTCGGAAAGAGTAGTCCAAAAGGTATTCCTAAAGATCAAAAACCTTTGACTTTTTAAAGTGATTAACAAAACATGTTTTCAGAACACCATTTACCTACCTACATTAAATCGTGTATCAAATTTCAGCACAGGTTTCAGAGGCAAAACTAGATTTTCCATGAAAACACTTGTAGCTTGTTTTTAAATAGTGTTTAGATTTTATTTTTGTTGTAACAGTTAAAGCTTTCACCACCAAGTGACTTTCACATAATTCAATTCTGTTTGGGTCTTTTTCCACCCAAGCAAGGGTTTTGCAAGGAATCATAACAAAGCTCTGGCCAACAGACATCTCAGCAACACTTGAACATTTGCAACTGCACCTGTACCAAAGCAAGCATATTGCCTAACCCTATTTGAGTTAACTACTGCAAAGCATACAGTACAATACTGTGCAACACTCAGGCTTAGAAAAATAATATACTCGCAACTCCCAACCAAGAGCTCTATAGCCTTTCAACCGTTCAGCCTTCATTACAGGAAAGAACAAGTGATTCATTGCCTTATGCTATTCATAGTTACCAGGTCAAAGAAGTATAAAGGTGCTGAGTACAAGCAGAGCAGGATTGAAGATTCATACACAAGAAAGAAGCAGCAATCACCTACACAAAGCAGTTACTACAAGGCTATGATAATAAAGTATGCTGTCTACGCCACACTAGGCATGTAGATGTGTATTAGCCAGCCCATGGTAACCATTAGTAACCCATTAGTCTTGACCCATGGCAAACATGAGGAAGTCAGGCTGGATAATAAAGCATCAAAGGCATCTGTCCCAAAGTACCCCGGAGAATGCATGTACTTTCAGCATGTGCCTATGACCTAACTCCTTGTGCAGCACCTCGTTCTGCACCAGGAAGCTTGGTAAGACAAAATTATAAAAAACTGGTTTCCTTCCCCACAAAAAAAAAGAACCACAAGGTATCCTGAATGAGTCTTTATGATTTCTTTTCCCAGAATCTTACTCATATTAATTCACAGTAAGATTATAAAGAACTGGGTTGAGAATAGCTTTTGTTAATGGTTTTAGTTTCAGATACAGTTTCAGCTTACCATGTCATTTGTGGTAACTTGACAAGCAGACTGAACGTAAGCCAGATTTACATACTTCATGTACATGCAGTACCTGATTATTTCCAATGGTTTACCTGTATCTCTCATTTTGAACAATATTTTTATTTGTAAGTATCGATCAGAAAGTATTTGCAAGAGAAAGATCTTCCAGGCCAGAAAGTATGCCCCACACCTCAGTTACTTCAAAATAGGTCAAGCAACTGTGACAGATATCTATTTGTTAACTATTGCTTCTTCATCTTTTACACCACAGACACTACCTAGAATAAGCAAGTAATTGGTTATATCCTGCAAGTTATTGATAGTTGTGCCATTTTAAAAAATATACATGTAATGGGAGAGACAGTATCCTTTCAGTAAGCAATTGAACTATTGATCATCCAACATGAGTAGGCAGATAGTACCAAGAACTAAACACATTACATTCCTCAGTTAAAAAATACAAGAATAATAAAATAATATTTAAGTACATATTGGTGTATCCAAAGCACAAGCCAATATACATCAGATCTCATTTACTCAGCTGGTAAATTTAAAATTTAAGTCAACACAGCAAACTTGTTTCTTTTTTAAATACAAAAGGAAATATAAACTATTTATTGCATGAATTAAGATTCACACTACTTATGCCCACATAGAGGAGTTCAACAGAACACAATTAATTTAGTACCTTTCAAACTGAAGAGATAACATGCTAGTGACTGACACTCTACTCACGAGAGAACACTTGTGGCTACTCACAATGTTAGAACATAGGACAGTGTCTATCCTTAAGATAATTTTATTTAAGAGTGTGCATCTGCTTAAGGCCATAAAAATGATTTTTAGATTTGAGCAAAAGATTTAATAATTATTGATATAAGGCTATTTTGCTCTCCTCTAAGGGACCATTTTCTCAACAAGACAAAACCTTCAAAGCTGACAGACTTTCATTCTATCATACTTTTGGAAATGTGTGGGGAAAATGTTGGTGTCTCAACCCAAAAGCTGAAACAAAAATAAAATACTAATGGAAAAGAAATTATTATCTGCACTGTCAATACTCAAGTTAAATTCCTTTTCTGGCTGCCTAGATTTCAAATCATATAATAATTTTCAAATTATACCAGTTTCCTCTATGTTAGGGTCTCATTTTCTTCTTGTTCTACACAAATATTTGATCACTGGAACAGAGCTGCTCCCGCATTTGGTCAGCAATCTTAACCAAAACGCAAATGGCTGAATCTAAAAGTCCATTAAACAGCTAAAACGTTTCCAAAGGATAGGTGAAAAAGCAGCAATGTGACCATTTTCCATGCAATGACACACTGTGTAGCAGCCGTTAACACTGCAGCTTTAGGAATTTGGTGAAAGATTTCAACTATCACAAATCAGCAAGTTCACATCAAATTGGTTAATGATATGAAAAATGACTGGTTTTATGCCATTGAGAAGTCAGTCACTTGACAAAAAATTCCTTCTTTTGATTTCTTCTTGAGAAGACAGTTACAGCAAGCTTTTACTATTTCTAAACAAATTTTATAGGTTCAAGATCAACATTCCCCTACCTACCCCTAAAGAGCTCATGATCCATATGGCCACACAGATTTCAAATAGTCCTGTTACAAATTCTAGGAAAGCACACACACCTGCCACATCTTTCCTTCTGAATTTAGAAACTGAATTTAGCAGCAACAAAGCTTTTCATGGTCTGTTTTTATTTTGTTGTTTACTGAACTAGAAGTGTCTTTTTAACCAGAGTGGTTCACATGAAATGTAACAAAATATTAGAAATATCTAATCTCCGTATATTAGATATTTTTCCCAGTTGTATTTTTTTTCTTCAAATTTCTATAACAGATCATCTTCCTTCCTTGAATAATTGGCAAGTCAAGGTAGTCCCTTATTTTCAAAACTTCAATAAAAAGTATCAAGCAGAGTTTTTCAACTGGCTACAGATGACAACAGATATTTTGGATTATGGAAGTTATTTTTTCTATTCACCTTGACACAATGACTGTGAAGAGTGTGCTCTAATTTTATCCAGTTACAAAATTAACAAAATTGAAATGACTTCACAAACACATATCAATTTTATTCTAGCAAAGTGCTTTGAAAAGATTTCTAGAACATATATAGACAATGTTCTCTAATATTTAAATACTTGGAGGACTTAACTGTGCCATGAAAGGACACTTATAAAAAACTTCAAGAAATCAGAAATACAAAGATAAGAACAAAAGAAAAAGGTTTCCTGTAAAATCTATCATTAAAATCTACTTGTACAGATTAACAGTTCTGATAGCTGCAAACCCTGACACATTCAGATCTGATTCTACACATTACAACTGACATTTTAAAAGCAGATAACTTAATGCAAGCATATGGTAACTTTCTAAATATTTTCCCACTTCTTCTACCAGTGATGTCCATATTTAAATATGGGAAATAGGATTAGAATGTTCCTGGATGTAAGTAAGTACTTTTTATTATAGAACCAAGCAATTTGTCTAAAAATAATACTCAGAATAATTCTGAACATTAATGCAAACAGCTAAAATTGTAATTTTTAAAAAATGGATTTCTTCCTCAAAACAATATATTTGGCAACAAAAAATTAAACCTGTATAAAAACAAGGATACCCCAAATGACATACTGGAATGATCAAATGAAACATAGTGATGTTAAATTTCATTCTGAGCCACTCACTAAAGGACATTTAATATGCTGAATTTAATCTGAAGAATATTATATAACAAGCATGTATTTGAAAACTGAGTGAATACTTCAGTATTTTCCCAATTAAAAGAAAATACTTACATTTGCAGTTTAAAATAAAATATGCCGTAAACACTATTTGTTCTAAATGTAAGTTTGTTTCTCTTCTGAATAAAGCCATTTGTACCAAACCACTTTACTAGAAGTAGTTTACTACATCAGATTGCCCCTTCGCTTCAACAAAGTCCCCTTGAGAAAGTGGACAAGGAAATCTGGACCACACAGTTTTGAAATAATAATAAAAATTCCCACTGAGAATTCTTTCTCTGCATAGAAACAGCATCTTAACAGCTACATGCACTGACTCAGGAAACAATTTATGAAAGAGTTAAAGAAATCTGAAAAGTCTCATCCTATTCTGAGCTTTCCATGTTTAAAAAGAACTAAGATTTAATCTAATTTAGATTAGATAAGCAGGATAAAAAATGAAGAAAGAAAATTTATTATAATGTTGACTAACTTGCTCTATAGCCAAAGGTTTGTATTTTCATTTCATCAAGCTACATCTTGCCTTTTTCTTCCAATTCAAATGAGACTATCATGTTCTCTCTCCTACTTAAACCACTGTTTCTAATTGGAATTCATAGAAATTACTTTAAATCTCTATCAGTAACCCTGTGAACCCCGCATTACTGTCTCAGGTATCTTTTAACTCTACATTTTTCTCATATGGCAACACTTTGAGTAACTTACTACTTGTGTTTGAGAACTACAAAAACTAATTAACTGCAAAAAATAGAGTAAAAATTAGTTGGTTTCAATGAAGAATTCTCTGAAAAACATTAGTAGTGTCTACCAAAACTCAACAAACAAAGCATTGGTAAATGAAACAGCAAAAGAAGTTAAAATAAGGGAAGAACAACTCAAACCATTATGTACACAATTTTCCCTTTTCTTTATCTTAATTCCTACATACTGGAAAGTGCCACATTAACACTTCATTTAATATTCATAATGATTATTTAAACTTCTCCAGTTACAAATATTGGAAATGACAAGTGTGGCTATGTTATTTTTCGAGAATTGATTTCTCAAGATAGACTTGAACATCACTTTCGTCTCAACTTGCCAAGTACCTCCACCACATTTTAAAGACTAACATGGAAACACTGTTAAATATTGCCTCAACAGCTCCAGCCACAGGTTGTAAATATAACATTCTCATTCTCAAATACATTCAAGCTGAACACAAACCATAGCTTAACTCACCTAGATCTTCATCCAAGTTTAACACATGGCAGAAGTTCATTATTTTAGACCAACACAAATGAATAAGATATATAACTCACAGGATATGTTTTCATGACAACTCATGACAAAACAGAGTGCTCCCATTCCTGTCTCTACCTGCAAACATTGACACACTTCCACTGCATATGTTATGTCATCCCTAGTGCACTTCTCTGAACCATACTAACTTCTCAGAATATGAAAAAAGCCACACAAAACCCCCTGACCTCAGTGGTGGTGGGTGGGATAATGGGGATGACACAGTATAGTTTTTTCATTATCCTACCAGATAAAAAATGGCTCAAAAAAGACCAAAACAGGTGAAAGCCACAACAAGAAAAGGAGATAATGACATGCAAAGGTAAGAAGAATGAGAGGAAAAAGGGAAGTGGACAAGTCCTTCCACTTTTGGCACCAGTGAGTGACTGCTACTCAACTACCCCATTACAGTCATCCTCTGTTCTTCCAAGATGTCTGCCTTGGCCTTCAGTGGTTACTGTACATCTCTACAGTTCCAAGTTTTCTTACATTAATATTCCAAAGTCTGATGTTCTGGTGCAGATTAAAAAAGAAATTCCCTTTGTGCTTCTCAGAGGAGACTGAATATCCATACTCCCCATAAAAAACTTCAACACAAGGCAAAAACTACTGTTTACTTGCTTCATAAAAAAAATAATTTTCTTTCAACATTCCCTAAATTTTCAGTCTCCTTAATTCATCTGACCTTCTCTCAATTCTCTACAGTTTCACTGATTTATAGATATAAATACACACACAGATAAATACATATATATGAATGTATATATTTATTTATATATATAGTTAGTGTCCCAGCTGGATAATGGAAATTACTTCTACAAACATATGGAAGGATGCCCATCTTTCCTACATTCTCATGTTGGTGGTTTATAATGAAAATCAAGTGAGCCAAACCTTCTTGTACGGCTCCTGCACATTCAGATAATCTTTCTAGACTGAAGTTTTACACCTTCCTTACATGTTTAGACCTCTGCAAGCATTCATAGAGCACTACACCAATTTATCAGTGTAACTTCATCTTCTAATCTTGGTCTGAAGAGCAGTTGCACACATTCCCAAGACAATGTAATTTTCTGTTGATACACAGTGTGTACCAACATACAGTTACTAACAAAAAACATCATTAGAACTACACATGGACATATTCTCCACTTTAAGTATTCTCCAGTTGTGGGTAAAGTGATGTAAGCAGTCTGTATCAAAGCAGCACTCTCTGAGTCCACTGAATTTGAAAATCGAAGAAAAAACACACTAAAACCCATGGCTGTTACCTGTACCTATCAGTTGTTACAACAGGAGAGTACTTTAAAATCTTAAAATACTAATCAATACAAAAGTATCTAAAATACATTAGTTACCTTTCTAAGGATTAATTTCCCAGCTGCCACCCACTGTTAAGACTAAATTCTTCCCCAAAAATCAACAATCGTTTTAGCTCCCTAATACTAAGAAATATGCAAGACATGCCAAAACTACTGAATAGTTTTGCTCTACATTCAGTTCCTACATACCCCTTAAAAGCATTTTATCATGAAATCTAGTTCAAAATGATTATAAGCTCCTACACACACACCATTCCCACTGAAAAATATCAGTAAACTTAGAGCCTTGATCCTATCTTTATAAACATGCTTAACAATGAGCCTGTGAACCATATTCTAAAGACGATTCTTGATGGAAAGATGAAAAATGTCTGTATCTATCAGCCAACTACCATGACAATTCCTGCATAAATTGTCCATTCAATCTGAATATTTAACCCACTGGCCTAATTAAACCAGGGAAAAATCAATATTCTTTTTCACTGATCACATGCTAATCTCAATGCATTCATTAATAAAATTATGAATAGTTCTTTATTCAAGACTGTCAGTATTTCCAGAGTGCATGGCTGCAAACACTTGAGGATGTGCCCCATTTCAGGTTCTGACAAGCGAGAAAGCAGCTACGTACCCTAAGCGTTTAAGAATACATTAGGACAGGTGGTTGGGCAGGCTTTGATTTTGAATGACAGCCATTGGTTTGATATTGAAATCAATATTTAATATATTAGTGTCTAATACGAAATTACTATATTAAATATGATAATAATTTATAATAATACTTAAGCATTCAATATAATATTTATAGTGTGAATGGTCACACTTAGTGGGTGAATGGAAACACGATGAACTACACTAGGTGGAACTTTTTAACTTTGATGAAGACTAATTACTTTGAAAATTGCATTGCTTTAACACTGCTTTTATATCCTGCTGAAAACATGAAGGTATTTCAAACAGCCTGCATACAAGTGAGTTTATCCTATGATTTCACCTTAAGATGCATAGAAAAGGCACATAACATGGTTTATAGATAGCTGATAGATCAGTATGTGATGCCAGAGACACTAACCCTCAGGTCTCTTCATCACCACATACACACTGAATGTTACAGGAACAGTGCCCAAGCCATCTCCCTTTGCATACAGTAAATTTTTCGTTATAGTATGTACTTATAGCCCTCTTTTTCTGCTCCAAAGAACCTGTAAAAATGTTCTATAGCTATTGCACCTCCATACAATAAAAAACAAGTTGTACTAACAGACATGTTTTTAAAACAAGGCTCGTGAAACATGTACAAGCTGCTGTTGTACTGCCAATAGCACATAACCAATCCTTGCAGATTGCTCTGGAAACCTCCTGGATGCAGGCATAGTACCAACAAATGCCTTACCTGGCAGCTTGCTAGCAGTGATACAATGACATTACCGTAGCCCAGCCCACTGGAACAGGGAAACCATTTTGTTAATAGCAGACACCACTGAACAAAATATCCTCAATGAGCACAACTCTACAGTAGTTCTGCAGCAAGGCAACTTCTAACCTTACAAAAAGGTAAGCCTTTAATGTAACTAGGGTTCCCTTCAGCATCTAACCTTCTCAAGGAACTCCTAATCTCAACTTTAGCTCACCTGGTTGTATGGCTTTCAGATGATTTCTGTTAAAAAATACACCCAAAGACTGTCAAAGTACTTATCACAGAACCATAGAATGGTTTATGTTGGAAAACTTGACCTTAAAGATCATCTAGTTCCAACACCTCCACCACAGCAGAGATGTCACTCAGGTTGCTGAAAGCTCCATTGAATCTGGCCTTGAAAACTTGAACGGATGGGGCATCTTAGAACTTCCCTGGACAATGTGTTTCAGTGCTTCACCATCCTCTCTGAGTAAAGAATTTCTTCCTAGTATGCAATTTAAACCCACCCTCTGTCAGTTTAAAGCCATTTTCCCTTGTCCTGTCATTATCTACCCATATGGAAAGTCCTTCTCTCTCCTTTTTGGCAGTAAACACTTCTAGCACACTTTCTGAATCTAAATATATGTATCTTCTAAAGATACAGAGTATCCACACAAGTGAAATTTAGGTGCTTCTTAGATGTTTACCTTCCACAACCCTTTATTCTAAAAGACACACCACAAAGCAATTTTGTAGTAGTGATGTACCATCACAGCAGAGCACAGTGAAACTGAAACCAGTGAGTGTTAACACCAACCTGACCTCCTGCCACCACATTCCACTGAACAGATCTTCAAGCCAAAGAATTTCAAAGACCTTTGTTACTTTGGAATTAATTGCACACATGTAATTCACGTTCTTTTCTCTTTGAACAGCAGTGCAGCATCTTTAATTAGACAGTTTAATAGACAAAAACAAAGATAAGAAAAACCAAAGCCATCTGACCCGAGGTTTTCCTACTTCAATACTTTCTCATTTCAGTAGCTCAAAGGTCTTACTCTGGCAAAGTTGTTTGGAATATGTGTCATTCTCTCCCATTTTAAACCAAGATTTTGGAAATTAGATTTCCTTCTGGACAAAAACCTAACTCTGAGCATGAATAGCACATTTTTCCTGAATGCCTTTGGGAGCTGTCAGGAAGCATGTATTGAAGTTAAAGGAGTTATGCCTCTGTATCTGCCTTCCTCCATCAGTGCTGAAACTGCCAATGAAGATGTGTATATCTCATGCATGGTAGGACATTTCTTGGTAGATACCACCCTCTACAGCTTCTGGTTAACTAGTGGAAAAAACAGGGCTGCTTGCTTAACTACTGGAAAAAACCCAACGAAAACCTAAACTTGTAATTGTGTGGAAATAGATTTCCTTTTGTCAAGAGTCCAATATAATATGTTGTACAAAACAGCTGTGCTGTCAAGGGAGTCTAAAGGTGTGTCAGCATCTACTGCAGGTTCTTTTGCCCCTGTAGCATACTGGGTAAAAACCAACATTCCACATTTTATTGCTTCTCATGTATTTACACAGATTTTCAAAATTAACCTGATAAAGGGGGAAAAAAAATGGGAAATTTTTGCATCCAAGATCAAAAAGGTTTAAGCCATATTCTAAAATGGTTTGATTATTACATCATCTTCTTCCAACATCATAGAGATGCAAAAATTACTCATTTAGATTTGTTTTAATAAAACAGGCATCAAAAGCCCAATATATAAAATTACTGCAAATGATGCTTTTCTAGCATAAAATAAATAGAAGAAATCCAAATTACTTAGATTTTCAAAATTAGTACTATTTACTACAAAACAGTACAAATGCTTTTCCTTATAAATAGGACAATGCCCAGGTACTGGAGAAAACCTCCTCAGATGATAGCTTTAAAACAGATTTTTACTATGAATAATCTTCACACACATCATACTACAATCCAGCTATGCAGTATTTTCTATTTTGTATGGATAATCTATATATCTTACTTTTCTGTGGGTCTCTCAGGAAATACATACAGCAGTGTCCTGTCAGATGATCACTTACTCTTTTAGCTGACTAAACAGAGCTTAACAGGTCTCAAAGTAGCTCTGATTTAAAGGCTTATAAACAATGACCTAAGCATCCCAACAAAAGTGGAAAAACCTGAAAAGAGGGGAAAATAAGGCAAAGACAATTGAATCATGGGGCTAATAAGTGACAAACAAAACACAGATTTTATGAAGGCGGTTTGCTGAGGAATACTTTTTTCTTGAAGTTTCTATAGAAGAAGCTGGTCAACCTCAAAGTAGTAACCCTCAAGATTATAAACACTTGCCCAAAGTGTACTTTTTTTACACTTGCTGCAAAAAGTCCTTACCAAATCTCAGTTAACAGACCAAGGAGGAAATCAGTTTAGACTATTTGCCTATTATATAATATAATGAATTTTTTTTAAGAAAAAAAAATAAACTCCTGACAAAGTATCTCAGTTATTTGAATGATCAAAGCAGCAAATTCTCAAACTTCAAATATTTATCATTCAGTGAAAATCAAACATCATCCTTCTCCTACAAAGTGACTGGCAGAAAATCACACAGGCCAGCACAGGTTTACACAGTTGGGTACTTGAGCTGCTGTCTCAGAGATCAAATAGGCTAAATGTTGTACTCCCTGGTGTTATATGAAAACAGTTTTGCACAATGTGGCCGAGTTTTATCTTTCTCTATACAGAAAAAAAAAACACTCTGCACACCAGATATTTTGATATGACTTCTGTCTAATTCCTATGTGAGACTAATCTTCATTTTTCCCATTAGGAATAGGAGAAGGAAGCGTAACACAAATCAAGAAACTATTCCTTCCATGTCAATGTATTTGGTGACATGCAAAATTCTGGTCATTTTGGTTAAAAAAGAGTCACTACTTTATCAACTACCATTTTTTACGTAACAAGGATTCATGATACATGGATTTAGAGCACTTCTGCAGTCATTTCAACACAAACTCCATCAATTCCATACAATCTACTTCACTTTTTGCACTTAAAAGTAGGTGAACTCATTAAAGGAGATCTGTTACTGACAACCACTTTCATACCTTTTCTTTTGACCAAAAACGGATCAGATTTTGACATGAACTTCTAGAAAACTGGAAAAAGCAGAGCACAAGAGCTAAAAAAAACCAAAAAACCAAAAACAACCTGTCTACCCATAAAAGCAGAGATATCACCACAAAATTGTTTCAACTGACACTCATGTACTGTGAGTGTGAAGCTCTTCCATGAAGGGAGGCAGTCAAGCAAAAGTACAGCTAAATTCTTCCATTCTATTAATAGAAATGTTGGAAATGCCTGCCTAATTTAGTTTTTACTTCCTTTTTCAATTTAGACTAACATCTCCCATGAGATATTTGGAGCTCTCTGACCAAACAGGACTCACTCTGGCTCATCCCAAGCACATCTTCAATGCACATTTGAATAGCACTCTTTTTACAAGGGCACAACAAAACCATCCCTTACAGAGCATGTCCATGCTGCTCAGAGTAAAAGAGCAAAACCTCTGTGATAAGAGGTTAGGATGGCGCAGGAACAACCATCATTTAACATGCAGACTAAAAAGGAAGCTGAATTTTTCCAGGACCATACACTAAGTTTTACCAATTCTCAGTACATAAAGCAGAGGATCTTACCAAAGGGAACACATCCTCTTTACAGCAACAGCGTTATGACTGAGTTTCACAAATCCAAATCAGTTCTTTCCCTCATGTCTCACTTTTAGAGACTGTTCCCAAGCCCTTCATTAGTGACCATGGGGTCATCAAGTTTCACAAAGCTTCAGAGCCAACATGGAGTTTCAAACTTGTTAGTCTGAAACTGGATGGGTAAGGGAAATTGTATACAGAAAGAGCTCCTCAGTATCCACAGCTTTCAACTGGGAATTTCTCTTTTCCATGAACAAAGACATGTCCCTATCACAAACAGCCTCAAAGATAAACTAAAGCCAAGAGAAGTAGTAAATAACATCTGTCTTTTGGTTTTCAGTAAAAGGAAAGAAACCTTCAGCCAGATTCTATCCTTAAAATTAAACTGTTTCATAAGAAAAGCTCAAAAAAGAAAAGAACTAGTTATTCCATTTACTTCAAAGTAAGGTTGTTCATTGATTAAAACCTCAGAGAGCTAAAACAAATATGGAACTCTGGTAAAACTATGTGTTAAGACATCTTGTGTCAGCCCTAGTATATACCAAGAGACTCGCCACATTCCTGTCTACAGACTCCTCATTAACAGTTTAAAATAAGGACAAAAGCATCTCCTCCAACTCACTGTATTTTACTTACAGATCATTAAATATGAAGAAAGTCTCCTCATAAACTATGTGTAAACAAAAAGCAAAAAACCCCAGCAAAACAAGAGAGAAAATCAGACCCTAGAAATGCATGAGCTTCAAACACTTAACAATGAAATTCAAAGCATATTCAATTCAAATTCATAACAATGAAATTTCGAATTTCAGAAGTTATACTAAATGGGCTGCTCCCTAGTATTTGAGAACTAACACATAAACTTCTTTGGATTTCCATCCGCTTACACACCAAATTCAGCACTGAAACAAACTTCATATATTCCAGACTTTTAATGCAAAGTCACCTGCTTGGAAATTGATTTAATTTATGTTACATTTGATAGGCTTAAATGATGCTACATAGTGGCAAGGCATTTCAACTGAACAGGTCAGGAAAAAATCTTGGGCTAGCTTCTTATTAACTTATTAATATCAATTACTTCTTATTATCAAGAGCCTAAAAATAAGTCTGTATCCAGACAACCATTTTTCCTCAAAGCCCAACAAATAGTGTACTAGTCCTTGTGTATCAAACAGCTTACAGCTAAGAGCTGTGCATTCTGAGCTTTTCCATTCAACTGCTAATCAAATGTGACAACGTACTAAGCATGAAATATCCTTATTAGAAATAACTACAGTCCCCAAATGCAGAGGTGTTCATATTTGGGTTCACTGTTTTCTTTTTTTCCTATGATTAAAATCCACTTCACATGTATTTTTGATACTCTAAATCTTACTCTGCAGTGCTGCACTGTAACACTCCTGACTGAAATGCAAACACTCTAGGGAGAAATAATCTGTGAGGAATTTAAGACAGATTATTAATACATAACAGAAAAACTGATTTAAAGGATAATAAATCCAAATTCAGTAATTTGAATAAAAACCAGCTGATCCAAACATGGCTATATCAATGAAAGCTAAGGGACATGGACATCCAGAGAATTAATTCAAAACTGAAAACTACCTAAGGATTCCAGTATATTTCTAAACAGTAAAGAAACTTTACTTCTCAAGAGAATAAAAAACCACAAGGATATTATTCAAAAATACATTTTTCTTTTTTATCTGCAACTAGGATTTGAACTAGTTACGGTTCACGACGAATAAAAAGTAATTGCACATAAAACACCTGAAGTTCAGCCCTAAAACTTACAAACTGACATAACTGCTTACATAAATATTAAATTCAATTGCTCCTTGTGAGACAGAAGAATGAAGACATTTTATGAGTAAGCAAGACTCAATGAAACCAGCTTTACATCAACCCAGAAATTAAGAATTGCTTTGGGAACTACAACTGCATAAGGCTGCAATACATAATCAAGTAAATATTCCTAACAAACGGATTTATTATGAACACCAGTGGCTTCTGGCAAATAGAAAAGGGGACAGAATTAAATGTGATCAAATAACACCACTATTCTCTGTATGGAGACTTAACCATCACAACAGTTCACACAAGGTTTTACACTTCACATAAAAAATAAGGTCAGATCCAGAACAGAGTCACTGAGTAGAAAAATTCATAATGTTTGAAATAGGCTGCAATGATGGCTGAAACTACTATGATAATACTGGGCAGAGAGAGAAGGAAAGGGGATAATGGAAATTCAAGTGTGAGCCCATTTCCAATTAAATACTGACCCACTGGTCAGCAAGAGTGGAGGTACCAGCCAAATAAACCAAGTGCAACTGCAGACAAATGTAGGTAAAATGATGATGCAACTTCTGAACATATGGGAAGAAAGGGACATGCTACATAACAAAACGAAACCCAAGACTAAAAGTGCACACTTGAACAGCAAAAGAGAGGTACAGAAACACTTCAGGTCACTTTAGAGGTCAGCATCCACCCCAGAAAAGCCCGAACACTACCAACAGCAAGTTATAAGCAGCCCTTAAGAACACCAAGGAACATGAAGACACCATCTACCTTTTGACAGCCAAGCCATTCAACCTTCTCATCTGGCAGACAGAGTAACAAATCACAGACAACCAGACCTGCTCTGAGTGGATTTACTGCCAGGTGAAGGCAAAGACTTTTTTATTTAAATGAAAAATAAGTATTTTAAACATGCTTACTTCTGTCTATAGCTTTGTAGCCTGAGTTTAATTTAAAACTTTGTATGTTACACACTTTGAGTCAGCAATCTAGTTGACTATGGCAACTTCAGAAAGTTATGCTGTGCAGATGAATACCAGTGGGTTGGTTTGGTTTTGTTGGGTTTATTCTTTTTTTTTTTTTTTTGGAACAAAAGCAATTAAGGAATGATATGAACCTCATTATCATATTTTTGTAAATGGATAAAAGAATGTACAAAGTTGTTAACATGGAAAATTTGTTTATACACTAATTATTTAACTAGAAAAGAGTGTTATTAAGGATTCACATTTTGTGCTTTAAATTTTATTAAATTAGCTGTTCAAAAAATCAAGAAAGGTTACAAACAGTACAGGCACTTTGTTGATGTCTTAACACACAGCCAGCAAATGGAATAGCTGAGCTACTGCAAGCACCATATTTAGAGTAAATATGTGAAATACCAGAGCAGTTTCAACCCATGCAAACTTCTCACTTCCCACATCAGTGAAAGAATCACTACTGCTAGAATGGCACCGCTGCTGGAGCATATGAATGTTGTGACTGAAGGCCTGCTTGCTTGGGAGGAAACAATAAAGGACAGCAAGTAAAGATTTCAAAAGTGTCTTTTCAGAAGAAAAGATAAAAAGGAGTTGATGAGAACTCAGTAAATTAACATCAGTATGAATGAAAGTAGATAGAAGAGCTCAGAATGAGTATAATCCCCACTTTGGGAGGTTTTAAAATTTATTTTAATTTAGACTGCTTATGTCATGACCTGCATAAAAGTCTCAAGATTTCCCTTTATGCCACCACTGTTCACTCCAGTAAATTCTCTTATGCTTCATTGTGTGAATTAACTTGTCCAAGTCAAATTCTGATGTAGATCTTGTTCATTTACACCATATCTTCTGAGGTAAAACTTATAAAAGCCTAATTTATTCTTGTATAATATTGCAAATGATCCAGATAAGCATTACTTTAATAAAGCCCCTTTAGCAAAAGAGCACAGGAGATTTTTAGTCACAATCAGAAAATCCAGTGTATTTGCTAAATCTGTATGAAATGCTTAGCTTCATTAAGTTATTCTCACAGTTAAATACAGCTTAGTTCCCTAATTTCTAAAATCCCAATACCCGATTTGTGACATATTACTCATAACTTGGATTTACCGTTAGGAGATTTGAGATTACCACACCTTAGCACTGAATTTACTAAAATGATTTTTAAGTTTAGAAACTACCAGCCAATTGATAAAGCTCTGAATTGATAAACTAGACTGAAATACAAAGTAGAACAATATTTACTTCTTCATGTTTTGAAGGATACAGTCACTTTGAAGTTACTAAGAGTTCATAATCTGCCCATTCATGATCATACTTCACAATGGAGAAAATGACCAGAAGAGCAAGAAAAATACCAAGCCAAATAATTTTATAGCAACACAAGCTTCTTTCCACTTGATTGCATTCTTTTTTGTAAGTTACTTGTTGGCTACTTTTAATCGGCTGCAGATACAATCAGTAATAAAATCTCTCTCATACCCAAGTCTTTGCAAGATAAAAGTTAAGCTCCAAATTGCAACTACTCCCAGAGTTAAGACTTCGACCAACTGAAAATCTAAATGGTTAAATTCACATACTCATGAACACAAGGCAAAGTTTGCAGCAGAAGAGTTTGCTAAAATACTCAAAAGGACACATACTTGAGATTATTGCTTTAAACTAGTATTGCAAACTACTTGAAAATATTAAACAACTGCCCCAGTAGAGGGCTTCAAGACTTTATACACAAGTCATTTACAATTCTTACCTGATTTCTACTACCATGGTTGAGAAACAGCTAATTCAGTTTACAGAGAAGTGGACATATCCTACTAGCAGTAAAGCTAATATGTGTTATTTTTAAAGCATTAATTGATGTGTGAGATGTTTTGAGTGAAAATGTTTTAACAGTAGTGAGAAATTTCAATTTAAGAAAGCTGTTTGATAAATTAAGCTTTCAAATACAAAAGGTGTCTTGGCTTCAGAAATAACGTTGCGTTTTCCAGAGGGAGCAAGACATCAGTAACGTTTTTTAAGTGAACTTTCACAGAATTCTACCATCATCAACAAATCATGTACTTTACATACGGCAACAAATGTAAAAGTCAGGAAGCTTTAAATTCCATAATGGATAAGTCATCTCTTGTATTATTATGCAAACTACCATTACTTTGTGAGACAAGTCATTAGGGACAACTTCAAATTTTCACATCTACAAATCAAAAACTGATTTTAGGATTAGGAACTGAAGACTGAAATAGATCATTAGGTCACAGGCTGAACTGCAAAAGAATGTTTCTCCCAAGCGTCTCTTCTAGTAAATGCAAGAGATTACAGCACTATTAAAAAAAAAATCATTAAAAAAAAATATCTCAACTAGGGCTACAGCCCAAAGTTACATGAGACCTGAATAATCACTGCTACTGGGAAACAATGGTGGTATGAAGATTCACAGGAAGCTGATTGCAGGTGTCCTACAGCTTCTCCTCCTTAGCTCCTGCCTCTTACTTCATCTGAAGCAGAATACTGCTTCAGGCTAAGTAAAATAAAACAACAGCTGCACAACTACATAGCTATTCTTACTGCAAATGAGCAGCTGTAGTAGAAAGTTGTCCCTCTGGCAGCCAGGAGGAGTATGATAGTTCTCATACTCTACTAAAAGGCACGAACAAATATTCCAAAGGAATTCCAGTAAAAAGTAAGAAAGTTGGCTAAAGAAAGAAACTATGAAGGAATCAGAGAAAAAACTCAGAAAACTGAATACTTCAAAAGAAAGTTGCAATAATGCAATTATCTGTATTTGAAATAATTATAGTTACTAGGAACATTTCTAAGCAAAAACAACAATGGATTGCCTCCAGAAATTTAAGTCAATTACAGAAAGGGAAGCAAAGCTGCAAGAAACTTCAGGTGATTCTGCCAAAACCAGAGACAAAATATGAGTTTGTTGAAGCACTAAAATACCATAAAAGGAACGTGTTTCTGTTTCTACTGGAGAACACAGAAGTATCCACAGAACTAGGAGTTAATTCACCTCATCTCCCAGTTACACTTTAGCATGTAAAGGCACGTGAACCATTACAACGCTGGTTTTCCCAGCTTTTCTACAAATCTCTTGGGTGATCCAGGGAAAAGCAATGATCCTTGTCCCTCAGTTCTACAAGTTACCCTCTTTATACCATCTCAGTTTGAAATAGAAGCTATCCCCAGCACAAACATGAAGCAAGTCTTTAGCTGGGCTTTTCTCTATCCCAGTAGTAGCCTCTAGACAAAACCAAAGCAGCTGACATTAGTGACTTAGGAATTAAGTTCCCAACAAGCTCCTTCAAGTTTACTTTCACTTACACAGCTTCTCATAGACACCTACCCAACACAGGGCAGGGTTCTGATTTACTGTCTTCCTTAAAAAGACACATTTTCTTTCACAATAAGAAATCAAGGAAATTACACTCTGGCTCAATTATAGAGATATTTCCTGTTCAGAATGGATAATTACAGCATCACAACTTCCTTCCAAGTCATCCATCCACATTCTCATTTAAAGAGAGCTACTCCATTAGCTACAAGCAGATAGGGTTACTATGCCACACTCATTCAAGAGGCCAACCCTAAATGTGTATCACAACAAAGCTGTTTTAAGTACACTCCACAACATGCACACAAACATTTTTAAGCCTACTGAGCTGTCACTGCTACATCAGCTTCACTGAACCCACCCAGTGAAATTTACTAGGCATTAACTTCAGATATTTCTAATATTAATTATCCACCACACAAACACAAGCACACCACCCTCTCAGAATCATGTAAAGAAGGAATGAAATCTGGCAACAACTTTCCCAGCACCATTTATATTCAAACAACCTGAAGCACTTGTTCTTAGCATCATTATCCAACACTCAACGTGGGGACAAAAAAACTAACTAGAAAGAAAGGGTTATATCAATCTCCATGTGCAAGTTAAACCCACAAAGCAGTTTAGCGCTCCCACTGCTCAGATAGGTGTAAAAACTGGGACAAAGTCCTAGTGAAACTAGGTTTTCCATAAAAGAAATTCATGAACTATGCTTTGAGGGTTCCAAGGCTATTAAACTTGATTTCTGTAAAACAAGTAATCCATCACAACAAAAGCAGCACTCGAATTACCAAACAGAATCCTTATCCCAGCTCTAAGGCTGGACCTTCAAAGCAGAAGAAAAAACCAGTATCATGGATTCAAGTATACAGCCTCAAGATGATGTTACTACCTATCACAAGCCATGTCCACTTGTAAATTAGAAGTCTTTCTCTCTCAAACTAAACAACTAAGCTTTGTAATGGGAGAGAAAGCATTCTTTGAAGTATATTACATTTTAACCATCATGAGCTAAGGAAAAAATTCCTTTTTAACTTCCTTGATAAAGATAACCATCACTGAGGGAAATAGAGGTAACTCAGGATGGAGAGCACTTCAGTTTTCAAACTCCACACACTGTCAGGAGCAAGATAAATAAGAACAGGAATATAAGTTCACGAGTATCTATGGCAAACTTCCCTCCATTTTTATGAGTTAACAGAGGCTGAGCTAGTTAAATCTGTTTGTGACATCTCAAGCCTAATGAAGAAAGAATTGCAGTAACAGGACAGTCAAATCTTGAGATCTGTACAAGAAATACAGTAACAAGAATGTATGTCATGGTCACAGAACATGCTACAAAACTAAGACTTCATTACAGGACAGTACAAGAAAACTCAACTTATCCACTCACCAGGACACAACCTATAGTAAGTTTTACCTGCATTATCATAATAAGCAATAATCAGAAAAATATTAAGGCAGCATGCTGCCTATGAAGACAGGTATATTGTCATTTACAATGAGATGTCAATTAATAGGCCTTACCAAGTTAAACTGTTTGTTGTAAAAGGAAGAGATGCACAAACAGTTCAGAAGTGGGGCTTGAGTCACAGCTTGTGTAAAAAATATTTATTTTAAAGCATACAACCATAAAGGGTATGAACAAAGAAAAAGTTCAAAATACAAGACCATGTGTCATTTCCTGATGCCAGGAACAGAGACTTCTAACAAACATATTAGGGTACAAAACATCTAGCCATGGTCTATTGTAACCACTAAAAAGAGGGACTAATTAAAAAATCAAGTTTGCTTTGATAAAAATTCTCAGAGAGAGGCAGAAACTAAAACTCCTGACAGTCTAGAGTAGAAAAAGGAAACACAGAATTGGTCTTCTCATCCAGCAACTACCAGACAGCTTTCTAAGGAAGTCCAGGCACCCTTCTGCAGCAGCACCCTGGAGGTCTCCATTAGGTTGTCTCCCAGCAGCCCTGTTCAGAATATCACCCTTTTACACACACAGCCCCACCTGAAGAGCAGTTTTCTGGCCAGCTTCATATTCTTTTCAACAAAGCCTATGTCACAAAATATTTCAGCTCCTAAATGCCTTATAACTGAAACTGTACTTTTAGCACAATTACAGGCTAAACCTGGCAAAGTTTGTTTTCCAGAAAGCCTCACTTCTGCTGTGTGAAATCCAGTAACATCACGATTTCAATACATATGCCATATGACAAGGTGTTTTCTCTACCTGCCAATAAGTTACTCAAAGCCCAAAGATTTCCTCAGTGTTCTGACACCCTTAGCTAACCAAATATAACCAGACCACTCAGTTACTATCATCTTCAGCCAAAAGATAAAATGAATGAAGGAATACCAAAAAGAGAGAGAGGCAGCTGTTTTGGGGCTACCCTAAAAAATGTAACACATTGCTCTCAGGTACTCACAGAACAAGAATTTCTTAAACCTTTAACATGCACACATTTTGGTGGAAAGAAGAAAGAACTACAGTACAATTAATCCTACTACTATAATCTGGTGTTCTCATTTGGATACAGAGCAGTTCAGAAGGCACAAACTCAAGACTCATGAAGACTCAACCTTCTCCTGCAGACGTGGGTGGGAGGAAGGGAGAAAGCACACATATAGAAGGCACAGACACACAAATCTCTCCAGTATCTTTTATTATATATTTGGGAAAGTGAAACGGAGGGGGCTATCCTTAAAAGGCCTAGAATAAACAGATGCAAGACAATCAGATATTCAGACCAAGAACTTCCTCAGTCCTGTGACCTTACAGGACTGAAACTTAGCGGGAGAAACACTAGTGTGAACTTTGATGTTCATCATTCTCTTCATAATCACCCAGACGGATCACAGTTGATAGAAAACATTTTAAACCTTCCCACCTTCAATCTGTTCTTAATAGAAGCTGAAAAATGGCCAGACCCTGTATGGTATATTAAAACTATTGGATCCAGCTTTACTGAAGTTCTAAAGAAGTCCTCTTAGATACATCTTCCCAAGTGAATGAGACAGACTAGAAAGAAGACTAAGAACATCCTCACAGAGAGATTTGCCCCTCAGTCGTTTCACATATTTTCCTCCATGGAAGATTTACATGATTGTTTAAAGAAGTTTGTTTTGTTTTTTTTTTTTCCTCCTGGTAGATTACCTGGAAAAATAATTAAGATAACTGATGAGCTATTCCTTCCTGAAACTCCTGCACGTCCTCTAGAGAGTGGGGGAGCGCTGCCCTAGCACGACGCAAATAAGATCAATTAGTAAGGAAATTGCAGCCCATTCCTCTGCCTGGCCTCCGTGGTTCTCACTTTCCCTAAGAAAGGGGTATGGGGCAGGTCCTGTCCTTCAGGAGCTCACACTGTCCGAGGCCCTATGCATAAAGAAGACTGGCAAGGCCCCTTTTGGAGAGCAGATATACTGAACAGCCTCTCCCAAGCTCTCCATCGCCACGTCCCCGACCCTACGCCCCCGCCCTCGAGCTATGCCCTATGCTGAAACCCTGAGCTCCTCCGCCTGAGGAGGCTTCCCGTCCTCACGAGGCCGGTGGGATGGGCAGCAGCCCCGCAGCGGGACCTCGGGACAGGCCGGGCAATCCCGCTCCTCGGCGGGACGCTCGGGCAGATCCCTCGGGCCGCCGTTCCCTGCCGGTACTCACAGTCCAGGTGCTTCTTCTTGGGGCCCATGACCTCGTGGGTCGTGGCCTTGCACACGGTTTTCGAGACGGCCGAGCCGGTCACGCTGTGCTGCGCCGCCGTGATGCGGTCGGTGAGGCTTTGGCCGGACATGGCGGGTTCGCTGGCGGCGCTGGAACCGAGCGCGGCTCCGCTCCGTCCTCAGGGGCCGGGACGGGAGGAGTCGCCGGGGGGATGGAGCTGCGCGGGCTCCTCACCCCGCCGTGCCGCAGGCGGCCCCCGCTCCGCCCTCAGGGACGGACCTGTCACCCGAGCAGGGACCCCTCCTCCTCCTCCTCCCGCCCCCCTCCCCCGGCCGCCGTCCCCTCCCCCGGCCGCCGTCCCCTCCCCCTGCGCGCCCGCCCGGCCGGGGACAGGGACACGCACTGGGCGCCGCAGGAAAATGGCGGCGGCCGAGCTCCACCTCGGGCCTTGCCGGGCCTCTCCCGCGTCACGTGACCGCCCGGCGCCCCGCCCGCGTGACACGCACCGCCCCCCTCAGCGCCGCGGGAGTGGAGGGGGCGCGGGGCGGGAGCCGCTCCTCAGGCCGGGATCGCTTCCCGCGGCATCCCTGAGCAGCCTCCTCAGACCCTGGCTGCTCTTCCCTGTGGGGATACTCCCGTTCCTCTGGGCAGGCTCCCCTGGGGAGATTCGGTGAGCCCCTGTTCGGGTTCAGTGCCGGGTAAAGTCTCTGTGGAGCGAGTGGGGGGTGTCTCCGCCCCTGAAGGAAGTAGTTTTGTATTTCTCAGCCTGCAAAGTTTTTATGGAAACTCCTTTGGTGTCACCTTAGGCTAGGGAAAGCTCAAAGGGAAAAAAAAAATCTGTTCTTAGGCAGTGAAGGTTTCGAAGCCGGCTGGTTGCTGCGATCGGGCTTCTCTTCGGAGTTATTTTTATTTGTAAGCTCGCTAAAAATTTCTCGAATGTACATCATGGCTAGCATAAAAACACTGGAGGTTTTCAGGTCTTTTGTGATTTGCCTCCCACTGTTCTGCTAGTCAGCTAATGCTTCTTGGACTCGGTGGCTCTGTCCTTGGCAGCCCGGGATTTTGTACGAAGTTACTTGGTTTCTGTTCATAAAAATCAGAAACTGTTCCTTAAGGTGCCTTCTCCCAGCCTGGTACCTACAGCTGCAAACCTGGCTACGTGTATCCCAGTGACAGACAGTGAGGAGTGGCTACTTGGCGTCCTTAGCTCCCACCGCCCACTGCCCAAGAGCCGCCCCAGCCTCCAGCTATCTGCACCTTCCATTACCCCTTGCAACAGGGCTCTTCTCCTCCTCCCCAAACACACAGCAGTGAATAACACAGCAAAACCACAGGATTCCGCAAGTTCTTCCTCTCCCAGAAGTGCCTCCTGAGGAGCTGTGTTGTAAGTGTCCCCCATCCATGAAGCCACTGAAATATTTATTGGGCAACTAAAAGAGAAGCAGTATACAAATGATACTCAGCTCTGTCTGCCTGACAGGATGTGAAAGTAGGATTATCTGTTTATAATGTCTAAGGAAAATTGGTGTCAGAGAAAGAACATCTGGTGAAAGCTGAACCCAAATAATGCCATTTGTGTGTGTGTGTGTTTGTAAGGAAGGCTAGCAAGATGTAGAACTTGCTTGCTTTCTAATGCCAAGCTCTTTGAGGATATTGTTGTATTTGTACTTTTTGGCTCCTAATCTGCTTTAGGACTCCCAAATATCCATGCTGGGGAAATAAATCACTGATGTATACAGCAGCAGACTCTGGCATAAGACAGCTTTAGCGTAAAACTTCGCACTATGAAAGAACAGGGGCTGCTATAGGCTACTGATAAAACAACACACATTGGTATTTTTTATGCTAACTTCAGCTAGATCCTGGATTTCAACACCCCATTTCAAGCTGCTATCTGGAGAAATTCCATGGAATTGGCCTGAGTAAATTAGGCTCCATCAGTTCTTCTTAGATGACGCCTGTCACTTTCTCGAGGAGCAGTGAAACTATCCAAACAGAGGAAACTTGTGACTCTAGGAGTTTCTGAGACCAGATTTGGACAAAATATCTCATTCCTAAGGGAACAAAAAGTGACCTCGATCTTAAAGGTCCAAAACTAAAAATAAATTTTGCCTTTTTTACAGCTCTTCTTGTTCACAGAAAGCTCACAGTTTTACTCCACAGTTAAAAATTCTGCTTGTACATAAGCAGAAATGGATGAGAGAACTGATGGCAAAATGTATTTTGGTAATTATTTGTTGCTTTTTAATTGCTTGGGAGACACTTGATGCCATTACAGCAAGAAGCTTGAAGCACTATGGTAGATAATATCTGAGCACCTCCCAAAGATTTGGAAATTGAAATCAAAATATTATCTCTTTTCCTTTCCAACCTGAAGAAAACAAGTTTGATTAGCTTATAACTCATTTGCTTTTGTTTGTGTGCCTGGGTGTGCTTGAGAATGAAAGGAGGAAGGAGGACATATCTAAAGATAAACTATTCCAGAGAAAGGAGTCCTATGTTTAGTGAAGCAGCAAACCTAAACAACATTCTTTTCTCTTGTGAAAAGTTCTTCCATAATCTGGATGTAGCTCTTGTGAAAATGCTGTATCATGCATTCACAAGCTCTCCAAAATTGACAGTATTTATCTGGTATTCAACTATCCTGGAATGACAAACAAGCTAACAGATCTTTGTCTTCCCATAGTACTGAAAACCTAGCCTCAGCATGACCTCTGTAATTTATTATGTATATCATTTTCTTCAACAATTCATTTCCACTCGGTGAGGTGCCTGTCACACTGCAATGCCTACAGTCCACCAGGGTGATTTGGTGCTCCCAGTGCTGCTGGCATCCATGCTCTTCCTCCTTGCTTCATGAAAGCACTATTAGGAGAGCCATGGGTTGGGGGACACTATTAATTAGCTTCAGATCTAAGCCAGGTGTTTTGGCTGAATTTCAGGTCTATTAGAAATCAGCCCATCTGAACCAGAAAACTAGTGAGGAACAAAGCTGAGCATAGGCTGATAAACTGTTGCAGGCTTATTACCAAGGATTTGAGGCCATATCTTCTAACAGCAACAACAACAACAAAAAAAAAACAAAACAAAACAAAAAAAAAACAACAACAACAACAACAAAACTATCAACCATAATTTGGGAAGCTAAAGGGTGTAGTGAAGAGAAGTTGAAGAGAGAGAATAAGTTTGAAATAGGGCTGGGCATTGGAACAACTGAAGGGAAATGGTAAATGTGACAGGGCAAGGAGGCAATGGGGTGGAAAAGCAAAGGCAGCAAAGCCACCTGTGTAAGGTTGGGAAATGCCCTATCAGTGTTGTATAAATTATTTGGAAATAAGTTACAATCCAGATGTTTCACATGACCCATTTAAAGGATCACTGTGGTTTCATTTGCTCTTAAGTGTTATAGTATTTTCCCCAGCTTTTCAGGGAAGGTGGTTTTGATGTCAGCTCCAGGAATTCAGAATCCATTTGAGTAGACATAAGATGTAGAATAGTCTGCAAAAAATAGAAAACACCAGCTCCCCAAATGTAGCTCTCTATGACATTTGTCCATGTCTGTGGCCACTATACGGTCCATTTCTTGTGCACCTCTGGCAACAGAGAACTCCAGAGCAGCGGCACAGCTAGAACCAGGCCACTCCCTGACCATATGCAGAAATCTACAGTTACTGCCGCACTTTTTGAGTAGCCTAATTTTGCCCAGCCTAGTAGAACTGTGCCAGTTTACCTCCAGTGTATTAATCTCAAAACCATGTTCAAAGAGTTCAGCAAAGACTTACCCAATGTTGGTTTTCTGTGACTATAGTAAGAATTCAATATAATTTGCATCACCATAGCAACTTAATAAAATAGTTTTATGGACAATAAGGAACTTCTTCCAGCAATGCCTCTAAGAAGAGAAAGAAAATTAAACTAGAACAAAGAAAAATTATGGTTAAAATAACACTTGTTAGTGGCACAATGAAATGAAGTAGTCCAGGAGTATGGTTCTTGTTACTCATTCATGCTGCCAACAAGACCAGAAGCCAGCAGATGTAGGCAAGGTGTCCACGTTGCTTTGCTAGGAGGAAATGAGGCAACAAGATCACCGATCACTGCAATCTGGAATATTTCAAAATAGTCATGAAGCACAGTGTAGTTAGGATACTTTTTAAAGTGATATACCTCTTCACTACTCCAAATGTGCTTGTTCACAGGTTTCCCCTTTGCTTCACTTGTATCCAGCTCCTTCCTTTCCTGATCATTATTTCATGTTCATTCCTGTTTCAAATACATCACCGTTATCCATCCAATTACCCACCCTGAGTCTATCCAGAATTTTCCTGCTGAAACAGGGACATTCAGTTCTTGCTCTGCATTCCTCATATATCACCTGTGTTTCTTCAAGCTCCACCCTATCGTCACATCTATTCCAACTCACTCCTTGCAAAGACAACTTTCTCAAGTCCATAGTGAATGAGAGATCTCTTTCCCAATTCTCTTCCTTCTTTCTGGAAACAGTGACAGCTTTCAAGTTTCTTTTGTTCCTTTTACATTTCTTCTTTTGTGCCTCTCTCTGTAAGGCAAATATCCAACTTCCTTCCTCATACACAGTGTTCTAAGCTCTGCGGGTTGTGTCACCTTCTCATGCAGCTCCAGTTATCTAGTAGTCAATGTCCCTTGCAGTGCTGTTCCCTGAAAAGAAGCTGACTTTGTCAATAAAGAAAGCAGCTGCCCAAAAGCTAATGTAATTTTAACACGAGAAAAGAACATAGGAAGGGACAAAAGTGAGTCAGTACCATTGCACAGGAGGGGAGCAATCAGAACTAATTTTATTCACTTAGGAGCAGGATATCTGTGTAGGAGCTCCCAGACCTTATGAGAGTATCTAAGTAGATATGGACAACAAATATGATGCTTCTGAATCCTCTTGTGTGTTCTAACACTTTTCTCACCTTGTCCTGACATGAAACTTGCACACTGCAAGATTGATTGTGTCATTAATGCTATAAGCAGGATTCCTACCTGGCTGACAAATGCACATAGTAAATGTCTTTGAGTGTGAGAAAGGAAGGAAACAAGCTTACTTAAATCAGCAAACATTCCTAATGCACTCCTGCTGCTGCTCTTTCTTATTGTGGTTTTTTACACATCCTTCTTGGCAGTGGGCACTCTCACAGTAACTCAGATACTGAATAAGGAAAATCAAACCTTACAACACAGCCCCACCAGCATAGTAAGTGCACCTATACCCTTCCCCAAAATTTCTGTGGACCATCTATCATACAGGAAAAAAGTGGCCCCATCCCTGCTAGTGACACTTCATCCCTTCTTCCTAGTTTGATGTCGAAAACCTAGGGCCTTGCTGCCAAATGCTTCTCCCCATCATTGCAGGCTGGCAGAGTTTGTGAGACTTGGCAGGAGACAGCATTTGATAAGAATCCTTCTCTGGGCACCTCGGAGAGGGCACTGTCATTCATTTCACTCCCCTGCCAGTTCACAAACACCAAGCCAGCAGGACAAGTACAGGAGGAACTGCATTCCGTTTGGGTTCCTGTAACCTGGAAGCAGCCCCTACCATTTCCTTCAGTCACCTTTGAGCCAAAAGCAAGCAGAATACACTCCAGCCCAAAGGAATATTTTTAAGGAAAGATATAAGCAAACAAACAGGCAGGGTATCAATGGAACAGCCACTGCTGCCAAGCTAAAATTGGTACTTATGCTCACATTCTTGAACATATATATGTGCAGCAGAGCTTAATCAATTCCCTCATTAATGTTGAGGATCATGTGCTCATGCTCTGTGTCTGGGAAAGCTTTACACCCACATGAATTTTGATGTGGAGCTGAAACAAAAATGTTGACGCTGGCAATGCCAACTATAGAGAGTAAATAGCTGGGGCCTGCCAATGCTGACTTGAATGGGACTTCTCACCCAGAAGAAAACCTACATGTGAAAAGTATTCTCATTATCAGGTCTATGCAGTAAAAGTAAATCCTAGTTTTATTCCTCAAGCAAATAAATCCGTTTATGCCAATGAGTTGATTTCAAGCTCTGTATGGGTAGTTCCACTCTCTGGTCTTTATGTGAGATCTGAGTCTTGCCCACTGGAGTGAGTCAGGCTATCGGTGTTTGGCTCTGTGCTTCAGGGGTCAGTGACTGCACTTACATGTGGGCAAGACTTCATGCTGATTAAATCAAACTACTGCACTGAAAAGAACATTAACTAAATGCCTCCTAACATTCTGATGGCGTGTAAGCTATTCTAAATCTTAAAATCCATAGAGGATTTGTCCTAATTCATTCCAGTACACACAAGTACATAAATGAAAGTGCTTTCTGTTTAGTAAAATTGAGGAAATGCATAAAAAAAAGAAGTTAATGGCAATTTAAAATTGCTTTCTTTTTCAGGATATGAGAAACAAAGAATTGTGAGTAATACCAGAATGAATGTTCTCACCTTCTTGTCATCCTGTCTTTCCTAGTTTTGTTACTTAGAACTCAAAAAGCAATACTTTCTTAGTAGTAGTGGCACAGTGTCTTGATGACATGCTTCAGCCACAAGCCTTGTCTAGAAGTGATTGGATTATGTTTTGCTTGTCTTCTCCCCTGAAACCAGGGACAGATGCAGGCCAGATGTTAATATCAGGGACATTGCGCTCCCTTCACAACTCTGTGTCAGGCACCCACCTTTCTGACAGCTCAATGGCCTTGGGGAGATCCCACAGTGGAGGGCCAAATGCAGAAGAATGCATACTCACAGTCCTGACTCAGGCTGTACTTTCTCTACAACTCCCCACTGCTTGTGGCTAGTGTTGAGGTGCCAGAGAGGGGATGAGATGATATCCCCTCTGGGAACAAGGGAATTGCTAGCACTACACCAGTGGAGTGAGAGAGGGGCTACAAGAAGGGTAAAATTTCCTTGGTAACCTCCCAGTAAATCTGTATCAGTTTAAAGCTACAAGTGAATCTGGAAACAAACTTCTATGACTTCAGATCATAAGTCACCCACTGTGTTGAAAGCTGTTTGATGTGGATCTCTTCACTGGCAATTGGCTGCAGGCCAACAAACTCACTTTCTATGGATCACAAAATCACCACAGTTTTTACTGGTCACTTTTTTTCTGAAGGCAGGAATAAAGGGTAGTAGAGGATCTGTGTTTTTGATGCATTCATCTTCCTGGTTCTTCTCTTTGTACCACTGCCATGTGCTTTCAGTAATCAGTTAAACACACCTTTGCCTTTCATACAGCATCCCTTTTCAATGGAAGTCCAGACATGTTGGCAGTGCTTGCTACCAGAGGAGTAAAGAAGGAGTAATGATCCAAAAGAAAGTATTACAGTCTCTCAAATTGCACTGGGATATTCTCAAGTCAAACAGTAGCCCTCCATGTATTGGTATTCACTTCTAATATTCTTCAAGAGAGCCTAAAGACTTTGAGCATTGCAATAGCAGCTGAAACCTAGGAAGAACTACAAAAGCAAGATGCTGATGATTCTAGGTACCTGTGTTTTTTAACCCTTACAACAAAAAAAAAACAGTGAATGATAAAGAGCAAAAATGGATATCAGATGCATTGAACTTACTCAGATTAGATAACACAATTGGAGGAAAGAGAAGATACGTAGTTTGTGCAACGTCTTGTTGACCTGAAAGATCAGATTCCTAAAATAATATTTTACTAAAAACAGTTGTAAAGAAAACAGTAATGTGAGCAGGTAAAACCACAAATCAAATACTTTGCAGGTCCATATTTCATCACATGGCAGTATACTTTCAGATGCCAAATTCTGTTCCTATTGAATCTATGGCAAAATGCCCACTGACTTCAAACAGAATAAGTTTTGTCCCTCTAAGCTATGAGTATGGCCAACAATATTAATGTAGAATAGAAATAAATTGTATAGGTGAAGAGTAGGGAGTTGGTGCTGGAAATTTAGTGCCTGCTTATCTTAATCCCTTTCTTTTCAAATTAGCAAAACCCTTTTACTTTTAGAACATTATAGCAATCATTGCAATATTTTACAGTCCATTGGCTGAAGTGATTATTGCTAATAAACTTTATTTAGTAAATAGTTTTTTTAAATAGTTAACCCAAGTTTTCAAAAGCATTAGAAACATTCTTTTCAAACCAGAACTTTTTGATATTACAGCCAGTTTGGCTCAAGAAAGACCTTTGAACCTTCTCATTTGTATTCTCTTTCTTTTTACCTCTTCCTCTGTTGCATGATATTCCATTTAGTGAAGTTTATCCAAATCTATATTCTTAAACCTTATCCTGAAAGTGGATTTGATAAATCTTTGTCATTTATTGACAGCTCTTAGCATTATAGAAGGTATCTGTGCATGGATGTGGAAATTGATAGCATAAAGTGAACTACTGAACTTTTTTTTGCATTAAAGTAATTTTGCATCAAAACAAGCAAAATTGCCAGCAGTGTATCTGTAGTATTTTAAAATCAGATAAAAATAGGATTGCTGAATTCTTTAATTAACATAGCTGAAAGTTAGCCAAATCAGCTTCGGACACAGCAGGAGACGTACAGTTTGTCCTGATTTTGTGGGGAATGAATAAATGTAGCACTTGGCACATGAACTAACTGTGCAAAGTTAAAATATTACCAAAACATATTCAACTAAATCAAATATGGTGGTTTACCAGAGATTAGCACACATATTTTAACAGAACACAAGAGCACAATTTTAAAGTTGTGGGTTACCGAAAGAAACAAAATCTAGAGAAAATTATTACCAGTGACATGAAAATTCTGAAGAAAACTACTTACTTGAAGAAATCAGTGAGGTCCTTTGGCCAAACTCTGGTGTTCTTACTGATAGAGATTAACATCATCCCCTATGAACAGTTCTGTTCATTTGGGAATCCAGTCTTATGGCAAATGAAATCTCAGGGTATTTCAACTGGAGTGAACATTTTCCATGGTCAAGATGTTGAAACCCACCACTTCTTAATTTCTATGTGCCCATTTGCATTAAAAGGGTTTTGATTAGGTTAGAGGCATAATATTATGATGGGAAAAATTCTTTATTAAACAGAAACAAACATCAGTGAAGTAAACATGCTTAAAAAGATCTAGACTAAATGTAGTACCTGCCTGTGTATGATGGAACTTCAGTGTCTTACTAAGCAGATACTTTCTTGTAGAAATTTTAGAGGAGAATTCTGTCATTCTCAGATGTGCATCCTTAAGCAAAGAAACTCTCATGGAAAACTTATGAAAAGCCCAGTTAGAAAACCACCGATGAAATCAGATGCAGCTTTTGAAACAGTCCTGTAACAACAAGGTAAAGTTGATTTTTCAGTTTCACTGAGGCAGTGAGGACTGAATCCAGAGAAATTTCTTGAGGAAGGACATTACTACCCTCCCTGCAAAGCTTTACAGTTTTAAAGTGCAGTTCAAATTCCTGGTAGTAAGGTGAGAGGGATATTAATTAAATTAGTTCTTGTGGCAGCTGCTCTCCCCATTCACTTTTCTGTAGACAGCCCAGCTCAACTTGGGAGTAACACTGGCCCCTGTATGAGAGGGCTGTGTGCAGACAGGTACCAAATTTCTTTTTAGTGGCATTTTATGTCTTTAGAAATTTTTTTTTTTCTTCAGGAATTTTATGATGAAGACTGCCTCATTCCCAGATATAACATTTCATGGTTTTGGAAGAAACAGCTACCTGCAGAACTTTTCTAAATTGCTACATCCCTTGGTGTTTCTCTAGTCCAGATCATTTTGCTTCCTAGAAAGTACAGCTCATCCTTTCAGAAGACTGAGTTTCCCTTGGAAACCATCCATTTCCATGGATGGTTTGCCTGTTAAAAAACTTGCCTTCAGAAACCACAGTATAACATGAGCACCTTTAGGCAACAGTTCCCAACAGGGGTTCTGACCAAAATTAAGTTAGATAGTCCTGGGGCTGCGAGCCAGTATGAAGGGGAACTTGCAGTGAGGAGTTACTCAAAAGCCAGTTGGACTGGACCTTACTCTTTTACCAGCTTCCACCTTTCAGATGTCTGTGAGATGTATTCTATTGTCAGAGTGGGTGAGGATTATAATGGCTCACCCATTTTACAGACAATAAACACAAAGACAAGAAAGGCCCTGCAGATTAGAGGGTGAGGCAGAAATCTAACTTTTCCTCAAGTCAGGGCCACTGATTCACTTTGCAGCACACTCCAAAGAGCTGTGACCTCTTTAGGTGAGACACGATTTTTGGGCATAGTTCCTCAAAGATCCTCAGATGTCTTTTCTACACCAAACCCATACTCCTTTGGTGGGGGAGGTAGGATGACTCAGTCACTCCACAGGCTCTCTGTCACTTCTCCCTGATACATACTCTCAAGAAAAGCAGAATACATCCATGTTCTTTGGTAAACAAAGGGACGTGTGGGAGCATTTTTCCCCTTAGAGACTTAGAGACATTGCATGGGTAGATGAAGCAGAGCTGAAAACAAAGACCTAATTCCAGTGCTCTTGCAAAAAACATCTGGCCAGCACTGTCTCTTAAAAAAACAGACTGGAGGAATGTAAACATATGTTTGGCTTGCGAAGGAGTCGTTATATAAATGTTAATTATGAAGATTTCCCATGAGTACAAAGGCTTTTGACAGAACTTTGATTCCATGCAGGACAGAAGTATCAGGAGTCACATGCTCTGCCTTAGAGCTGTGCTGACACTTCTCTGAGTACTAAGAAGCAGCAAGGGCATTTGCTGTAGCACGGGAACAGAACAAGCTTTGATGATTGTAAGTCAAGTTTGCACAGCATCGTGTTGAAGAAACTCTATGTAATTAAACAGTTCCACTGATCATGTGGAGCATGTGAATATCTAGCTATGATCCCAAAATGGTAAGGCAGCTTCCCTTAGGTTTCTTAAAGAAGATACCTGAGCATTATTATATCATTTGGCATAGCAAGGGATATGGAGCCATTACATTTTTGCAGTTATGAGACTCAAATTCTTCTCTTTGTTTTCAACATTTTCAGCTGTTACAATGTGACTTTCATGCCTTTTTCCTCCACAGTCAGGAGATATTCAAGTTAAACTGACCTTTCCAAAGGAATGCTGAGGTTCTCACATGGCTAACATGACTCCAGGCTCCCACAAAGATCACAAGAACAGGGGACAACCTTAGGCTTTCTTTGCTGTAAATAGTGCCATTTAGCGAAGGGAGTGACTCACCATATCCAAAGTGAAGCCTGCCTTCAAACCATTGGGGTGAAGGCACCAGAGGACCAGTTTAATAATCACCCTGTTTGCATTGCTTAAACAGACACTGTGAACCTCCTCTTCTTCTCCCACTATGGCCACCCTTGTTCTTGCAGCACTTGTGCTGCTGGGTGATGAATCTGACCAGGGAACTTACCTGACTGAAAAGTATGGCTGATGTTTATCTGGCCTTTTTTGCAGTGTTACTTTTTCAGTTGGATCAGAGTTCCCTGTTCCAATTTGTGATGTGGCTCCAAAGTCTGTAAGCAGAGTAAAGGCAATGAGAGGTGGGAATGTTCAGGCAAGAGTGGGAGTTCAGGAATATGAAAACTTCAGGAATATGAGTCTTTGGTGTCCAGTGACTGAATATTGAACCTGCTTTGGGACTGATACCTTCTGTCTGCCTTGCCTGTTAAATGCTTACTGCATGTGGTGCTCTATAAATAATGTCTTTTGAAACTATAGCAAGCCTATTTTAAAAGAGAAACACAGTTACTGAATTTACACTACAATTTATCTGCCAACCCTCCCTCCCCTCTGGCTGAACATCTCACTTACATATTTCACAAATGCAAAACAGAATACTCCACTTTTTCCTCCATTCTTAAATGAAACTGTGAAAATTCATCCTTTCAAAATGACTAAGAAAGGCAGCAGGACTTCTGCTCAGGAAGAAAGAGAATAATCTAGATTTAAGGCTTTAGGAAATTTCAAACAGTGAGAAAGACTTGAAACATTTAAAAGCCAGGATTCATAAGCAAGGTTTTCATTGAATTTTTTAATGCATCAGAATTTCTGACCATATCCAAGGGGTTGCATAGGAGTTCTGTACTGGCATTAGAGAGAGTTTGTAGTCAAAACATAAATGAACACTTTGACTTAGTTAAGTTATTAATGCTGAAAATAACATTTTTTTTATGAGTTACAATTCTGAAGATGACACTATTCAAAGTATATTTATTTGCAGTAAAAATCTGCATCTGAAAGAGGAAATAATGGTTTGTTCATAACATTGGCTCTGAAATATACTTAACAGTGTCAGAGGGCCAGCTTTTCCAAGGAGATGATTCTGTGCATGCCATTGGTACCCAAAGAGCAGGTGATATATTATGTATCTTTGATCTATGGCTTCTAGCTATATTACCTGTTTGCCTAGTGATGTAATAACAAGGAGTCAAACCCTCAACTGTATTTAATATTGACTCACAAGCCGTTGTCACAGGCGAGCATGATTTCCTAGTGTCTTTGACACCCAGGAAAGAAGAATGAGTGAGACACCTATAAATCTCAAAGTCCTGTTTGAGACATAATAGAGCGAAGGAGAGAATATTATGACAGCGTAGCATTTACATGGTCAAAGTACTGCAGTTGTAATAGCATCTCAAATACCCTCATAAAGCTAAGGAGTAAACAGTCTTATCTCCATAAAGAAGCTTGCTAAAGGTGATATGCCCTGGAATTTATTTTAAGTAAGTTTAAGCTCTTCAGTTTCCCTCTAGAAACTAGTAAGCCATTGAGAAGCAAACTTGTAGCAGAAGTAAGAAGAGATACTGGGTCTTGCTGGGATTCAAGCCCATGCTACCTCACAACTATCAGAATTTCCTGTCTGAGAGGTAGCTGGAAGCTTTATTAAAGCTGGAGTTCATTAAGTTGTGTCTGCACAGTGGACCAGTTGTCTGGAATTTTTCTCCTGCACACTGTCCTTCATTTGGTGTTTCCCTGAAAAGAAGTAATCCTTGTTTCCACTTCTGATGATAAACCACAAGTTAAAACAAGCAGGTTTTTCTTTGAATGCCAACCAGCTATTATTATACAATTTGTTATCAGATCAAAGCAAACATGACCTTAGCCCTTGGACAGTACATCATAGTGCCATACCTTTCACATGGAAAGGAGGAGGAAGGGGGAGGAGAATGCATATCCTGCTTTGCTCTCCTGATGTGACTGCACGTACTTAAAACCATAATTATGGAAGTGGCTAAGTTCTTTGCCTTTCATACTGATGGGGTGTCTCCCTCCTCAGTCTATTTCTGGGTGCTGTAAATATTGCTCTCCATGTAGCACAAAAGCAACTGATTTGCAGCCTTGCAGTCTAATGACTCAAAAATGTGAGGACAGATAGAAGCCATACCCATTTCTGAAGTCACTTGCTCAGCAAAACAGTACAGGTCAATGCAGCCTTTATACCTTAGCAGTAGTCCTTGCTGCGCATGAGGGATCATCTTGTGAGAGGTGCCCTTCCCTCAGCCTGTCCCTTTCTGTGCCTTGTGAGACACAGACAGACCAGAGTTCAAACTTGCCACCTGTAGGAAGCCTTTGCCAAGAACAGAGGATAGTTTGCCAAGCTGATAGCTCTGTTGTTAACCTTTATAATTCTTTCCATTTTACTCTTTTCCATTAAAGCCCAATTTTTGGAAGTTAGTGGTTATGTGAGAAATTCAACTTTTGTGTATTTCTTTGGAAGGTTTCTAGTGTTCAGGTTTGCAAAGAAAGGACTTCTAAATTCAGTGCTCAGAAGTTAGGAGGAAGGGGAACCCCTCTCCATAATTGCTACCTATAGGAAATTGTGATATTTTTAAGCAAATTTCATGGTAATGAAATATGAGTCATGTTGTTTTAAGATCTGGGCTGCTGATAGTGCCTCTTTTAATGTCTTTTGCATAAACCCACAGACTCTTTCACATCTGGTCATAGACCCAGTGCACAGTTTGTGTTGTTTAATAGTAGTACAACAGGTTCCCTGATACCTGCTTACATCTCAAAAGTCATGTCAGGTAGGCATTGCTTGCACCTCCACAATTAGTAATTTTCCTTCCAGGTTAAGGAAGAGCTTTGGGCCAATGTGGATGGCACATCTCACAGGTGGTGGCTTTTACCCACTTTTCTCAATACAGTGTTCTCATCAACATTAAAAGTGAGCTCAGTACACAGCGCTCTTATTCTTCAAATAATTCTTGCTGTAAGGCTTCAGCTCAGCATCACTTGGGCTCTAAAGGTGATCCCTTCTTCACATGCTGTTCACACTTTTCGTGATAGCATTTTGAGCAATTACAGATACCTTACAGACTAATTTATCCCTCACAATCCCCCTCAGAGCCATGCAAATGTGTTTTATTACCCTTCCTTTACTGACAATGAAAGCAAGACATGGAGATTAAAGGCAATATTCTCTTTGTTTTTCTTTTTTTTCTTTCCTTGGAAAAGAGCCAAATTTATTTAATTCTAGCTGAAAGTGGAGGCGGAATGTCAAGATGTGGGGACTGGTCTGGGACAAGCTCCTCCCATTCCTTGAAGTCTTTTAAGAGCAGTTTTGCCACAGCTTTTGGAGATCAGGTCTCTGAGAGGTCCTGGAGATGACAAAAAGAGGTAAGATGGAGCTTTGCGATGATATAAATTTTCCATCAGTCTGAGTTGAAGGTTGCAGATTGTCACTGCAGAGACAGAGTTTATAAGGAGCCTGTATTTACAAGAACAGTGAGGAGGCTCTGAAAAGTGACAGGGCATCAAGTTCACTGAACTGAAGTGGACCTTGAGAGGAGGAGCTGCTGTTAAGGAATTGGGAGCAAAGACCATGAAAAGCAGGATGGTAGAAGGTTTGCTGTGATACCAGTGAGCCCTCCCTGCTCTTGCTGCAGCTGAATTGTGCCTGGCTTGCAGAGGGAAAGGCCAGTCCATTAGGAATGAGAAAATTGCACTGATTAAATCAAGCAGAATTTGGAATGCATTTGCAAAGACTCTAATTCCCAGTGAATAAGATATGCTATCCAAGTATGGTGGGGGCCAAAACAGGGCCTCTAACTTATATCCTAGTGGGAGTGTCAGAGTGATAGAGAGGTTTTGTCCCCACCCACTTAGGACAATGCATTCCTTGTGGGATCTGGATAGGATTCCCCAAGAGAATTATGAATTCTATGTTAGATGAAGAGCTCCCGTACTTAAAAAAAACAACTGAAAAAGTGTCTGACTGGTACATGGCAGAAAGTCTGTGTTCTTGCACTTTAATTTATGCCACAAACTAGTCCTCCTCCATCCAGCTGATTGTCTCAGTAATGACTCTAAATTCTGGAAAAGGAAGTAGATGCCTCTATACATTATCTATTTAAGACTCAGTTGACCTACCACTGTCATTCCAGAAGAGCAGAGAGATATACATGGTTCCTCTGAACTCTGTAATTCTGTAGATTTGTTTGAGATTTAGAAAACAGGGTGATAGATGTCTTCTAAATGTCATTGACAAGATAGATAGATGTTCCTTAACCTACCATTTTCTTTCAAAGTGCTACTGTCTGTTCACTGTTCTTGTTTCTTGTGTTCAGACTTGAGAAATACAAACTGCTGGCATATACACCACAGACAACCCTGATCCCAGCCATGATCCCTGACTTATCAGCACTCCCAGAACTTAATGGTAACAGTGTCAAGCTCTGTTGAAAACAGACGCAAAGAGAGTCCAGCCATCATTCACGTAGCTCTGTGCCTTCACTCCATATATCCAGGAGAGTCATTAGCCCAAATGTTCTGTCCTGAGGATATTTCTTCCTCTCTTCCTGTTTTCTTCACTGTATTTAGCCTGGTATCCAATCTTTCAGTTTATATCCTGATCTAATATCTCTGATCACTGTGGACAAAAAGTGGAAAAATCCCACTCAGGCAGTGCATTTTTTTTGCAGTAAGTGAGGTGAGGCACTGGAACGGGTTGTCCAGATGCCCCATCTCTGGCAGTGTTCAAGGCCAGGTTGGACAGGGCTTTTAGCAACCTGGTCTAATGGGAGATGTCCCTGCCCATGGCAGGGAGTTTGGACTAGAGGTTCTTCAAAGGTCCCTTCCAACACAAATTATTTTATTATTCTAAGGTTCTATTGCAGAAATACGTTCATAGAGCAGCTCATAAGCAGAATTATGCCTTTTCTGCAAGATGAGGGCTATCACACAGATAAGGCTTAACAGTTTGTGTTCCCTCTTTTTGCTCCCACAGAATTTCTTCCTGCAGCTGCACTTTTCCCCTCATGTTTTTATTTACCTTTGTCTCAACTGAGGCTCCACCACAGTGTGGGACCTCGTCACCTACCTCCTTCTGGCCTTGGCCAAGCCAGTCAGTTGTGTTAACAGAATTGAGCTTCACTGATCCCCAAATTTGTGAGGTTTCTTTTCATTTGTCCTTCTGCCCCTGGACAGAGCAGCACTGCTGTTCCAGCAGCTCGAGGGTGCTGGAAGTGTTGGGAGTCCTTTGCTCTTTGTCCCTCTCCAGTTCCTTACTTTTAATTTTTTAACTGTTTGTTGCCATGTCTTTCTTTCTTTTCAGCCCTTTCTTTTCTGTTCCCTCCAGTCCTTTGGCTTCTCCTTTTGTCTGCCTTCTCTCTTTTTCCATCCCTTCTTAGTTTCTGAGGGAGTGTTTTGATGGTGTTTCAGAGTTGGACTAATCCCCATCCCTAAGACACAGGGACAGAAGGGACAGTGGCCAAACCATTAAATGAAGAGCCATCTCCTGTTGTTTGTTTCACACCTGGCCTCTCCTAACTTCACCTCATGGCCCATGGTCTTGCACTGTAAGGGACAGTGGCCTAAAGAATTTGTCTGTTTGGTGTCACACAGAAACTGTAGACAGGCTTTGGGGAGCTGTTAGGCCTTGTGGGATTTAGGCTGGATAGTCAGTGTAGAACAGTTCCCTTGCTGAGAGCACAAAATATGAAGCTTTGGTGGAATGCAGGAAGGGGATAAAGACAATGCTCGAATAAAAATCAGAGGTGTGGATGATATGAAGATATTTTCTTTGTCTCTGCACTCTGTTCACAGCTTCATTCTTCTCCACCTTTCTTCCCACCAAGGCCATACTGTCTGTCCAGTGCAGTGGGATGCTTCTGCTGATACAGATGGAACAACAATGATGTAGTGATGGTGGAATTTCCAACTCCTTAAAAAACTCTGCATGTAAACATGCAGAGATGCTTTCTCTGCATGTTTAAATGCATAGCTCTTAAACCAAGGTACAGACTCTCTTCACATCCCTTATACATGCATATATGTCCTCTTTTTCTGAGTCAGGCTTTCAGACAGAACATTCTTGTTGCTTTGTGCTTGCTGTTCATGTCACATCAGTCATCCCAATGGATTTGTGGCTGCTGTGCATCACTGGAATAGGGCAGCCAACATGCACTGTGGAGGGAACCTGAGCAGCTGAGAGAAAGAGAATTTACTTTTACAGAATCATAGAGTCACTAAGGTGGGAAAAATCGATGAGCCCACCCATTAACCCAGAAATGCCAAGCCCAACACTAAACCACATCCACAAGAGCCACATCTACATGTCTTTTTAGCCCTTTAGATTAAAAAAAAAAAAAAAAAAAAAATCCTAATATCCAGTCTAAACCTCCCCTGGGCCAACTTGAGGCCATTTTCTCCTCTCACTTGCTACCTGGGAGAAGGGACTGGTCCCCACCTCACTACAACCTCCTTTCAGTTGTAGAAAGTGATAAGGTTTCCTTTATGGTATTTTTTACATGCAGTGCTCCATGTGAAATAGCTATGTAGCTGTAATGGGCCAGTCTTATGCCATTTACAGAGCTGTTTAAACAAAAGCCTGCCAACCTGAAACACTTAATTCTGTCTGCAATTAAATTTGATATCTACCTCCAGTCACTGTTGGAATCCTATGGCTTTTCCAGTGACTGCTAATGACTGATGAGGTGCCCAAGATGAGCTAGCTATTCCCTGGGTCATATAACCCACACACCGCGATTGATCGTGTTAACAGATTTTGGTGAGTGCACTTGAATATGCTGCCTTGAGATCTCCAAAATGCTTTTTTCAGTGGATGCTAATCCTGACCTACCAAAAAATCCATAGGTACAGTAAAGGCAGATTATGTTCTGCAAATCATACATTGGGATCTAGCCAAGTACAAAAGAAACTAAACAAGAGCCACAGCCAGGCCTTTGAAGGTAAAACAGTGTGAAACATTTGCTTCTGTTAAAAATACTCCAACTGCTTTTTTTGTGTGTCAGTCTTCCTGCAGAATCATTTGCCTCTATAGCATTTTTCCCCCCAACTTAGGACACAAAATACACACTCTGGATGGCTGCCAAAATGGTGAGGCAGCTTCTCTTAGCTTAAAAAGGACATCTGAGCATTATCAGTTGGATTTTGTCATGCAGTGAGGGGAATATAAGATTTTTTTGCTTCCCTAATGGTGCAGCCTCTTGAAATACTTCATACTGTGATTTCATAGCTTGTTTTCAGAAGGGGGTGGATTATGAGCTAGCCAGAAAACTAAAGCCAAGCTAGTTATCTCATACAGCTTGCAACATTGCTGAGAAGCCAGTTCCCTTGTGGCTAAGATTTTCCAAAGATACAGATTACTTGAATGCACTAACATCTCTAATTCTGAGTGGCCTCCACAAAATATCCCAGAAAGTCTGTTTCTGGAAAAACTGTGCTCGTCTTCTGTGAAACTGAACCTTTCTCAGTTGTCACAAGGTAAATTGGCAGTAACAAAAATCATAGAGACTTTAAAAATTTGGCTAAGTTATTCTTTGACCTTATAGTTATTATGCATGTTTTAAAAGACCCTGCAAATTTGTTTGAATTATTAGAATCTAGCAGCATTAATCCTGATGCCTCATCAGACCTGTCTTATTTAGATGTGGATTTAAGCAAGCAAATAAGAACCTCTTTAATATGGAAATTGGGAGCACTTGAGCAGAATTATCAATGCTGACTAGCTTATTTCCTGAGGTAAACATGAGTAGTATCTTCCCTCTTCCATTAACTTTCTAGGTTCTCAATAAAATATTCTAGAGAATTAGATTCTTCTCTGTTGCCAATTTGAACAGGAAACATTTAGTGCTGGTGAATAGTAAGTATTTTCCATATGCAAATTTGCTCATTTGCTGCCCCTTGCTTCTTGTTAAGGGAAAGGGTCATTTATTCTGCTTAAAGCTTTCGTTCAGAGCTATTCAAATTAACAAGATGCTAAGTGTTTTACTGAGGAGGGTCTATAATTTCCTCAGCCGGTACAGCTGGAAAATCGACATTTATTTATTCTCTGCTCAGAAATTACTGGTACAGAGATGTACATTTGCTATGTAAAATACTTTGTTAGTTTCTCAGCATGTATAATGATTCTGGGTCAGAGGTAAGAAGGTTAATGAAATATTTAAAGTGAATTTTTGCATAGCATTTCTTTCAGCACTGCAATGGATAAACCACAAAGCTAAGAGCATGTTTATGTAAGGTATTTAATCAGGTGTTTTTATCCTATAGAATGTATAGAGGCTATTATCAAGATGTTCTTAAACCACTTGAATGAGATTAAGCTCCTTATAAATACTCTTTTAAATGCAAATTTAAAATTTGCTTCTAAGGTTGTATTGATGTAGTAATGAGCAGCAGAGCTGATGCCTCTCTGAGTTTGCTTTGATTTATACTATTTTTGGGGCCAAACTGGCAGTAGTTGCTTTTGGGCTTGAGATTTTTAGAGGAGATGCACCTGTGTCACCCCTGTCAGTCCAAAATTCAGTGGAGCTCAAGGGCTCTGAGTATGTTGTATATATATCAAAGGCAGTATTTTTGACTAGGTCCCCTGGTCCAAGACATCCAGGCCAAGGCATTATGAAATGTTGACTTTTGTCTTCCTTGCAGAACTCTTCAAGCAATGGAATTTCTTGAATGTCACCAAAAGAAGTCAAACCAAGATGTGGACTGTTCCTGCTTGATATGCCAGGAGCGAAGCTAGCTTTCCATAGTTTCCCATGCTGCAGTGAGATAAGGATTAAAAACTGAGGTATTTGAACACTGTGAAATTACACTCAAATAAAGCAGTGGATATATTCAAAAGGGCTCTTTGCAAATAAAAAAAAAGTCACCACTTTGACACAGACAGGTTTGAAAAGAACATGCCAAGATCAAATAACAGCTGTATCCACTGGAGCTGGAACCAAAACAATCTGGTCCACTTCATTTTCTACTTCACAAACAAGGATTTTGGTTGATAAAAATGCTCTTAAGCCTTTTTAGCTGTGCGGTAGATACAAGATTGCACCAAAGTGGCTTTACAGGAGCAGGCTGTACTGGTGGAGCATGGCAACAGTTTAACTTTTTTCTAGGCAGTGAGTTTCTCACCTACTGATCAGGTTTAGAAGCATAGAATCATAGAATGGGTGAGAAGGGACCTTTGAAGATCATCTAATTCCAACCTCCCTGCCATGAGCAGCGACATCTTCCTGCCCTTCCTTCCTTCCAGCTTCCAGCCCCATCCAGCCTGCCCTTGAAAGTTTCTAGGTATAGGGAATCTACCACTTCTCTGTGCCAGTGTCTCACCACTCTCACAGTAAATGATTTCTTCCTAATATCTAATCTAAACCTGTTCTACTTCAGAAACTCCATTTCTTCTTGTGCTGCACTACATGCCCTTGTCAAAGGTCTCTCTCAAGCTTTCTTGTAAGCCCGAAGGCTGTAATAAGGTCTTTTTGAAGCCTTGTCTTCTCCAGGCTGAAAAACCTCTTGTCTCAGCCTTTCTTCACAGGATATGTACTCCAGCCCTCTGATCACTTTTGTGGCCCTTCTCTTGACCCGCTCCAACAGGTCCATGTCTTTCCTCCACTGATGACTCCAGGGCTGGACACAGTACTCCAGGTGTGGTCTTACCAGAGTGGAGTATAGATACAGGAACTATCCCTACAAGCCAAGCACAGTCTGAAAAAAACCTTGGGAGTCTAGATATCTGTTTTATTTCTATTCTTCATTTAGAGTCAGAAGGTGCCATCTTCAGTGAACTCATCATTAGCAGGATGAGAATGATATGGGACAAGTTTCTGACCCTGTTTCTCCTGTGGCAAAGCTGAAATAGTTCTGACTGTTGGGATATTTTGCCATGGGTGAGCACTTTTGGGCATTCAACTGTTTATTTAGTTCCTTCAGCAGAATCACTGATGTCAACAGCAGCCAAGCATGGCCTCAGTTGTCTGGTTACTAGATAAAGAAGACAAGATTGCAGTTTTGGGGGAGTTTGATACACACACAGCACCACTGATCTTCTCACAGTGGTGCAGTGTAGAAAGATAAACTGTCATGGTTATAACAGTACGGAAACCTAGCATCTGAGACAGAGATGGTTTAACTTGTGTATTTTTAGAGGCATCACAATCTACTTGTTTGGAATTTGTTTGATTGTTTTTATCTTTTAAAAATCTGAACGTCAGCTTTCTCCTTTTTGCAGCAGAGAATTTTTCAGCAGTTTCAGCAAACTAAATATACACCATGGGATCTTGAACAGATATGGTTTTCTTCAGGATATGTGTCAGAAGTTGGAGTTAATGTGTAGCAACAACAGAAATAAGTGAAAATTCTACCTTAAATGGTGGAAAAATGCTTTAAAAATGGGTTAAGACCCATTTTTTGTTTATTTTATGTAAGACTTACACACGTTCTCCAATCTCTTTTCCAGGATAAATGTAAACCAGACAAACTCTTTTTAAATCTTCTGCATGAAGAAACAAAGAACGACATCAGGCTTAAAAATCTCTTCCTAGATTCTCACCTGAGAAACATCTTGCTAAAACCAAAATTTTGCCCACCATATTTGAGAATTGTGGTCATTTGTAATTGCAAATAACCCAGCCATGCTAGCTGGGGCTCTCTATATTTTTAGCTTTATAACTGGATATGCACAACAAGTCAGTGTGTGCCTCAGCAAAATTGGATGACAGGAATTCACCAGCTTAAAAGGAGGATTGCATTACACATAAAAGGGAAAAGCCTGTTCGTTGTAAATGGTTTCATTTGTATCTCACAGCAAATTAGGTTCCTTCAAAATCTCCTCAAGGGTGTGTGGCATCATGAAGCCTTTCATCAGGGGCCCCAGACTGGGCTCTGCTTCCAACTTCTTCAGAAGAAGAACAGAACAAACATCCTTCTTCCACTGAGACGGATGTTTTCTGAAGGTAGAACAAGGTATCCTCTGTACCTCAAAGGGAGGAAGGATCACATAACACCAGGCATAAATGTGAAGTTACCAGTTTTCACAGGCTTTTTATTATTATTACTTTTTTTAAACCAGGAAGTTTTCCCACATCCCAGTCAGAGCTATGAAGTTCTATGGGTTTCCTCTGCTTTGGATGTACTGACATTCAAATCCCAGACTCTCAAACACAGTCATTATGTGCTGGGTACCTCAGCAGAGAGAGAGTGGCTGGTAGATCATTTCACTCTCATAACAGCCCTATAACAAGTACAGAAATGGTGTATGTGGAAAATTATTTATCAGGAAGCATTTGATGTATTTTTAGGTTCTCCTTTAAAGCAATTCAGTGGCTGGAAAGCAAGGGAGAGGGGATCAAATTCCTGGCACACTGCCAGTAACGTCTCTTTAGACTTTAGCTTTGGAACCAGCCACACATGAACTTTTTCAGAATTGTCAGCAATTCAGATCAAAATTGAAGCATCTTTCTTATGACACCATACGAGCAGCAGTTCCTGCCATTTTCTTCCCTTAACTCAATAGCCTGTTGTTAATCCTGTGTCAGGCATTGAACAGGCTGCCCAGGGAAATGGTGAAATATCTGTCCCTGGAAGTATTCAAAAGGCATGTGGATGTGGCACTTAGGGACAGCATTTCATGGTGAATATGTGTTACTGGGTTAATGATGCCATGTAGCTTGGACACTACAGTTTTAGAGGTCTTTTCCAACCTAGACAATTCCATGATTCTAATCAACTGAACAAAAGTTTGTATGAACTTTGTCCTATATTGATCACTCTCCAGAATGAAACAGCTTGGTATTCTTGTTGTAGAGTTCACCAGGAGCATCGAAAAACTATAGCAAGGGTCTTTTTTCTCTAGCAAACTGCCTAAGTTTAAATAGCTCACATTCTTCTGGACTTCTCTGTTCTTGCTTTAATGGTTTTGCACATTTTGCCTGTGTATGAAAAATACTTAGATGTTTTTTAAAGCATTCTGGAAAATTAATTTTTTTCATTCATGTCCAAGACAGGAAAGGGCATGATCAGCTCAAAGGATTAATAAAAAGGGATTTGAAGTTATTCATCTCCTAGGGATTCACTTCCAGGCTGCGGGTTGTAATGATTTCAAGACTGACCAGTGGCACACTGAAGAATGTTTCACACTTGTATTCCCATTGACCTACATGTGAATGTCTGTCACAAACCTCAGACCACATGGTGTTTTCTATAAATCTGTGCACATTTTCAAGATAATGGACTGAAAAATGAATGGTGTGGAAATGACCTACCCTTTTATGTGTGGAGGATTTGTTTCAAAGGCAGAAGAAAGTCATTTTATAGGTCTTTGTGACTGATTTATTATCTTGATAATTAAAGTTGTTTTCTCTTTTATATCTGTCGACCTGTAAACTCAGATTTTTTAGGCTGTCAATCTCATAAACTCATGTTTACAGAATAATGAGTCTTTTTAGACATTGTAGAAACAAGGACTGCATAACCAGCAGCAATGGAAGCTTTAACATCTCTTCCATCACACTGATATTTAGTAAAGCCTTTGACACCATTTCCCACCATTCTCCTGGAGAAATGGCTTGGATGGGTGCACTGTGGGTTAAAAACTGTTTGGATGGCCCAGAGAGTGGTGGGGAATGGAGTTACATGCAGTTGGCAGCCAGTCACCAGTGGTGTTCCCCAGGGCTCAGTGTTGGGGCTAGTCCTTTTTAACATCTTTATTGATGATCTAGATAGACATGGGGATTGAGTGCACCCTCAGTCAGTTTGCAGACACTAAGTTAGGTGGTAGTGTTGATCTGCTGGAGGGCAGGAAAGCTCTGCAGAGGGATCTGGAGAGGCTGGATTGATGGGCCAAGGCCAGTTGTATGAGGTTCAATAAAACAAAGTGCTCAGTCTTGCCCTTGGGTCACAAAAACCCCAGGCAGTGCTACTGGCTTGGGGAAGAATGACTGGAAAGCTGCCCAGTGGAAAAGGACCTGGGGATGTTTGTCAGCAGCAGCTGACCCTGTACCAGAATGTACCCGGGTGGCCAAGAAGGCCAATGACATCCTGGCCTGTATCAGCAACAGTGTGGCCAGCAGGACCAGGGCAGGGATTGTCCTCCCCTACTCAGCACTGGTGAGGCTGTACCTTGAATGAAAAGGACAGAACAGACCAAGAAACACTGATAAAGAACAGACCTTTGGCTCAGCCAGCTTCAGAAGATAATCATAAGCTTTCTGGAAGCCAATTTAAGTGCCATGCCAGAACACAGTCTAATTTTGCTGTTAAGCCCTTTTCCAGGAAATAAACTATTTCATTCAAGATGTTATTGCATTAAGCAGAAATGACTAAGGCTGAGATTCTGAGATCCAGTTCATGCTGAATATCACCTCACTTGACAGGCAGATCTTAAGTAACAAAAAAGGCATTCAAAAAGCAAGCTTTTAATTCAGTTATATTTTTAGCTAGGCCCTCCTGCTTACCTTTAGATATCTTGTTTCTTATCAGAATGAGTTAAAGCTTCATGGAGCATAAGATGAAGGAAAGCTGAGCTGCTGTGGTACATGACTTTATATACTGAGTAGGATCAAATGGGTGAGAAATTGGTGATGCTGGACAGGAAATAAGATCCTCTTCTCTTCCCAAAGCAATGCCCAAGTGTGGTAGTAAGCAGAATCTATTGAAAAAATACAAAATACAAATGTATTCACAAATAATTTAAAGAGTTTGTTTTACTCTGACTTCTACAATCAGAATTATTCGCAAGTAGTTGGATGGCAACCAGAATTTTTTTTCACAAGAAGGCCATTTCATTGTTCTGCTTAAAAAATTTCCGTCATTCAATTAGGGAGCTGAAACAATGTCTTGGACAAAAATGACATGTTCGCTGCAAAGCAAACAAAACCCAAAACAAGCTCAGTGGTTTTTTTCCATTAAAATTGCTGTCTTTCTCCAACTGGTTATCCCAGTTTAAATACTAATGGAAGCGAGGCTCAGCAGTTTCTGTCTCTGTCAAGTCAAAGAAAAATATAGCTGCAGAGAGCAAAGCTGATCTCGCCCAGGTAGCTTGTAGTGAAGAATAGATCCCTTTTGCAGTGAAGATAAAACCTTAAGCAATCGACCACACACTATGAGTAATGGATAAGTAAAGTATGCTAAGAAATGATTCACAAATAAGCCATAGACTGAGAGTTATTAATTGATTTACTCACTGGATTCTGACACATACCACATTTTTTAAGATTTCCTAACCAAAAAAGGCATCCTATTTGTGGCAGATTTTACCCAGAACTTTAGAGTGCCTCGAAAGAACAGAATTGCTCTGAATGTTGGGTTTTTAAAATGGAAATTGAATTGAAAAACCTTCCTTTATATGAAACATGAGGCCTTAACCACTTTTTTATCATTATGACTGCAGCACTTTTCACAGAAGTAGGGTGTTAACCTCTGAGATGTGGCTATGTTCCAGCTCTGATGTTTTTCTTTCTTCCTGAATTTTCTCTGTAGTTTCAGCTGGATGACGTATTCCTCACTTCCCCTCCTTTGTGTAATCCTGGTGGCATAGAATGGGAAAGACTGCTGTGTTTCCCCTACAGAGATCGCCTGCTGCTGAAAGGCAGCTAGGGAGGGATATGTCCACAATCTCCTTCCTAACACAGCTACATCTCTGGGCCTGGAATGAGTTTGGTTGTTTCTTTGGCAGTCCACAACTAAAGAAAGGATGAAGAAGAACTCGGGATGATTTTATGACCCTAAAGAGCCATTCAGTAAAACCAGGAAAAAGTTCATCTTGATATTGCTAATATTTCATAGGAAATCCACCTCATCCCAAGGTCTTATTTTTATAACCTCTCAGAATTTCTTTGCATAGTATAAAAAGAGACACATTCTTAATTCTTTGAGGATAACTTCTAAATCTGTTTCAAAGACTTAGTGGGGCAATACCTTGGAATTTAAATGCTTCAAACTTCTGAACAAGCCAGATATGATATTTGCAGCTGAGGCCCACCTCTGCTCTGAAGAAAGCCCATTTCACCAGTGTGATTTTATTTTTAAAAGCAGTTTTCCTGGCAGGCTTCTCTGCCTTCAGCCGATTACGTAAAGTAAACTATTGACATATGCAGACCAGTTGAGGCCATTTTCTCCATTAAATTCAAACCTTGTTTTAAAAGTACAATTTTAACATGTTGTTCTTTCTGAAATATTCCACAATATGTGCTTTCACGTTTGGTTATATAACATTACATTCTTTTACAATAATAAAGCCAAGTGTATTTTGGAATTGTTCACAGACTGAAGCAGTTTAGCACATGGGACACATCCAGATGTGAAAAAGTTCTGTGGCTTGGCTAGACATGTTACTAAACCTTTTCTCAGACATCCAAATGATGCTCAGGATGAATTTAGATTTCCTTTCTGAAAGGGACCTAGCACTTTCCTAGTATGCACAGGGAGAAACATCCTATTTCTGATGCTGGGCAATTGCAGTTGAACACAAAATATATTTTACTTAATGTTAATTCAGTGATATGTTAAAACTGCTCATGAACTTCACTTAGGTACTTATATAGCCTGCTAATGGCCTTGATACAGGAGAATACACAAATAATAATGCTGTATTGAATTGAATGTCTTCAAGCTTCAGCCTAGGGGCAGAGATGAATGACAGTAATGCAACAAGAAACCCCTGTTTGGTAGGATTTCATGTATAGGCAGATTGCTATGATTTTTCCAATTCATAGGTAGGTACTTATATTTAAATCACAAGGGGATCTGCTATTCTAACAGAATAAATACATTAATTTGTAAGTATGTGGGGCTTTTATGTTCCAAGAAGCTGGTGAAGAGATGTGACATAAGAAGGGCTACTGCTATACAGCACCCTCTTGGGTGGAGATGGGCAGCCCCTGTGCTGCAATGAAACACCTCTTTTGTCTGAAGGCATTTTCATGACCCTGTGAAACTGAAGGCAATTCAGGCCAAAGCTGTGGTCTGCATTCCCAAGCAGACATTTGAGAGATACTACATAGTTCCCTCTGCCAAGGGTGTGACATCACTGACATGAGTCTTGGCACAGGGGATCCTTTGCCCAGATACCATCCATTGTCTCTGTCTGCATTATCATGTGTTGCCATCCCCACAGCAGCTATCTGATCTGCACATTCAACTGCTATAGCACACTTCTTCACCCTGGCCCTGCACTCTTGTCAGCACAAACTTAATCTTATGACCTTATAGGATAGATCCTGCAGGACTTACATATATGGATCTGGTATTGTCTCTGCACAAGGGAAAATTCTGTGGACCTCAGGGATTTCATTACAACCTCCATGTGCCACTCATTGCTCTGATCCTTCACTGTATGGGCTACTTGACACTTGTTTTATCTATGGCCTGAGGATGAGAGAGGATAAAAGTTCTCCACTAGGATCAAATAATCTGCTTCAATTGGCTTATTCCAGTCTCAGATTCTGGTCTAGATCAGTCAGGACCTGACCCATTAACTGAACAGTGTTTCTGTTAGTATGAGACAATGGGTCTATGTCAACAGTGTGCTGGTTTGGCTTTACATCACATTGAAATCAAAGCTGTCATCATGTCATCAGCCTGTAGAAACACAGTGGTGAGTTCATCCACAATAGTTATTTAAAATCTTTTTTTTTTTTTTTTTTTTTTGAGCTGACTTTGATGGAAAACTCTGGGCTGACTGCCTTTGAGTTTGCTTCTTTATGTTGTTTGTTGTTCTGCTTCCTGGTTATTATTGATATCCCATCATTATCCAAATACTTTCTAACCACAGGAATTAGTGCAGCTACAAACTCTTTTTTGTTTGTTTGTTTCTTGTTTCTCCCCTTTGCTTGTAACTTATGAATATTTATTTGTAGAGGCCAAATGTCATGTCACAAAGTGTTTTCTATCCTTTCCCTGCATACAGGCACAATACAATGATTTACCATGAGACCACTGAGTTTAAATTCATTGTCTTGCAGCATTTATTGTTTTATTTATCCAGATAATTCTTATTTATCCATTCAAAGGATCATCCTGGCACAATTCCGTTTGTTGCAGTGGTGAGATTCTAATTCAAATGTTGAGCTTTAGCTTTCTTTATCAAAGAATTATTTTCCAAACATGCTTATCACCAAATAGCCTTCATTTGCAGCTGCAAGATATCTGGGTGGGAAATAAGAGACAACTTAGAAGTGCATGCCAGACCCGCTTTATTTGCAGATGTGCCATGTACACAGAATGCCCACCTGGTCTTTGCCAGCAGTAAAAAAGATATATAGTAATGTCTGCACTCAGTTTTGCAATGCTGAAAGCTTTCTTTTCATGGAAAAAAAAAAAAAAGTCTGGACATTTCATGCACTTATATGGTGTTTTGTAGCCTTGTACTTTAGAGCCAAAGGAAATGTACATGTCCAAGACAGTTTGTTGGATACACAGGCAGTATTCTTGGAACTAGACTTAACTGTAATCATTAGGGAGAGAGATCACTTTGTTGCTTTCCTTATGCTAGCATAGCCAATGTGCTATGCAGTTTGAACCTCTGGCCTCCTCTTCCTCCTCTTCCAGATCAGTAAGCTTTCCATTCTGAAAGCCACAATTCCATACATGATAGATTGATGAGCAGCACTTATACACAAAAACACACAGAATTTTGTTCTTTTTGCACTTTATCCCTGAAAAGCCTCACACTCACATGTATAATAATCTACCATCTCTATTCTTGAGACTTACAGTCACTACTCCACATCTGCCTTGATGGCTGAGTCATCTCACCTAACATTAGGCATCTGTAGCATAGATGTCTACAGCTAAACCAGGCATCTGAATTGCTTTTTGTAGTCAGTGGACAGAAAAAGGTACTTGCAGGGATCAATGTTAGTGTTTTTTTTATTTCAAAACTGGCCTGTGTTAGATATTTAACCTAGATGAAACAGATTCTGTCCTAAAATCCCTTTAGTAGATCTTTACCGTGCATAAAGGAAGTTTGGGATACTGGCCTGGATTTATACATATATGTTATAGTGGCATCCAAGCCCTGTCATTTCTGTTCATAGCAAAACCTCATATTGGTTCTAGCCTCGACTATGAAAACCTGATTTTCACTCGTTTCATCACTGTGTACTGTACATGATCTTGTCAGTCAGACCCATATGCTGGATACCAATTTTGATTTCTTTGACCTCTTTTGAATTCATTTGAATATGGTCTCAATTGTTTAGGTTCCTCTAAGATAAAGCCCTACCTATACATCTCATCAGCAAAAATTGTATGCAAGTTTTAGGCCTTTTGCATGAGCAAGATGCAGAAATTGTCTAAACTTAAACTACTTAAGAGTATAAAACTTTACTCAGAATATGGATAACTCTTAGCTGTGCAGTTCTTATGTACAATCCATACTCTACATGCACATCTGTATGGTTTTACTGACTTCCCCTTCTGTGTTCATCAAAACTCAGCTGTATCTCTTCACTGAGGTTAACAGCTTTTCTGTCCTCTCTTCCAATCATGCATACTGAGAGAATGACTCCTGCTTCTGCCACATATTTGCCATGTTAAAAAAAAAAAAAAAAGTATTCCTATTAATGATCTCTCAGCCCATTCATTGTTCTAATTCAGATTCCTTCTTGCAGCTCTCCTTGGCTATGATGCCTAGAAAATTCTTGGCAATCCACGTTGTCTGGCTGGCTAATGCAGTTGCATTGCTTCCTCACTCTCCATCTAGGTCTTTCGTATTTTGTCTTGGATTTAGATTCTAAAGCTATTTGTCCATGTGTATACAGTACTGAGCTCAACTTCTGCTGAGCCACTATGGTATAGAAATATTAAAGCATTAGTAAAGAAAATAATAACAATGAGAAAAATTTTGAAAACTTAAGGGTAAATAGCATTTTGCAAAAGCTTTCCAGTGGAGATTTCCACTGTCCTATTTCATAAACTAACTCTGTGCTTCCTTTGTTAGAAAATCTTTATTCTTCTGGTTTCGATTCTTTCATACTTTTAAGTTGAAAAGCTTCAGCTAGGTTCTGAAGCCAACACTATTGCAAGCATGCAGTCCTTTGGCAAAATTCTTGTATCTTGTTTTTGTCTGTAAAATACCATGCTTTAGAATAAAAGATCACCATCATTTTGCTCAAGTAAGGCTGAAAATTTCCAGGCTGTGGCAGGTTTCTACCATCTGCTGCTCAGAAAGAAAGGGTTATACTTAAGTGGACATTGGTGAGACAAGATTTATTGGTAGTTTTTTGTTGGATCAGCTGTTATAGTTTGAAAAGTTAGACAATTTTCAAAAATATAAGGCCTTAGTATGTCACAAAACTTAATGTGTATAAAATGTCCATACCTCATGCCATAGAAACAAGAAACAGGTAAAACACAGTAGAAGAGGTGTAATATACAGCCAAGACCTGAGACACCACCTCACTTGGTCTAGAAAGAGCACAATCAATGCTATATCAATAATGTATTTTTTTTTTACCAAGGGATACCATTCTACTTAACTAGATGGAATGTTTGAAAATAGGTGTTTAAACACCTCATAAGGAATTCAGAACAGAAAGAAAACCTCCACTGATTCTGTGGAGTAGCTGACAAGAGCTATCCTAGCCTGGAATCCACAGAGAGCAATTACAGCTGTGATTACAGTCTTGGGAGATAAATATCCTTCTTTGAAAATGTTCTTCTAGACCTCCTATCCTTCCCTCAAACAGCCCTCTCCTTTGAAACCAAGGTGTCATTTACAGAGATACAGTTTCTTCAGGTCTTCTGCTTTGTGTGGTGTCTCATTTCTATGTTATCTCCAGTGAAATCTTGGTCAGGTGATAACAGGTGGAAGAATTAAACTACTGCATGTCAATAATTAATAATAATACAAATATATCTGAGACATAAGAATTATGAATTAATTGAACTTGTTTTTCCAAAATGTATGAAAGCTAGTCACTATCAGGACAAAAAACCAGTTTTTGGGGACCTGTCTCATGTACCTGTCACCATTAAGCACTTATTTATGCCTTATTAAAACATTTGGCCACAAAGACTGGCTGAAGAGAGCTGCCCAGGATAGAATATAGATGGCTATAGGTGTTTCATCAGGAATAAAAGTCTGTGCAAAGCTCTGTCTCAGTGGAATCAGTCATCAGTCCTTCTGAAATCTGCTAAGCTTTCTGAGGCACCTCAACATCTTTGCCTTATCTTGTATATCCTTTTCCTCTGGATAAATGTTTTCTGCTCTGTGCTAAACATGCCTTATGTGCTGGGAAATGCTGTTGATCTGGCATGGTGCCTGAAAGGTTTTGCAGATGGGCAGGAATGTTTTGTTCTGATAAAGAAAGGCCTGCAGATGCAAGAATATCAATTCTCAAGAAAAAGGGAAGGAGAGTATCTGGTGCAATGTAAATAACCCCCCTTTTCTCACGGACAAGGGAAATGTTTAGTAGTGCTCAACATAACCAGCTCTACCCATTATTTTGTCTGTGAGGAGCACCTGATCTTCACCTTGGTGATTTATCATCCACATGAGTAACTTTTACAAGAGGCAGTGAACTTATCTGATGTTAAGACATTTGATTGCAGAGATTGTTACTGCTTCAAGTCTGTTGATCCTGACATTTTGGCAACATCTGTACATGACTTTCTCTATTACAGCTCCAGGACTGTCACTTCCCTTCTCTTCACCAAGGTCTTGATTTGATACAGTGTCTGTGCAACACTGTGAAATTTGTCACCTTTATGTAACACAGCAGTGTTCCAAAAGGCAAATATTTTTGAATTTATACTTGAAACTTCAGGCTTTATTTAATAGGATCCACTTGTGTACAGGGGCCTGTACACATCAGGTATGAAAGTGGCCTGAGAGACACTAAAGACTGTAATATTGAGCCCTCAGTTAACCTTTTTTATTTTTTTCTTTTACAATTTTAAGAATAGTCTTGGATTGCACTGCATCCGTTTACAACACTCGTAGCCAGGCGCATAGGACCAAAACCAGGATATCCTAAATTAAATGTCTAAACTAGAGTGGATAGATGGTGCTGCCTCCTCCACTGACTGCACATGGACCCCAAGGGGATTAACTGAGACAGTCATCTCTGCTATGGACATGGGGCACTGGGGGCAATCTAACTTGCCTGAAAATACCTGAAAGCACTCAAGTAACTGTGTTCCAGCACAGAAGTATGCATGATGACAGTTGCTGTAGGACAATTGCCTCTTTGTACTGCCAATGAATATAGTTTGTCCCCATAACTCAAGCAGCCTGAGCAGTCAAACAGATAGGTGAAGTTTCACAGTGGTTCTACATGTGCAATATTTGTTTCTTTCTTCATCCCTGAAACCCTAAGGAATACGGGTACTAGTTGTTGAACTAGAGTGTATATGTGTTCGGATTACATCTTTACATCATCACATACTATTTTGTCCCACAGAAGAGGGTACAAGATGTTTTCACAGGGGGAAGAAATTAGGACAACCTTCCATCAAGCATCTGCTTAGCTTTTCAGCCTATATACATAGGATATATAAGGACATATATGTCCTTTTTTGCATAGGACATATAGGGAAATGTAATAGTAATTTGCCTGTGAATCCTGTTCATGGTGCAGCTGGGGAATGAGTGGAATGGTAAAGGATGAGAAGACAGTGCAGAGAAATAAGTTTATTTTTTAGCATCAGTTTCCTCCTGAAAATATGCTGGAAAATGCAGAGAGTGGGAGAAAAAATGAGTTTATCAGCACAGATTAAGGAAGAAAGTTACAGGAATGTAGAATAAATGGTAGCATGACTGAAAAACTGTATAGTCACTGTAGAGATTTGAAAGAGTTTAAGATTCAATGAAACACCAATAAAACTATATAGCACATTTGAATGCTCATCCAGTGTTTTAGTATTGAGAAGACAGGGGAAGTAAAGTTTATTTTATGTCTGGAAAATTCAGTACTGGTCTCTGAAAAGGAACATCAGCAGTATGTTCTTCATTTAACTTTCACTGCTCTCTTAGGTGTAAAACAGCCCAGTGGTTGCTCTAGTGGAAGGTCCTGGCTGGATTTAGATGAAGCTCTTCTAGCTCACAGTCTCCCTCCTGAATGTCTGTATCGTGCAGATGAGCACAGTGTAGAACATCCTTTAGGAAGTGCTGATTCATACTGGCAAATCCACATAGCAGAGATGTTCCTAGTCTTGTCCACTGTAATCTTTCTGGAGCAGATGCCCTGCATGCAGAAAGCAGAAGTAAAAAAATATTCTCTGCCAGAGCCAGCTGGTGGTGGAAGAAGTGGCCACTGCTGCCTGTGTCATACATCTCTCCACCAAAATGAGTATTCTTTCTTGTCTTTTAAAATACCAACTCCATGGGTTTCTCTTGACGAAGCAGTGGGAATACATTTCTGACTCACTTAGGTGAAAAAGGGACAACTTGGCTTAAAAAGTTTAAATAATTCCTTTCTACAATCTAGATCACTTTGCCAGAGGGATGGCTTTGGAAGTGCCTATATAAACAACTGATCTGGCAGATATGGAGGGTCAGGAATACATGAAAGAGAGGCAACAAAGAAAATTTGGGAGTGATAACTTCTTCCAGTGTCACAGCTCAATCTAGAGGAAGGTATCAGCTCACAGACTGAAACCATGCCACCCAGAAAGGGCTGATGTACTACAGCCAATAGTGAAACCATGCTTCGGTGTCTGGGATACTGGTTAAGCTACAATTCAAAATGGAATGACATGCTAGAAAGATGATATCAATATGACAAACCCTTAGACATCTTTTGAAAAGGAAATTTATGTCTCAGCCTTACATTATAGTACTCTAAATCCATCTAAATAAAATGAATCAGGAAGAATCAGGAGACAGAAAGTTGGACTTGAATGAGCCTTTGAATAGTTAAGCTATCCAAGAGAAGTAAAATAGATCAGAGGCCAGAGATGAGAGAAATCAGTAATTACTCCACCCATGTTCACCACAGCCAAGAGTTAACACGGAGTAGCCAAAAGTTTGGAGTAAAAGCTGCAACACTCAGCATGGCAATACCAAATGGCCAGCGACACTCCAGTCCTGGCAGCTTGGTGTCCTACAGCATTTTCCCTGAAATCATGTGTTATATAGACCTGGCAGTGATGGTGAGGACAGTGTTGCCTTTTCTGTCACAAATGCCAGAAGCAATGCTACCCCCAGATCTGTTCTAGGGAGAAGGATTAAATGAGAGAACAAATGCTCTTGTTACTTACCATGACTCTTCCAAAGGAAGAGCATAATAAAACACACTTTAAAAAAGTCTACCCAAACTAAACTCTCACTTATGTAATAAGAAAAACAACTTGTATTATTTTCTGTAAAATTTTCATCTGGGGGCTACTCATATTATATTCTTTGTTTGAAGTGCTGACCATGGATATATTTATGAATGTTCATTTCTGATCTGGAAAGAAGTGAGAAGCAGGAAGGCAAAACCTGCAGACTAGTCAGTATTATTTCAGGAAGGAAAGACCTGGAGACAGAGCAGAGAGTTTTTGAAGAATATTCTGAAATAATGTGCTCAGCTTGGCCACTGGGTCTAATAAAGGATATAGTTAAAAGAAAAAGGCTGAGAGATGGGCAGTAAGACTCACATAAGAATGGAAAACCATGAGTATTAATGGAAAAATACTAAAATTTAATTTTAGTAGCTGGACAACAAGTGGAGACTATGATGAATTGCATGAAATGAACACTTAAAAGAGGCACATTGGGATTCTTCCATTCATGTGCTTTTCACAAGAAGCCATTCACAGAAAGAATAGCAGTGAACATGAAAGGCAGGAGGGAAATGTTATTTCAAATACTGTACAACCCCCATTGACTTACAAGGTACTAGAGTGAGAGATTAGCTGTTCTTAAAAGAGAATTTTTTATTTTTTAATTAGTATTTTCTGTATATTCTCATGAAAAAATGGAAACATTCTCATTTAAAGGATTAGCGATGAAACTGTGGTATGTAAGAAATATAAACTCTAAAATTCCATGGCATGAATGCAGCCAAACTGTAAGTGAAACTGAAACAAGGTAAGTTACTCTATTTTGATTGTTTGTGGTAGCTGCTGGCATTCCAACATCTATCTAAAAAATAAAGCCATGCCAATATGAGCTATAATAATTCTTGGGATTAGATTAGAAAACAGAGATATGCAAATAATTTTTTCCTGAACACCTTTTGAGACTTCTCCTTCTGGAAAATGTGATACCAGCTTTTGGTAAGGAATTTATTACTTTACAAATTGCAATGAATCAGAACTACAGTGAATATGAAATGAACATACACAAGGGGAGGACAGATGATCATAACCAGCAGTCTGATGGCCAGTGCCTGCTTAGCTGCTGTGTGAATCTATGTATGAGCATGAGTATCGTTAAAATACTACCTTTTCTTTAAATGTTTCCCTGGGCAAAACAAAACAAAGGCTAGACTAAGTGATCATCATTGTAACAACTCTTAAACAAAGACAATGCAGTGTTTCTTTTCTTTTCCAGTATTTAAACATCTTGTTGTTGAGCTAAGAGTAAAATAATGCTGTTCTGAAGAAGCCTATACATTATCCTGATGTGCAGCAGCTGAAGATTTAATCAAGGTTGCTGACTGGGACCTTCTCCCTAAACCGCTAGTCTCCTGTAAGGTATTTAACACAGTCACTGCATTCCAGTGAGTATCTTCAGGGAGCTTGAAAATAAGCTGATCTCCAACTTTCTTTGTGGTCTGTAGTCCAAGATGTAGGCAGGGCTCATTGCAATGACAATTTGAAAATGCACACCTAATAATACCTCTCCCATGTGTCTGTATTGTTTTGAAACTTGACTTTTTATATAAAATGATCTGCTTTAAGGTGCTTTTAGGTCTACAGATGAATTGTGAGGATGGTGTTAACTGTGGCATTTTGCTATGAGGTCAGAGAAACTTTGGGCTGTGACTCATGAGCACAGGCAGATGAAAAATGGCTGTAGGAGCTGACACCTATAACATGAACATAGATTTCAATGTCCTCCATTGCACTGACATTGGAATTTGTCCAGTCTCTTAATGAGCTGGTTCTGGGCACCAAAGTGCCAGGAAACTACTTCAGTGAAATAAGTGAAAGTTTTCTGTGCATTTATTGCCTTGGAGTGGGGTCCTCGAGAGTCATATAAACATGAGAGCTGGCACTAGGAACAGGATGGGAAGGTAGAGGCTAATCAGGTTGGTTTAAATTGTCACCTAATTGTGACCAAAGGTGGCAACCACACCTGCAGATGGAGATCCTTTGCTGTGCTCAGCGGCGTTTGCTGCTGCTTCCAGACTCCTCCTCCCAACACAAGGTGCTGCTGCCCAACATCTGCTTGCAAAGCTGCCCTCTTGGGTCACAGTGAGCCAGGAGATTTCCCATTAATTAAGAAACCAAACTATTTGTGCTTGAAACGGGCTGGGAGACAGGTCTGACAGAGGAAAGATACAGGCAGCTCCAAACATGGCAAGAGGTGTGATGGGCTGGGCACACAGGATACTGGCAGCAAATGTGGTCATGGCTGTTTACCATAGGTATGCTGGTTTCTACACTTAGAAAGCTATGTTTTGTCTTTAAAAAAAAAAAAAAAAATAGGCACCCCCCCCCAAACAAACAAAACAATTCCCATAAAAACCAAAGATAAATTAGGAGGTGGTGCTTGATAACAAAACCTATTCTTACAGGGAAGAAATACCAGGTGCCACTTAATGTGACTAGCGGCTGGGGCCAGGCACATTTCACAGGAGAAATAAGGCACAATTGTTCAACTGTGAGAGTGATTAACCAGTGGAACAGACTACCATGGGAAGCAGCAGATTTTCCATTTCTTCAAGTCTTCAGCTCAGGACTGGATGCCTTTGTGGAAAATACTTTTAATAAACATGAGATTTTGGGCTCAACACTAGCTAATTCAGTAAAACTCAGTTGTGCTTATTAAACGGGAGGTCAAGTTGGATCATATAATACCCTTTCTGCTCTTAAAAATCAATGAAGTGTAAATGAAACAGCTATTGAACTCCATTATGGAACTGGTTAGGGAACACATTCCTATGCTTTCCTTCTCAGTGGCAATGTTTTGGCTGGAATATTGCAGGCTCTGGTGTCCAGGACAGCATCTTGCTCCTGCTTAACCCTCCTCTGAGGTCAGCCTGTCTCTGTCTGAAGCCCTTCAGCTATGATTATCTCCAATTTGATTATCTCCAGTTCTTTGTGTCTAGTTCAAGTTATGTTACATAAAAGCAGAAGTACAATATTATGAGAAAAAGAAGCATGCTTAGTATCACATGAAAGGTAAATAGAAAGAAGCTAATTTAGTTAGATACAACAGATGCTACATGTGAATAAAGTCTGAGTAACAATTTTTTTCATGCAGTCTTAAATCTGCAATTTTCTCAGCAACTCATCTCAAAAGTCCTGAAAAATGCTGGGGGTTTTTTATTCCTGAAAGTAATAAAACAATACTTAAAAGTGAACTTTTCCTCAATAAGGCCCGAAGTCCATTAGTGAGGAAATCATCATTATTATTTGCTTCAGATTTATAGACAGAAATGAAAAAAAGTGAGTTGTTCATAGGTACTCAGAAACTAGTGAGGGTGATCCTGCTATCTGTATCTCAGACAAGTGTCCGACAAGATTAGGAGTATACATATCTGTATTTTATTGCAAGAAACCAAATATATTTTCCTAAAGGGTTTTTCTGTGGCTGTCTTGATAATAGTCCTGAAAGAAGTGGGCTAAAGAATGCTCTTACTCATAGTTGGATCTGATAATTTCTGTCAAATACAGTTGCATGACATAACGTATAGCTAAAGCTGTAGGCATTTCTGGTACCCTCTGGAGTGACATTTCCAACCATTTAACATGTTCTTTAGATGCAGTTAAGATGGTCAGAGTCAATCCATAGCTGGCAGTGTGGGTAATATGCATCCCAATAGCAAATGAGAGATACAACAGGTGGGAGAGGAGTAGATGCAAAGTGCCTGGTGCTCAGCCTGAAATTCAGCACGCAACTGCACAGCTGCTCTGCATGCACAGAGCTGGTGCCTATGTGCCACCCACATATTTACAAGGAATCATGATTAGGAACAGTTAGCTTGTACAGACTTGGACAGTCTGTGCACTTAAAAGCAAGCCTTCAGTCTGAGGATGAACTAAAATTACTGTTTTATAATACTACAACATGGTTATCACCCATTAAAGAGTAACAGCATATAGACAAGCACAGGCCATGGTACACAGAAAGGAATTTGAAGGCTTCAGAGTTTTCATAGTAACTTTTTTTCCTACCAGCCATCTTTAAAAACCCCTTTCCTGCAATAAGCCAACATGCACACTGTGGAAATATTACCTCTTCAGTTTCTCAAAGATTATCAGAAATACGTAGCTACCCTGAGCCCAAATCTTACCTTGGCACTAAGGGTGAAGGAAACAGGCCAGCAAGACTTTTCCCTGATTCTGCTGCAATGTAATCTGTTAGACTATTTTGTTCTCTACTAATCCCTGTTAATTCTGTGCTTCCTCCTTGTCTGCCCTGCATCTGGAATATGCCTGTATAGAAGGGAATTCAAGAGGCCATTGGCCTCACTGGCCTTACATAGGATCAGTTATGCTAAACTATTCATAACTGACATTTCTCTAACCTTAAAGCTTCCATATATTATCCTTCACAACAACCTATTCCTATTAATTATCTATTAGTAAATTTTCCCTATACATAAACTGAATCTTCTTTACTGCAATTAAAGCCCATTGCTTCTTCTCCTGTAGAAAAGAATTTATTTCTTCAATGACCTTTCCCTTTTTTCATTTTTGTTATCACCTCTCTTCTCAGTTTTCTCTTATTAAGGGTTAGAAGTTCCAGTTTGTTCTGTTTTTCCATTGCAGGTCATGGTTTCAAACCTATCATCATTCCTGCTGGTTCTTCTCTGGACACTTTCCAACAGAGCCAAATTATTCTTGAAGCATAGTTCCTGGAACTGGATATACAGATAAGACCTTAGGTACAGTAGTTGACATTATTCAAGCCTTTATGTTATAATCCTCTCAGCCTCCTTCTTGAGGAATGGTCTTTACTTTTATGTTGTCTGTCCTGTGCTTGTGCAGTTGCACATTTCTGCCCAAGTGCATTATCTCAAATTTGTATCCATTAAAAAGCTCTTTTCAGACCCTTCTATAAATATGTCAAGAGTGTATGGCTTTCTAATCCTATACCCCAGTGTTTTTTCAGTCCCCTCCCATCTCTTTGTCATTTCCATGTGGAACGTGCCCACTTTCCATTCCAGCAGCTAAACTATTATTGAATAAATTGAAAAAGACTTAACGAGGGAAAGTTCCACTTGGTAATGCTGCTACACTAATAAAGGATGGCAGCAAGGAACAGTGCAATGCAATTGTGACAGCACTGTCCTAGTCTAGTAATACCCAGAACAGAGATAGACCAAATTTTTCTTCTCCAGCCTTTTAAGGTCTTCAAGTAGAAAAGTGATGCAAAGATGTTTTGGGCCATAGTTTAACCTGTTATGTTTTAAAGCAGCAAAAGTTTATGTTTTCTGTTTCCTGCCTTCCCTTTGGCACATGTACCCTGCACGACCTTTTCTATCAGGTCAACACAACTATTTGTGTGGCCAAGTGGTAAACCAGATTGGGAGAAAACTAAGACAGTAGAAAGAGAAGATGCATAGCTCATGGATAGATGCCTGCTCTGAACCAGGTCACTGTGGAGATTGTGCCCATACAAGGAAAGGGACAGGAAAGCATGGCTGGAAGTGTATGCTGACAATGGGTTTAAGAAAGACTCAGCCTTTGCTGCTGCTTGGAGAAATTGTCCATGCACCTCTCTGCCCTTGCTTTTTCTCTGATGCTGGCTCTAATATTTCAAAATATTCTGTTCTTTTCAGCTTCATTAATTTTGACTTTGGTTGGATCCTTGATCTGGCTGACCACAGGACAGGTGTTAGACATAGGAGAGAGGCTCCTGAAAATGTAGTTTCACGGCTGGCTCTCATCAAGCTAAAGTGATGTTTTGGCCCAGAAGCATTTTCTTTACTGTGCCTTCCACCAGCTCAGCATGAGGCTGTGTGACTGACAAAAGGGCACAGCAAGCACCAGCAGTGTGTCCTGGGCTGTTGCATCTGTACCTTAGGCACCTGGGCCTTCTGTATTGCTAACAGCCTTCCATCTGCAACTCCAAACTTGCCTCCCAGAACTGGGCCCTCTCACCCTGACTGCCTTGGCAATGTTCCCCAGAGCTCCTGGGACAATATCTTTCCCTTGTTTTTCTCATGCTGTTGTTCTCATGCTGTTATTCTGTTGTTCTCACGTTGTTATTCTTATGACCTTGCACCTGCAAGTCCCTGATAGTGTTCTCAGCAGGTTCTCATGGGAAGTGATTGCCACCCGCATGGGAATCACTCCTCCTTTCCCTCTTTTCCCTACCCTTTGCTTCTGGTTTACATTTCAGGGGGCACAAAGCTTAACAACCACCCAGCATGTGGCACCCACAACATAAGTGGTTTCAACTAATAGCATTTGAGTGGGTCCCAGTAACCATTATATCATTGTTATGGTAAAAGCACTACAGGGCAGCTTGGAGAAAAGTTTAGGAGAGGATGCTTTCTGAGGACCCTCTCCCCATTTTTTTTAACAATCCATGTAGAAGAGCTCTGCCTTTCTTTTTCTCAATCTCTCTAGTTATTTTTTTCACTCTTAGTTTCAATGTATGCCCTCAGCCTTGAGCCCCATTAATAAATATTTGTGCATGTGAACTTGTTGCCACACCCTGTGTGCATCAAAGGAAAGGCTTGTAAGGAAGGAATCCCCTGACAGCCCCCTTGCTCTAGCAACACCACCTCCTATACCAGCCTGCAGCATCATGCAGGGAAGAGTGCAGCTCCATGCAGTTTAAACAAATGGGTTTAGCTGATGGGTTTGCCATCCTGTGCAGTAGATGGGAGGGAACATACGGCTGAGGGAAGACAGAAAGTGACAGCGGAATGGCAGCTGCATTGCACTGGAATAGAGTGAAAACATATTCTAAGTGGGAAGGAATAAATAGTAATACCCAGGAATTTCCTCTTTGTAAAGAGACAACAAGTTTACATGAACTGGCATGACCAGGGGAATTGTTCTGGCACTGAAAGCTGCCTGTCACCACAGAGACAGGCAGATCCTAGGGAGCAGAGTTCTTGGGAAAAGAAGGCACAAGAGAAAAGTGATGAGGTGATAGGACACAGGAGCTGTTCCAGCAGCTGCTGGTGTGGACTGTTACCCTCTTAAGCACTGCTGGCAAATATGCCTGCACTCTGTTATGAGGTTTCACAGTTACTCTGGAGTTTTTCCAGTACTACTGGAAAATGAAACTGAAATATGAGCTGAGAGAATAAAGCATTCACTTAAATACAGATTAACCATAGGTGTTGGACCATTTTCCCCAGCAAATAACTCCTGCAGCGTGCAGCTAAAGAAAGTCTGAATTACAATGCATTACTGTCTCTAAGGCATTTCTATAATCATCACATTTTGCTGCAGCAAATCATTGCACTGAAGTTTTAGCATTGTGAGTAGCTTCTGAAGATGATGTCAACACAATCATCATGACTGTGTGTATTTCAGTGGAAAACACTTGGACTAAGCCTTGTGCATGCCTATTTCAATAGAAAAATATTTAAGGGAAAGTGTATTGCCATGGTGAACTACATAGAAAAACTAGGGTGTGGCATGGGAAGGCAAAAGTTACAGGCAAAGGCAAAAGCTGCATTTTTTAAAATTGTATTAATTTATCCTTATATTTTTTTTGCATTAGCTGCTCCTTTGGTGACACAGAACAGACAGTGTAGCACAAGGCCTGAGTCTGTACTGTCTTCCCTACAGACTGGCTCTGTAGCAGGGTGGCTTCTCTAAGAGTATTCCCTGGTGTTAAGAGACACTCAAGCCAAGAACTGCCTGCCAAAGGGGCTCCAAGTAGTAATGGAAGCATGAGGCTTCCCTGGATGCTCCTGACCTGTTGTATCTTTATCTTTCCCAAGTAGAATGCAAACCTTTGTGGGGATCATCCTTGTAGTGTTTTTGGGAAGATGGGGAGAAAAATCCTAGGGAGGTAGCTTCATGTACTTCTGCTTTGTACAGATGGCAAGTGAAATACAGTTTAGCTGAATGTTAGTTTCTTATCCTGGCCTTACAGATTCTTTGGTGTTATGGTAATTTAGTGCTTTAATATTCACACTTCTATGGACTAGTTCTGGGATGGGCAATAGGATGGACAGCACCCCTTAGCATTTAGAACATTTTTAACTGCTGCTGTTTCAGGCCACACCAGCAGGTGAATTCCTGTTGATGGCAGAGGTTGCATCACAGAATCTTTATTGTATTTTGTCCCTGAGCCAGTGTGTGGGACTGTAGGTCTCCCCATTTCTTCTACAAACTGGGCTCCAAAGTCCCTTTGCAAATATGCTTCATGTACTGTAATGTGCCTGTCTGGTTCAGTGGGAGCTCCTTCACATGCAGAAGAAACTATTCTGGAAGAAAGGTCACTTTGAAGTAGGCTAAAGGCTCTGTTCACATGAGCTGTGGGTCCATGAGGATTTTTTGATGACAATACTGGCTTAAGTAATTCTGGCCTTTTTTCCTGCCACCTCCCTCTCTTACCACCAATTGTTCTTGCACCACTCCCTGCACTGTGACAACAGCTGTTTGTGTACTACTTCGTGAACAAACAAGGGAACTGATCTAATACAACAAAATAGAGATGTACTCCTTGTTTGCTTCTGCCAGTTCACTTGACTTGTGTGATTCTTTACACAGCTATGTAAATCACTCCTTGGCAGACAATAGAAGGGCAGGTGGAAGCAAGAGAAATTAGGCGGATGGGGTGGGATGGGACTGGCTGAGCCACGCTGTTGCTGATCACGAAGGCACAGACTGAGATGATATTTTACTGACACAAAACTGCTTGTTGCCCCTCTGCCATCGTGGCAGCAGAGCTGTTAGAGCAGCATAGAGAATCCTACACCTTGGGTCAAACCCTTTCAACACTGAAGATAAACCATGAACTGAAGTGGCACACAGGCAGATTTCAGGACATTGCTAAACTGCAGCTCACCACTACCATCAGGATGAGATCTTGTTTCTCTGCTGTCTTTCACTCCTGGCTGCAGCTTCCTTTCTGGTGGTCATCAGAGAATTTGCATTTGTCTGGTTTTGCCCATTAGCTAAAGACAAAGGATCAAGTTACTTCATGCTTGATCAATTTTCTTCTGGGTTAGTGAGCTGAACTTGCTCACTGAGAGTGTTTTGAAAAGCAAAGCCCATGGAAGAACAGTGGTGGAAAACCAGAATTAGGAACATGAAGAAGGTTTGGAAAGGGGAGTGGGTGAGATATCCTTCCTTCAGCATCACTGAGCTGTCAGATCAACTCAGCTGTCTTGTCTTCTGATTCAGATACATCTTCCATTTTTATGCAGGTTTTTAGTTCTAGCAGATGGATAACGTATGTAAGTTTTATCCATATCATCTTGAACTCCTGCAGCAAGATTTAAATGTGTGAGCTGTTCCTTGCTTTCAGAGTATGAGTCAGCCAAAGGTTTGACCCATTAATCTTTCAAAAGTGAGAGGGGGGAAAAGACTGCAGCCTTTTCTGGCTGTTGCAGTCCCATTACACAAAAGGGATGCTACGGCTTTTCATGCAGATGCTTTTCCAATTGGTTTTTGCTGTTTTCATAAGGCAAAAACTATGTTAGCAGTCAGATTAAAAACTCAAGTGTGTTCTGAAAATCCAGGCATGTTTTCAGACTCTTAATAAAAATACCAGTAAAACAGCCCCTGTAATTGGGGATGGACTGACAAGACTATTGACAATACATGGAGCAGAACATAATCCACCTCAGTTGCCACGGCTATGTTTTCCCGACGAGCTAATACAATTTTAAAAATTAATTTTATCCAGTTAATTCAGTAGTTCTGATCTATAGACACATAAAAACCAGTTCATAACAATAATAAGAAACACTTTTTATAGATCAGATCCTGGTATCAGGTAATTTAGCTGTGGGGCTATCTCTGCACAGAGGTAAAATACTATGCTACCTAAGGCAGCATAGTACTGAGGCAGCACAAAGGCCAGGGCCCCTCTGTTAATGCAGGAGCTCTAAAGAGCCAGACTGAGATGCTTCACTGAGTAACAGGAGAGGCTGGAAGAAAACAGGTATTGCCTGGGGAAAATACCTCTCCATGCTCCCCGTGTCAGTGGGAACAAGAAGCTTGTTACCCAGGCCTCTACTCCTTGATGTCTGCCCACTAGCTCACTATTTCATACATCCTCCATTCCCAGCACAGCACAGCCCCTTCATCTTTAAGACGGCAAAATTAAGGGCTACCCACACAGTTAGAAACCCTGAGCTAATTCTAAGACTCTTTAGAACACCGCTATCATTTACATTCTTTCTTACATATCGTCTACTGCCTACTCTTGGAGACAAAAGTTCTCAGCCACCTGGAGCAGCTGGTTGCCAAAATCACCACTAGAAGAAGGCAGAGGGTATGTGGACTACCTGAAGCATATCAAGGAAGAAAGATGCCAGGGGAGATGTCTTGCTGGACCTGCCACAAACAAAAGTGAGCTGGTCAAAGATGAGGCTGCAGCAAACACAAGACTGTAGAGCTGAAAATCTTGACAGAAATGAGCAAGGCAAGTAGTAGAAGCACAACCCTGGACTTCAGGAAGGTAGATTTTGGCCTACTTGGGAATCTTTTTGGCAGGATCCAATTGGTATGGGGCTCAGGACAGGTGATTGATCTTCAATGATAAGCTCCTCTAAGAAATTAAAGAGCAGTCCATTCCAATGTGCAGAAAACCAAACAAGCGAGGCAGGAGACCGGCATGGATATATCAGGGATTCCCAGCTGAGCTCCAACACAAAAAGGAAATGTATGGTAAGTGGAAGCACAGATGGACTGCCCAAGAAGAATACAGAGACATTGCTTCAGTGAGTAGGGCTAGTGTTAGGAAAGCTAAAGCTCATCTGGGAGATGAAACCAGACAGAGAGGGGAAGGTTACCAGGAAAGGCTTCTGTAGGTACAGTGGCAGCAAAAGGAAGGCTGAGGAACATACAGATCTGCTGCTCCATGGAGCAGGGGGCAGACACAGTCACAAAGGACACGGAAAATGCAAAGGACACAAATTGAAGCATGTGAATTTCTGACTAATTATAACTTTTAAAAATTATTACCATGAGGATAATTAAACACTGAACACAGAAGACCACAGTGGTTGCAAAATATCTTGTGTTGAAGGAATTCGTAACTGGACTCAATTAGGCCTTGAGGAACTGGTTTTAACCAGCCCTGCTTTGAGCAGGGGTTAGAGATGATGAGCTTTGGAGGTTCCTTCCAACCTCCAGCATCCCATGATTCTGTGAAGAAGCTTGCCTGGTACAGAATGAATGAAAAGCGTGAGACTGATTTACTTTCAACCCATATATATATAAAAAAAGTATTTCAATGTCCCTGAATGATCCAGGAATATTGTGGTATGTATTAAAAAAACCAACAATCCAGAACCAGACTATCTATTAAGACCCCATGTCTTCGATGCATTGCAGAATATTTTTGACATTTATTATTGCAATCCTATGAGAACTCATATTTGGCAAAGTCTTTCCATTTATATTAAATCCAGCCTCCCAAGTACCCACCATGTGTTTTTAAAGTACCATTAAATCACTACTTAAAACTGACTGCAGATTAAAAAAAAAAAAATATTGTTCTCCTGTTTTCCTCTACATACTATATCAAGGGCCCTATTACTTCTTAGTTAATATGTGTATGGTATTTATATAGCAGTATTATACTAATTAAACAAATAATGAACTATAATATATTTTTTCATAGTACCCCTCTGGGATATAAGAACTGCTTCTCCCATAGCCCTGTTGAGAAACTGAGGCAGAGAAAAGCATGGAGGCTATCCAAAGAGAATCTCAGCAGAGCACAAATTGAAGCAAATTCCCTGAACTTTCAAGCTTGTGTTTAACCACACAATTAATTCGTTAAATAGAAGCTAGATGAAATGTACTATGACATTTGGAAACTGGGCTCTCCTGGTACACCAGTCTTTCATGTCTTTCAAGAAAGTGAAAGAAAAGCAAGTGGATTAGACTAAAAAGTGTCTCCAGAGGGAAGCAGAGCTATCACCCAGAGGAGGAAGTTCCCCAGCATCTAGGAAATAGGAGAAAGCACAGACCTGCCAGGGCACAGCCGTTTGTAAGGGAGATGAACTGACTGATTCTGGGAGTGGGTGAGGAGCCTTTCTGCATGCTGGCCATGAAGCACAGGCTAGATGAGTCTTCCACTTTCCTCATAAGCTGGTGAAATGTGGTGGAGTTGAACGTGCAGCTCAGCTGGCCGTCTGGAGCATGTCAGCTGACAGCTGCAGGACAAAGGGGAGCTGTCTTCTCACCAGTAGCTCAAGGGCACCCACAGGGAGAAGTTAAAAATTCTCCCTGCTGAAAACTTTGTGCCTGCCCTTCTTTCAATAAATCTGCAGCACAGTCGTGATTTAGTCTTAATGAGAAGACACCAGTCTAAAAAAATCCTGCTGTATTTTAGAAACAAGCCTGTATACTTTCCCACAAACACTTCTAACAAAACCTCAATCTTACAGCACAGACCTACACAGGGCTTTTACCTGTAAACTACCACCTTTTGCTATATGTAGTGCAATGCCTCATTGGAGCCTACAGTTCTGCAGAACTGAGTCTGTTTATTGCTAAAAACACTATAGTACACACATTTGAAGTATAGTACACACACCATTTGAAGTATATCTCTTCCTCTTTATCTCTGAAGTTCATGAGAGTTAAAATTTTATATACAAGGCACGGCTCACTTCTGTCACTGCCCTCAAAACTTTTTTGAGACTGGAATGTCTCCCTCAGGGAGAAAAGACTTGTTTCTACCTCTATAAGCATAGCAGATAAGATGATGTGCCTGTGGGCAGATTACTTTGCCCCTTTGTTAGAAGTTGTGGGGTTTTTGTTTTGTTTTTCTGTTCATAATTATTTTTACTCTGGGACCTGTGGTTTGCGAATAAATAAATGAACAAAAAAAACCTGCAAGTGCAGTTATTTAATTTATAGCTGCAGAAGGAGCTTGCCGGAGACTACAGAAGTAGGAAGCAGAGAAGAGCCTGTCTTTCTTATCCGGAAACACTATTTGCAGACTGAAGGACTTTAGTGGAGTAAGAGAACACACACACACACACAAAAAAAAAACCAAAAAACAAAAAAACCGAAAACAAAACCAAAAAAACAACCAAACAAAAAAACCCAAACAAACAAACAAAACCAACCCAACAAACCCTTTGGGCACAAGAAAAGATGGTCAAAGAGGTCGGTAACACCCGCAGCGAAAGGGGCTGTTTGTTTCTCCCTCACACGCGTGCTCGGGCTACAGGCAGCGCCGGGCAAGCGCCACCACGCTCTGACCACGTGGGCTCATTCTCGGCTGAGCCCCGCCAGGACGAGCGGGGTCCCCGCCGCCCGCGGAGCCCCGGAGGCGGCGGCAGGGCGCTTTTCCAGCGGCGGGAAAGGCGCTGCTCCGCCGGCCCGGCGGCTCCAGCCTGGGCAGCGCGGCCGCTTTACGGCACAGCCGTTCGAGCCTCCCCGTCCGCGCTTTGCGGCTGCGTGGCGGTGGGTGGGGGGCGGGGAAGATGTCTGAGCGGGGAGAAGCCCCGGCGGCGGCGGCACCGGCGGGAGAGATGCCGGCGAAGAAGCAGAAGCTGAGCAGCGACGAGAACAGTAACCCCGGGGACATGTCCGGCGACGAGAACGTGAGGCCGGGCGAGGGGGAGGCGGCACGGGTGGGGGGCTGGCGTGGCGGGAGCGCGCGCGCGCGCGGCGGGCAGGGGGCCTCGCGCCGGGGGCGGGCGGGAGCGCGGAGGGGAGGAGGGGCCGCCGCCCCCCGGCCCCGGCGGGTCCCGCCGTGAGGGGACATCGCCCGCCGGGACCCCCCTGGGTGTCTCCCGGACGGGGGAGGGGATGAGGGAGGAGAGGGAGAAGGGGGTCTTCTCGGCCCAGACGTCTCGACTCGGCGGCCGCCACTCGGGGCCGCCGGAGGGAGGCCCTGGTGGGAGAGACTCCCGCTTTGCCTCCACGTGGGTGAAGGTGGATTGAGGCCCAAACTGTGAGCAGGCACTGTCTCGAACTCTGCTTCAAAACGTCAGACTTCAAAAAATTTTTTTTTCCCTGCAAACCAGCAGCATTTTCCATCTTTCTTGCAGTTTTGTATTGTGTGTCTTCACTGTCACGTTATAGAGTAACATGCAGCACAAGTTTATGTGTGCAGCCTTTTGGAGAAAGAAAAGTAGGAGATGGTGCTCATAAACTACTGTCAGCAGAAGGCAGCAGGGATGGGGTCTATAATTGCTAAGTTAGGTGAAATTCTAAAAGAGCAAAAGTAATGTGGTTGATGTAGAATAACTTTATACCTGAAAGGTAAACTTAATCTAAGGTATCAAACAGTCACTTTATGTAGTTACTGGTGTGGAGAGGGGTTGTGAAGTTACTGTGTGTGTGTTTTATAGTGTGTGGAAGTTTCTTTTCTGCACTTATCCAGCAAGTGAGGGATCTGGACCACATCCTCCACAACGTTTGGAAGTGGTGCTTTTGAGGTGACAGACAAGTTTGAGATGTTCCACACTGCTGCTCTTGTTTTTTTTTTTTTTTTTTTTCATAGTTCAGCAGCATTTGTGGATCCAAATGTAATTTGGTGACAGATGTTCAGGCTTAATTTGTTGTCAGTTGTAGGCTATCACTGAGCATGGAATAGGTTGCCCCATCTCTGTAGGTTTTAAGGCCAGGCTGGATGTGGCTCTACACAGCTTGGTCTAGTGAAAGATGTCCTTGCCCATGGCAGTGGGCTGGACTAGATGATCTTTAAAGTCCCTTCCAACAGAAACCACTCTGATTATATGATTCTCTGATGTGGATTGCCTCAGTGGTGAAGGGATTCCTTTTTCAAGAGTTTGTTGCTGGATTCCACAACTCCTGCAAGATGGGAGATTCTGTTTAAAAGTTGACATAATGGTGTTGATTTGGAGAAAGGGTGTGCTTTGCTCTGCAGGTGTCCCGTGTGCAGGTTTGTTGGTTATGTGGTAGTTGCAGATACCTGGTATAGTTGCACCACACCAGCTGCCCGGTGTTCTCACGTTGGCAGTATCTGTCTGGTCCAGAGAAAATTTCAGTCTTGTCAAGTATTAAAATTCTGGCATGTGCACTTGGGAGATGAGAATTGGGCAAGCTCTAATCTTTTTTAGGGTAAAGGAGAAGAAACAGGAAAACTTAAAAATTGTTAAATTTGGTTATGAATATTAGTGGAGGGTTGACTCTTTTAGGGGTCCAATGTGAAGGGAATGACTCCAGATTTGGGCAGTACACTTACGGGCTTGTGTGGTATCTTTCCTCCTTTTTGTCCTCTGAATGTTCTGTTTTTCAGAGTTGTTGGGCAAACAAAGGCCAGTGCACCTCTTTAGGCTCCTGATAGTACAGACATGAAATTGGGACAGAGAATGAATGCTTGGTGGGAATTGGTGTATTAATGTTTATAGTTGAGCTCATACCATATTCCTAGTGGAGTTCCTAGTGCAGCTTTGTGAATCTCCTACAGTGACAAGCTGTTGTCTGGCTCTGTCTCCCTTAGTTCAACTTTAGATGAACCTAGGATGAGTTGTTTTCCCCCCACTAGTCTGATGGAAAGTGAACAGACTATCTTGCCAGAAAAAATGGGAAAAGTTGATTTTTAACAAGCTGAACATACTCATTTGGAAACACAGGGTTGGCAGGTACAATGCAGGTGAAGGTGAAGTGCTCTGTGACGGGTGATACAGGGAAATGTCCTTTTAAACAGTGCCCTGCAGTCAGACCACACAGGAAATTGTAGTTTCTCCTGATTGTCCAAAGCCAATTTAAAATCTCTCAGCAGCTGGATGGGGTGTTTTGTGTATCCCTTTTTTTTTTCAATTTTCCCCATTCTTATCTTACGCTAATGGTTGGAGGGCCAGTTGGATTAGTTAACCGATCAGAATTTAGCTTTTAGTGGAAACAAGTGAGTATCTGTGGGACAGAGCAGGAGGGAGAGGAGGGATTTTGTCTTCTGATGTTGATGCTGACCTGCTGCAGGACCGTGCTGTGAGGGTGCACAGAAGCCTCAGAATGGTTCGGTTCTTGGTAAGGTCAAGCCTCGTGTTTTTATACAAGCAACTCTTCTTCAGTTCTTCAGAAGTACTCATTTCATCTGGATCAAAGACGTTTTCTAGGGGAAGCAGCTGCTTTGTCTCTAGACATTTTCTTAAGAGCGGCTACCAGTATTCTGAAGAAATGTCACTAGATCACAGTTCATATCTCTCCCTCTTGGATTAGTCCTCATGTGATTCATGTTCTGTTTCTAGAGAGGAATGCTATTATGCTGGCATTAGATTTAAATACATGAATCTAAATAACACCAAGGCCTGGGAGATCTGTTCTTATGAATGACAAGAAGAAGTGAAAAGGCCAAGTGCTGCAAGATTAGTTGAATTTATGCAGCAATTACGATCTCTATATAATTTTGAATGTTTTCAGGATGATGCTGTTAGTATTGAAAGTGGTACTAACACCGAACGCCCTGATACGCCAACAAACACTCCTAATGCACCAGGAAGAAAAAGCTGGGGGAAAGGAAAATGGAAGTCGAAGAAGTGCAAATATTCCTTCAAATGTGTAAATAGCCTAAAGGTAAGTATGCATGAGCTTCAGGGAATGCTGGGCATCACTTACTGGCAGCAATGTTAATGTTAATGTGAGACAGCATCAAGCTAGATACTTTTAAATAAATATCTTTAAGCAATTATGTTCCCTGCTGGTTTGAAGCAGTTACCTTTCTTGCTTGGAATAGCCAAAGTTTTGAAGAAAAAGGATGCTGAGAAATAGGAAACAGTAGATAGTGCTGCAATTGACCTTGTTTTTGTACAGTTTGCAAAGTTTTGTGTGATGCTATGATTATGTATTTCATTGAAGCTGTAGATGCTAGAGAAAAATATAAGAAGTCAGATAAACAAATTGAAATAAAACAAAACATGTGACAACTCCATGCAAAGCACAGAACCTGCACAGATTTCTCTGTGTTGGTAAAAAACCCAAACAAATCAACCCAACAATCTTAGAGTAGCTTTTTCTTCACCCTTAACCAGATTAGGTATTTTCTGTGCTCTGGCAGTATCATAACTATTGTGTAGTGCAATTTGGTTAATTTATTGTGAGTGTTGGGATCATGTGTTAGCACCTGTTTCAGGCAGTATGTATCTTCCTGTGTAACACCTGATGGTTTTAAGATATGTGGATTGATGGTGTTTACTCCCTGTTCTGCTGTTTTAGCATAGTGCTGTTTTCTTCTGCACTGGTGACAGACTATGGTGGACTGAACAAGTTTTCTCATTCCTGACTATTTTACTCTGTCAGGATGTTCTTCTTTTTCTAATTCCTCAGCCTTGTGTGGGATATTTATGTGGCAAGATGGGAGTTATGGCAAACTCTGTGAGGATCTGTGTAGCTCAGCAGTGGATATTTTCTGCAGAATTGCTCTAAGAGTATTTTTTCATTCCCCCCATGCTTAACTGTGGAGCTGTGCTGATGTGGCTCCTTTTCTGAGCTTTTCTCTTCAGGCTGCCCTAGTGAAACACTGGGGTACTTGAGTGGGAGGGGACAAAAGGTTTGGAGCGTGGAAACCTTCTAAATGAGCTTGCCACTGGAGAAATTGTGATACGAAGTTACACTGACAAAAGTATCTGGGAAACAAATTGATCTTATTGTGTTCTTGAAGTATAAAAATTGCTTCCAGGCCTTTGAAGGTGTAGGAGGAAGGGAAGTTATTTCATTTCACCAAGGTAGGCAGCAGTTCCTGTGATTCGCGTGAATCGCCCCCGCGGATGGTGCTATTTGCAGCTTCAAGTCATATTTCAAACACAGACACGGGCCTTTGGACACCCAAACTTTTAACAAGTTCTGAGCTTTGTTACTCATACTTGTTTTCTGTCTGCAGACAAAAAGGGTTAGTACTCCCAAGTGTCTTCTGGGGGGACAAGACATTCCCTCACCCCAATGTCAATCCAGACCCCACTGTAGGGTGATCCAAAAGTCGAAGCTATGAAACTAAGCAATCGCTGACTTCCTTGGATTTGGATCAGGGCCTGGGAACAGATTCCTATGCAAGTGGAATCAAGCTGTGAGGGAGTAAATGTAGCATTTCAATTAAGTGGGGTATTTTTATTAGCTTTTTTCCCCATTTCTCTTTGGTCTGAAATTAATGGTAATAATAAGAAATGTGCATGTTAAGACGAAGACCTAAGTAGGAGCCAAATTTGGTTTTTTACTTCATGATTGAGGAAGCCTCTCTTCTTTTCCTTTTCTCAGTCTTCCACACTAGCTTTGGAGATACTCTGGAGAAAGCTGTAATAATTGAATGTTGTATGTGGTTTTAGAAAGACACTTGTGACTCTTTGAGTACCGTGTCATATATCCCCTAGTTTATAAAATTTTGAACTATGCTGTAAGATGCAGGTATTGAAGTTAATGAAGGATCTATATGATTTAAAGATCATAGAAATTAATATTCTTTAGGTGTGTATAAATTACGTGTTTTTCCACTTTCATACTTTTGGTTTTCCCCTCTTATTTTGTTTTTTTAGTTTTTTCCTTGGGGAAACAAATACGGCCATTATTGTCTGCTTTGAGTGTTAAATGGTTATGACTCAGCCTGAAAAGCTCAGTGCTTGCTAAATATGCGTTTTAAACACTACTTTGGGAGTTATTTTGAATGAAATTTAAGCATCAGGAAAACAAAAATACAACTTGGAAAATGTCAGGAAATAAAAAAACTGCCTTTTTTCTTTATGGAGTAGTAAGTTACTTGTAAGATGTACTGAAAAATCTTTGCTTTCTGTGGACTGAATGGAAACAGGGTTTATAAATAAGCATATACAGCTAGCACTGTTGAACATCCTCATATATCCATATATATTTTGCTGGTAGATCTTTTGGCAGAAAACGGTGTATATTTTGCTTTGTTTTGCTCCCTTTAAAGCAATGCAATTATTTTCCTTACCCTTTACTTCTTCTTAGGGTGTGTGATTAAGTTGTAAGCAGCCTGGTGTTGTCTCAGCTTCTACTTGCTGGCCTCTGCCACACAGAATTCTAGCTTGTTGGTGTGTAATGGAAACTAAATGTAACTAAACCCACTGCCCACAATGGCTTACTTCCACTTCTGGGAACTGGAAATGCATGTGTGGGTTGTTGGTTCCCCACTGGCAGTGTGGGTGACACAGATTAGAAGGCATTCATGCAGGTGATTATTTTTGCCATTGTAATGACTTTACTGTCTAAAACCAGGTCTGATCTTACTTTTTGTTTGAACCCAAGTTGGCATTGAGTGCGTAAGGCTGGAACCTCACCATTGATAGTTTATTTATTTGCTTTTGTAGCAGTAGGTCTGTTTTCTTCTCTGCCTTCTTTTTCTAGTGCCCGAAGAAGCTGGGTGCTTTGGGTTTTGTACCCTTTATTCATAGCAGGGACAAGATGGCATTTCACAATTTTACTTTTGGACAGGTATCTGGGTCACTTCTGTCTGTACAAACCAGTGTCAGATTTGTGTCACATACTTGGTGTCTGAGCATAACCATCGTGTACGGCACCTAGAATACAATGTTTTGGAAAACCTCCTTCATTGTTTAGCACTTGGGACAAAAATTAGAGCAGACAAGTATTTTCGAAGTAGCTATGTGCTCTCTGACCACTGGGGATGTTGCGATTTTAAATAGGAGCAGAGCTTCTGCAGATATCCTGGTATCTTCCTGCAAGAGCCTCTGCCTTGCTGCTTCATCCATCAAACATCAGCAAACCTGCAATATATACAGTCAGGCTCTTGGAGATTGCAGCACTTGGTGTGAGAAATGTAGTGTGGGTGAAGTAAGTAGACTAAAGACATTTGTCTTGCAGAGTAATTTTTTTCCAGGGAAATAGGTTTTCTTTGAAAAAGCTTGCAAAATACTTTAGGTATGTACTCAAATATAAAAATATGGAAACAGTATAGCACTCTGTTATATATCTCTACTTATTACCTTAGTCTGGGTCCTGCCTAGAAAATCAGAAACTTATTGCAACTTATGCTGAAAAAATATCCTATCTTGAGGGCGAAAAACATACTGCTTTTCACTTTCCATATTTTGTTAAATTTATCAGAAACAGGGCATATAACAGAGAACAAGGTTGTTCCAGAAAAACAAATAGAAAACCTGCTAATATATCTCTGTAATAAAGCAGTGGGAACCCATGCATTTTACCTGTATTATCTTCATGTGATATGTCAGAAGCACTCATTATTCAGCACCAGGAACTCCTTCAAGCAGAAATTTGAAACCAAGTTATTATTAGTAGAAAAACGTTATTAAGCATTTTCAATTTGATCTCTCAGCCACTCTCTTCAAACAAGACTTAAATACACTCAAAATTTAAGGCTGCCAAGTAAATTTAATAGATTTATTGCTAAAAAGTAAAATTAATAAATGTATTGCACTTAAAAAATCATGGCCATGTGTATGCAATTTTATGGCTTATGGTTTTCCTCATTCTTCATTTCTAGTTCAACTGTAATACTTTACAGATACAGAATACCTGCTTTTTCCTTTTGTCCCGGGATTACTAAGAACCTACTTTTTTCTTTTTTAATATCCTATATCCCTCATCTCATATAGCCATTAGTTTGTGCTTTTGTGTTATGATGGCTAATACTGTGAGTTAAGCTTTGAACAATTCTTTTTAATCTATATTGAGCTTTGAAAGTTGTTACCTCTCTTAAGAATTGCAGGAGAGCCTTCATCTCTGAAAGATTTTCTGCTTTCTTTTGCTAGCTCTTCTAGTTATTTCTGTTCATAACAGATGCTGCCTTTCTCAGTAAATAATGCTATTTAAAAAGCATTAAATAATGCTTTTTAAGCATTAAGGAGTGTTAGACTCCTTACTCACGCCCCCTCCTTAAATTTATTCTTTGGTTTTGGATAGGCCAGAGCTGCCAGGGCTGGTACTTCTCATGTTGTCTCTGAAGTGCTGCCATTTGAAGGCTGCTGAACAGCCATCATGAGACACTTCCTTCCTGCCTTCACTGTCCCAGACAGTCCCCTGTGGGGAGGCACTTTAATGAACATTATTCTTGCTGAAAACATCCTGTCAGGACAGGCCAAAATACTGTTATCAATTATTAACAAGCACCACCATATTCATCACAATTCATAAACATACCTCCTTTTTTTTCTCACAAACTGATGTAAGTTGTATAAAAATAATTCTTGGCATTTCTCTGGTAACTATTTGTAAAGGCGGTCTGAAAACATTTTGTAGACATGAACTTTGTAGCAGTATTGTGACACACTGGAGAGAGTTCCTTGTGTCTGTGACAAAAGTTACAAGATCTAACTGTAGTATAATAGTTAAATGTGGCCCTTCTCCATCCTTATACCAATGTAATTCTTCTCTTTCCTAGTAATTCTTCCCTGTGAAGTTGCAAATCCTTGTCTATAAATAATTAGGATAGAAAATGTGTGTAGATGCAGAGGTTGCCTTTCTGAAAATTGTAAAACAATATCCTAGAGCTGTAAATACAACTTGGGAGTTCTGCCAGCTTCTAGGCATAACTGAGACAACATTTCTTTCCATTTACTTTTTGAAAGGTTGGTGGAGAAAGAATAGGGAGGGGTGTGTTTTTCACAATATTCCCTTAACCTCCCTTTAAGACAGCCAAGTTAAAATGTGGTGTTACAAGACTATGATTGTTAACTGTTCACTGTCTAAAATTATATTGGCTGTGAACCCATTAGTTTGAGGAGGGAAACTTGTCAATGAAACTGTTGAATTTCACGGCAATGATATGCCTGTGGGTTTTGTTGGGTTTTTTGATCTCTAAACTTACTTTACATGTATAGGAGGACCATGGCCAGCCTCTGTTTGGAGTCCAGTTTAACTGGCACAGTAAAGAAGGTGATCCTCTTGTTTTTGCCACTGTAGGCAGCAACAGAGTGAGTAATCTGTTTTCCATCATACGCCCTTCTGCGTGGTTCTGCATGCATTCCTGTTTTCAAGCAATCCCTTTACCTGTGTTTGGTATGGACACGCAATACTTAATATAAACAGATGTATTTCTAAGATATGTAGCATCTGTTATCTGGGAGAGCTGCATGCTTTGGGTTGTTCAACAAAGTCATGTTAGCTATTTGGTAATTAAGCTACGTAGTAAAGGAAAAAGTCCTACAGTAATATGCGTATAGGATAAGGAAGAGAGGTGCATAAATGTATCTTCTCAATAAAATTACTCTTTATAAATGCTATTATTTTCTAAAGGTCATGTATTCATATATACAGGACGAGAACTGTCTGCAACAGTGGCTGGCTGATGCCAGCTAGCTCAGTAGCTAAATTAATGGCCTGTGTGGGGTGAATTTATAGACTTCCTCTGAACAATGTTTGATGTCATTTCAGTCTTGAAAATAACCCCTGAGAAGTGTGTTTTATGCAAGTGTTGTGAATAAATAACAAGTGTTTCATTTCTAAGTTTGTTCTGCCTGGCAAGTCACCAGAAACACTAAACTAAATTTAAGCAAGGTTTCATTGAGTTGTTAAACTAAGTTTAAGCAAGGTATCAATGACTCATTACAAGACCATGTCATGTTAGAGATAAATGCAGTAATTAATTCCAACAAGGGTTTATCTTATTAAGGCAATTCAAATAATGGACTTGAATATCTGGGAAGGACAGCTGACAAGTCCTGGAATGGTGCTTTACAGAAACTGCTGTGGGCATTCTTTTATCAAACCATTTCCACCTGGTGAACACATGGATGATGGATGAAATCTAAACCATAGAGGCACTCTACCTCTCCCCATCAGGCAGTCAATAAATGGATGAATGTGATTTCCTTTTGAAATGTCACAACTAAGCAGCAGTCTCTCTCACTTATTTTTGTTTTTTTTCCTCCAGGTTACTTTATATGAATGTCATTCCCAAGGAGAAATCCGTCTGTTGCAGTCTTATGTGGATGCTGATGTATCCTTTTAGGTTAAATACCCACGTGTTTGCTTCTTCTTTATGAAAAATCAAGAGGCTTTGTAGGAAAAAACATGAAAATGTTTTGTCTGTGATTTAATACTTTGCTCATGTGGTGCATTCTTTATGTTAGGTCCAAGTCTTGCCTCTTTCCCACATCCTAGAATCCCTCCTGTTGAAAAAAATGTTAAAAACGCAGACTTAGGGACCAGACTGTATTAAAATATTTGAAAACTGATTCTCCATCAGTTTAGTCTTCCCAACACTAATATTTGTATAATGTTTCCCTGCTTTACAGTGGTCTCGGTTTCCCTGTGAATTGGAACTGGGTTTAAAGCCTAAGAATTGTGTTTCATGATCTGAAGTATTAATAATTTGTGTTGATCATTTGCAATACGCAAGTCATTTACTTGTGAACTCAGTCGTGATTCATTATTCCCAATCAAAGGTGATGCCATGAAAGAGAAGGTGTTCCTTTTATGTTTGGAACAGAAGTGAGGAAATCAACATCTGTAGAAAAGGTGATGTTGCTGGTATTTGCAGGTGTATAATTGAATGTGTGTATTTTTCTTATGGGGTCCAGCAGAGACAAGTTGGATAAAATAGTAACAGATTTGTTTAAAATAAAATGTTGTTTAAAAAAAATAAAAAAAATCTCCTGCTTATTCTGTGATCCTTAATTTGAGGCATTGTAGGCAGATGAAAATTTCTATACCTGTGCATGGACATATGATAGTAATACAAGCCATCCTCTTCTGGCTGTGGCAGGATCCAGGGGTATTATTAGGATAATTAATCCCATTACAATGCAGTGCATAAAGGTGAGTGTTCAGAACTTTGAGATACAGCTTGTGTTTCAGTAAGGCATGACACTTTCTTCTTCTAGGTACATATAAACGTGAGGGGAAATGGTAACTTGGTCTCTGAATTCTATTCCAGCACTATGTGGGCCATGGAAATGCAATCAATGAACTGAAATTCCATCCGAGAGATCCAAATCTTCTTTTATCTGTAAGCAAAGGTGAGGAGAAACCTCTTGTTTTTGTATAAATGAGGATACTTTGGATTGGAGTTTGGTCTTGAATATGGCCAAAAACCTTCATGAATATTTTTTTTTTTATGAATGGCACTGAACAAGTTCACTCTGAAAGTTGAAAGCAAATCATGCTTTTACATGGCTATATATTTTATACTTACTAAATCCACGGCCTACAACCATAACTCCAGCTATGCTGCAGAGGGATTGTGAATAGTGCTGCTTTTTAGGAAAGAAGAATCCCTGAGCCTTGAGTCTGCTCTTTACTTTCTGACAGTTCAACTGAAATTTTTTCAGTTGTTGAATCACGTTGCCATCTAGTGGGGACCTCTTAACGTTGCATTCACCATCCCGTTCATGGGGAAAAATTTGGATTGTCTGTTGCTTAGGAACTTTAATTGGACTCTGTGTAAAAAGCATTTTAGTAAAGGAAGTTTTTGGTGTAGTGTCTTATGGGCTTGTCCAGAAAGTTCTAACAGTCACAACTTCCTGATCTTGACTGTTCTGTTAATAAAGGAATGATCTGCCGAAAGGAGCTAGCCTTCAAGAATTTTTGAGTTGGAAACATTTACTTAGGGGACTTTTGACTTTAGTATATTTGGGCTTACTGATGAAGCTACATGAGAACAGGAGTTGGGAAGCTCTCTGATACTTTCAATGGTCAAGTTGGTGCTGTGGGCCTGTAAACATCCAGTTTCTGTATATTTTTTAGGTTCTGTTTGTAATAATGTTTTGACATCAGCCATAGTACTACAAGTTTTAATGTGCAATCTCTGGACCAGGTGCTATCGCTGGAGAATATTTGGGCTGTTAGAACTGCTTGGCTGAGAGATTATTAAAAAAAGAGGAAAATATTTGGGACTGCATGGCCACCTGTTTCCCTTCTGGGATTTTGAGTGTTGCTGTAATTCAATGCAATGTACTTGTGGAATCCAAAAGGGAAATAAACTAGAGCTTCCCACTTCCAAACGGGAGATACACTAGAGGTTCTTCTTTAGAAATTGTTAAAACTTTCTTCAAATAAATAGATTAGTCTGATTGACTTTGGAATACATATTGTTTATGTAAACAGTTTTTCCCTTCCTTACTGACTGTGGTTCACCAAGAATAATGTGCTAAAGGCTAAAGAATAGACAATCACAGCTTTTCTGAATGTTGATGTTAAAATGGCAGAAAGGAATTCTAGCATTTTTTGATACATAAAATTGTTTTTATGACTGATTAAAAGCATATTTGTCTGCGATCAGACTTTTCTTTGCTTTTTGGATGAATTAAAGATCCGTGCATGTTTTTGGTAGAAACTATCCCTAGGGGAGGGGGTGGGCAATTATAGAATTACTTTTAACAGGAAAGTTAGTTATAATAGCAATTTCAGTTAATGCAGTTCTGTTTCCAACAAAAAAAGAAGAATTAAGTGCTTTTTTGATGTTGACCTAAAGACCTGTTACTCAAAGTAATTAAGCTGAAATATATTATTCAAATGTACATATAAAAAGCAGCATGTAATTTTATTTGTTCTTTATAGATCATGCATTGAGACTGTGGAACATCCAGACAGACACGCTGGTTGCAATATTTGGAGGAGTAGAAGGGCACAGGGATGAGGTGTTAAGTGCAGTAAGTGGAAGACCATGGGGCAGTGATTTAGATTTACAAAGGGTAGTAAGCAACTTTTTGTCCCCTTGTGCATTGTTTAGATATTATAGCTACTTAAAAATAACCACCTGGAAGTGCATAAATACTTGTTTTAAGGGGATAGACAACTTTAAATATCAGGTGGTTTGATTGATTTGGCCACTTCTTACAGACAGGATCTGTGTGTTTCAGTAGCTGGTTTACTCAGAGTGCAGCCTAGAAGTGAGCAAAATAGGGCTCAGTGGGTCTAGAAAGAATAAAAACATTTCATGATGGTCCCACTTTTGAAGTTCTTGAGTTCTCATCAAGTCAAAGCAGCATAAGCAAATAAACCTGGAGAGACACGGTAGTGAAGAAGTTGTTTGCGTTAAATTATTTTTCAGTGGCTGTGAACAGACACTGGTACCCAGCAAACATCAACTAGAATAGTTAACTTTTAATATGCTGTTCTTAAGAACTCTTTCCATTCCTGTTGTGTGACCTGTTGTGAAAGGTGAGGGGTGCATCTGTAGGAAACCTGACACTGTATTATTCACCCATGTCATAGTCCTGGAATTCTGCCGAAGTTGCTCCTAGGGAACTTAGTGAAGGAGGAGAACTAGCTGTAGATTCACTGTTTGTCAGTGCTGTTGAATATGTCTCTCTTGAGACATATTCATAATGTTCATCTTAATATAATTATTAAGATGCCGTGCTACTTTGCAGTGAGCTGGATTACATTCTTAGTGTTTTTCTATTTGAAATATTCAGTTTTATTGCATGCTCTATGCATAAAATGCTGTTTTGATGGAAATGATGGAATAAAATCTGAGTTGATATAATGCAGCCTAGGGTGGGAGTGCTCAAAATTATTTTATATACATAGGATTATGATCTTCTTGGTGAAAAAATCATGTCCTGTGGGATGGATCACTCTTTAAAACTCTGGAGAATTAATTCCAAGAGAATGATTAATGCTATCAAAGAGTCTTATGAGTACAACCCAAACAAAACCAACAGGTATGTAGTCTTCATCTCCTTGTCTGTCTTTACAGCACATGAATACTCCTATCATCGGTCCAGGTTAATTCCTTTCTGTATTGGGAATTCTTGGGTAGTGACACTCACTAGATTGTGTGTCTTCTTGTTGTTTGCTTCACTAGAATTTTATTGAATTCTGATTCAAAGTCCCGAAATTTTTATTTTTAAATATCTCAATTATTTCTTATTTGCTAGACTAGATTATTATCTTAAAGCTTGTATTTCATGCATTTCAAGATGTCAGTATCTTTTCTTCATATCATCTCATCTCAAAATTTCTAGAAGGGAATCAAATCTGCGGAATTAATGTATCAAATAATCTTATATAGAGTAGTTAATTATTGTGTATTATTTTACTTTGGGGTGGGGGAAAAAACTGTTTACATAGTAATAACTTTAATTTTCATCACTCTCTGGTTTGACCTCAGATATGAGTAAACTATCAAATAAACATAGCAATTAGATACATGATAAATAAATCCTCCTTTATGAAGTTCTTCAACTTTTTGATCTTAACTTCCAGTTAAACCATTGAGAGAATTGAAGAGTCTAAAACACAGTGAACATGTTCAGCAATGAGACTAGCTGTGAAAATACTCTGGCTTTTTTTGGTAATGTTACCAAATATTAAATGATGCTTTTTAGCCTGCTTTTTTTAAAATGATGGTTTTTTTTTTTTTAAGTGTGCATTTCTATTTAACAATTTAGATGTTGCAGAAGCAGCATCAGGAAGACTGAGATTTAATGGGTTCTTGAAGTATTTGGTGACAGGCATTGTATTCAGCATCTGAAGGAGTAGTTTTACTCAGCACTATCTCTGCACAGTCTTTAACTTAGTTATTTCATTAGGAATGAGGATGAAAGCAAGGACTGTTCCTATTACCGTTAAAAAGAAAAGCTGCATACAAAATCTACTTTGTTATAAAACAGTTAAAAAGTTGGGCTTGTTCTTTTAACATTGAAATATGTTAAACCTGATTGTTAAAAATTACACTTGTGCTTCTGGGTTTGTTTTTCTGAACCTCACTTGGCAATTTTCTCCACAGGCCTTTTGTTTCCCAGAAAATTCACTTTCCTGACTTTTCTACAAGAGACATACATAGAAACTATGTTGACTGTGTACGGTGGCTGGGAGACCTAATTCTTTCCAAGGTAATGCTGCAGCTTTTTCAGCTACATAACATTTATTTGCTGGTTCTGAGGGTCCTAAACCTTAGAAATTTTATTAGTGTGTGGGTCTTTACTATCTTGTGTCAAATGGTTTTATAGAGTGTGTTGGGAATTTTGTCACCTGTCAGGATGTGTGGGTAAGCAGCTTACACTTAAAAAGCAAAATTCTTACTACAGCTGTACTCTGCTGCAGGTAAAGGGTTTCTCGCTAACCAGAATGTGCAGAGAACATATGGAAAGGGAATCTCTAGATACTATTTAGAGATCCTGCTAAAGAGTGAGATGAGGGCTACCATAATGGAGTAACTTTGATTAACGTGTTGTGTCCACTAGTAACATTGGCATGCAGATATTAAAGCAGGCTGTCCAACTGCCTTGATGCCAGCAATTAGTGAGTGCACCAACCGTCCTGTTAGTCAAAGGGATTGGGTAAACAATCCTCAAATCAATGTAAGTTTAAGCTGCTTATGAAATTGTGTTTGAGCACATCTGGGTGACTTCATCTGAAGCGGGTGAGGGGGTGCTCCTGCAGTCCCATTACCTAGCAAAGCTGTGAGGGCATCAGGTTGCCAGCAATGGACAGTGGTTATTGTTGGTGATGTGGCTGTGATCTAAGGGCAGAGGTGAGATTTTCAGTTCTGCTTTTCATAGTGTCATTGGGGAAGCTGTGGGATTAAATGTTTGCTTATAGTTGGACTGATTCTGCAGTATAAATTACAGGTGATTTTTCTTTTCATTGTTTCACTCCAGTCTTGTGAAAATGCCATTGTTTGCTGGAAGCCTGGCAAGATGGAAGATGATATAGATAAAATCAAGCCCAGTGAATCAAATGTGACCATTCTTGGGAGATTTGATTATAGCCAGTGTGACATATGGTACATGAGATTTTCAATGGATTTCTGGCAAAAGGTACGTGTCTGACTTTGCTGTATTTGAAGGTGTGTAGCTTTTCATTGATTACATGCTTATTGGCATAGGAAGGGTCTTGGTTCATGTGATGTTTGAGAAACAGAATGGTTTGCTGTAAGGGACTTTATATGAACCTGTAGGAGCCTCAGATTTTTCATTCTGGGTTCTGCCTGTGGGAAAAAATTCCACAAAATAAATATTAATTTTCCACCAGAAATAAGTTTCTTGATGTCTTCATCCCCTGTCTGCAGAGATTGATAAAATGGAAGAAAGGAGGCAAATTCTACAGCCTTTCTGACTCCTCCAACAAACTCATTAAGTCATCCATGTTTAATGTTCACACACAATTTATCAGCTTTATAGCCTTTATAAAATTCTGACTTTATTCTTTGAGGGACTATTTTAAAACCTCTTTATCCTCTGCTTTCTTTTTAAGATGCTTGCTCTGGGCAATCAGGTTGGCAAACTTTATGTTTGGGATCTAGAAATAGAGGATCCACATAAAGCCAAGTGAGTACTTTATTTTGTTTTTGCTAAGGCAGGGAGTTGGGGTACTTTTCTTTTTCCTTTCCTGATTATAGAGAAATTCTTTACAGTACTACTTACTTTCCATTATAAGTAGTAGGGAAATAAACATTGTGAGCCCCTGAAAGTTAATGTTTATTGTAGCTCACTGATTTATAATTTATATATATTAATGCCAAGAGGTCCCAGTTAGATTCTGCTGGCTACCATGAGTAGATATAGTAAAAGGCAATTTATTTCTCACAGAGTTTTTGCTAATTGGGTGGAAATTTTACAAAGCCATTAGGAGAAGATGTGCTAGGTGGATGCAGCACATGACAAAGGCGAGATAGGTGACAGGACTGGAGTAAAAAAGGAGAGTGTAAAGGTGAGCAATGAGCACAGTGTGGTGAAAACACTGTGGCTTTCCACATCCTCACCTGTGTTGCCAGGCAATTTCACAGCTTGTCTCTTAGATACATGTAGGTACATATGTATGTGTGTAAACATACAAATGCAAAAAAAAATGCTAAACATAAAAAAAGGCCCCAAACAAACTCACTCCCAAAAAACATTGTATAGAAAGTGGATATACACTGTATGTATAAATACTTAATGCATTTTATTTTTATATATCCTATATAATATATTATACATATCTTGATATATTTATATATATAATCCATGTAAATATGTATACGTGAATACATTAATGTATGAAATTCCTGGAAGTGTTACAGTCTTTAATCACATGATTCTGATTTTTCCTTCCTAACCCTGTGAAATAACACTGATTATGAAGTCCTAAATAATGTGATTCAATAAGCTTTCAATCTTTGCTTCAATAAAATTTGGGTGGATGAGAAACAACTGTGGGTGAACAGGAAACTGCTTTCCCAAGTCCTCATTTGGAATACAAAATACACCATGAAGGCCATAATCCTGTTGCCTTCAATTCCTCCTAAGTCACATAAATAACGGATTACTGAAACAGTGCTCCATAATGTAGTAGGAAGATTTAACATTGCAGCTGAATAATTTTCTTTTGCTTCTAGGTGTACGACTCTTACTCACCCTAAATGTGTTGCTGCCATCCGACAGACCAGTTTTAGCAGGGATAGCAGTATCCTTATAGCTGTGTGTGATGATGCCAGTATCTGGCGCTGGGACAGATTACGATAAAGTACTTTTTCTTAATTCATAGAAGAAAATATATTTTCAAATTATAATATAGGCTGTTAACATGCTAGTATAGTAGATGCATTTAGTGTAGACTTTCTCGAAGGTTCGGCAGGCTGGAGCTGGACTTAGTGATGTTTACATTCTGTGTATTGTTCTGCTTGAAATTGCTGCTTTTAATAAAAAGAAGTATTTTTGTAAAGTTTTCTGAATTGTCCATATTAATTATTTCCTACAAGAAGTTTTCACTTATGGCCTAGGAAATTTTTTTGTGTAGAGCTAACACATGAATGTGCGTCAACTTGCTAGAAATTTGGTGTATTTATGCTTCCAGTTGTATTTTGTGCCTTTCAAAAACCTTATGAAGCTTTTATTCAGGGATAACACTAAGGAAATGCTACTCTTAAGAATATAATACAAATAATTGTTAAACAATTTCTAAAAATATTTTGAACTCATTCTTTAAGTTAGTTGCAGATTGAAATTGGTTTAATTTTTAGTAATCTCAAATTGGAATTCGCTTCTCACCATATCTGTTAATGACTGGGGGAAAAAAACATTACTGGCTTTGCTTTGTGGATCACATTGTTCTATTGTTTGAATTCTGTCTAGTTACTGCATTTATCTAAAAGTTAGTTTTTGGAAATATATTTTAATTGCCTCTATTGTCAGTATTCCCAAATAGCCTCCTCAATGTTTTTACTTGAAATGAATTCTAAAACCAATCATATTTCATATAGGTTTAAAATGTGTGTACCGTTAATAAAAATGAAAGGGGGAAATAGATAAGATGGCAGAAATTATTAGCAGTGATAATCTGTGTTCAAAACATTGTGTGTATCTTGTCAGCAGGTAGCTGAAATGCTCATGTCTGTGTTAAGAAAGTGGTTCAGGACATTGCTCAGTAGCTGTGTGCATCTGAATGAGGAAGAAAGTAAATTACATTTATTGAGGCTGAACCATTTACATACTTTTTTTTCCCCATTCCCTTTCCCTGCCCTTATCCTTCAACACAAAACATGTTACTTGAGAAGAATGTTTTGAGTTATGATGTAAATGCAAGTACATTGTCATTGTCAGTATCATGGTGCCTTTCTGATCAGTAGATTAAGTAGTCCTATCTGCTGCTGACTTCTTAAGTGCATATCTGACTTCTCATCTTTCAGGATTTTGCTTTTTTTCTGTTTGTTACAGTTTGGGAAGCTTGTAAATGCTCTGGTTAGAATAACTACCTGTTCAGCTGGAAGTAATATGACTAAACTAGTTTTGATTTGTGTCCTGGGGAACCTAAAAAAAATGAAGCCCTGAAATGACAAGCAGTTTACAAATTTTAGTCTGTAAGATATGATTGTTTTCCTTTTTTTTTTTTTTTTTTTTTTCTCTTTTAAATCCTTGATCTTACTACTGGGGAAGGGCAGTAGTACCACAGGTCTGTCCAAAACTAGTGTTTAATTGAGCTGGATTTTGGACCTTGTTTTTCTTGTACAAGCCAAATGGCCAGTATGGTCTTTCTTGTGCCCATGAGTGCCTGATGAAGAAGACATGGTCAGGAAGCCAAGTGTAAAACCAGAGTTGGGCAGAACCATGTAGAAGCCCGAGTACTGGAGGGAGGAAACTGAAATTCCTGCAGAGTTGAACACAGATGAGCTGAAGAGGGAGACAGGTGAGACTGGAGCTTGGGGAAAGTGTTTAACTTCCTGCACTTACAGAACTGCTGGCATAGTATGAGCCAGTGTTTGCACAACAGCAGTGGTCCACAGACCTCACAGATCATTCTGTGGAAAGTATGAGGAATTGGCAGTGTCTGAAAAATTATGGGGCTGGGGTGTGATTGGGAAAGCACTCCAGAAAGGCAGTGGGCGTGCTCAGGCTTCCTGCAGCCTCAAGGAAAGAGCTTTGATTGAATTAGCTCTACTAAGAACACTTGGGCTGGAGGCTGGTGCCACTTAGCCTTTGCAAATGCTTTTCAGTAGCGTGGCATTAGACTGTCTTCTGTGTTTTCCCATGGCTGAGGTTGAGAGTGAAATGGGATACACAAGCACTAGGGATTTCTCAGCCATGGGTGTTGTTTTGGGACATAACTGGTAGATTCTGACAAATGAGCTGCTCTGTTTGAGAGGAAGGAAAGGAAGGGTGCTTGACTGGAAAGAGGCCTAACAAAGTTGGGGTCAGCTTTAACTTCTGTTTTAACTTCTAAGTGTGCTGAAGACTGTCCTCTTAAAATGCAGACAAATGTTCCAGGAGCTTTGCCCTGAGAAACAGGATGGAGCTGAAATTGGATGAAGGGTGTTAATGAAGGGAAGAACTTGTGTAAGTAAGCTGTAACAAGCCAAGGGGAGAAAAAATTCTCCTTTACGATAGTCAGTCCCATCTGCATGTAGAATTAATAATATTTTGAAAATACACACAACAGGGGGGAAAAGTCTCTTTGTCAACAAGCAGACTGATAAAGCTCAAGTGGATGTAAAACTTACGTATTTATTTCATTAGGATGTTTTCTTCCTACAGTTGCCTAGTTCTAGACTAAATAAAAGGGGAAAGATTAAAATTCTTGTGTGTCTCCTGGAAGACACAGAGCTATTAGAGTTATAATCATTGCAAAAGAACTTAAAGAGGAGTTTAATATTTTCCAAAACCTTTTCACCTTTTAATATATACTTTTGTGAAACATACCTTAAGAGCTCCAGTGCCTAAATTTTTCAACAATAGGAGTGTGGTCTAATTCTAGTATTGGAGAAACCTACCAAAAATAGCCTGAAAGAACATGTGTTTTTCTCCATTGTCTTCAGGCCATCTTTAGGTCTGTTCTTTGGCAAATTTTGTAATTGACTCCTTCTGTTCCTCATCTCAAGACAGGTGAGGGAGAGGTAAAGTCAGGCTGATGAGTAACTGCAGTACAGTAAGAAAACTGTTCCAGAGGCTGCAAGTGTTGTTACAGAGGTCTGTTTTTTATGAACTCTACATGAAGAGCATACTAAAATTTGAAGGTTGCTGATTCCCTCAGTTATTGCACACTGAGTATCTCCCTGAAGAGATTAAAAAAAAAACCAATAGCTAAGAGAGGTACCTGGCAGCCCGTCTTATTCTACCAACTTTCAGAAACTTAGAAATTTCATAAATGGTAGGCTTAAACTACAGTTCTAACTTTTAGGCAGAGACTTTGCCCAGAGACAGCAAGAAGGTTTGTACCACAGCTGGAAGTAGAAATAGGAAACAGGCTCCTGATTGTTAAAACAGTGGTTCACTTAAAAGGTCTCTCTTCTCAGAGTATAGTCTTGTTTCCTGGGGTGATGCTCCATCTGGTGGTGAATGAATAAAGAACCTTACCACAATGTAGTTTTAAATCGGGTTCTTCTTGAGGCTTTTAATGTTAAGCCAAAAAAATTTTATGCAAATATGGATCGAATTTGCCCTTCCTAGTATAGATAGGAGTGCTTGTTTTCTCTGGTGCATTTCATGCTTATGTTTCACCACTGATTGTATTGGGGAGCTCTGGTTCCATGGCTAAATATCAAGGAATTAACTTCCTCAGCAAGTCCTACAGACACAGTTAGTTTCACCTGCGAATGCTTCGCTGTCACCATGAGCTGTGTCAGAACAATACTTACAATAAAGTAATGAAGCAACTTAAAAAAAAAAAAATCCCCTGCATAATTAGAATTTTGACTAGCCATGAATTTTGCATCTGTTTCTGTATAAGCCAGCAGCAATATATGCACTTTGTTTCTTCCTGTATTTTTAAATTTTTCTCTGGGCATGGTGGTAAGGTGAGGGCAGATGTAGAAACAGAATCCCCACTCTAACTAACAACTCCTGTTGCCTTGGAAAGGAAAACAATTGGGAAAATGTCCCAAAATGGAGGGAAATGTATCTACCCCTGTCATGGTTATGAGTTTGGCATGGTAGGGTATGTTTAGCTTCAAAGCTTAATGATCAGTAGACAGGATTTTGGTTTTTTTTACAGGTTTTCTTTAAAACCTGAACTCTCTAGTATCTAGAAAATGGGAATGAGAAAATTACTCTAAATGTAGGAGGATCAAAATAATTTGTATTACATCGAGGTTGTTATTATTACAGGCATTATAACTCTGGCTATACCTGGGGAAAGGAATTTTAGTATTTTGTTTGTGGGAAAAAAAAGTATATATGTGTATGTATATATATAATATGTTAAAGGCAAAATAGATGAATGTATGTATCTTTGTTTCTCCTCATTTTTTCCCATAATCCTGTTCTCCCATTTTAAAACCACAATGTTGAGGTAAGATGTATTGTTGGAAGACAGGTTAGAAAACTTTGGAGTTTCTTAAATTAATTTTCCTTTGACAAACTGAATGCCTATTTCCTCAAGCATCCTAACTAGTGATCATATGATAGTATCTCACAGAGCTAGTAAAACTCACCCACCATAATCCTGTGCTTCAAAACTGAGAAAGAAAAAGCACTTATGCTTGAGAAGCACAGTCTGGCCATCCACACAACCTGTAGAAATAAATCAGTTCTTACTTTCACAGCAGTTGTGAAAGGCAAAATACTGATACTGAAGGGGGATAGACTGTTCTCTCTGTGAGTTTCTGATCTGTAAACTCAGTCACTGCAAGAAAGAAAAGTAATTTACAATAATGCTCTCAAACATGTACTACATTCAGTGAGCTCAGAGACAACACCTGCTGAACCCACAGTGGTTACAGCACTGGGAGAAGTTCTTAATCTACTCTACTGAATTATTCAAACCCCATATAAATACATATTTTCATTTACAGCCCTAATGGCTGGAGCAGGGGCAAGAGCAGCCACAGCACTCATGGTGGACTTAGTGATCCCACCCACATGGTCTAGTCTGGCATGTCTGACTTCCTGAAGCCCAAACAACAATCCCACCAGCATCTGGAATAACCAGAATGCAGCTTTGGTCACAACAGAAGTAGCTTGTTATAACTAGAAGAGAGAAGAGTGAGCAGCAGAGTGACAGCCTGTGCCCAAACAGGGCCCTTGGGTTTAAATACCTTTAGTTCTGTGACTCGCTCTTCACCAAACCATGTTGGATGGTGAGGGCCGTAGAAAATTGCAACAAGGAGTGGCAATGTGAGGATTATTTCATAGAGGGTAGCTCTGGCCAGTCAGATGAGGAAGTTGTAGATAGTACCTCTTTTTCTTACAAATAAATCACTCCTTTGTTAATTAAATTGTGCTGATGGAGTGAGTCTGCTACGTCATGTAGACACATAGTCCCTAACTCCTGATGCCTTGCAATGGCTTGTGAAGTGTTAATTACTTACTTCCACACCAGCCAGATCCTTCCTTAGGATTGTGAGAAGCTGAGCAATGACCACTCCTGAGGTCCATTTGGTCCCTCTTGTCTCCTCTGATCCACTTCTGTCACCAGCTATGTGAGGCATCTGCCACCTGTGTGACAAAACTACCACATCCTACAGCAGAATTTGACAGGTCATCTGGAATGATCCTAATGACCCATTCTGATGAGGAAGTTTAGCTAAGTTCCCTCATTGCTGCTTCTCTACAAACATTTGGCCTACAAATGTGTCTTTAAGAAAATTAAGCCTTTAGTCAAGCAGGCAACCCAAATTTTTCAGGGCTTGGGTCTGTGCCATGCCTTCCAGGAAATTACCTTGAGCCTTGTTCCATAAATTACCTGGGAGATAGTTAGTTTTACTTTTCAAAAGCTGTTCTTAAAACAGTTTTCCTGGGTTTCATCAGTCTGTTTTCTTCCTCTTCTGAGTCCCAGGTTGAGCTCACTCCTTTTATTCTTTGAGTCCCTCTGCTTTTATGTGAGGGAAGAGTCCATTTTGAGCTGAGGCAGAAATGACATAGGGTGTTATTGAATACGTTCAAAGAACTGAGTTTCTGTTCTCAGGGCAAGTGTATCTAAGGCTGACTTGGCTTGATAAAGGACTCCTAAAAAGCTTAATTCCCCAGTCAATGAAACCTGTGAAAACTTTTCTTTTCATGCCAGTGGTTTGGGAACAAGTCTTAGTCCTTCATTACAGAAAGTAACTTACAAAAGCAAGATCTATTGTTAAAAACAGTATTTCTGATCAAGCTAATCTAGTGAACAGAAGGGCCAGCTGGAGCTTACCTATGAGATACCTGGGCACATATGGCCAAAGCCATCGCACCAGCATAAACTGCACTTGTCATGAGAGCCACTCAGACCACCCCAAAATCCTATGAATTTATGAGCAAATGTAACAGTCTTTGGTGACAGTAACCTAGACAGCATTATCAGACACCCCACATCTGTTTCTAAGAGAAACAAGATTTTACTCTCTTATTACTGGGAATAATTCTTCTAGCACAGCCAAAGTTCCCCAAGATTCCTCTTTATTTCACTTTCATACAGGAAAAGTTAAAGACGGGTATTCCAAGATTAAGCTCAATGGTGTCTTGCTGCCAAAGAGGCAAATACTATTGTACCATTTATGTGAGCTGGGGACAGGAATACCGGTTGTCCACAAAATGGAAGGACTTACAGTGCAAGTACCAGCAGGAAAACCATCAGCATATTCGCAGTTGCCTGATCACCCTTCAGATGAGGTATAGAAGGAAAAGTCTGCATTCAGTTTGTGTACAACACCCCGAAGCACCACACAAGTATGACACAGTGCTGCCATTTTTCATCTTGTAATTTTTTTCCACTTTAAATGCAGTTTCAAAGTATTTCTACATGGAACACTGATTTCTTGTTGCAGCCAAGCATTTCAATTAAATAAACCAACATGCAAACTAGTAATTTTCATTGATTTTAATTTTAAATACTGTTCAAGAGTAATATAAAAGTTACTAGTTTGTCTATTTAGACTAATCGTTGTTTGGGTTTTTCCCCTCCTCCCCTCCGAAAATCTTCAGCAGAGTTACTTGATGCATCTTTCAGGTAACATTTTAGAAAGAACTCCAAATGAGAGAATTTAAGCTTATGTTTTCCAAAAGAGAGGGTTCTGTGTCAGACGTCTCTGGAAGTTTTCATACCTAGAAAAATTAAAAAAAAAAAAAAAACCCAAAAAATAACAGCTGCTGCATATAAAATAGTGTTTTTAAAAAAGGGTACAAATAATTTAGTCTATGCAGAGAGCATGGTAAATTACATTTACTTCAAACCAGGAAATTAGTAAATCCCAAATCCATTTGCATATCTAGAATATTTGTAGTTAGACTTGTGTATTTCACCAAGATGAATTTTGTTAAAGCAGTATCCCAGAGGAGACTCATTCAAGCTTAGTAAAATTGTAAGTTAATTTAGATTGGACATGAGGAAAATTTTCTTCACTGAAGGGGTTGTCAAGCACTGGAAGTGGTGGAGTCACCGTCCTTAGTGGTGTTTAAAAGACATGTGAACGTGTTTTATTGGCCCTGGGTATGTGGTGCACTTGGCAGTAGGAGGTGAATGGTTGGACTCCATCTTAAAGGTCTGTCCCAACCTAAACAAGTCCATGAATTATAAGTGACTGTTTTATGCATAACATTTTTGGGCTAGGAAATCATAAATGAATGTATGAATCTGAGGCTGGATGGTAATGTTTTAGTAAAATCAAATAGGGAAATGTAATTCTCTAACATATAATGCAAACTTGTATGCACACATGCTATCCTAATTTCACTTTCCATACTCACAAAACCAAGCAAACCATAAACAAACAGCATCAGAATTCACTGTTGACACACAGTGAAGAAATAGACAAAATATACAATTTCTGTGCCTTTCTACAAGAAAAAGAAAAAAAAATAGAGAAGCCTATAGGCTTTGAGCCACAAAAGTTTAAATCCCCTTTTAATCCTCACAAACCCAAAAGGTAAGGCATCAAAAGGTACTGCCAGTGAAACAAAGGAAACCACAAAATATTATCCTATACCTCATAGTTCATAGCCCAGCTTAAGTGAGAAAAGACTGAAGGTCTTTGCTTAAAACCAATTCAGCCTCACCCAGGCACTGACCAGTCACATCACAAACCCTACCCACATACAGTCTGTAGTTACCTTCTAAACACAAGGCATCTGCATCAAATTACACTCCCAAACAATACACATGGCTCTCATCAACTGTTTGCATATTCATGATATAAATTATAAAACTGTACTCAGATAGTCTCAAACACTGATTTTAAAAGGGCTTTGGTTAATACTGCAGAGGCTAAATAAATAAATAAGGCCAAACTGATAGGAAAGACATTTTCAGATAACCTCAAGGATTGCCTGCAGTTCACAATTTATTTCCAGACTGCACAGGCTATCCCCAGACAGTTATTAAACCAGTCCCTGGAAAACAACTTCCAGAGGGACTTGTGTATTTACACTCAAGGATCTTGGTGACAGAACCAGGTCAACTAGTAACATGATTTCATCACCTCTCACATATTCTTAAGCAAGGCAGCTATGCTGGAACTATGTCTAGGAAGAGACCAAATAAAACAAATAAGCATAAATTGACAAGTATCAGTATGCTCTGTCTTCCTACAACTCCAGAGCATTTGCATTATCAGCAACACAGTGCAAATGCACATATGTCAAAGGCAATCTTTTTAGAACCAAAAAAGTTTCATTGGTTGCATAGCACTTTTCTAACAAAAAAAAAAAAAAAAAAAAAAAACAAACAAACAAAAAAAACCAAAAAACCAAAAAAAACCCAAAACCAAACAAACAAAAAAACAAACAACCAAACAAAAAGCTGACAAATAAATATAAAAACAGTGGGCAGGACCTCTCTATACTAGAAATAAACAACAATTATTTTAAACACTTCTGCATCATCTCACTGAATAGCATGACAATAGTTCAGTGCTTAGAAATGATGGTCTAATGCCTAGAAAAAAACCCCATTTGTTACTAGAGATCACTGCCATTACCATTTCAGAACTACATTTGCAGGAATGAAAGCTTCAGAAGGATTTGGGGTCATCTGTGCCTGAGTAACAGCAAACGAGGAAGCAAAGTTATAGAAGTTATCCAACATCTTCTGAGTGAACTGGAAAAAAAAAAAAAAAAGATATTTTAAGGAAGTTATTTCTTAAATTTGAACTTTTGTGCAAAAGTTTAACAGATATACAGTTCCTACATGAAGTAATTTTAGCATTGTCATCTAAAACACAGTGGGAAAGTGGATGTAGTAGGTCCAGAGACAATGATCAAAATATCCTAAGCTTCAGTCTTGCCCTCAGATCCATCCAGCATCCAGAAATCATTTTAAGAATCTTCACTTGCCCTCTCCCTGCTCAGTTTCATCCAACTGGACAAACAGCTTTGGGAAGAACATTTCTGTTTGTAACAAAAAAGTGATAAAGTGACAAGAGCTGTCCCTCTCCTCCAAACTGAATAATCAGAACAACTCCAGACTGGGCCAAAGCTGCCATTCCAGCTCCCAGAAAAACACTTGTTAAACGATTGGAAAAGTCTGCAATCTGTTTACAGGTCATCAGACTCCAGTGACAGGGCAATTTCCTTTAGCAATCCCCACAGAAGGGCTGCTGTCCTGGCATCTTTTACTACAAGATCTTGTGGGGAAAACACCTAAAGGATGCATAGGGCACTCCTAAACTACAGGACTAGGAAAGAAAAGAATGAAAGAGAGGCCAAGAAACAGCAAGCCCAGTGTGCAGAGGATGAGGCTGTAGGACATTCCCAGCCAGTCTACAAATATACAAGTCTACGGTACCTCCTTATTTCCTCTATTAAAAAAAAAAAAAAAAAAAAAGAAAAGAAAAGAAAAAAAGTTATGCTTTGTTTTGATGGGAGAACAAGGACTTTTCATACAGAAAATTTCATAGACAGTGAAGTGATACAGGAAAACAGAGCCTGAGTTAATAAATGCACAGTCTTGTGCTCCCCTCTGACAAAAGGAGCAGAAGAAATCATATCCCAGAACCCTACCCTCAGTCTCATCTCACTCACATGCAGAACTCTATGGTTTTGTCCTACTTCTTTTTTGTATATGTTTATACACATAAAAAAGACATAATCATAAATCTTCATAAAACTTACTAAAAATGTAATAGGAGATCAACTCCTTAAGGTAGCAACAGATGATTTCACCATTAAAAAAATACTTTTATTGCTATAAGGTAGCAGTTTCAAAGAGCTGATGTCAAAAATTAAATGAAAGCTATTCATTACTCACAAATATGCTCCCAGTCATATATGCCCTTCCTCTGCAATCTACTCCCTCAAAGGTTTCCTTCCACTTTGACCTCACACATTTTCTCTGTAGGAGTAAGTAGTACTTCACCTTTTGGATCAACTGCATTCCTTGAAGGCAATTACAATTTTCAGTTAAGATGTTCAGAGTTAGATGCTGCTCTTTTTTTTTAACAGAAAAATTCACTTAACTGAGAATAACATTTGTAAAAATATTATGCAATCATAAGGTGTTTTTTTGTCTTTAAATACTACTGCCAGAAAAATCCATGAGCCCCCTTGCAACTTACCTGATGTGGCATGTTATTCCTCATAACTTTACTACTGCTATAATGAAAATTGGTGGAATCAGAAATATTATTTAGGTGTACTTAGCTCCTAACAACTCCAGAAAAGCTCAATTAACTGTACTATACAAAAATAGCTGTTGGTCAACTCCTAGTCATGGTAACTTTCTGCAAGAAACATTACCTATTTGGAGCTACAATGTGTATAAACTGCCAAAGAACATCAGCTACAGTATCAGAACTACTGTACAATTACCAGTCTCCCTCATCAAGCACCTGGAAGGAAAGTGAGAAGGTAAAAAGGGCCTGAAGAAAAGCCTCACCAACTGCTGAAATGTTAAAGGAAAATGCCAGAGCCATCAGTGTTAGGGAAATCAAGACCCACTATGCAGGTCTAGCTTGCCTTGGACTGCTGTCAGACTGCCAGCTACCTGCCAGAGCTGGTTGAGGATTTCCAGAGGTTCAAAGTAATGGACAGGCTGGGTTAAAAAATGGCACATATTGTAGCCCAAGGCCTAATCCACAGCGAAGGCACTGGGGAAAACCAAAAATCTGGCTGTGGGAAAGGGCATAACTCTGCAGTTCTGCAGAGCTACATCAGAAGGATTTCTCCAGGGAAAGTGGTATACCTTAATATCTCTGCATCCATGTCCACATTTGCCTTAACTTGGCAGTAATTTTTGACTATCCCTGCAAGTCTACATACTGAAGTTTCAGCACCTACAAATCGCCAAAGATCCACTCTCTCTTACATGTATTTAGTCATAGCTGGTCCTATAAGAAGTATCATAAATAATTTTAGAGTGACACTGACACAAGTGAATCTCTTGGCCTCATGTCACTGAGGATGCAAATTCCAGTCTTTACAGGAGACAGTTTTTCAGTGTAAGAAAAAGCAATTTCATAGTATCAAAGCATCCAACCAAATGATTTAACAATTATTAGGTTGCTTACAATCCTACTGCCACCCCCAGCAGCATCTGCTACCCAGCCCCCAATCAGTGCTTCAGAGGCTCAATTCTTGAGACTTCCATAGAAAGAGAATTTCTGAAAACAGAAAGTCCAGGCTACCTCCGTGAATGAATCTACTGATGACACAGCAGCACTTGCAACAGGAGTCTGCTGAGCCAGGTTCTCCAGCAGTTCCACTGAGATTCCAATCTGAGCCACTGTTGGTGTCTGTGGGAGGTTCATGGCACCAAAGGGATGCTGACTTCCCTTCCCTGAAAGCACCACGAACAGCACACGTTAGGTTTGGCACACACGTAAAGGCTGTGTAACTTCAACCACTGTGTTTCTGCTGTAGAAGGTATTCCCCAGCTCCCAGCAGAGGGATCTCCCTATCCCAGGAAATACAGAAAAAACACAGTCTAAGCAAAAGTACACACAAGCACAACAGATGGAACAGTGTGACTGGTACATTTAAAAAGCACAACAGATCATTAGGAAATTTCAAAAACCACAAAAACATGACTTTACAGCTCCCTATGAAGTAAATGGATTCAAGAGGGAATATGATCAGTGAGTGAAAGACAGCAGAACCTTTCTCTACAGGAACCAAGCTTTTAATTCACATTTGGGCAATTGCAGATAAACAGGAAATATGCATCACTGCTGCAGTTGTTTGATTCACTCATTAAAGGCAGGTTCTAGTGAGCCTGCTCTGAAAAAGTAGACAGCACTGGTTTATGATCCCTCTGACTCAGCAAGGGCTGGGCAGCCCTAGGTCTCATCTGAACTGCTAAAACCCACCAAAAGCAGCAAAAGTCAAAGAAATAGTCATGGAACAGAAAGGCCTCCGACTTTGCAAGTACCACAAAGAAAACAGGAACCATCCCCAAACTGCATGCCACAAACACAGGCATCATCCCAGCCCTCTGCCCTCACTTCTGACTTTTCTTTCAGTCCTAGCTTCAGCCAAGGTCTCAGCAAACAAGAACAGACACTCAGAGTCACTTAAATCATGTACTCTTCTGTCAGCATCTCTAAAGGAAAATGCAGGAAAAGGCCTGTGGGACCACAGTGCTATCAGTAAACAAACACTAATGCTGCACCTTTGTTTGTGAGAACAAAATAGTCAAGTACCCTCTTAACACAGAGGCAGTGTTTCAGCAGCACTCTGGCCTCTTACTGGCAGGAGAAAGCAAAGCTAATCAAGAGCTGTCCTGCAGACCAGTCAGCACTATCTTGAGCTGCAAGAAATGCTGATGGACATCAAAAGCACTGTCTGACTTAGTCAAAAACTCAGCCAGCAAAAACAGTCTGACAAGTTGAACTGAGATCAAGACTGAAGACCTCAGGAACTTGACCATTCCTCTGCAGAGACACAAGGCACAAAGAAGCAAACAGCCAACCCATACAGAAAGTACAGTGACAACTCAGCACCCTTTTCAATTGAAGTGCTACTCCTCACTCCAGATCCTACACCTGCAATATAGTGCTACCTTATGAGAAAAGCACTCCTATTAAAATGTTACTGTAACACAAAGTAAGTAAGAAGAGAATTCATCTCCTGAAATGCTATTTAGAATTTCTTCTGAGAAACGCCATTTTATTGCTGTATGATCTCACATTTGCTGTTAGACACTTGCTTGATACAAGCTATCAGAAGCCAAGTATCAAGTTCATTATTAAACGTCCCAACAGCAACAGAGCTGGTACAAGTTTTGCGTCTTGTAACATCTTCACCTGAGAACCTGACATTTCAATAAAAATGTAACATCTTCAAGGACCAGGCTCTGTTACAATGTATGACTACTTTAGACAGTTATGATACAAACAACAAAACATATCCATTGTATTCACTTTCCATGAATTCCCATAGAACCACAGCCTTGGAAAGATGTCTGCCTGAAAGTGTGAAATAAATGCATCCATTGCCATCCTTACACCAAGAGAAACAAACTCCACGTTTTCCATGCTTGACTCTTGCAATTAGCATTCCAAACCTTACAAATGAAGAGAATGTTAATCAGTACTGAAAGACAAGCTCAGGTTTTTGTATTCAGACCCTACACTCTCCAACACATTACATCACCACAGAGCAACTACTATCAGAAAAATATTTTTTCCACCAGTTTCTTTCCCTTCATTGAACCCTTAATTCAATGATTGAGCCTTCATTACCTTTCAGCCCAACCACAAGAAAATCCTTACCCACGTGTAGGCCTCAAATGCAGACATTATATTAGAGCATAAACAGCATCACAGCAGAAGAGTCTACCATGGAAAAGGCTCTGCTGTAACTCTTACCCGGCTTGTGAACATACTTCCAGTAAGGGTGCAAAATAGAAGTCCAAAGTAATTTTATACTTCTACACCTTCAGGCACAACTGAAAACCAAAAAACTTTACAATTCCAAGGCAGGGAGCATTTCTAAGCCCCTTCTTTATGCACAAACAAATGAAACTCTGCTACAACCACTGCTTCCCAGGAAGCTGACAGGGATACACCTTTGCTCCACTCAACCAGGTATTAAACCCAAAATGCAGCGTTCAAGTATCAGCAATGTCTCTTAATGATTCCAGCTCTCTGTTATGTAATCTTCTCCATCTTAAAATTGTTTATGGTCATGGAAACGTAGATTGTGTAGCTTAGACTGAGTCCACAGTCAGAGCTAAGCTGCAGACAATGGGAATGGCAGAGCTCTCTGCTGCTCAAATCAAGCACAGCAGTGCCTCAAGGCACTGCAAACGAGTTCAACTATATCACTGAGTTCTTCCTTGACAGCAGCCCTTACAGGGAGACTATGGCTAATCATGCAAAAAGCATCTGAAAATGCATCTTCCTCCAAAGTGAGAGCACACACCAGTGAGTCTTTCAAATATGAGAAACATATGCCAAAAGCATTGGTGATATGCTTTACTGTTACACTAACCACACAGTTTTGGGATACACAAAAACACATGACCCTTCCTGCATGTGCTCCCTCTTCTGAAGAAAGTCCAAATTTTTGAGGAATGTGTATGATCAGAATTCATTTTGCTCTGCAGCTGGAGAGCCCTTATCTCAACCATACTGCCACATCCAGGACTGACCCAAAAGAAAGCATGCCATGTTATGAATGAATACATTTTAGCAGAGCAACCTCAATGTTGAATTCAACAGAAATTCAAGTTGAAGATATAGACAACATTCAAGCCTACAAAAGATGTGTACTACTTTATCACTGTAACACTTTAAGCTGCTTGACTGATGTATCTGTCCCTTTCATATGACAAAGGTGTACCATTGGAATGTCTCAACATTTTTATAATGCACACAGCACACCCCTCGTATTCAGGAAAACACACACACCCTACTCAGTGTGCCAAAAGTACTAAAACATTTGGGAAGCTGCTTTCCAATGAGGACACCCTCTACTGGACAATTCTGTAGAGCAACTGCCCCTGGCTGGGTAGTGCCAGCTGTCAGAAACCACAGCCAGACTCTACTCCCTGCAAAACCTGTCTGTGCTACAAAGAATACAACCACATAGCAGAGGAAGCTGAAAGAAAATGCTGCTGGCATGTCTAGACAAACACCTAAAAACATGGTAGGGAAGTTACAGGATCATTTTTCCTCTATGCAGAGGACAAAAACACATCAAGTCTGCTTAGAAGAATTTCCAGATCAACACCACACACAAGAGAAGATGAGACAGAAATTTCACAAGGAACAGTAACACACAGACAGACTTCCATGAAGATGACAGGCTGCTTCTAGTGCATCTGCTCAACACTATCTGAAAACACAGAGTGTGCTGCCTTTTTAAGTAGCTTTTTGTTCAAAGCAACCTTCACACATTTACCCCTTATGCACTCAGGAACACATCTGTTACACCGATTGCTATGTTCTACCAGTCTTACCAGATTTCAGACCAGAAATTTTGAAGATGGCACTTGGCTTCTCATTAGTGACAAACCCCAGCAGCTGCCACACTGCCATCCCACTCTGGTCTGGGTAACAAAAATAGACAGATCCTCCCATTCCATCTGGAAATGGTATAGTTCCCAGCATGAAGACCACTACATGGTTGATGTTTTCATAGTCTGGTAAATCAAATACAAATTTGTCTTCAGCCACTTGTTGGGGTGCAGCTTGTACCTAAAGAGAACAAAACATTTATTAGTATTAACATGTTTTTCATCTTCAGCTGTCTGCGAATTTCCTTTTACAGAAATACACCTAAAGTGGTACATAACAAAAAGTGAGGAACGTACTAGCCTAAAGAGCAAATAGCCAGATAGAAGTCAAACACAGCAGAAGAACAACTGCAAAAAATATTACCAGAAAGACACAACAGTCTTGTTCTACCTGCACTGAACACATATCCCACCCGGGACTACAGGATCAGAATACCTTCGCTCCCCATGTGCGTAGGAGGAAAATAGGGTGCAGAAGAGGTTGCCAAGTCACTAAGAAGTGGCTGTTGACCACCTGGCTGGCACAACCCCAGGATCATGGAAACCTGTTCACATAGGAAATACAATAGACCTTGAGAAAGGCAGCAGAAGGATGGCTGAATGCCAGAGCAAAAGATACCCTCCTCTTTACCCGAGATGCCACATCCTTGCAGCCAAGGCACAATCTAGCCTTAAAAAGCTTCTTTTAAGCTCCCAGCTTGTCTCTGAGGAGACAACATTGCCAGGGGGATGGCAAGCGCCTCCCGGCAAGGACGCTCGACAAGGCAGCTGCCTGTGGGGACGCGGGGCAGGAGCTAGCCGAGCGCCGGGCAGGAGGGGCCCCTGCCTGGGGCCCGGAGGGGCCAAGGGCCCTGCGGCAGCTCCACCCCGCCCCCGAGCGGGTTGAGGGCCCCGCCCGGGCCCGGGCAGCGCTCACCAGCCTGCCCGCCACCAGGCAGCCGAACATGGCGGCGGCCGGCGAACCCCCTCAGACGCCTCGCTACTCCCGAGCCTCCATGAGCGCCGTCCCCGGAAAGTCAACACGCCCCCGGCTCACCCCGGCACCGCCGAGTCACTTCCGCGGCGCCGCCAGTACGGACTACAACTCCCGCAGTGCAACGCGCTGCCGCGCACAGGCAGTGTGGGTGGCTTGGGGTGGAGCATGACGGGAGATGTAGTTCTTCTGTAAATCACAGCGCTGATGTACGTGACGGGCGGCAAGAGGCGACGCCGCCCGGCAGAGCCCCGTGCCAGCCCTGCCGCTGCCCCAGCGGCTGTGGGCAGGAGTGTTCTCAGCAAAAGTACCGCAGAGTCTTTTGCCCTTGTGTTTTAGCTAGGCTGAGTTATATTAGATCCATGATAATCTCGTCTACACGTGGGATGAAATCAGGCAACAGAGGAAGAAAATGAACAGGGAGACGAGGAGAACCAGTTCATCTGGTAAATCTCCATAAATTATGACAAAAGTTCCCCTCAGCTCAAGATACAAAGATTGTTTTTCAATCTCTGTTTACAGGGCGGTTCTCTTGCAAGTTAGTGCAACGTAAGCTGCACCCGTGTTCTTTTGGCTGAGGGGGGCTCCTATGCTTCATTGCTTGTAGTCTCCTGGGTGTCAGAGCACAGGCTGGCTGGGCTAGATGGAAACAAATCACTCCTTACTCTGATTGAGAACAGTGTTCTGCACTTTCTATAAAAGCCATTCCTTTAAATCTTGTTCTCGCGTGTCTTTTGGTGTATACACAGGTATTTTAATTCATCCTTCAATCTTAATCATACCCGTGTTTATATTTCTGTCACAAACCTTTATGAAACCTCTCCCATTTTACCATGCCAGTGTGCTGCTATGGACTCTGAAACCTGTGATTGACCCATCTCTGTAGGAAATGTCAGGGTCTTTCCTGCAGCCAGGATCACATTTGTTGGACAGCTTCTCCTGTCCTCAGCCCTCCCAGACCCTGGGCACTGCACCTGTGGCTTATGGCAGAGGTCTGTCGCTGGGGAAGCTCCCAGGGTTGCTTTTGTTGCCCACTTTGTGGTAGTAAAGTTTTAGCAAAGGATTGTGCTGCCTTTCCAAATGCTAAAAACTTAAACAAAATGAAGACTGCAGTGCCTGCTACCAGATGGAGTAACCAACCTGTCCCTTGCAGTGTGAAAATGTGAGGGAATTACAAGAGCAAGACCTATTAAAATGCTGATGCTAGCCCACGATTATTTGTACAGGCAGGATGCAATATGTATTTCTGCCTGATTCACCTCTTGCATGTAGTAAGAAGCCCAGGTGTAAGAAGTATTGAGGCAATGGTGCAGAACTGCTTAGTCCCAGGCCTCATTTTGGATTTGAACCTTTGCAAGTGAGTTCTCTGCTTGGCAGGTGCTTTTCCAGCTGGCCCCAATGAACTGGAAAGAAAGAAAGTGTTTTAAAGCTTGAGATATTGCAAATTAGTGGAGGGTGGCCAATCTCTGCAGTGCAGCCACTGAGACACAACAAGAAATCTGCTAATTAGGCAAGAGCTCATCTCAGATTGCCAACTTGCTGCAAACCTCTGAGATTACACCATGTCGAAAAGGCTCAGGGTAACCACATTTTACAGCCTGATCTCATCAGGGCTCTCATGCACTCTTGCTTAGGCATGATTTTTTTTTAAATTTAAACCTAATTATTTACTATTTATCTAAACTTGTGGAGCTTTCTGTGTAATGACAGCAGCAGAGCCATTGCTGCTCCCCCTGCCAAAAGCTAATCTCAGCCAGTTTATGAAGTTGCTCTAGAACTTACTTGTGACACAGATGTTCACTTGCACCCCTACTAAGATCCATGCCTTAATGCCATTTAGGTAAAAGGTCAAATGGAACAGGCACATCCCCTGTGTGCAGTAAGGGAAGGTATTTCCTGTGGGAGGATGGATTGTAGGAGACTAGAGATAGTGCTGAAGGCAATCTCGGCCCTGAGGAGTTGCAGCTGTACTAATTACCAAAGAGTAGGAACAGGCCTGCCCTCAACAGGGCACAGCTGTGTCCAATAAGGATGGTCCAATAAGGATGGGTGTTATAAAAGAGTGGGTTAGCTGGTTGAGGGGAGAGTTGGAGTCAATTGGCTGTGCTGGGTAAGGGTAGGGTATGAGGGTTAGGTGGTTGTGTTAGGGATAGAAAGGGTTGGGTAGTTGTGCTAGGGACAGGAAAAAGTCAGCCAGCTGTGTGGAAGAAAGAAAAGGAGTTAGTGTTGTGAGGAGCTGCCTGTGGGACCTCACAGAGAGATACTATGAAAGCTTTACAATAAGATAATAAACTAATGGTGACAGTCAGTTCCCATCCACCATTGGTTGGTGTCAAGCACTGATGCCAACAACTGGTGGCCCATATGGGGATGGTTCCCAACAATTTCCCATTCAATAGTAACAGACAGTGGCATGACACAGAAAACAGTTATTTGTAAAGAACCTCTGAGGAGAAGTTTCTGTTCCTGGGTGAGGTAAAGGCAGGAGTAAGAGGAAGAACTCAGGCAAGTTGAGTCCAGATTGCCACAAAACTTCACCAATGTAGTGGTGGGTGGTCTGCCAGAATATGTGCTGAACAAACAGACCAGAAGCATCTACATATATCTGAACATGATGGCAGTGAGGTGTGGATGAGCAAGAACTGTTGAAAGTAACTTTTTCCTGAATAAGGAGTAATTTTCTTGTCCTTCTTTTTTCATTAGTTGCAGTTGCAAAAGCAGCAATAGCTTGTAAAGTATTCATATTGTATGTTGGGGGGGTGGGATTTGTTATTCTCCTTTCCTCTTTCTCTGGACACCTTTTTCTCTTTGTTTGCTAGTGCATTTTTCTGCTGTTTTTCTAGTCTCCAGGCCCATTAAGGATTTAATGAACTTATGTCATTTGCTTGTTTTCCAACCTGAGGAGTTGTAATGTATGTAGTCATTTATTGTGCAGAAGTTGTTCCATATTTTTCAATTGTTCTTGTCATTTCTTGGTCCATTTACCCCAGATTGCCTGCAGCCAGTTCTAGCTGTCAGCAGTCAGGAAGGCACTGGACAGATCCACCCACAGGTGCATGTCTCTCCCATTTCGGGAAGGTAGGGAAGCTCTTGTTTTGGCCATGTGAAATCAGGTGATATAGAAGAATGAGCTCATGACCTGTTCCCCTGACCAATCAAGCCTGGGATGTTTCAAGAATTGTTTTCTCTGTGTAGCTGAGGAGTCTTAGAGCTCACGAAATCCTTAATGGCCTGGAGGACATAGATGAGGCTGCTGTTGGGTACCAGGTATAGGGCTGAGGGCATTTGGGGTAGTGGAAATGTGGGATAAGAAGGACAGGGTTATGTAATGGTGAAGCAGGAGCTGCCTCATGGGACAGAGGAGGAACAGGGCTAAATGGAGCATGCAGGAAAGTGATATCAAGTGGTTCAGAGTCAGTGACTCTAAGGTCACTTCAGAAAGAGATTTTAATTGTCTTTGTGCTGAGCAGTGGCCTGTGTTTGTTGTGTAGCTGCTTTCCTCAGTGTTGTTGACCCATAAGTGTTAATCTTCTCCCTTTTGAAGTCAGTGAGCATTTTGCTTACAGAAATAGTGATAGTGAAAAAAGTACCAGATAAATCTACAGAGGTTGAATATTTACTTGGAGACTGGAATAAAGAGCCAAAGTGCCCAACTTAACTTCAGAGTAGTTATTCTCTTTTGAGTGTGTTCAAATAACTGCACAAAGCAGTCAAAATCTGAAGACAGTGAACACAGGTCCAATTGGTGGTGCTGTTTTATATTAAAAGATTTTAATTTGCATTATAATTTATCACTATTATGACCTTTGCTTATCTTCTTCTCAACTTTTCCAAACTTTAACCATTAGGACTAAAGTTCTTTTCAGTAAATACTTGCATTAGTTTATATTTTTATATATGTAAAAGTTTTAGCCAGAATGTTTCAGTTGTTTCCAAGATGTGGGTCAAAAATGCCTTGTTTTTTCTCAGGGTAAAAAATTAAAATTTGGATGACCTCTTCTTTCAGAAGCCCTAATTCCCTCATGTTGTAAGAGGAGAGACTTGCAATTTGCTGGCAGGTAGTCTTGAGTCAGGAGAGGTGCTATGAAAATAAGCTCACCTGTATCTAGATATGAAACACTTAGAGAATCCCAGTTTGTAGGTGCTCAGGAGAAATTTATGTAGCACCACAGGTTCCATCCATGTTGAAAAAGTCTCACTGGGGCTGTAGAAGTTTGTCTGTAGCTGCCTCTAGGTTGAGCACCAAAGCAAGAAGAGAGTACTGAGCACTTCTTACTCAACCTAAGAGCCTGAGGGAAGTACCTAAATTAAAACCAGTTTCCTTCTGTTCTTTCTAGACAGTGGCTCCTTTAAGGCAGAAACTGTCCTCTGGAAGAGCATCTTTGTTGCCAGTAATTAGAGAAGACATCTTGGCAGTTCAGCCATTTAACTGAGGAGCCTCAGTTACATGGGAATTTAAGTGGGAGGAATCCAGTCTCTTCTCCAGCTCACAGTGCTAGTGTTTTTAGGTATGGTAGGAGGTACAGGGGAGGAAAGGAGGAATAGTGAAGATAGGGAAAAGCATAAGGGCAATAGGTTGCAGCAGAGGTCAGGAATGAGGAAGAATATAGTTTACTTTTCAGTAGTGCTGATTTTTTGAGATTTGGAAAATGGTTTTAAAACCTGCCCAATTCCCCTGGGCAACTGAAAGAGATGATGACTTGTTTGGTTGCAAAAAGATGCCTGGCATATTGACCTTGCATGACCTGTTCTTTGCCAGTGGTGTAGAGGAAATTGGTGTCTCTACTGTGAATTTTATTTCACTTACCAGCAACCTTGAAGCCTCTGTTAGTGTTATCTGACAGCACCTGAGTATGGTTCTGTGAGAGCTTTAGCTATGACAGAATATTTGTAGAGTATAGGAGATCATGTAATCTGTTCCTCAGATGACTTTTTGGGACTTGAGTTCCATGCATGTCTTACTAGTCTTTGCTGCATTTAAGGTCTCTGAATCTTTATGGAGAGAATTCTTTTGTACATGCTGAGACTGAATTTATATTTTTTAAGTGAATGACACTTTGTCACCAGCAGATGGTGATAAAATACCAGGGTTTGGCATTTTAAAACACTTCGTGTCAGAAGTTGACACTGGTTCTGTATCTCTGCTGAAAAACGGCTCTGTTCAGTTTAAACTCTAATCAGGATGAAACAGTTAATAAATATATTAATGCTTTGTCATTAACTGGCAGGCAGTGAACTATACTTTCAGGATCAAAACTAGTAATGGAACAGATAAACCAAATAATCCCAACAACCATCAGTCTCCCACATGCCACACACACAGGGAGTCCCCAGGACTTGGGGTACAAGCAAACCAACCTTTTTTTTTTATGCCATCTGCATTTGAAATTCAAAATCTACTTAACAGCAAAATAATTTTTGTAGATCACAATGTAAGGATTTTTTTGAAGACATTTCTATTTGGTTATGTGAAATTTCATTAGAGACCTACCCTGTTTGAATATCTCTTCAAGCATATCTTAACCACTTCAAACAGACAAGTCTGGCTTCCCTAAAGTTATCAGTTTAATTCTGTTTTGTCTAAAATTGGTTTACCTTCTTCTTATATGCACAAATAAAAAGAAACTAGCATACAACTACTTAAGGGAAAAGTTTCAATTGATTTATAGCATAAGTACTGGACTTTATTGATGAATGTTAACAAAAGGTATTGTCCAAGCATAGCTTTCTAGGTCCGGCTGTGCTATCTCCATAGGTTTGTATCTTCTGCTTAACCGTACATGTTCATCACTCCTCCTGATTTGCTGAAGTGTTTTGCTTCTTCAGGTTGCTTGCTAAGTGTTCCCCAAACTGTTTTAGGCAAAATAGTCTGGATTAGTTTAAACAGATTCAGTATTAGATCTGCTAACTGGGGACATTGTGAATGAAACAGTGGGTACAAGAAACACAGGACAAAATGACAGTCCAACTTCAGGTGGTGGTGTTGATCTACAGCACATATGGAGGCTTGTTACCCTTAGTTCTTGCTTGCACTGTCCTGTCATCTATAGCTCATTAAACTCTGTTTCTCAGCTTTTGATGATGGCCAATCCATGATGTTTCCCTCATAAGAGTAGTCACATGAGCCAGGAAATCTTAGGTGCCTGAAATCCTCTGATACATCAAAGATGGGCAAGGCATGGCTCACTCCCAGTGAAGAAAACTGCTTCTCTAGGAGCAAGGGCTTTCTACCTTGTGTGCTGTTGGTGTTGCTATTCTGAGGGCAAAATTGCCCTGTTTTTCTTAAAGTCTGAAATAAATGAGTTGGAAATTCTACACCATGATGACTGAGTTCACTGCTGGTGTTAGGAGAAGATGAGAGGAATATGCAGCTACTTGAAGGTGAGGTGTGAACTGATCTTGAGGGATATTCACAGGACTGAAGGTGGTTGACTTTGCTTGTCTTGGTCTGTTACAACCTGACATTGAGACATCATAGCTGAGCATTTCTGAACACGTTCTGTCCCAGGTGAGAAGGTAACCTCCCCGTGTTTCACTTGGCAGCATGTTGTCAGGCAGACCATGACAGCTACACGTCTCAAGTAACACATACTTTCTGGCTTGCTGTGTATGGAATGGACTAAGCTTTGTCATTGTGCTCTTAGTAGTTAATTGTACGAGTTGTTGACTCCTGCTCTCAGAAACTGCAGTAACTCTTCATCATACCTGACTATTTGCTTTCCTGTTTAGAATGGAGAACCTCTCTGCATGGTCATTTGGCTGTGCTTTGAGTCCTTGACTTTGCTGGCTTCCCTCCCACTACTGTTTTTCTGGTCCTCACTCATGATTGCAGGCAGCAGCTGTCTTCATGGGGCTAACCTGCATGTCCAGAAAGGTCCCATTACATTTCAAAACTGTCCAAGTACTTTTTGTTCAGTCTCATCTCACTAAATACAATGGCGTGAGATTAGTGTCAGCTTAAGACAAGGTGCACTTGGATTCAGGATCTGTGCTTGCTGTTTGTGTGGGCTGGAATACTTCCATGAAGGACAGATGTGACTAAAAACACTACCTAGTCTCATTATCATGCTAATAAATCAGCTTTATACAATATATGTACTCCTATCTTTGCAAGAAGAAATGTGGCATGAAGTGTGTGTTTCATTCAATCCAAAAGAACATTTTTTCAAGAAGAGAACTTGCTTTTTTGAATTACATAGAACTTACCAGTGAAAATACAGAATATAACCCTGTAGCCCTTCTTTGTGAAAGCAGTCTAATGAAGTTCTGTCAGGGTTTCAGGATTTCCATGTTTAAAGACTTGATCCATAGTAACTAATCTCTGCCTATCTGCTAGTTAAAAATATGCATTAGAGGTTTGCCTTGGCTTCCGGGATTTGGAAAAAACAGCTGAGATACATGATCAATCCTGAGACACCCTGAAATTCTTAAATTCCTAGCAAGTTCAAAGGCTATTATGGTACCCAACACCCCTTGGAAGGAAGTCTGGAAAATCACCAAGGAAAAAAAGAAATGGTTTTTCCTTTGTGAAACCTTATTGGCATTTCAGACAAGCCAAGCAGGTGAGACTAATGCTTCCTACACAGTGACGGAGAAAGGTCGTAGTGCTGAAGGATGGGTAGGAAGTATTACACATTTGTAGGCATTGGCTTCAATGAAATGTAGTAGTTTCCATCAGGGGAGGTTATTCTCCATGTTTTCCCAAGTTTCCTTCCAAAAACTAGTGCTTGTGCTTCTGGGGAGCTTTGTAAATTAAAAATCTGCACTACCACAGTGATCATTAAACAGTTTGATTGGTATTTGTGTACTGGACACAGAAAGAATCAGACTGAGTGCAGAATTGCTTTCAGTTTTGCAGCCAAATTGTGCATCTCTCCCATGAAGACACTTTGATTACTTTCTAGCTCTTTTTTTCTTGTATTACAGCCAATCCTGCTGAGCAGTCCCTCAGAGCTCACTATAACTTAGCTGTGTTTTAAACTGTAGGTCAATACTTCAAATACAACCAGTGTTATTTAAGAATTTGCATGCATCAGTCCACTGGATGAGATGGACAGTATCACCCAGCCAGCATTTATAAGCTCTCTTGGGAAGAAGTGGTGCTTTTTCACCCTCATCTGACAAATCCCTGTCCTGTCAAAGATGCTGTAATTGATCTTTGTCATTAAATTCAATAATGTCCAAATTTACAGATCTACCTTGTTTCAGGCTAATGCAGATAAATGAGGTTCATGGTAAAATATTGACTTTTACTTGGCACCTATGCACCTCAGCACTTTATGCGTTTGATTAACATACAAGCAGGGCTGTAAAATCAAATAAATGAATGCAAGGAGTAATGTTTTATTCTCTTTAAATGATATATGAGACAGAGCTATTTATAGCAAGGGGTTGGGAGAGAAATGTAAAGCTAAGCCAATTCTAGTAATGCTGATACAGGAGATTCAGTGAAAAATTGATATTTGTATGAGGAAGCTTCTGTAGGGAAAATCAGAACGCCGTGTAGTGGTGTACAGCTCATTTATTTGTGTCTTGATCATGGTCTCTACCCAGTGCAGCCAAACATTACATAAGAAGCATTCTTTAAAAGTAAGGCACATGTTTATAATGCTCAGTTACTGGAATTCCATGCAGGAGACTGTGATAGATCATTTATATGGAAGTCTTTAAAGCAATATTTTATACTTCTCTGCAGGCAATGCTGCAGCTGAGCCATGAATGCTGGACTTACTAAAGAAACTTCTCCAGCAGATGATCATTATGCAGGAGTACAGACTGGATGGTCATGCTGGTCCCTGTATGGATGTGACACACTCAAATTAGAGAATGCTTATTATGCGAAAGCTGTGATGAATTCAAGCTACTAAGAACCACCAGATATATTAATAATTTAAGAGAGAATGTCCTCAGAGAGATGATTCCTTGAAAAAGTGTTTATCCACTGCAAGGGAAACTGCTCAGATCTCACTGAACCCACAGCCAGGGGAATTTTCAAACTATTTCACTTGAGCACAGCGAAAATACTGACTCATTTCAGACTTATTCCCTCACTATGCAAAATACATATGCACAGTGATCCATGCAAAATACAAATAGGCAGATCCTTAAAGGATGTAAATCGCAAAAGCTCTATCAAGGGAAAATCTTTAACAGATGAGAAGGTTGCTGTGTCTCTGAGAATGCTGCATATGAAACATCTTTCTCCACAAATAATGAGGACAATACAGTAACGTGAAAATTGTGACCAATGTAAAACCAGACCATTTGTCTGCTTTCCTCGCTGTCAGAATCATTGTAGATTTAGACAGGTACCACAGAACCTCGTTCAGCTTTCTTTGAAGAGGGGAGGGTTTTTAGCACAGATGTACTGGAAAATGGCTGAATGGGGAACATAAGCAGAGCAGTTTTCCTGCTTGAGCAATCCAGATCACTATGGTGATCTATTTGATTTCAGACTGAATGTTGTTTCATTGCAGATACTTAGCTTGCTCCCAGGACAGAACCAATTTTCAGGAATAGGAACTTTTATTTGGGAGTAAGGAGTCCACAAGGGAAGATACTGAAGAAGAGCAGTCATCCACCTGTGTATTTTGGCTGGCCTGTATTTACAGAGCATCAGAAAACTCTGAAACAAAATGCTGTAGTAGCACTGCTTCTTTCCACCTCCTTAGTTATGTGGCTGCCCTGTGCTCTAGAAAAGCTTACCTGGACCATTTTCTCATACTGCCAGTCTCTGAAATAAGGAGTAGCTAGTTAAAATTCCTTTCTGACATCAAACCATAGGAAAAAGAGAAAAAGTTTTTGGAAGAACTAGGTCTCCTCCAGAACCCATTTTTTCGGATAGGTATCACTGTAATACCTTATCATAAGGTTTCTCTTTGTCATAGTGTTGCTTCTGGGGATTTTGCTGCCTGTTGGATTTCCCAGCTCTTAGAAAAGGGAAGGGACTTTGCTTCAGCAGGGAAGTTACGATATCTTGAAGTGTCACAGGAGTCAGCATCATTTTCTCTTCTGAAGTTAAGAATGAGATAGCATTACCCAAATGGATCCTGGGAAGGTGTGAATACATTACCAGGGCTGACAGAGACATCTGTGAATCCCAGAGCATGGGATCCATCCTGCCTACCCAGCGTAGACAGCCGCTGAGTCACTGGATTTGGTACTCTGGGCTGTCTTTACAGCTAATGGAAGGAAAAGTGTGCTTTCATCTGAGCTATTCCAGATGCTTGCCACAGGATACAATACCCCACCAAGATAAAGTGACTGTTTCTTTCCACTTGTTATAAAGTTAGCCGAGGATGACTACCCCAGGTATAGAGATCTAAACTGTAGAGATGTTCAGTTAAGTGAATTAGGCTGAAGCTCTCTTGTCTTTTAATACATTTTATATAAATATGTGCCTTTAATTGTAATCCTCAAAGAGGGATAAAAGGGTGTGAACATGGATCATATGCTCTCTTAAAGAAATGGGCTTCAGATCAGGACATTGAGAGGCTCTGAGAAGGATTATGTCCCCTTCTATCATTAAAAATGTTTAACAAATCCTGAGAAGTTTCGTAAATTTATGTGTGGGGGAAGAAAAAGAAAGCCTGAAAGTCCTTCATACCATTTATTTGTTTCAAGGTCATAATGAATCAATTTTGGAGAACCATGGAATCAGTTGTGTACGTCCAATAAATTATGGGAAGTAATTAAGCTGTGCATTTTAACTTCAGTGCTTCACTTTAGTGTCCTTGTGGATCTGCAACACTGGGTGCTTTGTTTTGCAATAAAAAACTTGGATAGACCCATTAGTTTGATAAAGGCATTGGTGGAATGCTGTCATGTGATTTTCTTCCCTGAAGATTTACTGTAATTAGTTCTATGAGCAGAAAAATCTGAGTTGTTACCTTTATTTTATAAATGGAAAAGCAAGACACAAAAGGGTTTCCATTGGCAGCAATGAGCTTTGTATCAGGCTGAGAATGTTCCACTCAAGATGCCACAAACTTTGTGGCACATTTGGGAAAAGACTGCAGAAAATCTAAATCTCACTGAATGCATACAAAAGGTAACACAGATCATGAGGATGAATTAAGATGGCAGATTGCACTCAGGCTTGTGTAGGCCTTGCCTTCTGGTTTAGATCACCAGTGTTCTCTACACAGGTGTACTAAGGGCTAAAATATTGAGACATGCATTCATTTCAGCTGGTGCACTTTTGCTTGTGTCTCTGGCTGTAGTAACATCCAAAACACAATTACAACCCAGTTTCATAGAGCACAGGGACATGAACCAGGCAGTCTTCTCACCCTCTGGGTTCCCACTGTCTGCCTGTTGCACAGCCAGTGGTTTTCTAAATGCCTTGGGTGCAAATCCACTGCAACTGCAAAAGGATTTGACATCTAGGGACTGTTTTACAGGGCATTTGTAGTGTTCAAAAAAGGTGTATAAAGGTGATGTAAGCAGAAGGAGAAGCTATTATAGAAATGATGCTGGTAGAAATCATCTGGGTGTTGGGAGTCACAGGAGTTGCCTTCCTAGTCAGCTAGAGACAGGCTGTGTCCTGAAGTCCAGTGGCAATGAGTGCCTGGTTAGTGACAACTCAGAGTACAGATATTCCATCTGCCTGGTAGCTGTCCCTCTGATCCTGACCTCCTCCAGTTTCTGGCATCCAGACCTAAGAGCCCCTCAATCTTGTGGCTGGTAGAGATCAGCTAGGGCCAGTAAAATTGAAGTTCACTAGTGGATCGTGCACACAGAGGGAACAGGGACCATGCTCACACAGCTTGCTAAGGAGAGAGTTTAGGTATGATGTTGTGATGGGGACTGGATGAAAATACTGACCAGCAATATGCAGGTGGCCTTTCCTGTCCTCTTTTTCCTCCGTACACAATTGTTCCTCCCAGATCCAACTTGTTCTCTCCCTTTCCCTACCTTTGATCTTTCCTCTAAACATCTCTCAGTATCCACATCCCACAGAGCATTTAAAATGTCCCATAATAAATTTTATACCGTATTCAAGCATTCTCTACTCTATCCCCATGTCTCCCATAATAAGTCGTACACAGCTTAAGGCAACAACCCCGTTCAGTTTTCTGTGGGAAGATGGGTTGTAGGAGAATAGAGAGAGTATTGAAGGCAATCTTGGCCCTGAGGAGTTGCAGCTGTACTAATTACCAAAGAGTAGGAACAGCCCTGCCCTTAATAGGGCACAGCTGTGTCCAATAAGGATGCTCCAATAAGAATGGGTGTTATAAAAGAGTGGGTTAGCTAGCTGAGAAGAGAATTTGAGGCAGTTGACTATGCTGCTGTGAGGAGCAAGGGTCAGGTGGTTGTGCTAGGGACAGAAAGGGTCAGGCAGTCGTGCAGAAGAAAGAAAAGGAGTCAGTGTTGTGAGGAGCTGCCCATGGGAACTCACAGAGAGGAGATATGAAAGTTTTACAGTAGGGTGATAAACTGATAGTTAGTCAATTGGTGCCAAGCACCAATGCTGACAGTTTTCCAGGGAGAGAGTTTTCTTTGGCAGACACATCTTGGAGGGTTTTACATTCAGGTACAGCCAAGCTTGCCCAAATGCAGGTGTAGTCTTTCTGGAAATCTTTTTCTCCAGTCCTTTCAGCTCCTTTCTGCTGCTGATGCCTGAAGCTGAGCAGGCCTAAAAAGTACTGTTCACCTTCTACATGTGATTTTTCATTTCACAGACCAATCTTATCATTATTATTGTCATTCATTTGGCTTTTTTTACAAGCTGAAGTCATAGTCTATTCAATTTCTCTGTATACAGAAACTATTCTACATCTTTCTTGTTGCCTCTGTGCATTTCCTTGTTTGTCTCTCATCTAGCTGAGACAGGATGAAGGTGTACTGGCAGTGGAATTTAGCAATGTTCAAATAAAGGAAAGCAAAAGGGTCTTATGTTTTCCAGGACTGGGCTGCTTCTGCCCTAGTTTGGGCTGAAAAAGTTCACTTTAAACTAAAATAAAAATAAGGACAGAAGATCCAAGTGAATAACATCATCTTCATCATGACCCCATTAAGGTTAGTAAAATGTTAAACTGAGGCAGTGCTCACTCTCTGTTTTATCTTTACTTCATTGTTTTTTTTTTTTTCCTACCAGCAGTGCATCAATAACTTGCAGTATATTCTAACTGATTGAATAAAAAGTTATATTTAATTGGGAAATCAATGAGCAGGAATAGGGCAGTGAGGTCATATAGATTGTATCATCCTGACCAATCTAACTCACTTGCCCTTTGAGTTGGTCTTTCATCATTATATTTCACTTGCCAATTCCTCAACAGTCTTAATTATGGGAATAGCAATTTGTCTTCAAATATCACACTACAGTGAAATCTATGCATCAATAAATACAGCTCAAAAGTGGTTTTCCACACTGCTGGAGACTTAATTGCTTCTATGGTTAAAGTAAATGCTGTAATTCTTTACATTTGAGGTGCTCTTCAATATCTTCAAGTGATTAGAAGCCATTCAGGATGGCTAAATTAAAGGAAAATATGTATATAAATATGAATATTTGTTCTGAGTAATTTTTGACATTTTATCTGTACACAACATTCTTCCCAGTGCTGCAATTGGAGCATGGCTGAGAAATAGCAGAGGACACTTCAGAAAGAATAGCTGGTGTCATTGGAAAGATCTGCTGGCTGTTCAGTTTCTGACTGCCTCTTTTAAAAAACAGCTATATGCAGGGGAAGTGGTGAATACCACATTTACAAATTTTGCCCAGTCTAGGAAAACCAGCTTTTCTTTTCAGTAAAGTGCAGTTTTAGTGCTGTCCTTGTGTTTGCCCTCTGGAGGAAGCAGGAATGTGGGAATACCACTTGGAAAGCATGGGGATGCAAGTGAAGCTTAAGAAGTCATGATGTGAGCAAAAGTAGTGGAGAAATCCACAACTGTGGAATATATTGGCTGGGACCAGTGGCATCCTTGCAGGATTTCATTGAGTTCCTGCAACCAAACCTCCAGGTGATACAAAGCATCTGTGTTTCACTTGTGTTGTTCGCTTTGCATACAGTATCTGTTGTGCTCTCTGATTCCTAAACTAGAATTGGTTTCTGCAGTGGCAACTTGCCTGATTTCTTAGTGGCTGTAAATATTTTTTTGCCTTAATAATAGGTAGCCCAAGTCTTTCTAGAAGAGATTCTGGCATCTCTTCTGCCTGATATTACCTTACCAAGGGTGGATGGGGCAGGGGCAGACCTAGGGCCACTCATACCATGTTCCAAGTGTGCTCTGGGTGCTTCCATCTCCCAAGTCCCTCTACCAGGAACACCTGCTCAGTCAGTTGAGAAAAGGCATTTTGTGGGAAGCAGTGTGCTTGAGTGATTAATTTAACTTGGAGCCCATGAGATGTTCCAGTCCACATTGTACTGTGGATGCAAATAAGGAATCAGTTTAGGGCGAAGGACTCAGCAAAAGGTTGCTCAAGGGTGACGAACAAGATCTGAGCATTCTTGTTATCTCAACTCCTTGCCTGCAAACAAAGATGGTAAAGGTCCCTTCTCTGATGGTATAAGGCTGCCACTTCAGAAACAGATGAAGAAATATTGTTTAGAATTCTTGGTTTCTGACTTACTCTTCAGTATTTTCAGCAGTAGTTTCTTAAAGTTTTGTAACTAAATATGCATTGGTCCTGTTTTGTGCTACATTCTAATATCTGTGTTTGGCATTTACATGAGCCAAGGTCAAATCCTAGCTCTTGACAGAGTTGAAAAAACATTCCTTAGCAGGCAGAACATGTTGTTTTGCTTTTTCTATATCTAAAACTTCAGTCATGCAGCTGAGGAACCTCTTCTGATCAAAAGTTTTGTGGAAACAGGTCAGTGGTTGTGAAAAGTTTCAATTTTGATGCTTTATCTTTTTCTGACAAAACCACTCTGTTGAGGCATTTCTGACAAGCTGTAAATTGTGTCTCTGAAATATCTGGAGAAATTTGTTATCTTCTGAGGATTATTTTCTGTGCAAGATGTAGTATGATCTGAGGCCCTGGTGCTAAAAGGGCCTCCAGAGTACCTGATTCTAGAAAACACATGTAGGAATAATCTTTCTTAAATATTTTTTTCAAATGAGGATGCTATTTAATGTCCAACATATAGTTTTTGAGCCAAGCAGAGTAGAACTATTGAATAACTGTGCCATTGGATGTGTAAATATCCAGAAGATAAATTGATTATATCTACTTTAGACATAATGGAAATAAAGCTACTATAATTGAACATTATCACAGGTTTTGATGTTCTTGGCTTGGAGAGCAAATATCTCAGCTTCTGCTTGGAAGATTACCTTGGAAACCTATCTGCCCACACAGGGGTACTGACAAGACATATACTTTAGGAAAACCACAGCACAGTCTCTGTGGCTCAGCATCTATCAGTCCCCAAAGTCTGTTTCAAAAATTGACAGCCTCAGGAGAGGCTTGTGCCTTGGCTATGTATATCAACTTTGGAAAGACTTTTCCTGGACTTTTCATACATAGAACCGATGTGTTGGACTTACCTCACATGATGCTCATGTCTATTTCTAAAAAGAATTTAAAGACTAACTTCTTGCTATAGGGGTGCTGATACTGTTGAATTTCATCCCTACTACATTCACAGTGCAATATCAAGGATGTCAAGAAAAGTACCTGCATTCTCATGGATAGGTTTGAAAACTCTGAGGGTTAAGTGTTGCCTCCAAGAAACCTCAAAGTAATGTGAAGCCTGTCTCCAAATAGACACATACCATTTAATCACCGTACTTGCCATGCGAAGTGGTGGAGTCCACAGAAAATTAGGCAGCTGGTCAGAACATGTGGGAATAATAATAGAATCACAGAATGGTTTAGGTTGGAAGGGACCCTAAAGACCATGTCATTCCCACCCACCCTGCCACAGGCAGGGACACCTTCCACTAGACCACCTTGCTCAAAGCCACACCCAGCCTGGCCTAGATGTACATGATGGTAAATATTGACTTCTATCTAGCATTTCAGGTGCTTCCAAAGTTGTTTTTTTTTTTTTTTTTTGTTTTGTGTTTTTTTTTTTTTTTTGTTTTGTTTTGTTTTTTTGTTTTTCCATTTTTTGAGTATTTATGCCAGTGGTTCTGAACTTTGCTGTTCAAAATGTAGCAATGCTGAGAGAGCAACACACCGTGTGCCATCACCCATTTTGAGCTCTGTATTCCTGGGGACATCAAGAAGCAGGGGATCCCCCAGCTATTGAAGGATCTTGTGGTGAGCTTAATGTCTCCAATTCCAGGGATGGGGGTTGCTTTCTACATGACTAATGTATTTGTGTGCACCTAGTTTATGGATGGAGAGATTGGGGTTAAATGAAAAACCTATTGCTTCTAGACAGTGATAATGCTAAAAAGAAAATGCAAACCATTTGTTTTGGATCTGTGTCCTCATCTCAACATCCAGAGCTCTGGCTGATACACAGAAAAATCCAGGTACTTCTTTGTCTTTAAACCCCTGTAGCTGGTCCTGCCCACCCCCCCCCCAACCCGCCTCTGCACCCAGAAAGTACTTACTGAAATGCTACATCAGCAGATACTTGTCTTGGTCTTCTCTGGCACAGGAAAACATGCATACCCCATTTTTCTTCTGTGTTTGGTCACAGGGTCGTGTTGTGTTCTATGATCTGTTTTATGAAGCTTTTCAAAGCAGAGAAGTTTGTAGGCTTTGTGCAGCTATTGGAGCTATTATCTAGTTTGTTTTGTTTTGCTGATGGGGATTTGGCTAGATTATCTCCCCTCATCACATAAAGCCTAAATGTACATTTTCTATGCATGACTGATATGGTGATATGTCATCTACAAAAACTGGAAAAGTGTGCTTTGGGACTTTGCCCTGAGCAAACTGACTTTCCTAATAATGAAGCTTTGCCTCTGTGAATGCTACTAGAGTGTTTCCTTTGTAAGATAATACTTTGCAAGAGTTACAAGCTCTATAGTTGTGTATTGCAACACTTTCCCTCTACAAAGAGTACGATCTCCTTGAGGAAATAGCAATGGTTAAGTATTCATTTCTTCTACAGAGTGTAGATCTGATTAATCTCCACGCAATTCAGTGTTTTTCCTGAGGTCTTCCCTGCTAGTCACAGGCACTGAAGTAGAGCAAAATTGTGAAAGATATCACTGTATACAACTAATGGAGAAATGATTGAAATGAAGGAAGAGATCACCTTTGTATGCAGACATGGTATCCGGATGTAGTAGGGATTATACAGATTTATATGGGCTTCTACATTTAATTAAAGATACTCCTAAAATGTGATGGTGTGTACACATGAAAATGAACTGAAGTCATGGGTTTTTTTACTTTTCTTCAGGGCAAAGATTGAGTAGGGCTACTGCTTCACCAGAACATTTCTCGAGACCATTATCAAGTTCTGGTGCAATTTCATTATGTCCATCTTGTCCACCTCTAGTCGATAGCACTACTCATGCAATAGCTCTAGTGATTGCAGTAACGTGCAATTTTGCTATTTAGCAATTTGCTACCAGTATACGGAGGAACTAGAGTAGCAGAAAAAAGCTGTGACAGCTTTTATTACATTCTAACAAAGATAAAAGACTCTTTCAATATGATTAAATAGATTATGGGTTAATTCTGAGCTTCCTGATCTGGTGCATATGCAAAGACCACTTTTAGGGAAGTATGTCCTTTTCACACAACTGAATGAAATCAGAGTGGCATATCAAATGATTTTTCATGTTGAATCCAAAAGCAGGAAGAAACAACCTTAAGAAAATGAAATGAATGGAAAATAAAATCCATTCACTATATGCAAAAGAGAAGATTCTCTATATGGTGGGCTCATACTGTGAGAATGCTTATGTTCTTCCTGGAATGTGAAAGTAAAAAGGAGGAGCATGACTTTAAATCATCAGGAATCTTCAAAGAAAATAATCAGCTGGGAAACTGAGAAATGAGTTGGTGGTGGCAAGTAGTAAAATTCTTTGAAGAGCTCCAGACCCTCTCCAGTTACAAAGGAAATTGTGTAGTTTAATCATCAGCAGATGTTTCCCATAAAATCCCACTCTCAGTTAGGCAGTCAACCATCTGAAACAGTGCCAGGTCCCTCATATGTCTTGATTACATGGAAATTTTCTGTGATTTGCCAAATTCATGCCAAGATATCCACCCTTGTGCCATTTGGAAAACTGGATCTGCAGCAGCTGCAGTTAAAAGAGAGATGAATGAAGGTAAAGTTTGTGTTCAGTGCCAGTTTCCTCCAAGAGGTTTTGAAAGGTTTTTATTGCTATTGCTGAAACACTTGCACCAATGTAGACTGTTTTTCTCGTTCCCAGGTCTCATAGTCCATATCCCTTAACTCAGGAACATCAAATGTGAAAATCTTTGGCAAAAGCAGAGAAGGACTGCTTCCAGAGAAAGAAAGCTACTGTAGTTCTTTTAAAAGTATCAGCTCTTCATCATGTATCAATAGCAGCTGAAGGTGAGGCAAGATCGAGGCTCTCCTGCCTCCTACCTATGTTCTTCCTCTTCACCAGTTTGTGTGGGTGGTATGTTTGGGTGTGACCTGGATGAGCTGTCAAGCATTTGTATTTGTGCATGTGTGTGTAAAAGAAGTAGTTGAAAGGGAGGAAAGCTCAGTTGTCACCTTTTCCTTTAGTGGACAGAAAAAGCAAAGCCAAAGCTAAACCTGTTTAATGTTGCAGTACTGGTAGAGGAACACAAGGAAATGGTTCCAGTACATTGGCCCACATTGACCTTCTAGGAAAATACTGTGGGTTTTAATAGTAGTTACTCTAAGAAAGATGAGGAAAATCATTGTCGTTTGTCCTGATTAGACAGGAAGCTGCCACCTTTAGGGAGGGGTCTCAGTCTAGATAGATGGTTGAGTCTTCTCGAGTGCAGTGACCTTGCTCCTGGTCTGTGACCAATCCCACCTTCTGTGCATGGAATTGCAGAGTGGAGAGGGGCAACAGAGGTCTCAAATGATGGTCACAGTCCTGGGAGTCATGCTCTGTTCATGGCCAGAAAAAAACATGGTAACCATGAATCACAATGAAGCTTGAAAAGGAAGTACTCAGGTTTTCCCTAAAATGGCTTGGAGAACATCCAGAAAAAGAACAAGTACTGAAGAAAAATTACACTTTGGAGCTGTTTGTCTTTAAGTTGCATCACAGAATAAGATGGTGCCCTGAAAGAAACTTGGATGCAGTTGGATATATTCTGAGTTTGGAAAAGAGTTGGCTAGCTTAAAGGCAAGAAATTAGGAAGAAAAGACATGAAATAATGTTTGAGGAAAGTAAGCCTCTCGTCAGTTCTGTGTGAAGACTTTATGAGGCATTAGCTTTGTGTTAAATTTACAGGCCCCTTTTCCCCTGCAAAGGTGATCTCTCCCCTGTGAAGCAATAAGGTATTAAGAATCAGTTTCATATTCATCCTCCTGATTCATGCCACACACTTGTGTTCATTGCAGAAGGCAAGTTAAGCCCCTTTTGGAGAGTGCCCTATATAATTTTATAGTCATCTGCTGGAGGAACATAACTCAGTGTACTTTGTATTGCAAAGCTCACCTAGTGTGTAGCACTGGGTACGTTTGCAAAGCTGTCTGTAGGAGAGCTGCTGTGGTGGTTCAGCAGTATTAGCTTTTGGGAGGTGGCCTGGTGAGACTGTGTTGTGTTCCGAGAGTAGGGATGCTCAAAAGATGTCTCCAGAGGCAGATTTTCACTGAAATGTTCTTGCACGACATTTTCATGTCTACATCTGGCTGCACTGGTCACTCTCAGAGAAGAGAGACTGAAAGGAATGCTGACTTATATATTCCAGATGAAATGATTTCTGCAAGTTACATTTTGGTCCCAAAGACTAAGCTGTCTGCTGTATTTTATTGAGTTGAAGAATAGTATGCTTTATTTTCTTTAGCAACAGCTATTGCTGCAATGTCTCCAGATCCTTTTTGACTTTTTGTGTGTGTTCTTTCTTATTTGTTCCAGTTAGCAATAAGTCTCCCAGATAAGAAGCACTGGCATTTTAACTCCCTGCAGACCAGCTTTTCTGCTCTGAAACACTGGAGCTTATTAACTTGGAAGATTCATAAAATTCTAGCACATCTCCTATTACTTGGCTAGTACTTTAATAGAAAATGAACCACGTACTCCATTCTTGTATTTTTCTGATCTCCAGTAAGTCCTAATTTATTTTTGTTTATTAATTGTATTTAGCTAATTGACAATCATATTAATTGTATCGAAAAGGGGAAGTGTTTTATGTTACAACACAGCTGCACATGCACTTTTCAGATATTGCAGAGGAACAGTTCCTTTGACCGACATAATCTCTTAATTCTGTGTAATCTATAGTTTTAAAGAGAATCTCCTCTGTGGTTCTCCAAAATAATTTATAGTGGAATTCATCTTTACTGAATAAATGCCTACACTCAAGCTCATCAGCCTGGTTGCCCTTATAGATACTGAAATGCTTATGTAGTCCATGCTTCTCATGAGCAAACATGGACTCTGCTTAGGCTGGAATGAATTTCCCTTTGATTATTAAAAGAGTCTGCAATGTGCTTGCACTCTCATGTCTGTGTTTGATCAACGAAATCTTACCTTAGTTTCTTGCTAGTTTGCTTAGAATTGCAAAATATTACAGAATGAATGGTGTCATTGATGGGACAGCATATCTGTACCTCCTGGTTGCTGAGAACAGAATGGGCTTAGAAATGGAGGGTTATCATCCTACTTTGTCTTCAGGCTAAATATCCCTCAACTCTTTTTCTCTCTTTTTGAACTTTGATTCTTTTTATTGCTATTCTCTGCACTTTGTTCAAATGAAGTGCAGGATGAAAACTGGAGAGAACAGACCAGCCAAAGCTATTGCCATGGGATGTGTTTTCAGGGAGTATTTTGCTGCCTGTCTCTCCTTCTCCTCTTTCCCTTGCTGATATCTGGCTTATTTTCAGACTGATCCACTACAATGTATAGATTGTTTTTCCAAAACTGCACTGTGAGTGGTTGATGCCCTTTAGTGTGAGTGCTGTTGATTATTCCTTCCCAAGTGCTGTGCCTCACCCTGCTGGCAGTGTGACACTCCCCCTCCCAGCACTTTTCTCCAATTTTCAAGGTGATTTTCAATACTAATCCTGCTGTCCAGTGGACTGACTGTTCCTTCCAGCATGGTGTCTTAGTGTTGTTACAAACTACCATCCTTCATTTGAGGTCTTTAGTAGCGGTGAGTCCTATAAGACCTAAAAAGCCAACCTTTGCTGAGCAGCATGGAATATATCCTACTTATTGTCCACAAGTCATTTTTTTGCTCATAGTGAGAACCTTCACTGTACAGAGGCTAAAAATCCAGATTTGATGGGGACGGCAACTGTGGGGGCAGGGGGAGGCCAACATCCAAGATCAGTTTTGTCATCCTGGGAAGTAGTTGCTGCTGAGCCAAGGCCTTCCTGTACCTGTAGAGACCTGGAGAAAATCTTTCCTGTACAACTCTGGTGCCAAGTGCAGTCACATGCTGGTCATGGAATTTAATTTTGCGCAGAAAGGTTCCTGAAACAAGATAGGAAAATGAGGGTCATTAAATGTTAAAGTCCCAGCTGGTTGTTCCAAATCTGATCTTGGTTACAGGCATATTTAATCAATTTCATTTCAAATATTTCTATTCCACTGCAGTCTGGGAAGAGTCAAGTTATAAGATGTTTCGAAATTACCATATTTTGACTAAGATCCATCTTATAACAGAAAATAGATATTAAATAATGTGTCAAGTAGAAAACATCATGTCGTGCATAGGGCAAAAGAGGACTCAGAAAATGGGGTCTTCAGGAACATCCTACACCATGGCTCTGGAATATGCTAACTGGAAGCAAAAGATGATTTTTTTCCACAGAAAATATTTGCTACAAATATATTTCTAAATAACTTGTGTTATTTTGTTGTGATTTTTTGAGCAGGTAGGCTTCTAATTCACTTTTCTGTAAATCTTTTGGAATACTTTAATGACAAAAAAATATCCTTGCATGACTGAATTAGTTTAATTAAAAATGATGCCAATTGCCAATTCTAATAATAATTTAAATCAGTAAGTGGGCAGCCTTGATTTAAATAATCTCTTATAACCTTGTTTTCAATTTATGATCATAATTGTTTTACCAAAGATAGCTTAGTCCTTTACTGGCAAAGAATCATTAAAACTTCTTGATTTGGGAAAGAATATGTTTATAGAATAAATTTGGCATTTTTCTGCTAACCAAGACAACTTTTGTTAAACCATGTGTATTTTGGATGCAAAGACATACGGCTAACCTATATATATATGTATATAGTTTGGTATGTGTTGGTAAGTAGTAACTTAGCTTAACATGTTCTTACTCTGATCTTTTATGTTTCACATTTTCACTATGAAAGATGATGAATGATACATTTCCTTTCTGCTAGATGATTAATGTTTTATGTGCAATTTATGTCAAATTATATTTAAATGGCAATAAAATTCAATTAAATGCACAGAAACATTTTAATGATTAATTTCCTAAAGCTACCTTCAGTGTGGTACATATATCAGAGAAAAAAGTTAATGAAAAATGTCTCATATTCAAAACATTATTTAATAAACATTTGAAATATTACCATTAATTAGCAAACCTTGCTATTTCTTGCCATCATGCCCTTTAAGATTTTGAAACTACTGGATCTCATCTGCTCTGAATGTATCATTTTCCTAAAACAGAAGAAGAAAAAGTGGGCTACTTTTTGAAAAGAAAAATTATTAAACTGACAGTTGTTTAAATGAATTTTTTTTCCTTTGGAAAATTAATATTTGAACCTGGAAAAGAGAGTCCAAATGCCAAAACCAGTTTTATAACTTCAGAAAATTCTTGTTTCAGGTCAGAAATCGGTAACTTCAACCAATTCATTAGTTTGCATTTCTAGAAAAATTTAACCAGTAAAGATTTATTTCACAGTCATAGAATCAGAATAATTTTTATTGGAAAAGATGTTTAAGATCAGTGAGTCCAGCCTTAACCCAGCATTGTGAAGCCCATCCCTAAACCATGTCCTCAGGTGCCACAACTGCATATCTTTTAAATACCTCCAGGGATGGTGACTGAACCTCTTCCCTGGGCAGCCTGTTCCAGTGCTTGACAAACCTTTACATGAATAAAGTTTTGCTGATATCCAATCTAAAGCTCTCTTGGTGCAATTTGAGGCCATTTCCTCTTGTCCTGATGCTTGTAACCTGGGGGAAAAGCACAACCCCTAACTGATTGCAATCTCCTTCCAGGCAGTTGTAGGAGTGAGAAGTCCCCCCTGAGCCTCCTTTTCTCTGGGCTGAACACCCCCAGCTCCCTCAACTGCTCCTCATCAGACTTGTGCTCTAGAGCCTTCCCCAGCTCCATTTCCCTTCTCTGGACACTCTCCAGTATCTCAGTGTCTTTCTTCTAGTCAGGGGCACAAAACTGAACACAGCATTTGAGGTGCAGCCTCACCAGTACTGAATACATTTTATTTCAATAAATATAATTATATTGGTTTAGACCTCAGTACATATATTCATAATTTCAAATGGCTTATTTTAAGGCAAAACACATGTCCCTGAAGAAAATGTAATTTAAATAATAACCACATTTTATCTTCTTTAGCAACACACAGACTTAAAACAGTTGAAAACAACAATTAAAATGAAGAGGATTCATTTAACTGAAGAGCAGATTCACAGGTTATCTATTAAAAAAGGTATATGAAGAAAACAAAAACACTGCCAAGTGGCACTAGACATCAATTGCTCCAGGTTAGACTATTTAATGCAGGACTACCTGACATTTATTTGATTCTGGAAATAACTATGGTAGATGAGTCATTTTTCTTTAGTCTTGCTGCAGCAGATGGGGGTTTTTGGTCTGTTTTTGTTTATGTGAGTGCAGCTTCCCTGGGGAGCTTGGAGTGTAGAGGGCTGTGGGAAGGGGGCACGCAGGTGTGCTCCTAGCTTGCAGATGTGGGCTCTGCCCTGCTTGTATCCATCCAACTGGAATGCCAAGCCAGAAAGATGTGAACAAACATGGATTCACCAGCTGGGTGATTAGTTTGACCTGACAAGGACTATGACGAATGTAAGATTTTTGAATAGGAGCTGGTGTGTCCAGCTTGGTTTGGAGCCCAACTGCAACCAGGGAAATGGAAGCAAAATGCAAAGCAGGTTGACTTCCTACTCTGACTGTTACTCAGGTTTGGAGTTGACATGGCTGGTCCTCCTAGAGCTCTGCACTTATTTCACTTTTGCTTCAGTCTCTTGTTTTTAGGCTCCCTAGTTTAGCCGGGAGACAGCTTGTTTGGGTCCCACTGGCCTGGAGAGAAGGCTGTGGGTGCATGTGTGTGCAAAAGCTGCCCACCCAGAATGTCCACACTGTGAAGCAGAAGTTCAAGGAAACTTCTCCTTACAGCCTTGACTTCAGAAGTAAATTCAAGTTGGATTTTGCTTTGGGCATTTTCAAGTCCTGGTGAACGTGTGGGGCAGAGAGCAACATGAAATAGGTGTTGTCTGTTGCATAAATGTTTCTCTTATTGATGTAAATACCATATGAGCAAGTGGCAGACATTTGCAGGTCACATCTGAATTCATTCTAATGCTGAGGTAGGGATTTGGAGAAGATCATCTACAAGACTTTTCAAAACATACTTCCTACTCAACATAATAGTGCATGTAGATAAGAGCCTTTCAGTGAGCATCTTCTTTTGAGCGGGATGTAGGGAGGTTGCTGTTTTTGTGGGCACCCCTTTAAAAAGATGCTATTTTTCTTGAGGGAATCAGGATTCCTGTTACACAGGTAGCAGAATTCTTCTGCAGCAGAAATTATTTTGATTTTCTGCAAAGTCAAGGGCGTGGTGTTGTGCTGTTCAGATCTGGAGGTTTTATTTGGTTTTAGGCAGAAGGGAAATAATGCTGAGGGTGGAGAGGGGGCTATAGAGAAAAGTATTTTGGTCTGTTTTATTTTGACAGGACAGTTTTCTGTCTCAAAACTCTGTTCTTCAAGCCAGAACAGAGCAGTGGACCAGAAGTATTTCTCAGGAATAGAAGAATTTACTCCAGGGGTGGTTTTAGAAGAAGTCAAGGTAATTTTTCTCTACACAGGAAACATAAGAGAATTTCTTCAAGTTATAACTTTGATTAGCACAGCTAAAGTTCAGTTTCATGATTAGAACCTTATTATACATTTATTTTGGGGCCTCAAAAGGGTGTATTTCTGTCTGACATTAAATAGAATGGTAAATATCAAGTTACCTCAGGAAAGATACAGAGAGCTGATTTAATGTCAAACAATCTAATAATTTGTTTTACTCCAAAGCTGAAAAGACCCTAAATACAAGGGAAAAGGAGCAATCTCAATTTCTAGCTGCTCACTTTGCTCTTGTTATCAGCTAGCTGAAAAGGGTGCAGTCAGAGTGATACCTGTATTTAATAGTAGGTGTGAAAATGCAACCTCATATTATGCCTGCATAATATGAAAACCTTCTTTATAGGACGTTACTTCAGCCCTAGTTGTAACAGATCCTTTTTGGACTGTGAACACCGAGGAAAGCAGAGCATAGCTTGGTTGTGCTTTAGAGCTGATGGAAATCTAAGATCTGCCTAGTTAGCTAGTTTCTTACTTGTTATTCTAAATAATATTTTGTGTCACTCAAACAAAATAATTGTAAGTCCTAGATTTTGGCACAGAAATGTTTCTGGGGATTTAGGGGATGCTGATTTTCCTCTTCAGAGCTTCTGATGGATACCTCTGACCCTCCAGTCTCTCTGTTTATATTTAAAATAGTGGCAAATAAAACTTGCTGTAGCTCTGAACCTAGCGGTTGCAATTTTCTTTGGTTTTCATTTCTTCACCTTATATTCTAATCTAATGGCTGGCTGAATGACATATGGAGCCTTCCACATTTTCATCCTGCTTAGCAGACTGGGAAAAAGTCTGTGTATTTCAGCAGTAATCTACTGGAGAAATCTATTTTAGATAAAACAATTACCTCTTCCATTTGATCTTTTTTTTTTTTTTGCCTTGAGCTGGCATACAGTTCTTTCCAACTCTATAAAGGTGTTTTATTGCACTTACTAAAAATGTCAAGAATACTAAACAGCAATACATAATTTACAATAGACTCTGCAGGTAATGGAGTTCTTACAGCCACAGCTTCCTGAGAGTGTATTTATTACTATTTTACTACCTGCTCTAGTATCTAGGCTCAACTTCCAGTGTATTTGGTGAAAAAAACCCACAAGGCAAGGAGGGGATAGGGACTGCTGCTAAAAACAAGTTGGTGATTACTGGGCATTTGCCAATTTACCTAAGATAAATAGATGTTATTAACATTGTTGATCATATTGAAGTGCTCTAATTGTGCAGAAATGCATGCAGGAAAACATTAAACACAAGAAATATGCTTGAATTAAAGCCTTGGGGTGCTGAAAAAAAGAAGTCATCCTATTCCTACAAGATTAAAGTGACCTTGGTTATTAGTTAAACAACAAAATGAAGATATTTTTCTTCCTTTTTAATGTCTGCATTCTTTGCAGGAGTTTGTGCTGGTTAGCAATGTAGTTCAAGTTCAGATGTACAATAATCAGGATGAAATGATAATATGTTGATGCCAACTTGACAAAATGGATTTGCATAGGCACTATGATCTTTTAATGTATTAAAGCAAGAAGGTTAAGAAGTCCTTAGAAAATAAAAGCACAGAGGTAAAATAGCTTTCAAGCTGTGTTTAAAGGGTAAGGTTTTCGAAGCAAAGTTTTTAAGTACCTATGCCACACATCCTCTGCTAGGCTTTTCTTAAAGAGAGCTGTAACTCCAATTTCAGTCAGAAATAGCATTTTCTATCTCTGTATTGATTTCTGCTTAAGCAGCATGCAGAGGTTTGTTATCATTGTAGTGTGCTTGCAAAGAAATTAAATGAGCAAAAGCAGCAAGTGTTAATTTGGCCTTGTTTAGTTTTAATCTACTCTGGCAGTCAGTACCTCCCACTCTGTGTAATAGCTCTTTATTTACCACAGGAAATACCCTAAATGCTGAGACAGGAGTCAGCCTGAGTAGAGGAATATTGAGGAAATGTGTTCATGTTAGTGGCTGCCTGGGCTTGTGGTAGCCCTGAGCAAGCCAGCACACAGCTCTTTCACCATGGCTCACAGTCCAGGCACAGTCTCTTTTCTGAAACAAGGTTCCAAGATTCGTCTTGTCTTACAATCCTGTTAGGAAGTATCAGAGCAGGGACTGGCACCCACAGCACAGGTGGCACAGCATCCAAATAGAGGGATCATGCTCTCCACTTCATCTTGCAATAGGAACTGAGGATCAGCCAGTCTTCAGGAATTGAGTCCCTTATTGTATCATTTTCATTAGCTTTGCTTGAAGAACCCATAAATACATGTGGGACCACCTGATGTTAAGTGCTTTGGTGAGTGCTGGCATAATTGAAGCCATTGACTGGAAATGGCACAGAAAGAAAACAAGATGATATTAGTATCCTGGAGTCATTAACTTTTGCACATCAGATTCCCTTCTTCTGTAACAAATCCTGCATAGCAGAAATGTGCAAGGTAATCAAGTAAGCTGAGGATTTTCTTTCTTTTTTTTTTTTTTTGTCACATTTCATTTTATATCTCTAACTAGAGGCAATAACATGTAGCTATCAGCAATCAAATGGGGCCTGAATCCACCAGAAGAACAGTAGGTTTTTCTAATTGATCCCTCTAGATTACTGTCACCAGTGCTGTGTGCTTCTGAAGAATGTCTTAAAACTGACATGCTCAGTTTCATGTCTACTGCATTTCTACATGGGACTCTCACCAACGCTTATCTGACTGGGAATAAAATTCCTTTGAAAACTGTTACTTGTGTAGACCTGCGAGACAGAATTGCCTTGGCTGGTAACAGGCCATAGGCTTTGTGCTGAATTTTCAAGGATGCAGGACTCAGGTATGTCAGGTTTGCTTTGTCTGAACTCTTGGTGACCTGCCTGAGCTCTGTTTCACTTGCTGTAGGTGTAACACCAATTTTTCTAATTGACCAGGTGTCTACAGTTAATTTGTTCTACTTTTGTTTGTCTTTCTATAGTACCTACATAGTTTTATAGCTTTAGCATAATGATTTATTATAGAGAGATATAAGTCTGAGAGGAAAGCAGTGAAATGGAGACACAGGATGTAGAGGAACACAGGCATGGGATGAGAAGAGTTGGGGTGCAGGCTGGAACTGCAGACCTGATGCCTATAAACAACTCACCCATGGCCAGTCAAAAGAATTGCAGACCTGGAGCTAGTCAAACCTGGTTTTATGGATAGCAAAGTGGGCAAAGAACAGGCTTGGTATACTGTGAATTTAGGTGTGACATAGAGCTGCAGAGAGATTAAGAAAGAGCAAGGTGTAAAAGCATGTGCTTTTCTTTCCTCAAAATACATTTTTTATTTTGCAAGGACAACCAATATATTTCTTCCTTTGTAACCTACTGTATTGTAGTGTGGAAAAGGCACCCATGTCTCCAAGGGAAGAAGAGTAGTAAAATTTGTATTGTTGGCTCATACAGTATCTTTCATTACATTAACATTCACTTCATTTCACATATTCATTAATTAATCAGTCAGTCTGCACAGTCCCACAGCCTACAGGAATATTGTTCTTTACTCTTCAATTTTGTGATGGCATGATAAAAAAATTCATGGCTTCCTGCTGTTGAGTTCCAAATGTGGACATGTATGTTTTAGCACTCTTGCCACTGGTGTCTGTGAGTGTCAGTAAATTCTCCGTCTGAGCCCTCCCTGTTGAAGGATATTACTCTGAATGTCAACTATCCATGATGTCCTTATGTCTTGTTTCACATAATTTTTCTTCCTAAAACAAATGCAGCTGCATTTCCAAAGGCTGTTAACTTTACTGGCAGTGGTTCCCTCTCCAGAGATATGTGCTTCCCAAGTATTAATTCTCTTAAATTAAGCTTCCTGCATCATGCTGCATTGATCAGGCAATTAATTGATTGCTGAAGACTTGCCTGAAACAATGAGTCAGCTGTTTCTGTTCCCTGTGAGTTACTCACCCCCTGTTTTTTCAAACTCAATGCAGCTCAGCAGTATGACATTCATCTGTAGTTTGGTGTAAACTGGCACCCTTTGCACATAGAATTGTGCTTGTCTTTGTTTCACAGCTCAAAGGACAGTGCAGCCTTATTTCTAACATCACTAAAAGCTGATGGATGGAGGGCAGTAAATCGCTCTGTGTTTCTGTTTTTAAATAATGCAAAAATCAAGTGGCCATTAGATGAGGTCTGGAACTGTAAGCCTAATTCAGTTGTGCTGTGTTGTGATGCTGTGAATACACGTGCTTCATATTCCCTACAGTTGTAGGAAAAGAGCATCTTGTTTCTCCTGATGCTTTGAGAATCTATTTCCTCAGAAGCTATTTGTTTAAAATGAAAACTTGGAGAATCCTAGGATAAAAGAAAATACAAAAAGATTTCAGGCCACAACTAAGTAGAATAATTGCACGTTCAACCTTTGCCCTGTTAGTCAGAAGAAACCCCAAAGCATTCAAACGCAGGACTCACAGAGCTTGTACCTGGGACGTATGACTTCTGGTGGCCAGACATATTAGCATGTAGTGCTTTCTGTTCTCTAGAGTTTCAAAGCAAATTTAAAGTAACAGGGATTAGAAGATAATATTTAAAGTAATAAAAACCTGTAGGGAATGTTGTTTAAAGAATGTAGTCCATTACATCCATGGTGTTTGAACAATACAGCTTTCCAGAAGTCTGCTGCAGCTTGTAGCAATCCTGTCCTAGTCTTCTGAGGGTTAGGGTTTGGCTCCTGGGTTGTAGAAAGGGTAATGGAAACAGTGATATTCAAATCCATGGTGGAGGCTGCTTAGTCACATAAAGAGAAGGAATTAATTCTACAGTGAAGTCAGACCAAAATTTAATTTCTGTTTGTTCCATCATGAGAAGAAGATAAATGCTTGATCTCAGGGAAATGTCCTTGCCTATTCTGATATTGGCACAAGCCTTTAGCTTTAGATGAAGCCAATCCCAGGAGTATTTTTTTTTTTTTTACAGTAAGTTCTAAATTGTAAATGTAAATATCAAGTGAATGCTACTTGGTCGGACAACATATTGATACAGAAATATGCCTGACTGGCTCACTACAGAGTAAACACAGCTGTGGGATGAGTTGCAGCAAGTGAAACAGTAGAAGGGAGCACTGTAACTATGATTATTGACTGAAAATATACTTATTTATGCATGCATATGTTTTGTTTCTGGTTAGGATCAGGATGGAAGGAAGACGCTTTGAGAAATCTATGTATGAACTTTCAAAGTTTTTCTTTTCAAAGCTATCTTAAAGAATTATGGCATATTGTTTTCATTTCAGAAGACATTTTTATAAGCATTCTCATTTGCAAAGACTTATTTTAGTTGCACCCAAATTCCAGATCTTTTGTGCACTATTTGAATGAAATATAGTCATAAGGGCTGTTCTTGAGCTTGTCCTTCTGTTCTGCAAGAGTCAGGAAAAGTAAAATGAATGACATTTTAAAGACAGCATCTATGGTGGTGTCCTGTCAGGCTTGTCTATGTGGTTTGTATCCATTTTGATTTAAAGAAAATTATTTCTTCAAAAACTAAAGAGTGAAAGAGCTGGGTCCTGTGAGAGTAGTCATAGAATATCTCAAGTTGTATGGGACATTGAGTTCAGCTACTGTACCATCCTGTATGTCCCTACAGTGAAGTCCTGGACTAATGACTGTTTTCCTCTACTTGTGCATGCATAACACAAGCTTCCCTTCTTTATGTCCTCCTGTTTATTCTTTGACATCCTCAGGGACTTCTTTTGTGGCTATACATACATAGTGAACATCATGAGTGACAGCAAGGTTGCCACTCTGGTTCTCCTATAGAGAATGTATTAGCATGTTACTGGCATACGTCAGTTTAATCAGTCCTACCTGTCTGTCCAGCCATGCCTTTCAATTGTGACAACCTAATCTGAGAGAAGCAAATGTGCTTTAAGAAATTACCTGTGTCAAACCAACATTTCAATTTATGTTTGCTATTTTCTTCTGTGACTATAGAATAGCTTGTATATTAACTGGAAAGCGCTGCTAAAATGCTTACTGCAAGGATGGGCTCATTTGTTGAAAGACTCACTTATCTTAATATTGAATATTCCCAAAATTGCATTTTGGGCATCTTTTGATGCTTTCTTCAAGTTTTCAGCTTGATGATGTATGGAAATAGCTCTGTGGTATCTATAAGAGTACTGCTGGGCTGTCTGAAGGCTTACTGCACACTAGTTAGATGATGTGTATGTCTGAAAGATGTATTCCTTCTCCCAAAGAGGTGAAGCTTGGCCCATTTATTGACATTAGTGAGTTCATGGATTGTACTAGTTATCTGCTACCCTGTATGTTACTCATAACTGAACTCTCTACAAGAAGTACATTCAGTGCAGCAGCCTCTGAGCAGCTCATAGATCCAAATAAAGAGATAAAGGAGAATCCTGAGGTACAGACCAGTCAGTTATTTTCATTACATCTTCATTTTCTGATTTCTCACAGATGCTTGTGAGTATCAACTGCCTTGTGTGCACATGCTTAAGGCCATTTTCCTCTACAGTTTCTGTGTTCTTGCTCCATACTTCATGATATGGTGGGCTTTCTTGGTGTCCTGTGATGTCCTGCTGACCCAGAAATACTTTTGTTTTCCTTTGTTTGTATTGAAATGTCAGAAACAATATGAGAACTGTGTTATAGCCAGAATTGTGTTTTCATAGGATAGCATGGTGCTACATGCCATGACAACCTGTGAAGAATTTTGAAAGTAAGGAAGTTTGCTGAAATAGTGTTGGAAGACTCATGGCTGGGGAAACCAAAGCAGGTGCAATGTCACCCATACTGCCATTTGGAAGTTGTGCTTGCAGGGAAAGATTTTCCAGACAGCTCCTGGGCTTTGTCTTGGAAAGGGAGTTAATTGGCTTGCTCAAAGTAAACAGATGGGATGCAGTATTCAAGCTTGCTCCTTGGCTGTCAATTTCTTATTCAGCAGTATCTGCCTATTAAGTTTAAATATTGGCAGAAAAAAGTCAATGAAGAACAACGAGAGAACAAGTTTAAAAAAAAACGGACCTGAAACCAAATAGAAATGGAAACAAAAAATGGCAATGGAATCACTCTCCATGGTCCATGAGGAAGATGGTGACTCATACCTGACATGTGCAAAAGGTGCCTGAGGAGAAGGATCACAGGCTGCCAAAAAAAAATGGCAGTAACTGAAATGATTGTCAGAGATATTCTAGCCCAGAAAAGCATGAGGAAGAAACCCAGCCAAACTGTGATGGCAGTGTTTATAGCACACAGGAGTGCAGCTTGATCCATTTAGAGTAAACAAATTATTTTGGTCTCGTCCTGGGAAAAAGACTCAGTGGACTTGATCCAATTAAAGTGGAAGCAGTGGAGCAGGAAGGACTGCTGTTCTTGAACAATAGCAGTGGAATCTCCAAAGCTCTTCTCTTGATGAGGTGAGGGGAGAAGGATGTGTATGTGGCTGGGTATCTTACCTATCGCTATAATTCTGGGGAGAAAGAGAAGCGTGATATTAGGAAATTTAGGTCTCAAAAGGAACCAAGAATGAGATGAGTGGACAGATGCAACAAAAGGAAGTGATTAGTCCTGAGAGACCTTTTGCTTTGCAAGTTTAAGAGGTTAGAGAAGCTGTTTAATGACCTCTTGGCATTTTGACTTCTGTGACCTTTTTACAGAAATGAGCATTTACCAACACTCTTTCAGTCTAAATATAACAAAAATGCAGTCAGCTTCTCCGAGGCTTCTCATACAGTTTACCACTCCACCCTCAAAGCAGTCTGAGAAGAATGGTCTTTAGTTAACTGACTTTGCTGTGGAATTTTCAAATTTAGATTTTGTGAGAAGGTAAAAACCTTGGAGGAACAGAGGAGTGCACAAAAGGTTAACTTTAGAGCTCAGAGCCACTTCAGATTTGCAAGTGGCATTGTCATTCTTGCAGAAGCCCCAGAGAGACAGGGAAAGAGTAATTAGGGAGAAGTTCATAGTAGGTGAGGAATAATTAGGAGCTGCTGAGAAATAGCTGATGAGGACATCTCGGAGACTGCCTGGGAAAAAGAGCGCTGCAGCTCATATTCAATAAATGAGGTACACTCGTGATCAGAGGTTGGAGTCTAGATATAGGGTCTCTTTTTGCATCCATCAGTACTCATACACACTTCCTTGTTCCTGAACCCCAGTGCCTCCTTGTCTGCTGAACTATTGTTACCTTTCTTGTTATAGTAGTACCTAAACTTGTTCTTCCCAGATGGGGCCCAGAGATGAGAGGCAGCTGGACCCAGATGTCAGCAGAACATTAATGTTGTCCCGGTATAAAGATTTTCAACTTTGACTCTAAATGCTGTCTGCTGTTTTGTTGGGGGCTCACATGTACTCTTGACCTGACAGGACACTGTAGGGAAAAGGATGAAGCCCCAGCACTCTTCTCTCTAAACCCAGAAAGAAATAACGTAGTCAACCAATATGGTAAAAGGCAATATGAGCACAGGCAAAGTAGTAGTTAGAATATGATCTCTGAGCAGTAGTTTTAGAGTGAAATTATAAAATCTGGAGGGTTTAGAGGTGGTAGGTTGGCATACATGAGTATTTGAAGCTAGTACTTCCAGACAGAATTACTACTTCTAGGTGGGATCCTATGGCTGTCATAAAGCCTGGAACCATTTTTAGCTCCTCAAAGCAGAACTTATACCATGGTGTCAGTATAATTGAACCCAGGAAATCCAAGGGTCAGTTTGTTGCAGTGATGACAGGTTGGGTGGGTGGGTCCATGGGGCGATACAGCTGAGCTGAGGACTGGGTGACTGCTCTCTGGGGTTTTGTGCTTGATACCTGCTCTGGCTTTGTCCCAAGGGCTGAATACCAGTCAGGGGTTTGAACACATTGAGGATGTTCTTGGAGCAACCCATTGGGTTTTGCTTTCAGTAAAAACAGATCCTAGTCATGACCTTGACAGAGAAGCAAAGCATAGTTCAGTGGGGACAGGCAGGAGAGTTGCTTCAAAAGTGCACTTCGGATCCCAGGTAAGCACTAGAACAGATGTGTCTGTGCCTCTGATGCCCCACTGTAAAAGGGGGACGAGATCTTTTCTGCTTTCTGGCAATTAAAATAGGATAAGGCATTCTTAAGAAAGAAGTGAAATAAGAGGAATAAAGTGAGGGATTTATGTTTATTTTTATCAGTGGGAAGAATGTTTTTCTTCTAGACAACAACCTAAAGAAAATATCTATACCCTTCTGTCCTTATGATAGATGATCCTTCTATTTTCATTATACTTTTATGAGGCAAGCCTATTAAAATGTGAAAATAAAGCCAAGCAAATCCACCATATCAAATAAAATGCACCAGTGCTTTTGTACTATTGAAATGGGAAAGTTTTTTCTCCATGAGGCTACCTTGCTTTTCAAATTAAATGTCAAGTATCATGTCTCCCCTAGAGATCTGAGCTACAGAGCAAAGTTCAGATTAGTCAACTACAGATTTGTATTTACCTTAATGCTTATTACACATCAAATTACTGTGCTGTGACATGAATAAATATTGGATATTAAAGTTATTCCATTCAGAGTTTTACTGGAAGAAATTTGACTGCTTTAGTGCAGCTATTTGGCAGGCCAAAAAGGTCATGTATTTTAACAGAACATTCAACTAAAAATATGGCTGTCCTCAAAGGAAAATATTTCTCTTGCTTAGTTAATCAGCACCTTTGTTGTTGAAGTGCTGCATATAGGATCCTGTGATCCAAACTGCAGTTCCAGTCACAGCATCATTACAAGGTAAATAGGTGCTGGATTCCTCATTTTACAAAAGGAGGAATTGCAGCACAAGGATGCCCCTCTTGGAAAGAGGAGACCGCTCTGCTTATGCCCAGTATAATGAGGATGTCTGATCCCCTGTGTTTTTCTCCTACTTTCAAAGCACAGACTTCAAAGGTGAAGAGCCATGTGCCTCAGAGCAAGTTGGGAGTGTCCCACACACTGAGAAGGGGATGGCCTTGGCCCACAGCTAGCCATTGTCTGGGGAGGAGGGTGGAGAAGTCCCCACTATGGGTGTGAAATCAGGAATTGTGAGTGGACATCATAATCTAGAACCCACAATCTTTGTCACCTCTTCTCTTGAGAAAACTGTGATTTTATATCTCTGCTGCTTATTCACAAATTACTGTTCAATAATTAGACAATCTTAGCTTGTTTGGCTTTGCTAGAGCTCCCTCTCCATTCCTGGACTTGTCCTACTAAGTGTTGGTCTGTGGATCAGATTTTATGCTAAAATCAGTATGCTTCTATTTTTTTTCTATGGTGGGAGTGCAATGTAGGAAAAAATAGCTTTTGCTATTTTCCCAAATTCCTTCTAGTCCACAGCCTGGTTTGATTAAGGTCTGCAGCAAGCCAAAGTAGATGTGAGTACAGAACGAGACAGTGTTATTTGTCAAAGGTCATTTAGAACTATGAGTAAATATGAGAAAACTGGTGTTTGCCTGCTGCTCAGACTAACAAATCCTGATCAGCTGTTTCAGGTGGCCTTGAATATTTACACTGACACAGCCTCTTTTGAGGTGAGGATCTCATAGGACTTAAACTGGCCTTGGCTTATTAACTTCTGATTTATATAAAACCACCTCTAAATTTGCATCTGAAAAAGACTGCTTTAATTCTGTTACCTAATATTAAATTTTAGAACTTCATGTCAGGGGGTCATGGTTGTTTGGTAATACAGCCTTGGATAAAAATAGTGTGTGACATTATTCCAACAATATTAATCTTAATGAGATGCGCAATCTTAACATGTGTGTATCAAGGACACTGTACTCATACATTAACTTTATTATGCCAGTTAATGCAATTAGTGTAGTGTTGCTAATGTAGTTAAAAGTTTTATTGCTAGTCATATAAGCTCCAATAGGATAAATATAAAGGGTTATTAATGCGGTAATTTATTATTAACAAGTAGAGAAGCAGCAGAGCAATAAACTTTGCCTTCCTGCTGTAATGCCTTTTATATGTCATCACATTTTGGTTTTCATAGCATGACTGTCATTCCTTACACTGCTGGCTGCTGCTGGATTTTCTCTAATATTATTTAAAAAGGACTTGGCACCCATTTGAAGATCTCAGTGTCCCTCTGTCACTTTTGTGGTGCATAATTTTTCTTTCGCTTTTTCTTTTTCCTTTTGACAGCTTGCAGCAGGTCTGACTCTTATCTGATCAGGATTCCTCTCTGTGAGAATGATCTTTAAATACCTTCAGTTCAAGGACACTGTAGAGTATCTCTTTCAACTAATATAAGGTACCAAAATAGTGAAATTTAATGAGATAGAACACCAAATTGATTGTCTCAGAAAGAGTACCTGAGAGGGTAGTTAAGACGATGTGTCAATCACTTTATCTTAACAGCTTGTACTGTCATCATGTGACATTTCTACAGAATGACATGAACCGCTTGGAGTTAAAGGACTCATATTTGCACCTTTGATTTAACTAGCAGACAAAAAATCATTAAAGGACAAGGACTGCTTTGCTTAATGGAGAGGACACAGCTTGTGTGGTTTTAAGCAATTTAAAAAATATTGATGCCCTAGTTTAAGGACACCTTTTAGCTGTCTTTAGTTTTATTTTTCCATCACAAGTGTTAGAATTTTGAGGACAGCCTGAAAATTTTGATTCTATGGGTCATTTGATGTCTGGGAGGCAGACAACTATTCACAGAATAGCTAGGAAGAGGCAGTAAGCTGAAGTCCACTCATGTCGCATGATTCAACATGAGCCATGATCCAGGTAAAAATCTGATTAGATGAAATGTATCTTTAGATTTTTCTGTGGAGTTTCTTCTTCCAGCAACAATGACATGGGTTGCATGTGCAATGCATATGTGAGGAAGTGCAATGCAATATGTGAGGTGTGCAGGGCTATTGTCTTATCACATACAATTTCTGCTTCAAACAAGGATGCTGGTAAGTAGTTCTTAGGAAGGAATTTTAAGCCTTTGACTTTTTTTTTTTTTCACTCCTTAGCCATCCAGAATCCACATTTTGTGTAAAATCTGCTGTATAAGCAACATGTAGGTTCTGCTTGTGGGGATGACAATCTGAAAGAGAAGGGAAAGGGATTAGGAGGAGATGATTTACTTTACACAGCGCTGCATTGGGTACTACACTGTGGATTAAGAAGAAACTCCCAACATTTAGGGGCAGCATACAAAGAGATATAACTGTGAACACAAAAACATTTGTGCTAGGAGCTTGTCTGGAAGCAGTAGAAAGCAGAATAAAATTAGCAAACTGTGTAAAACTGGAATCAGAGTAAGACTTTAAGACTCGAGAGGTTCCTGAATGATATGTAAATTAGGGAAAAACCCTTCTGGTTGAATTTAAGGCTGACTTTGTGGTATTTTATGAAACAGGTCATATCATCCAGTTTCTTGGACTTGGTAAGCCAGTTGGTCTTCAGTCCTATCTTTTTAATAACTTTGAATAATAAGTTAACAAGAACAGTGCCTAGCAGAGTTTTTGGGATTGTGACCAAGGTGGTGAATCTTAACACAGAGCCACACACAATCTGTTCTTAGGAGGATATTAATTTTAGAATAGGCTAGTTATTCTGATTTTGCTGAAAATTTGTCAAAGATCAGTTTAGGCACTTTCTATGCTGTCTAATAATGGCAGCAGTATCGGACTGTGTTATTGGAGAGCCCTCCATTCAGAAGGATCCCAAAACATCTATATGCTGTTATGCTTTATGAGAATCACAGGCTTGTCAGCCCTTCCAGTGAAACAAAGCTGTCAGACTCTCAGATGTAACCAAAGAGAGAGGAAGAGAGAGCAAGAGCTACCCAATGACATTTACAATTCCTTTCAAGTATGCATACATAGTAAAATGCCAGCAATAGGGTTAGACAAGTTCATAACAAGCCTCACAAATGGGTTACTCTAAATGAGAATGTAGAGGTCTCAATAATAAAACCCATACACCTGCTTCTTCAAAATTCAACATTTTAATTGAATTTTCTGCTCTTGCTTGTTCCTCTTTGAATCTCTTTCTTCATCTCTCAGTTTTAGTTGTGCCCCCAATCTCAATCTGAGCCATCTGTTCCACTTCTAAGATTAACATCTTCTATCATATAATGTACTATACCCTGAGAAAAAGAGAAGAGAGATGATGACTTTCTCCTGGGAAGAAACCTTATATTTCACAAAAGGTTCAGCTGTCACTTTAAAACAACACCTTCCCACACACAAATATGCACCTGCCACATTAGAATATTATTAATAATGCAGCCTTCTTGTGTTTGACAAGCTAAACAAAATTACCCAAAAAATGTGAAAAGGTCTAAGAAAGGTGAGAGCAAGTCAATGTTTCTTTTCAGAATGATAACACCCAAACTGATCCGCAGTAGAAAGCAATTGCATTTTAAATGAACTCTCCTAACTTAACTCCTTGTATACATTGCAAATTTCTATTATTTTCCAATTACACAGGTATCTGTTTAAGCTTGGTGAAGTTTGCAGAGTTGTGTTGACTTTTCTTAGTCTCAGCCTAGAACTACAAATCCCTGTTCATTCCATTCTCTGTTGTTATGTTACTTCACTAGCTAATAGTCTCTATTCAACCTCCACCACTCTCAGTGTAATCCCAAATTCCCAGGGGATTTGTGGGTCGGAGGAATAGAGGACAGTGGTACCACTTAATTTAACCTGTGACTGCAGTTTCAAGCTGAGCTAGAGAGTCGGCACACCCTGTGAAAAAAGAGTGGTAGTGCAAAGAAAGGAATAGACTCAAGGTTTAGGATTAAGCCTAATAAGTTAAGGAAGGGAGTTGTAGGAAAGTGTTAAAATCTGATGAAAACTTGAAAACTGGTCTGGGAGATTCAGGCTGAGATTTAGAAACTAGAAAGAAATCAGGTAGTATCAGGAAGGAGTTCAGAAAGATGAAGTGAGGATAAGGTTTGTTTGGAAGAATCAGGGAGTCTGCAAGGAAACATGAAGTGTGATCCTGGCTGGGGCAATTTAAGGAAGAACAACGAGATTAAAGGAAAAACTGATACTAAAGAGAAAATGTCAAAGCCTCAAGTTTGCTTTATTCCAAATGATGTCTGGATTGAAGCAAGCAAATGTGAAAGTCACTGTTCATCAGATTCAGATAGTTTTTTACTTGTGGAGAGATTCTAGCATTACACAGCCAGAACTGTGTAATGAAAGTTTGGAAGTTTTGATGCATCTGATTCAAAAATACTTCTCTTGGTTTTGTCTGTACCAATTAGTCTTTCTGCCTAATGTAGCTACTCAGTTTATGCTGCTCAGGGACACAGGTGTTTCTCTAATCCTTCTAATATAATCCAGAGCACGAGAGTGAGTCAGGCATTGGGTTTCCATTAACAAAGAAGGATTTTGAAATGTGGATTTTGTGGAGACTGGGACCATAGAGGCACATAAGGGTTAAAGCTATGAGCGTAGCCCTTAACAGCTGTTCTGCACTAGTGCCTCTTTGTGGACTGTCTGGTTTAAGTGAAACAAAATGTCTTAGTATTAAATAGAACAGTATCCCTTTATATAAAGGAAAAATACCTAGTATTTGACTACGTGTGGTTCCTTAAGGGGAATAGTTGTGTTGACTGAGGACGTGAGTTAACTTCAGAACAACAGAGCTATCCCATGGGCTGGACCAACAGCCCATCTAATCTGGGATTCTGTTCCAACAGGGGCTGGTACCAGATGTTTAGATAAGAGTATAAGAACTAAACAGTACACAATACTTCCAACCTTCCAGATATATTGTTTATGTACTTCCTGAGCTGGTGACTATTTTCAGACCATCTGCTTGGTGCACCTACTCTCCATGAATTCGTCTAGGGCTTTTAAATGCATTAGTGTCTTTCATCTGTGCCTCCACAGCATCCTGTGGTAATGAGTTTCACAGTTTTATTATGCATGATGTGAAAAAGTACTGTTGATGGAAAAAGGTATTTCCAGAGGGTGATTCATCCTTCCTGACTTAGCAGAGGATTAATTACCCGTTGAAGAATCTCATCTTTCTACATTGACATTAGAGCTTTAGTTGATTACTTCACACTAGACACGTACATTTTGGATGACTACAGATAGGGGAGAGTTATCCCAGTTTTAGGGTCAGTTTAATTAAATGCAATAACCTCTTTCAGTTAAACACCCTCAGCATAATATTTTTTTCTGTAGATTTTGATGATAGGAAATATCAAGTTTTCCACAAAGATGTACTTGAATGAAAAATTTCTACCTACCTTTGTAAGCCTGATGGCAAGGCTTTCCCTCTGCCAGTTTAAACTAATTAACTTCATGTGTAGATGCAGCCTAAAGGATCATTATAGGAAGAGGAACATTAGGTTTCATTATTTATCTTTTTTTATTGAAGGGCTTGGCTAACACATGTGGATGGTTAAATTATATGAACTATGCCTTGAAATGGATGAACAAATTCTTGCTGTTTCATCAGTCAGTGCTTACTACACAAATAAGTATTTAGAGAGAGAGACCCTCACTAGAATTTGGGAAATGAGCCATATATCGTTTATCAACTATATTAACAAAGGGGATGTTTTCTACAGCCAAAAGATAAAAGTTTGTACTTTGGGAGATGACAATGCACACAACACTGATCATGTAGATACAAGGTTTTTAAACAAAGTAAGATATAAAGCTTTCTATTCACCTATTACCTCAACAGAGTAATTAAATAATTTAAAACTTATTTTTAATAGCCCATGGCATAGACTGAAGAAATTCTTTTATAATGAATACGTGTTTTAAACACTTGGGATAAGAAATCTAAATAAAATATGCATTTGCACAATATTCTGAAACCTTTATAGCTCTGAAATAGTTCTTATTTGGCAAAAGCACAGGCAACTACTTGGCATTAACTAAGTTAGCTCCTGTAATTGTAATCAAGGGAAATCACCTCAGTGGTACTGAATTTCTAACAATAAAACTCATAAAGCTTGTTAATGAAACTCACCATTTCAATCTTGTTTTTTGGAAAAGTTATTTTCCCAAAGAAATTGTAAAGTTGTAGGAAAAAACCCCAAACCAAATCAAACACACTTTTCATTTAAACTTGACTCACTCCCTTAGCTTTCTGAAGAGTGATATTTTGCAGCTAGACCTGCAGCAGGATGAAATAAATAGTTAGTTCTTTAATGCAAGCCCTGGGAGGGTTGGATTTCTTGCTCAATGGCAATTGTCTGATATCCTTGTGCAACTGAATGGTGAATGGTGCAGTCCAGATATGCCTAAGTCATTTCCCAACTATGATGGTCACTGGAAGCAGTAAGGCTGTCCTAGTAGTATGCCACAGCATATTGCTAGGATAGATTACTGGTGGAACAGATAGATCCAGTAATAGTTTTGCATGACCTCTGGAGGAGGGTAAAACTGCACTCAGAAGTTAATGTCTTACGGACTTTTTGCATATGAGAGGAGCAAGACAGTAAGAGTGTGCTTTGAGGTGAATATTGGCTTGATAAAGATGTTGGAGTGTTTAAGGATTTGTACCTAAAAGTATCTAGAAAGGCTGGATGGAAGATAACTATAGACTTGCAAAGCTAGGCCAAGATGGAGCCATTTCGAAGCAGAAACTTAATGCAAATTTATCTAGCAGAAACCTCACTTTTTAAACCTTTGACAGTCTCCAAAGTTAGGCAGTGAGTGAAGTGGATTTAATTTCAGTGTCAGTCGTAATCCCAAGTTTCTCTGTGGCTTTAGCATTTACCAAAAATTCTTTAGCATTTTTATATTCCTTGTAAACATGGGACAGTGGTAGTTTCCTGACACACAATGATGCTTTAAAATAAAAGAATGATAGCTTTAAAAATACTATGAAAATGGCAGGCACTGCTGTAAACCAAATATATATAGAATTCATTCTGAAATGGTGCCAATATTTGCTTCTGCACTGCCCAACTATCATGATTTCCTACTTTCTTTTCCTGTTGGCAAAATTAACTTATTTTTTTGGAGGCTGGACTTTCTGAGAGTAGATGCACAGGATCTTGGCATTCACTGTATTGACAAACCTCATGGAAGTCAGTAATGGTTATTTAATGGTAAGAGGAGAGTTCCATGAATCTCCAATGAACAGTATTCTATATTTGCATAGAATGTTCTTGAAACAATTCTGTTTATACAATAGTGCTTCTGAGGACAGCAATATAAATCAAAATTTCATTGTATAAATAAAGCATTTACCCATTTAAACATTGTTATTCAGAAAATTGCTGTTATAAACTATGATTTCTAGCACATTTGGATGAACTACTCTATAGGAAGACATTTGTTGAATTTTTATATCTTTTATGCTTTTTTTAAGTACAGTACATTCCATACTGAGGATGGTGTTTGCCATCTACTTATTCTGTGCTGCTTAATTATTGATAGCTTTATTAAAAATTCTAGCTTTGTGTATGCACTGTGTGACAGATAGGGAAATGCACATCTGACAAATAGTGGATGCTTATTTCTGTTGTCTATTCCATTTTTAATTTTGGAATGAAAGTCAACAACATTCTGAGCTGTATCAGCAGGTAAATAGTCAGACCAAGGATAGTGATTATCACTCAGTGCTCATTAGAAAACACATGGAGTTTTGGGTCCAGTGTTAGGTCTCTCTGTGCAAGAAATTGGTTGAACTTGCATGATGGCTGCCAAAATGATGAGAGGTTGCAGCACTTTCCTTGTGAGGAAAGGCTGAGGGCATGAGTCTTGTTCAGCTTAGTGAAGAGGTGGCTTTGGAAGAACCTAACAGCAGCCTGGTCATACCTGGAGAAAACAATGCAGAAGGGAAATTAATAGATGGTGGGATGGTAGGGAAGGACTTAAATGTCAGATCAGGTCCTTAGGTCTCAGGTCTGGGAGGCAGGAGACAGTCTATGCATCTTTACAGACTGAACTATGTCTAAGTTTTGTTGTGGTTGCTTCCTAAGTCAGTGACTGTGATGTTCTGGGGTGAAGATTCATAAGGCACAGCTTCAGGAAACTTCTGTGAAAGTCCTACAGTGCTGGTGTATGACTGGATGTGCCAAACATTGCCCAGTCAAATTCTGTACTGGAAGAAATTCCACTGAAGAAATTCCAATTAAGTTAGATCAGCATACGGTTTGGCATTTCACAAGGGTGCTTGCTTGCTAGAATGTTTGTGGAAGTGAAGAGAAAGGAGCTGTAGGTAAGACTCGTTGTCAGTGTTGGATGTGTTATGTGGTGTATGGTTAAGTTCTCGGGCGTGCATTCTGCCAGGGCCAAAAATGCCAGGATCTCATTGACTTCTGATTATATTGTCTGAATTTAAAGTGATGTATGTGCATGCCAGATGTTTGTGCATGCCAGGCATGCATAAACCACGCAGTTTATTTGTCTTGCTCTATCAGTATGCTGGTGATGATCCTCCATGTCCATCAATATTGATTATATTATTCAGCTGTTGACAAAGGGGTCTAAGCAGCCTTTGGGAACAGGATTGTCTTCCAGGCTTGTGGGGTAGGTATCATGGTTTGAGACTGAAGTAGCAGCAGACTAAAGTGGCTTGAATACCCAAAACAGTTTTACTCACAGATGGAACATCTGCCCTGTGAGGAAAGGCTCAGAGAGTTCGGGTTTTTCAGCCTAGAGCAGAGAAAGCTCCAGGGAGACCTTTTTCCAGCTTTTCAATACTTAAAAGGGAGCTTAGAACAAAAGTGGGGATGGACATTTTATCCTGTTGTAGTAAGATAAGGGGTACTGGTTTTAACGTAGATTCAGACTAGATAAAAGGAAGAAGCTTTTTACAATGGGAGTGGCAAAACACTAGAACAGATTGCCCAGAGTTGTGACCAACCCATCCCTGGAAATACTCAAAGACAGGTTGAACGATGCTCTGACCCAGTGCACTAGTGGAAGATGTTCTGGCCCACAGCAGGGGGATTGGAACTAGATGATGTTAAATGTTCCCTTCCAACCCAAACTATTCCATGATATATTTGGTGACAAGGCATCATCATCCCACAGGAGAAACTGTGGTGCAGTACCAGACTGGGGAGGGGCAGGGGACACTTCTCCAGGAGACTTCAGGCCACAGCTCAGGCAGTCTCTGCCCACTTCTGTCAGTTATGGGATTGGGGAGGGAAGGATATCTTCCATTCTGACTTGCCCAGCTTCTTATAGCTGCTGGCTGTTGCCTCCTGAGGCTCAGGGCTCACTCTTCTGGGAGGTTCTGCTCACACAGCTGTAAACAGCTTTGTTACAGGGTGAGATTGGAGGGTCCAAGCTAAGCAGCCTCAACCACACACTCACCTACCATTAAAACTTCCTGGTTTTTTGGATCTGATCCTCCAATGAGAAATTAAATTCTGGGCATAGGGCTATGCAGCAAATAAGAACATTTAGGTGTCACATACATAATAATGAGCCACAAATGATGATGCAAGATCATTTCAGAGTGGCCTTAAGGCTCAGCTCTTCAGGAGCAGCAAAGGTCCTTCTGCTTTCTTTTCTGTGTATCCATCTGTTATTTCTCCCTGAGTCTGTCCTCCTTCCTCAATGCCAAGCTGCTTTTGATAATTTGTCCCAATTAATTAGATCCCAGAGCTGTGTTCAAAAGCCTGTATCATTCAATCCCCATGCTGTTGACTACCTATTAAATGACATAATTTAGGATCCTATAAGGGAAATCAAGCATTTATCTTACTTTTTGTCTATGACCATAGCACACCAAAGAGCTGTTATTTACACGGAAGCCATCTGAAATGCTAATGCAAATAATTAATGCCAGTCTGCAGACTCCATTCAAATTGCTCGCTGAACCCCACACCAATTCAAGAAATGAAACTGGAAGCTTTTTTTAAAATTAATATTTTTTTTTTAGTACTGATTAAAGCTGTGATTTACTCTTTTGTCTGTATTTCCCTTAATTTGAAGTATAACTAAAGGAGCTCTGTAATTGCCAATCCTTTTTCTGTAACTCCAAACTTTTTGCTGTTTTTTTTCTGTAATTCTTGAGGAGACTACATAACTTTTAACAAGGCTCCCCAACCTCCTTTTTATGCCCAATAACACCAGCTGTCTTCTTGTGTCTCTAATGAATGTATCTTCCTCGTCTCACTCCACCACCTCATCACTTTCATTGTGTTCCCCTCTTTGACAGGTGGTCTTGTGGGTATAACGACATCATTAAATAGCTCTAAAGCTGCTAGTAAGGAAATAGTATTGAGTGAATCAGAATACCTTCACTGCTGTAGCTGAATGAACAACTTACAGTGTTTGCTAAATTTAACTCTTTCTCCTCTGCTTGATCCCATCGATCAGGTTCATAAGTCAGGACAGAGTTTCATTTCCTATATAAAGAGATTTAGGTCCCCCTGAAATATCTGGGGCTTCCTTCCTGCCCTCCCCTACTGCTACCATGGGTAACAGGTAACTCACATCTTGGGTAAACACAAGTAGGGCATGCACAGTACCCTGGAGCACCTACCATGCCATTATGAGCCTATGTTCATGTGACTGAGTCAAGCAGTGAAAATGAAAACCCAGGTCATAATTCAGTCATCCTTCAGGAATTCATCAGAAGAAAGAGGAGGAAAAATGAATCCCCATCCAAAGAACACAGAAATCTGTACAGACTAAGGTATTTATTTCTCTGCAGGACCCTGAAGTGGGCTTGCACAAAGTATACAAAGGATTCTCCTGGACTTTTTTTTTCAGTGTGCAGATTTAGTATGGGAGAGAAAAAGTGAATCTTAAGGTGCCTGGTTAAAGAAAAGGTCAGGAATACTTCAACCTGGAATGATATTTAAGCATGCTCTATTTAATTGAAAAATTTTAATGGTAGTGAATAAGTGCAAAAAGCAGCCAGTGATGTGGGAGCTCTGTTAGCAAAAAAAAACCCCTGATGTAACGTTTGTTTAAGATGAGCCCTGACACTCAAAAAAGAGAAAGAATAAACCTTTTGCATTAATTTGAAAGCCTGATTAACTGCTCTTAACAATTACTGTGACCTGAAAGGCCAAGCCCAAGTATGCAGAGGGCACAGTCCCATCCTTTTCTCCCATTACCTAATGGCAGAAGTACTGCTCTCATCTCTGGGCAGCTGAGGAAGTGTCAAATTAGAAGTCCACCACAGGAAACAAAATCACCACCACAGCTCATCCCTGGGTGAAGACTGGTCTGCTTAGATTAGAGTTTTGTTCAATTTGTAGTCAAACAGCAGCAGACAGGCCACTGACATCCTGAGGTTTTGCTGTGGACGTTACTGCTGGGCACGATCCAGGTGGCTGCTGAATAATGTTTAACATTTCCATTTTGCAGTTCACAGAACTATGACACCACATGTCAATTCGAATAAACCTGTCACAGTCTGATGCTGGATTTGAGGCAGTAGATTGAAAATTGATTGTGTGACTTATCTGAATATAAATGGCGTATTTATTTACCCCAAACCATGGACTTGCAATTAGTCAATACATATTCATAAAATATGGGTTAGGTAAATTAACACTTGCCTATTGTAAATTACAACTGAGAATAATTTGCGGTGGCCAGAAAGTCGAAAATGCAGTTAATTTTGAAATGGATTTGATGCATTGCATTATTTAACCATTCCCTGAATAATTCCAAGCCATGAATTTAGTTACAACATGAAGTATTGCTGACATGCTGGAGAAATTTGCTTAGAAAAATTGCCTTTCTCTTCCATATATTGATACTTTTTTGCATGTATGTTTTAATTGACCAGTTCTGAAATAAAGTTATTAAGTTTTGCCTCATCCAATCAGCCTTACATTTTTGTTACACTGAGATCTATACCCTCCATAAATTTCTGATATCTTTATCTATGCTACTTGGCTTCTTCCCTTATGAGTTAGAGTATAATGTATTATGCATAATCTAAGTTAATATTGGCTTGCATTTCTCCTACCAGGATAAGTTATACTTTCCCATCCTGTTGAGTAATAGTTTTGAAATGTAAGGAAATGGTGGCTTCTGGGAGAAAGCACTTCACACTTTGGCTACAGACTGCATGGAAGGTATTTGAAGCTCCGCTCTGCCTGCTTTAAATCTGCACCTGAACCTTCCTCTTGGCTGAATGTCTTGTCCCTAGACTACTGAACATAAATGTGGCTAGTGCATGGTCTCCAAAATTAGTCAATAGTTCTTGCCAGTGGAGGAGTGTAGAAACTGGATATATTGCAGGGCTCTCTTGTCAGTGCATGTCTCAGTTTTCAGTAATATGCAGTGAAGATGCTTCCTTAGCCAGTAGTGTTTTCCTCTGTGTTTATAGTTTTTACTGGCTTTTCGTCCTATTTGAGGATGTTTCCACAGTTCTTTCTCCCTGATATTTACTGTAAATTAAATCTCAGCCCTGAGTGGCTGTTTAGAAATTTTCACTGTGTCCCTGTTTTTTTGGTGAAGTGCTTCTGTGTTTGTAAATTGGAATTTCTGAGTGACAATCTGCTGCTGAAAAACCCCAAAGACCAGCTCCAGTACAGAAAACATGGAGTATGTGTGGAAATGGGATATGGGTGGATGTGAATTTCCCAATGGATAGTCCATCAGAGGCAAGGGCAAAACTTCAGAAATTACATTCCACTGCCAAAAAAATTATGATAATGATGTTCTACAGCCTTTTTCTAAGTAATGCATTGTTCTTCAAGGAGGTACTTAGGTGTTGAAATCAATACAGGTGAGTGAGGTGGTATTCAGCCTAAAAAAGCTCAGTTCAACCACTAGAAATATGAGGACAGGATAAGGCTTAGTGTAATTTGTACAACCAAACCATGGAATTGCAGTTTCTTGTGGTGAACATTAATGAATGTGTGATACACACTGTCCTGGTTCAGGGCAAATCTGGGAGAGAACCCCCAAAGGGGCTCCTCTAGAAGGCAGATTCAATTGGCCCCTCCCCCCAGCCGGTTCAGGACTTGGAGAAAAGTGAAAAAAACCTGTTTATTAAACAAGAAAACCTAAACAATATTAAACAATGAAACTCCTTGCCGCTTTAAAAGAAAGACAAACTCAGAACCACCCCCCTGCTCCCGACCCCCTGCCCGGGCTGAGCTCGGCTCACTCAGTCTCTGATCAGTCTCTCTGGCACTGGAAATGCCATAGCCCAGGCCTGACCTGCTGGGCCACAGGTGGGAGCTGCTGCTGCTCTTCTGGGTGTTCAGTCTAGAGCAGGTTTGAGCAGGTCCAAAGAAAAGGAAAAGCCACAGTCCAGGGAACTTCTTTGCCTCAGCTATCTAAAACTAACTAAAAAGCAAAGGAGAGCTCTGTCTTGCTGTCTGTCCATCCACAGACAACACAGTCCAGGAGAAGGAATGTGGAGGAGTGGGTGCAGTTTCTGAAAACAAACTCCACGCTTCTTCTCCCCCGCTTCATTCCTGGAACAAGTCTTAAAGGTGCAAAACTTATTATTCAGCGTAAATAGAACAGACCACTGGGGATAAAAGCATCATGCAGTCCACCTAGGACACACACATTCAGTTTTGTTCTTCTGGGAATGCAGAAGTGTAGAATTTTAAAGCAGGTTCATGCCAAGCAGGAATCTTCCACTTTCTTGGCCTATGCTGGGCAAACAGTGTCCAACCTAGGGTGAATTTTCTCTTTTCTTCTCAGAACCAACTTCTTTTAAAATAAAGGGGGAAAAAGTAAAATGCTTTTGTGATTATATATCTCTCAACCACAGAATATTTCTTCTATGGAAAGCTTGAAGAATATGGAATTACTCTTTGCTCAGAGGTTATAATGTCTATCTTATCTCTTAGGTCATACAGGAAGTTTTATGTGGACTAATGAGTATTCATCTGTCTGTAATAGCAAATAAGGGAATGTGAGGTGATTAACTCCTGGTATTCTTGTGTTGTTGGTGTTTTCAGCAATACTTCCTTGCTTGTTTGAAAGTGCCTAGGTCTCAAACAAGTCCATGCTCAGATATTTAAATATCCATTTGCTATAGAAGGAACCTAAAAGGCCAATTACTTCCTTTCTTGTCTCTAGGAGCATGTATACATACATGTTTTTCTGTGTTTAAAGTATGTTGCCAGCATGCTGATACTCCTGGAGAAATACTGCTGGAAATCATGCATATGGCACATTGCCCAGCCAGTGTGGTGTAGGTGTGTAAGGGGGAGTGTCCCAGGACTACTGAAAGGTGCTTTTTGCTATCCTGTGTAGAAGGTTAGACCTGCTTTTACTGGCTCCCTTGGACAGTATGGGAGTTTCCTTTGTGACTGGGATGATGAAGGTACTCAGCAGAGGTACTGAATGAAGCCAAGTGGGATGATTCTCTCATGTCTCTCATTGCCTCACCTGTCACTGCTCTCTTGGTGTTTTCTCCCTGTTCCTCCTTTCCTGGAGATTTGCAGAACAGAGCAGAAAACATTTCTGAAGATTTTATCCCTGCTCATCTTTATTAACTATGGTGTTGAGTGCTGCCTGGGGTCAAGGAGCAGTGGTGTGACAAAAAGGCTGGAAATGTAGGATCAGTGTGGGAGCTTTGGTGTGGAAGCATCACTCCCATATTGTAGAAATCTCCAAACCAAGGACTCCCTTTGAATCAAAATAAAATGTACCTGCTGCTGGTAGTTGAATGCTGTATTTAATTTCATTCTTCTGATTGGTATCAATTCTTGAAATAAAATTATCTTGAAACAAGATGTCATAAGGTTACATTTATGAATTGGGAAACCACATTCTAAACAAATAAATCACACTGTAAAAGTAAAAAGTATTACAGAAATAAGGTTCATGTTTTCTGCAGTAGGGTTTTGAAATTGTTTTGTGCCTAGGAAACTGAGTTTTAAAACATGAATTTACTATTTTTTTGAAAAATACTAATAGGAAAACTCTCTGTCTCCCTCAATGAAAGGAAAGTAATGCTGCTCCTGCTCAAAGTAAGCTATATTCTATGTACTGAAAGTAATGGTATTTTCCTCAGCTCGTAAATTACACCACATAAAATAGGCAGAACATTCCTAGTTAAAGAAGTAAAGTAATGCCATCTGTAGAGGGCAGTGCAAAATGGGGGATGGCATTTTAGGTGCCAAAGACTAATAGATTTCCCTCCATTTCTCCCTCCCTCTCTTTGTATTTGAAGACCAATGTTTCTAGTGTTCCCCTTTACAGCTTATACTGTGAGACATGAGTTTTTAGCTCCTTTCCCAGGGAGCCAAGAATACGCAGGCTTTTATGTTTTACAGCTCTCTGGCAGAGGTTCAGGTTAAAACACACATAAAGCACAGGTCAGCCACCAAGTAGACAGTCACTGCTATAACTCTAGAGTGCATTTTGTCTTCAAGATGCATCTAATATTAGTACTTGAGTTTGTGTCTGGAGGGAGCTTTTGAAGAAAACCACCTGTGCATCCCCTTTACTGTACTTTTATTCACACAGCAGAGTAGACTGGAAGTGCACAAATTGGATTTCTTTGGCATGAAAGTGACCACAAGATGTGCTCTAGGATTGCCTCAAATGCACTCCAACTGTTAATGGACCTTCAGTTCACAGGAGCAAATTGGAGCTAGGCTGATGTAAATCTCCCTGACAACTTGTGTGTGAGTGATGGTCCTTACCAACAGCTGTGTCTCGCCAGATATCTATCCTTGGATCACTCACTAATGTGGACTTTCTTTTTCCTGTGCAGGAGGAGGAAATGTGTGGACTAATAGGTCATTTCACTATTCACTTTTTCACATGTGCCCAGTGATCTGGCAGTGTGACTGTTACTCATGACAATCTGGCTCTTCTTTCCCAGCTTCCACCTTCAGTTGCAGTCCTTAGGCAGCTCCCTGCACAGAGCTGGCTCGAGTAATAGCTCAGATTTATAATTCTATCAGGCAAATAGAGCAGCTGTGACCACATCTGGCTGAGGCATAGATGAGGGAGAGCAGATAATGCTCAAGTCATGGAGGATGGCATGGGAACACAGACCTGACTCCCAGTTAAAAAGTCTCCCTTAGGCCCATCCGATTTCATACCTGATTTCTGTCCTTGCCTGATGGTGGATAAATGTACAGAGATAAGGAAGAGAACAAAGCACTTGCAGATGGCCATGTATTTTATTCACCACTAAAGCTGCCTGCCTTGATGGGGGGTGGGCTGACTCCACCTGGGACTTTCTTTGGAGCCTTCTCACAGGTTAGTGCAGGATTTCCCTGCCTGTGCAAAACCGCCACAAGAACCTTACTACAGATAACTTCACGGAGCTTTATATTCCAACACCTTTTTATTTCTGCTTTTGACTGTAGTCTGAGATAATGTTGATCTATACAGCCAGCAGGGTGGATCTCATATCATGCCCTGTGGAAAGATGCACTGCAGGTAGAGGGCTGCTCCTCCTGAAATTTGTAGGGCAGGTGTGCTCTCCACCGATTCTTTAGATCTTGAATTTGTTTCTTTTATGCAACCTCAAGATCCAGATTATCCTCTAGAATATACAATAGAATAACAATTTTCCTGGATTTGTTTCCAAGGAGAAAGATCACGATATGATAGAACAAAAAATTACTTATTTTCTGACAGCTGCTCCTAATCATAATATTATAGGCATTTTTAGAAATAAACAATTGTTTGCAGAAGACAAACCTGCAACTCTGTAATAATGTCCCATTGCTGACTTCTGAAGTATTTTTCATCTTAAAATGTATTAGATGCTTCAAAGAAGCAATTTTGGAGGATAAAAGAATAAATTTAAGTTTCTTTTCTGGCCTTTAAAAGAACATAGCCTACTAGGAATTCCAAGAGAATTACCCAGGAAAATGGCAAATGAAAGTGTAGGAATTTCCATTTTGTTAAGGAGCGATGTTATTCCTGAAATGGTAAAAGAGGTGGATTTTCTGTTAATATTGAATGAAATGATATGCTCATCAAAAAGTCAGAAGAGCAGAGGTGTAATTTCAGGCAATCAAACAGATTTTCACACATTGTGGGTTAGATTGTTGGGAGAATTTATGAAAAATTTGTTTAGGAGACAAAGTGTTCATTTTATATCTCAGCTTGTTCCCTTCAGCATTAGTTTCAACTAATACAAAAGTGGTCCTGGCCTTAAGCTTTACTGAAAATTGTATGAGGTAATTTAGATAGAACATGTTTAGCAGTTTGGCTGTTCAGAAAGATGATGGAATGGTGTACTTTGCCTGTTTAACTTTATTTAATCTGCTTTGGAAAAACCTGAAGTTAGTGTGGTTTTCATTTTATTCAGTGAGAAATATATTTATTTACCATTTTGTGAGACCTGTATTCTCAAAAAGCTTCCAAACACTTTCAGGTTTATAAACTTGGGATAGTAAAGCAGTTAAATAATCTGATGTGTTTCTTTTCATACTGTGTATTTAATGTATTCTGTAATATATACTGTTTTTTTCTTAAAATTGCTATTTGTGAACAAGAAGAGTCTAAACCAAAATGTAGCCATAGATAGGTTTGGAAGGGTTCTTCAAATGTCTTTTGCTACTCTTAATTTCAGAGGGACTGTTGCAAGAATTATATAAAGGTTATATCCATGCTATTAGGAAACTTCTCCAGAGAGTATTTCCCAGTCTCTAAGCTGGGGAATGCAGAGTAGCTCCTAAACCCTCACTACAGCAGAGGTTTTTGAAGAGACAATTGGTTCTATTTGTAGTGCATAGTACTTGATCCAAATCTGCTTTAAGTCCAAAGCGTGGCTCCAGTTGCATGGCTCTAAGAAATAGTTATCAGAAATCAATGCATTTTTCAGCTCAAAGAGCCTGAAATGCAGTGATGCCTCTTTCATAGCCTCAAAACTTGTGGTTTT